>NC_080541.1:109221835-109831842 GCF_028640845.1 Ahaetulla prasina | reverse complement strand
AGCCCCTTCCCCTGTCCTAGCCGGGGCAAGAGGGAATCCTAGGCCAAATGGCTTGGCTGCGTCTGCGAGGACCAGTCTTACCGGCTCGATGCAGCTGCTTCTTCAAGAAAGGCCTTCTAGTGCGGCTGCAGAGGCTCACTCTTGAGCACTGCACCTACAGCTTGTCCTGGGGTGTCAGGGGTGGAAGCCTCCAGACCCTCTGATCAAAGGGCTAGGCAACTGAGCAAGCCCGAGAGCGCCGCCCTCAAGCTCTGCTGGCCGGCAGAGACATCGACGCTGGTGACCTTCAGCAGTTTCCAGCTGATTGCGTCATTCACGCTGGGAGCTGAGAGGGACAGATCTGGTGCCCTGGTTACCTCCGTGATGCTGCCCACCTAAGGCCTTCAGCGGAATTGGGTCTGCTTGCCCAGCATGCAGGAAAGGGATAAGCTCAAACTGCAAAGCAGAGAACTCTCCCTAATGTTCCTGCTGCCAAGCAGCCTTCAGCGGTATCAGGCTGAATTGCCTTTCACGCTGGGAAATTTAATGCTCAACCAGCAAAGTGGGACCCAGGCAAGATTAATAATCAGCTAAAAGCAGTCAGAATGGGACAGCTCAGAGAAAATACATCTGTCCGATCAGACTGAGTCTGAAAGCTGGGAGGCAAGAGGAAGAGGAGGAGCTTATCATCTGGCAGACTCAGTCCTATCAGATCAGAATGAGTTAACCCATTCCTGACTGCGGGTCCCGCCTTTCTGGAGAATAAATTTTCTTTCCATTCTCCTAATCAGTGGAAAAAGATAAGCCAAAAGGATTAGCTCAGAAAAACACACCTAGTCCAAAGATCAACTGAACCTGAAACTGGGGAGCTACAGGAGGGCGTGGCTAAGCAAATTGCAGACTCAGTCCATCTATTGGTAGATGGAGTTAACCCATTCCTGGCTAATGTTTCCAACCGATATGGAGAAAAGTAACATTTGGGTTTTTAATCTAGAAAGGCAAATGAGAAGAGACATGATTAATGTGTACAAAATTATGTATGATATGGATAAAGTAGAGAAGGAAAAGCTATTTTTCCCTTCCCAAAATATAAGAAACAAGTCTAAGAAAATTGAATTCAGAGAGAATCAGGACAAACAAAAGATTTTTTTAATATTCCAAAAGTGATTTTTCCCAAGGAAACTGGACTTCTTTGGAATTGTTGTTTTTTTGTTTTTGTTTTTTAAGATGCTTCACTTCTCATCCAAGAAGCTTCTTTTTCAGCTCTGACTGGATGGTGGTGAATGAAAGGATTTATATTCCTTGAAGACAAGTGGTCATTTGCATTCTTTTAGAGAGTCATTGAGGCCACCTGAAGGTTTATCTGTGTCCTCAGGGTCACCTGAGTAGTGCAAATGGGTGTGGTGCCTTCTTAGAACTGCAGAAAGGAGTGTGGAGCTGTGCTTTTTTGCAGGATGTTTTCTGCCCTGTGTCTGTCGTGTCCCACTCCTCCGCTGACACCGGGTCAGGGAAATCCGAATCAGGCTTGCCTCTGCAGCTCTGCCCAAAGTCCTAGCAAAGTCCTCAGAGCAGGCAGGAGACCAGAAAGTGACTTCAGCAAGATAAGTTCGACTTTGCCTGACTCAGAGACTGCCAGAAAGCAGATCCTTTATATAGGCCATGGGGTGTGGCTCCATGACTCAGCACTCATTAAGGCCTGCCCCTCCCTTCCTTCTGTTGCCTCCGCCTATCCAGTCTTCTGATGCGAGGATCACTCCAATCAGCAGCTGTTGGAAATAAACTTTCCTCAGGCTCACATGCTGTGGAGGAGGGGGAGGGGTCTAGCTGCTCCGTTTGCCTGGGCATGGAGCCAGGGCTGGGGCCAGGAGGGTGCTCCCTCCTCTGCAGCCTGCTTGGGCATGGAGCCAGGGCTGGGGCCGGGAGATGCCCCCTCCTCAGCCTGTCTGGGCATGGAGCCAGGGATGGGGCCGGGAGGACATTCTTCAGCGTTCGGAAGCAGATAAGCAGACCCCGGCTGCGGTGAGAGCGGGCAAGACACAACAGTGTCCCTTTACTGTTGGGGATGAGTCTGTGTTGTCTGCATCTCAAAGTGAAGTGCCTGTAGTCTGCAATTTTTTGGAAATCAGTTCATACTCCCATACCATTTGAAGGGGGTTCATCATCAGACATTTAACTATGCCCTTTGGGATGAACCCTCTTCGAATGCTTTGGGAGTATGAACCGGTTTCCATAAAATTGCAGACTACAGGAACCAGTTCCCTTTTCACTTCTCAGGTGAGGCTAAGGACACAGATAAACCTCCAAGTGGCCTCAACGACTGTCTATTCTAAAAGAATGCAAATGACCAACTGTCTGCAAGGAATATAAATACTTCCATTCCCCATTATCCAATCGGAGCTGAAGAAGCTTCTTGGATAAGAAGCAAAACATCTTCAAAGAAAAACAAGTAAGTCCAGTTGCCTCATGAAAAAGCACCTTTGACACAACCATCTCCTGAATGACTGAGAATCTCCATTGACAATTTTTTTAATACAACACATAACTAAATTTTGGAATTTGCTACCATGGGATATTATGCAAGCTGCTAGCTTGGCTAGCTTAAAAAAAAAATCAATTCATGGAAATCATGGGGAGCAATAACTGGCTTTGAAGGCCATTGGCTTTGAAGGCCATTAGCTGCAAGATTAGTAGGCTTCCTTGTGTAGCTAGTTGGTCACTGTGAAAACAGTCTATGGGCTATCTAGTCGATGGGTCTGATCCAACAGGGCACTGCTTATATTCTTGTTAACTGAAATAATCTACTGATAAAAAAGGGTGAATCAAATGTCTCTCCTAAGATGTGTACTTATTTCAATGAGTAAACAACAGCCATCTCAAATATCTACAAACTGTACAATCCACAATCTGAAGGGATGCTACTATTATCAAACTTGGCATGGTTCACATTCATTTCAGTTTGTTCAATCACGTGCCCACTCTTTCCAAATATATTATGAAAAAGAGTACTGGAAGTTTGGTTGCTAAACCTGTTAATCAAATGTTAGTACATTAGCACACAAAATCTCTATCACCTTACCCTCCCATCTCAGATTGAGGAGTAGTTTTGGTAATAACAATAGTTTTCCCCAATTTGGATTCCAGATCCACTTTATAGTCTCGATGCCGCAGAAGCTCACGCTTGATAGGCTGCACTGGTTTGCCTAAAATATAAATTAAAAAAATTAATGAGATAGACAGAGAAATAGAGAGAATGATTTGGTATACCCTTGAAATATAAAACCTTCATTTTAATCAGTAAATATTTTTCCTCTATTGCCCAAGAAAGTTCTTCACTTAATTTTAATTTTCCCAACTCTAAGATCAAATAAACCTAACTTCTTACCCTGTTTCTCTGAAAATAAGACATTCCCCAGATAATAAATCCAATCGGTAAATTTTAGCATGTGCTAAAATAAGCCCTCTCCTTACAAATGAAAGTTAATGACTAATGTTGAATAAGAGACTGTATATTGAATAGGCTGTTGGAAAATGGAAATAAAACTTTTTTATTTTAAAAAAAAAAAGCCCTCTCCAAAAATAAGCCCTCCCCAAAAATATTTAAACGCATGCGCAGCCAGTCCCCGCCCTTTCCTCTGGTTAGGATTAGGGAGACAGAGCTGGAAATCAGGTAAGATGGCAAGAGGAGCCTTGTCTTGCTCCATGTGCCCCAAAATAATAAGACCTCCTCGAAAATAAGGCCAAGTGCTTATTTCGAGGTTGAAAAAAATATAAAAATATAAAAAAGGGTCTTATTTTCAGGGAAACATGATAATTTGTTGAATATGAGTAAATTAAACAGGAAATAAATTTTTACAATTTTTAAAAGAACATAAGAACATCTAGCTGTCTGTCTATCTATATAGCTATGTATCTATCTATTATGCCTCCCATCTCCCCTGCAAGGTGACTCTGGGCGGTTAAACCTTCCCTCTGAAATGTTGTCCTTTGCATCTACAAACTGATTTAGTAACTGCTAATGAAACAGAGCCGTGCATTGCATAGTCAGCATACTACTAACCATCTTTCTTCTCTCTTTCTTCCGTAAGTCGTTTCTCTGCAAGCTTCTCATATTCATCTTTGTCCCACTTTCGGCGGAAGTCTAAGTTTTTAGCCTATGATTGAAAGAATGTAATGTTCCAGTTAACAAAAATGGTCTGGTGTTGACAATAATATGAATTATTGGCTTATAGGAGACTCGTTTTCTCTAAAAATTCTTACACAGGAAAAGCATAACAGGCAATGTTTATACAGAAAGCATTACCTCAACTAGTATATGCTACAGGCAAATTCTAAAAGCTACAGAACTGAGAAGGTCTGATAAGGAATAACACTTTTCTGTAAATCTCAACAGCTGAATTCCACAAGGGTCAGCAATCTCTTTAGGCAGTATGCATACATGGTGAAATTTTAGGCTACATCAATAGAAATATCCATTCTAAATCATGAGAAGTAATAGTTCCATTTTTTCTGTAGTCAAAGTCCATCACAGAACAGCATCTTAAGTCTTCACAAAAGAGGACCAACAACAGCTATGATTATAGTCTTCAAATGTCTGAAAGGATGTCATACACAAAAAAGTCTAGCTCTCCCCTTCTCAGACAAGAAGACCCAGAATACTGGATTAAAGTTATAGGAAGGCAGATTATCACTGAATGTTAGGTTTTGTTTTGTTTTTACAAGAAAACCAATACAATAGTGGAATTAATTACCCAGAAGGATTCCCCTTCACTGGATTTGTTTAAAGGGACACTAGGCAGCCATTGGTGAGGATTCTTGCCCTGAATAAGGAATGGGACTCAATGGCTTAAATGGCTTTTCTAATTGTATCATCGTATTATCTTGCGTCTGGGCATTTAAAACATTGCTTCGTTTCTATTTGAAAGGGCAGAAATCTCATGATTTTACAGTCTCAGTCTAGAGACCTTATGACAGAAATTTCACCATGATAAGATTTGGTGAATATGTAAGATTTCATCCATTTAAAAAAAATGACTGTTTCATTTTGGAGTTCCATATGAGCCATTTAGAGGCATCATGATAACCACAACTGCTGATACACTTGTTTTACTCTTATTAATATTCTTACAATAATACTTTTGTTTTATGAGAAAAGATTCATTCCTGACTAAAATAAATACTAGCCTAGGGAGACAGTTACTAGACCAAGAAGGTAGAAATTGCTTATTAAAGTGAACTACAGAAAAATAAAGGCAGCAGATATCTGATAATTTTTTTTAAAAATTTACATTTATATCCCGCCCTTCTCCGAAGACTCAGGGCGGCTTACATTGTGTAAGGCAATAGTCTCATTCTATTTGTATATTTATATACAAAGTCAACTTATTGCCCCCCCAACAATCTGGGTCCTCATTTTACCTACCTTATAAAGGATGGAAGGCTGAGTCAACCTTGGGCCTGGTGGGACTTGAACCTGCAGTAATTGCAGGCAGCTGTGTTTAATAACAGGCTTCTTACAGCCTGAGCCACACCGCGGCACATGAAATATTTATATAGTTTTAAGAAAAATGCAGGGACATACAACCAAAATGAAAATGTTGTCATTAAATGCAAGAGGGGAAAAAGTAATAGAAGTACATCTAGAGAGTCTTAAATTATGGCATGGAAAAAAACTATTATCTACTAAGCTTCAATCTCATGTAGAGTTTTTCATTGTAAGAAAAAAAATTTAAGAACTAGACATAGCAAGATGTCAAGATAACATGTAGAACTATGATTGGTTCAATACTAATTGTAACATAATAAATAAAATCAGTTTACCTTTAAGTTCCTCAAAATCTCAGTAGTTTGAAATAATTTATAGATATATACAAGAGCATTAAACTATAAAACAAGATTATCACTATGTAAATAAAATGAATAGTGGATATTAGACTCAAGGCAGATAACAGGAAGTAGTACAGGTAATTCTTGACTTAAAACCATTTGTTTAATGACTGTTCAGAATTACAATACTGAAAAAAGTGACTTAGCACACTTATGACCATTGCAGCAATTCCATGGTCATACAATCAAAATTTAGATGCTTCGCAACTGCATGTATTGATAACAGTTGCAATGTCCAGAGCTTATGTAACCATCATGTATCCTTCCCAGCCAGCTTCCAAAAAGCAAAGACAACGGGAGAAGCCAGACTGATTTAATGGTATGATTCACTTCACAACTACAGTGATATGCTCAATAACTATGGCAAAAAAGATCATAAAAGGGACAAAACCCATAATTGTTGCCTTATTTAGCAACAGAAATTGGGGGCTCAATTGTAGTCATGAATCAAAAATTGCCTGTACATCATCTAAGGTATGAAATTCAAGGCTACAAAATGTGTTGATGGCCTCTGGATCAGATTTAATAAGAAACAATTAGTTAATCATGAAAGCTAAATTGAATACATTGATTCTAAGATATTTTGATCATAGTTACCCAGGCATGAAACATAAAGAAATTCCTAAAAGCATGTAGGAAACAGATGTGGACAATATGAACATTTAATAGGAATGAACAAAATGTCTTGAGCTCTCAATGGAAGCAGCAAGACAGACACCAGCCTTGGGGAAGAGTCTAGGGAGGTAACATCCAAAGCCTGGCAGCAGAAACATTCAATAACGCAGCTAAATTGTACTTGGAACTCTACTTGATGGCTGAACTTTAATACAAATTCACCTTCAGATATAAAAATTAAATTTGGAAAAATACAAAAAACTTATGAGCTTCATATTCATTTCCAACAAACCTCCACATATGTGTACAGGAAGTCCATGAGTTACAACCACAATTAAGACCAAAATTTATATTGTTACGTGCCTGCTGTCTCGAGGGGGAGGTTAAGTATAGCCAGGCACCCACTCGGGGAAGCAAAGCTGGGCTGGGTTGGGTTGTGGGGTCCCTGTGCCCTGGGAGCTCGAGGGCCAGGCTGGGCGCTTGCCCTCTGCTGCCTAGGGCACTGGACATCCTGCACTGCTGTCCGGGGGTCTTCCGTGTGGCCTGAGAGGGACGGTGAGGCTCCTCCGGAGGACAGGGGTTTGGTACTCTCCCTGGTCTCACCTTCCTCTGCTGGAGACAGTGGATTCCCACAGCCCTGCCGGGCCACCACAAGTGACCCTGACATGAGTGACATCAACCTGGCCACGCCCACCCAGCCCAAGGTCAAACACAACCCTCAATGAAATCGAGTTTGACACACCTGTTCTAAGGTATTAGCTATTTTCCAGAGCTCGATGTTATCTACAAATTTGATGAATTCCTCTTTTATCCCCTTGTCTAGATCATTTATGAAGATATTGAGTACTGGGCCCAAGGCCAAACCCTGTGGCACCCTATTGCATGCTTCCCTCCATGTAAATATCATTCCATTAAGGATTATTTGTGGGTGTGGTTGGTCAGCCAATTGAAAATCCGTCTGGTTATAGTACTGTCTATCCCATATTATTCTATCTTACTATGAAGTAGGTTGTGGTCAACTTTGTCAATGTCTTGCTTGGAGTCTAAGTATATTATGTCCACAGCATTTTGCTTGTCCACTAGTTTAGTTACTTTATCAAAAATGGCAATAAGATTTGTCCGGTATGATCTGTTTTTAACAAACCCAAGCTGGCATCTAAGAATCACCTTGTTTGTTTCTAGATGCTCATAAATACTTTGTTTGATTACCTTATTCAAGATTTTGTCAGATACAGGACCACCATCCTACTATTTTATTCAATTCAAGGCTCAAATATTAAAAAGCAGCACGATATTTTCTAAACCTTGTAACAGAAACAGTACTATCAGTTCATAGTAAGCAGGCACTATTTTTTTTAAAATAATGGAACTGGGTGCTTTTGCTTACTTGTTCAGTGTGTAAAAATCAACTACTGCATGTGTACCACATGCTGTTTATGTACCAGACAGTGAAGAAGGAGCTGAGATCAAGATATTCTTTGGCAAACAATCCCTCACTCTGAAAATCCATCCCTCTGGGAGTTCATATAAATAACTCAAAGCTTCTGATCAGATGAGCACTGATGGTCAGGATGATATGAGTAATTCATTTATTATTTTAATATTAATCATAAAGAGGAAAAACAGCTTGAAGATTTCTTATACTTTGTTAATTTGCTTTGAAAAATATTAATTCCTATTATTACTCAAATTATTGTCACCTACCTGGAGCATGAGAAGAAAAAAGGCTTTAATTTTAAATTTACAACTTTAAATTGTTACTAAGCGTGAGCCTAAGGGATAGTTAGAATAAGACATCAAAATTAAAATTAGTCAAGCATTTCTACACAAGCATTTTAATGTCAGAGCTCTGCTTGTTATTTTTCCACTATCATAGTTTCGCTTCCAGGATTTCAGTAGGTGCTTAGAAATCTCAGTAAGATAATTTTCTCCCCCTACAACCTACTATAGCTCAGCAATGTATTTCCATGCATCAGTTGCTATTCTGGATCCCTTAGCCCAACAACACACAGAATGCAATTACGAAGAGATTTGATAAAGTAGCAACTAATTTCAAATATCCCATTTACTTTGGGATTGTGTGAGGGAGGGGGGAAGGGTGCCTTTGAAACAGTGTTGACTACTGGCAACTAATCCCTGCAGTTCTCTTGGCAAGATTTTTCAGAAGTGGTTTGCCATTGTCTCCTTCCCAAGTCTGTGAGAAGTGACTAGCCCAAGGTCACGCAGCTGACTCTATGCCTAAATCAGGACAAAAACTCAGTCTCTTTGTTTCCTACCTGATGCTTTAACCATTACACCACACAAGCTCTCACTTTTGCTTTAGCAAGTGATAAACTTTCTTTAGTTCTTTCTTTAAACATTCTTTAGTTTCTACACCAAACAAAATACACAGAAAAGCCTAAAAACATTACAGGTAGTCCTCGACTTACAACCATTCATTTAGTGATTATTATTATATGTTTCTTATTATTTTTCCCTCTAAAAGATTTCAATTTGTTTTTCAATTGAATTGTACATCTTAACCCAACAAGAAAGACACAGACTTCAGAGGATAATTAGAACTGCAGAAAAAATAATTGCTACCAACCTGCCTTCCATTGAGGACCTGTATACTGCATGAATCAAGAAGAGGGTCGTGAAAATATTTACAGATCCCTCACATCCTGGACATAAACTGTTTCAACTCCTACCATCAAAACGACGCTATAGAGCATTGCACATCAGAACAACTAGACACAAGAACAGTTTTTTCCCGAAGGCCATCACTCTGCTAAACAAATAATTCCCTCAACACTGTCAACTTTTTACTAAATCTACACTACTATTAAACTTCTCATCGTTTTCATCACCAATCTCTTTCTACTTATGACTGTATGACTATAACTTTTTGTTGCTATCATTAAGGGTTAAATTGCAACCTATGACCATCATTTGTGTTATAAATGTTGTACCTTTGATGAAGGTATTTTTTTTCTTCTTCTTTTATGTACACTGAGAGCATATGCACCAAAACAAATTCCTTGTGTGTCCAATCACACTTGGCCAATAAATTCTACTCTATTCTAGTCTAACAAATTCTATTCTAAAGGTGGAAAAATCTGAAGTGCTATCTTGGTCTAATTTTTTTACATTTCAAAAATTTTGGCATTTTAACAAAGGTGTGTAGACTTTTCATCTCTCTGTATATATAGCATTGGTTTCTTACTCAGGTTTATCTTGTTGGGCTGACAATCTTGCAAATCTCAAAGTGCTTCCTCAAGTTATTTTCTTCAACTGGAGTTCAAGCCCTGCTTATCTGAATGATGCCACAGTAGCAGCTCTCTCTTTTGTCTTTCAGAGTCATTGCCTATCCATAGTATCTAAAGTTATCTGGGCTAACATTAAAAGACATTTTGAGGATTACAGGTTTATGGAAGTTTAGGGATAAACAAAAGCAGAGTTGTTTTAATATAGCAAATAGTCAGCTCTAAACCATACATATCTGGAATTGTACTACAGTATTTTAACTTGTTCTGTTATTATATTTTCAGACATATTCTGTTGTAACTTGATTACAATAATCTTTTTCATTATCAGTTTAGTGAATTTGATCATTATTAAACAGCTAATACCAGTAGTATCTTGTAGTTGATCATGGTGTCCAAGGGTATTTCTATTTATGTTAACTGACTCCAACTGTGGCAGATTGGCATTAAGGAGTCACCAGCAAGATGATTTCTGGAAATTTTTAAGAAAATGATGGATAACCATCTGTCTGAGATGATATAGGGTTCCTGCCTGGGCAGGGGGTTGGACTAGAAGGCCTCCAAGGTCCTTCCAACTCTGTTGTTGTTGTTGTTATTATTATTATCTGTATGTGGCTTTTTAGATGATGATTGGGGTTTGTTGATGGCTGCCTTTTAAGTCATTAGCTGGTATTTGCTTGTGCTGCCCAGCCTTCATCTTCTAAGTACTTGATAGGCTGGTGGCAAATCAGCATTCCTGTTGACTGATAAGGGGCCTGTTTCCCAGACCTTCAATCTCTTTCCTGGCTGTTTTTGTGCCTGCTTGTCCAACAATCTTAGTAGTTGCAAAACTGAATGTGTGTCCTTGTTCATTGCAGTATGAGGCTACCAATGAGTTCAGGTCTCCTTGTCTGACTGCTCGTTTGTGTTCTTGCAATCTGGTGATTACCTTCCTCCCCATCTATCCTATATAGTCATAGGGGCAATCCATGCAGGGAATAAAAACAGCCAGGGAAGTGATTGAAGCCTGGGACCCTTGTCAGGGCTCCAGCATGAGTCCAAAAGCTCAGGTGACAAAACCTCTGGTCCTGGTGACAGATTGGATCCTGCAACGTTATCCAGGGACAAATATGTTTGTTTTCATTCATGAGTACCAACTATTGTTCCACTAAAGTTAAATTGTTCATTTTACTATGGAGTTGCATGATACACCAAAAATACAGACAGTTCTTGACTTACAACCACTCATTAAAAAAAGTGATTTATGACTGTTTTTCACTCTTACAATCGTTGCAGCATTCCCAGGATCACATGATCAAAATTTGGACATTTGGCAATTGGCATATATTTATGAAGATTGCAGTGTCCTGGGGTCATGTGATCACCTTTTGAAACCTTCTGATTAGCAAAGTCAATGAAGAAGTCAAATTCATTTTACAACCATATTATTAACTTAACAACTGCAATGATTCACTTAACAACTTTTGCAAGCAAGGTTATAAAATGGGACAAAACTCAATTCACAACTGTTTTGTTTAGAAATGGAAATTTTGGGCTCAATTGTGATCATAAGTCAAGGATTGCCTGTAAGACATGTTGGTTGCCAAATTCATATATCAGATCCTTGTTACTAACATCCAAACAGTTCTAATAAAAGTGTAGGTATCAAACAGCTTCCAAAAAACATTACTTTTTCAGAAACTGGGTGCATACTAGTATTTTAACATGATAAAACAGTTGAGTGAATGAGAATACAGGCTATTCATAAATGTTATGTCTCAAAGCATCAACATTTTCATATTTTCTTTTCCACAATTACATTATTGAGTGCACAGAAATGAAAGTTTTCAATTGAAAAGGGTGTACTAAAATCAAAGTTTCCTCCTACTTTTGTACTGCCAAAAACCTAAAACAGAACCAGTGCAAATTCTACCAAAAAGAGCCCCAAACAGCTTAAAACCTTGTTTCATTTATTTCTGGGGCCTGTTAAGCAGTTTCAAACCTGTCATAACTAAATCACTGCTTATTTTTTTCCAGGAAGAATAATAAAGATGATTTACAAGGCAAAAATTAATAAGGTGGCAAGGAGGGTATTTTCAGATTGAACTACATTGAAGTAATACTATAATAAATCAAAGTTTCCCATGCCTGAGAGAAAGCAATTTACTAGCTGCTTCACTTTTCTCCTAAATAATAAAAAGAAGCCGTAGTCTTTTGAAGGTCTTTTAGCTGCATTCCTAAACTAAGCAGGTAGAAAGGAATTATTCAACTACTAACTTGTCAAGCTTGTAATTTCAAAAAAACTTTTCCAATGTAATCAAAAGACCAGTTTGTTGGAAATCACAACAGCATTTCATGATAGGCTTAGCAGCCACAGCCATACAACAATAATACAGAAATAGTTTACCAATTCCTGATTCTAGATGAGATTTTGGAGGTTATTCCCTGGCTAGGCTGCCCTCCCTCACACAGGTCTGCATGTCCTCCACGAAGGAGACCAATAAATAAAAAAATACTAAAACAAAAAAATGCCACCAGATATTTTATAGATTAAAAATATTTTAAGAAAGTCATGTAGGTATTCATATAGGTAGAAGTTAAAAGTGTTGGACTAGAAACCAGTCCAACAAGAATGCTTGTCGATCATTAGTCACAGAAGCTACTTAGACAACCTTGAAATAATCACTTACTTTCAACCTCTCTATCTCATAGGATTGTTGTTATAGAGAAAACAGCATTATGTACATTGGCTTTGAGTTATACAAAATAAAGGCAGAATATATACCGTATTTTTCTGAGTATAAAACGCTCTGGAATATAAGACACACATTAGTTTTTGGGGAGGAAAACAAGAAAAAAAATTCTGCCTCTGCCTAGCAGCATCCATCAGTGTTCATCTGGCTAGAGTTCTTGCAGTAAACAGCAAGCAGCCTGGTCAACTTCAGCACATTATCGCAGCCTGATTTAGCACAAACAGCTGATTGACGGTTGGATCGGCCACCCAGAATACTGCCAATCAGCTGTTCTAGGCTGTGGGGATCGGCACAGCCCATCACATTTTCAACCTCTGCACGTCACATTTTTGACCTCCACACACTCCGTTTTAGACCTGTTCCAGGCTGCCGGGATCGCCACAGCACATCACCACCTCCATGCATCACGTTTTCAGCCTCCGTGTGTTACATTTTTGGCTCTGCATTCCCCATTTTTGGCCTCTGCGCATCTCATTTTTGACTGGTTCGAGGCAGCAAGGATTGTCGCCACCAATCCCCGCCACCTGGAACCGGCTGAAAATGCGATGTGTAGAGACCAAAAATGGGGCATGCATAGGCCAAAAATGCGATGAGCGGAGGTGGCGATTGGTGACGATATGCTGTGGCAATCCTCACAGCCTGGAACGGGTCTAAAATGGGGCATGCAGAGGCCAAAAACATGACGCATGGAGGCCAAAAATGCAACGCGCGGAGGTGGTGATCGGCAGTGATTTGCTGTGGCAATCCCCACAGCCTAGAATGGGTTGTGCGGAGGCCAAAAACGGCCAAAGGGTGGAGGCCGGGAGGTAGGCAGGGCTTCGGCAACATTCGGTGTATAAGATGCACCACAATTGGTGGGGGGAGTATTTCTTATATTCCGAAAAGTATGGTAACTAATGAACAGCTATCAATAAAATCAAAGAAAATGCAGTAAGATAAAAATACATAAATATAACCATGAAAGAAGAGAGAAAGAGGGAAGTGAGATTAAAGGAAGACAGAAAGACTACTGCAACTCTTTACAAATGTTACTATAACAAGACATTTGTAAAGCAAGAATACATTCAGAAACAAACTCTACTGAAACTTGAGGGACAGTACCAGGTACTGAAGAAATATGACTGAACCGTTTAAAACAGCAAAAAAAGGAGGCAGTTGGTTCTAATAGCTCTAGGTCAACAAATATAGAACAACCCTGTGTACAGGATTGGAAAATATCAATGTGTTATATCTGTGCTAAAGTAAATACTTTACATAGCAGAGGTACATCAAAAAAATATTTATACCAATTTCAGGCTCAGCCAATTCTGTTCATTATTATTTATTCATATTATAGAGTTAGAAAGAGAATTTTATCTCCTTAAATGTGTGGTGGTGGTGGTCTGTGTTTGTGTGTATGTGTGTGTATGTTGGGAATTCAATCCTGACCAGCTCAAGGTTGACTCAGCCTTCCACCCTTCCAAAGTCAGTAAAATGTTGACCCAGATTCTTGGGGACAATATGCTGACAATAAGCAGTTTAGAGAGGGATGTAGAGCACTACGAAGTTTAAGTGCTACTGGTACTGCAGCTTTTTATTGCTGTAGGCCACCTGGCATCACTGTCAGTTGGGTGGCCATATGGATTTATTTAATAAACATCTTCCACTTAGTGATTTGTAGGAGGAGATTATGTTAGTCTATGGTGGAAAAAAATCAGGAATATGGTAGCACCTCTTCCAACTAACAAATTTTATTTAAGAACCTAAGTATTTGTAAGTTGCACCTCACTTTATGAGATGCATAGAGTGGGCAGTCTGAGAAAGGACTGATGCAGAAAATCAAATTAGTATTAGTATTAGTATTTATTAGATTTTTATACCGCCCTTCTCCCGAAGGACTCAGGGCGATTCACAGCCACAATAAAAACAATGACAATTTACAGATAAAAACAGAAATTAAAAAACTTATTATATGTTTGGCAAAAAATTTAAAACATTTATACCGTTAAAAACCCCTTAAAATTGTATCGAATATAAATATTAAAATTCAAACCCTTTAAAATTTTAAAATTTAAAATTCTTAAGCCAGTCCCGCGCGAATAAACAAATACGTCTTCAGCTCGCGGCGGAAGGTCTGAAGGTCTGGCAGTTGACACAAGCCAAGGGGAAGTTCGTTCCAGAGGGTAGGAGACCCCAAAGAGAAGGACCTTCCCCTGGGGGCCGGCAGCCGACATTGCTTGGCGGATGGCACCCTGAGAAGTCCCTCTCTGTGTGAGCGTACGGGTCGGTGGGAGGCGTTTGGTAGCAATAGGCGGTCCCGTAAGTACCCTGGCCCTAAGCCATGGAGCGCTTTAAAGGTAGTAACCAGAACCTTAAAGTGCACCCGAAAGACCACAGGCAGCCAGTGCAGTCTGCGCAGGAGTGGTGTCACATGGGAACCACGAGGGGCTCCCTCTATCACCCGCGCAGCTGCATTCTGAACTAACTGGAGCCTCCGGGTGCACTTCAAGGGGAGCCCCATGTAGAGAGCATTGCAATAATCCAAGCGCGAGGTAACAAGAGCGTGAGTGACTGTGCATAGGGCATCCCGGTCAAGGAAGGGGTGCAACTGGCGGACCAGGCAGACCTGGTAAAAAGCTCTCCTGGAGACGGCCGTCAAATGATCTTCAAATGACAACCGTCCATCCAGGAGAACACCCAAGTTGCGCACCTTTTCCATTGGGGCCAATGATTCGCCCCCAACAGTCAGCTGCGGCTGCATCTGACTGTACCGGGGTGCCGGCATCCACAGCCACTCCGTCTTGGAGGGATTGAGCTTGAGCCTGTTTCTCCCCATCCAGACCCGTACGGCTTCCAGGCACCAGGCCAGTACTTCGATAGCTTCGTTGGGGTGGCCTGGGGTGGAAATGTACAACTGAGTATCGTCAGCGTACAGTTGGTATCTCACCTCAAAGCCACTGATGACCTCACCCAGCGGCTTCATATAGATGTTGAACAGGAGAGGCGAGGGAATCGACCCCTGCGGCACCCCACAAGTGAGGCGCCTCGCAGTTGATCTCTGCCCCCCTGTCAACACCGTCTGTGACCGGTCAGAGAAATAGGAGGAGAACCACCGATAAACGGTGCCTCCCACTCCCAAACTCCCCAACCGGTGCAGCAAGATACCATGGTCGATGGTATCAAAAGCCGCTGAGAGATCTAATAGGACCAGGGCAGAGGAACAACCCCTGGCCCTGGCCCTCCAGAGATCATCCACCAACGCGACCAAAGCTGTCTCCGTATTATATCCGGGCCGGAAGCCGGACTGGAACGGGTCTAGATAGATTACACTATTTCTGACAGATAACTATTTACCCTCTTTCTGAGCTTATTACACAAATTTGAAACTAAGTCTTACAAGTAAAATTGAGGAAACTGGATATATATTTGCGAACAGCAAGTACTTCTTCAAGTACATGAAGAAGTATCACAACTTGCTGTCTATTACAGGTAGAACTTGTTAAACAGCTGCTCTATTTAGTGACTATTTAGTGATCATTCTGAAGTTACAACTCCACTTTATGGCAAGTCCATCAAAACATCCCTGTGGTCACCTGAACAAGATTCAAACACTTTGCAAACAACAACTGTTGCAGTGTCCCACTGTCATGTAATCACAATTTGTGTACTTCACAGTTGATTTCTGACAGGCAGAGTCAATGAAGAAGCTGGCAATAAAATTGTAAGTTGTGATATCTTGCTTAAGAACAGCTTAAGCAGTAGAAGTGAGGTTGTAAGTCCATCAGTCACATGTCTTGCTTAATGGTAGAGTTGCTTAGTAAGGGAGTTTCGTTCCCAATTGTGCTTAAACGAGGACTATCTATATCCCATAATAACAAACGGGAAGCAGCAGGTGAAGCTAAGCAGAATCACATCAGTACAATTAGCACAGCCACACACCCCAGGCTGTGTGATTTCCCCACTTCTCTTCTCTCTGTATACAATGACTGCATCTCTAACGATCCACCTGTTAAACTACTGAAGTTCACAAATGACACAACAGTGATCAGTCTCATTGGAGACAATAATGAATCCGCATACAGATGGGAGGTTGAACAACTAGCCTCGTGGTGCGCCTGGAAAAATCTGGAACTGAACACACTCCAAACCGTAGAAATGGTAGTAGACTTTAGGAGAAACCTTTCCATACTTTCACCTGTTACAATACTAGACAACACAGTATCAACAGTAGAGACCTTCAAATTCTAGGTTCTACTATATCGCAAGAACTAAAATGGATAGCTAACATAAAAAACGTCATCACAAAAGGGACAACAAAGAATGTTCTTTCTGCACCAACTCAGAAAGCTCAAACTGCTCAAGGAGCTGCTGATCCAGTTCTACAGAGGAATTATTGAGTCTGTCATCTGCACCTCTATAACCTTGTGGTTTGGTTCTGCAACCCAACAAGACAGACACAGACTTCAGAGGATAATTAGAACTGCAGAAAAAATAATTGCTACCAACCTGCCTTCCATTGACCTGCCTTCCATTCCACTGTATACTGCACGAGTCAAAAAGAGTGCTGTGAAAATATTTACAGACCCCTCACATCCTGGACATAAACTGTTTCAACTCCTACCCTCAAAACGACGCTATACAGCACTGCACACCAGAACAACTAGACACAAGAACAGTTTTTTCCTGAACGCCATCACTCTGCTAAACAAATAATTCCCTCAACACTGTCAAACTGTTTACTAAATCTGCACTACTATTAATCTTCTCATCGTTCCCATCACCCATCTCCTTCCACTTATGACTGTATGACTGTAACTTTGTTGCTTTATCCTTATGATAATCATAGGGTACAAATAAGCAATCAGGAAACAATATCAATATAATATTGATATTGTTTCCTGATTGCTTATTCGTACCCTATGATTATCATTAAGTTTTGTACCTTATGATTCTTGATGAACGCATCTTTTCTTTTATGTACACCGAGAACATATGCACCAAGTCAAATTCCTTGTTTGTCCAATCACACTTGGCCAATAAAAAATTCTATTCTATTCTATTCTATTCTATTCTATTCTATTCTACTCTACTCTACTCTACTCTACTCTACTCTAATGAAGGGCAGAGAACAATGGTTTTAAGTTGCAAGAAGAGGGATTCTAGTCATTATTAACCCAAAGGTGCTTTTTCAACCATTACCCTGATGACTGAGAATCTCCACAGACATTTAGTCATTATTAAAACCTTCCAAATAAGAAATGTTTGATTAAAACACTAAGTAGGAGTGAATTCTCCTTCGATGGATATATTCAACCAGAAACTGGATAGTCATCTCTTGGAATGCTTTAATTTGAAGCCCTATAAATTCATGCTATTTTCCAACTTTTTTGGTACTGCGTATAGACCGATGATAATGTATAGTTTATATTTCTGTGGCTTCATAATGTATGAACCCAGTTCCTGTTATCTGCCATCGTTTCTTACCTAATACAATATGCCAACTCTATATAACTCCAACTCTATGTAACTTTAAAGGTGGTCCTTGACTTATGACTACAATTGAGCCCAAAATTTTTGTTGCTACATGAAACATTTGTTAAGTGAATTTTGCCCCATTTTATAGCCTTTCTTGTCACAGTTGTTAAGTGAATCACTGTAATTGTTAAGTTAGTAACACATTTGTTAAGTGAATGTAATTTCCCCATTGACTTTGCTTATCAGGTCACAAAAGGTGATCACGTGACCCCAGGACACTGCAACTGCCATAAATAACAGTCAGTTGTCAAGCATCCAAATTTTGATCATGTTATCCTGGGGATGCTGCAATGGTGGTAAGTGTGAAAAACGGTCATAAGTCACTTTTTTCAGTGCCATTGTGACTTTGAACAGTAACTAAATGAACTGTTGTAAGTTGAGGACTACCTGTATTTATAAATTATGTTTTAAAATTTTAGCTCAGTGCACTGTTCAAGCATGTCTATCATAAGAAGTGAACCCACTATGTGGCTAATGTCATACTTGAAATCAACAGGAAAGTAGCTGAAAATAAAACTGCCAATGATCTTATATAAACCTGTGGACCCTACTTTTCTCCCACACATATAAAGTGATATCCAATAAAAGGAGATTCATAAGCAATAAAATTAAATTAAAGAAATTGCCACCTTTAGATGCTGTGGAGTTAGGATCCGAGAGTTAGTATGCAACCATTAAGTCTGCATACCACAGAAGCAAACTCCTTTAACGAAGGAACCTATCACCTTGTCTTATCTAGTCTTATCCTGGGAGCTTCCCGATTTCCGTCCGTGAAGCCACTGTATCACCCAAAACGCTGGTGTGACTATGGCCAAGCCCACAGAGGCTCCTCGGGGTCCCAGCTATACCCATACAAAGAGAACGCAGTCAAACCTATCAAGAGTTGAAGTCGGACCTTTTCTTACGGCCCTTAAAAACAGGAGGCGCTCCAGATCTCCGCGGATGAAATTATACGGAGGGCTTTACCAGTTTTGTGCTACGATTCTCAGCAAATGAGCTAGAAGAGAAACCGTATTTTCCTTTCTTTGGGGGAATAAAACACAAACCTATCACCTACCCCGCTGCTCGACGCCATCTTGCCTCTGAAGAGTCGGAAGCCGGAAAACGACGTCCCCCCTCCCCCCAGCGCTCGGCAAGGGCAGGCTCCGAGGCGTCCGAAAGGCTTCCTGGCTGCAGAGGCACCCGGGAAGTGGGGAGGAAGGTTAGGCGGGCCCGGGCTTTTTTCGAAGCAACCAGGAGCTTCTTCGCCCCGGTAGCGCCTTTCTGCTGGTCGGATACTCCTGAGTCTAAACCTGGAGGCTAAAGGAACGCGCCCTACGCGGTTTGCTTTTACTTTATACTTTAAACACAGACTTTAGTAGATGCAACCCTTCAAACGATTGTGTTTGTCCACGTATTCATGGCACGTATCATTTCTGTAGCATTAGAAGAAACCGAGTTTTTATTTTAAGTTTTTAAACTTAAAATAAACTTTAAGTTTTTAAATTTAAAATAAACATAAACGTGTGTCAGAAGACCGAAGCAGGGTGGGTGAAATGGCTAATTTACTGCAGTATTTCTCAACTTTGGTGACTTAAAGATAGGGGGACTTCAACTCTCAGAATTCCCAGCCACTCTGCTGCCTGGGAATTCTGGGCTTTGAAATTTGACCATCTTAAACTTTTCTAAGGTTGAGCAAAACTGGTTTATCATTTTAAATCTGTGACCGAGAAAGTGAAAACGTTTTACTTCCGGTGAGGAATATACTGTCGTCTTATGAAGTTGACTTAAGCTTTTTTCTTCCAGAGGCACTTTCTCATTGGTTTAGGAAATTTACTTTGAACGATTCGTGCACTTTATGGGAACTTTAGAGAATGGTCATATGGTAAGGAAATTCTTGCTTACTTAGAACTTTTATCCATACAGCCCTTTGTCGTTTTGTGAAACGGCGGTTTAACTTTTCAAAAAATGCATTTGGGCGTTAGTAGCCGTTCTTGCCTCGCTCGGTTCCTTAATCTGATTAACATACAACGTTTGTGAGAGTCGGCTGATGCAGGAGTGAGCAATCTTTTTGTATCGGCATGGCTTGCAAGAAGGAAGTGATGCAAAATTCGTGGGATTTGGCACGCCCCTGGGCATGATTTTTCTTTGGAGAGGTAATTTCAATGAATCTTTTTTCTTCCTGTGTCTAAAGTATGTTTCCTGCTTCAAAATGGCGAGAAAATCCCGCCCTTCATTTTTATCAATAGAGGATGTACGGGCTGCAACGAAGAAGTTAGGGACTTTAAATTACTTGTCTCCTTAGTATTGGCAGTAAGAGTTAAACTGTACTGTGTCATAAAGTTTATTGTGTGATCCTTAAACTAATCATATGCTGACCTAATCCTCCTAATAGATTCGGTATAGTCTTAAACTCTATAGTAGTAGAAGAGTCAAGAAGTTATGCGTATGATAAATGAATGCAAATGTTGTCTCCCAGGCTTTATTTTGCTCTGTAATTATGTTGCATCTTTGCTGTAATATTAAACATTAGGCCAATATGATTTCATTAAGGGATTTATCTATTTCTTTTCTCCTTTTCTCTGCATGTCTTTTTCTTTATAGATAATTCTGCTCATCTTTGGCTAAAATGAAGGCAATACTTCATATATCTGATGTACTAATAGTATCACACTACAGCAATTGATGTAATTATCTAAACTTTCCAACATGCACTGGATCACTGTTTTAAGAACTGCTTCCTTTCGAACCCGGCACTTGCCTGTACAGTTTCACATTCTACGTTTTTTGTCCAGTCATCTTTCAAATCAGGTGTGTATCATTTAGCAGTATTTGATTCTCCTTAGTATAGTTTGTTTATGTACTTAGAATTCTAGAATTACTTTGATCTATGGCTCTGTTTATTGACTGAGAACTAAATCAATTGGAAATATTGGAATTGAAAATTAAAAAATATGTAATATTATTATTTATTCTTCATCCATTATTATTTTATTTTTTTATTTTCTTTTAATACAAAACATTGCATCATTCATTAAAAGTGTGTCGTTCCCGACTCTAGGGGGCGGTGCTCATCTCTGTTTCAAAGCCAAAGAGAGCCAGCACTGTCCGAAGACATCTCCATGGTCTTGTGGCCGGCATGAGTAAACGCCAAAGGCGCATGGAAGACTGTTACCTTCCCACCAAAGGTGGTCCCTATTTTGCTACTTGCATTTTTGACGTGCTTTCGAACTGCTAGGTTGGCAGAAACTGGGACAAGTAATGGGAGCTCACGCCATTACGTGGCACTCGGGATTCGAACCGCTGAACTGCCAACCTTTCAATCGACAAGCTCACCGTCTTATCCACTGAGCTTAATCTTTAACATATCTATTATAACATTTCTTAATTTATTTAGAATAGAATAGAATAGAATAGAATAGAATAGAATAGAATAGAATAGAATAGAATAGAATAGAATAGAATTTTTTATTGGCCAAGTGTGATTGGACACACAAGGAATTTGTCTTGATGCATATGCTCTCAGTGTATATAAAAGAAAAGATACCTTCATCAAGGTACAACATTTACAACACAAATATATCAATATAAATCATAAGGATTACCAGCAACAAAGTTACAGTCATAAAGTCACAAGTGGAAAGTGATTGGTGATGGGAACGATGAGAAGATTAATAGTAGTGCAGATTTAGTAAATAGTTTGACAGTGTTGAGGGAATTATTTGTTTAGCAGAGTGATGGTCTTTGGGAAAAAACTGTTCTTGTGTCTAGTTGTTCTGGTGTGCAGTGCTGTATAGCGTCGTTTTGAGGGTAGGAGTTGAAACAGTTTATGTCCAGGATGTGAGGGATCTGTAAATATTTTCACGGCCCTCTTCTTGATTCGTGCAGTATACAGGTCCTCAATGGAAGGCAGGTTGGTAGCAATTATTTTTTCTGCAGTTCTAATTATCCTCTGAAGTCTGTGTCTTTCTTGTTGGGTTGCAGAACCGAACCAGACAGTTATAGAGGTGCAAATGACAGACTCAATAATTCCTCTGTAGAACAGAATCAGCAGCTCCTTGGGCAGTTTGAATTTACTGAACATTACTGAGCTTACTTATTTACTGTACATTACTTTCATATTTATTCTCTAACTATTGATAAAATAAATCCCATATATTTTAATAATAGGATTCTTCCTTCCCTTTAATTGTGAGTGTTAATCTATTTCTGCACATTCCAATATTTTCTTAATCACGTTTTCATCTGCAGGGATCTCTTCACCTTTCCAATTCTGTGCAAATACAATTCTAGCTGCAGTTATTACCTGAATAATCAAGTATAAAATTTCTTTATTATAATTTCCTGGTAAAATCCCCAACAGGAATATCTCAGGTTTTAAATCAATATGCTGATGCGTCATCTTCTGCAACCATATACGAATTCTTACCCAGTATTTTTTTGCTTCTATACATGTCCACCACATACAATACAATCCCGGTGTCTGATGGCATTTCCAACATTTAGTTGATTTATCTTTAAACATTTTTGCCAGTCTTTCAGGTGACAAATGCCATATATAAAACTTCTTGTACAAATTCTCCTTGTATGCAGTAGACATTGTTAATTTATAATTTCTATCCCATAATTGCTGCTATTTATCCAGCTCCATAGAATAGAAGTTTTAAAGGCCACGTGGGATTGGACACACAAGGAATTTGTCTGGGTGCATATGCTCTCAGTTTACATAAAAGAAAAGATACGTTCATCAAGAATCATAAGGTACAACACTTAATGATAATCATAGGGTACAAATAAGCAATCAGGAAACAATATCAATATAAATTGTAAAAATACAAGCAACAAAGTTACAGTCATACAGTCATAAGTAGAAGGAGATGGCTGATTGGAACGATGAGAAGATTAATAGTGCAGATTTAGTAAATAGTTTGACAGTGTTGAGACAATTATTTGTTTAGCAGAGTGATGGCTTTCGGGGGGAAACTGTTCTTGTATCTAGTTGTTCTGGTGTGCAGTGCTGTATAGCGTCGTTTTGAGGGTAGGAGTTGAAATAGTTTATGTCCAGAATGTGAGGGGTCTGTAAATATTTTTACAGCCCTCTTTTTGACTCGTGCAGTATACAGGTCCTCAATGGAAGACAGGTTGGTAGCAATTATTTTTTCTACAGTTCTAATTATCCTCTGAAGTCTGTGTTTGTCTTGTTGGATTGCAGAACCAAACCAGACAGTTACAGAGGTACAGATGACAGACTCAATAATTCCTCTGTAGAACTGGATCAGCAGCTCCTTGGGCAGTTTGAGCTTTCCGAGTTGGCGCAGAAAGAACATTCTTTGTTGTGCTTTTTTGATGACGTTTTTGATGTTAGCTGTCCATTTTAGATCTTGCAATATGGTAGAATCTAGAAATTTGAAGGTCTCTACTGTTGATACTGTGTTGTCTAGTATTGTAAGAGGTGGAGTATGGAAGGGTTTCTCCTAAAGTCTACCACCATTTCTATGGTTTTGAGTAGGTTCAGTTCCAGATTATTCCGGTCGCACCATGAGGCTAGTTGTTCAACCTCCTGTCTGTATGCGGATTCATCATTATCTCGAGATTGATCACTGTTGTGTCATCTGCAAACTTCAGTAGTTTAACAGATGGATCGTTAGAGATGCAGTCATTGGTGTACAGAGAGCAGAGAAGTGGGGAAAGCACACAGCCTTGGGCCCCTGTGCTAATTGTACAGGTATCTGATGTGATGTCCAATGTTTTTTGCCCGTGCTATCATTGTTTATTTAACTTGTTCTTCTTCCAATTTGATACTCAATAAATAGCTTTACAATTTTCTTATCACTCCATCTGTTCCTGTTGATATCTAATTCTGTCAGTTCCATATAAAAACCATATAATTTTGCATCTTTTTCATATCTAGATTGTATTTGCAGTTGTGTATACCATACCATACTAATCCCCTGCTTTTCCAAATCCTGTTTTGTTTTAAGTTCCCTCTTTTCTGACAAAATATCCTAATATTTCCCATATTAATAATATTTGGATGTATTAATGCTTCTGTTGTCGAAAGCCAAACTGGTATCTTCAAGTAATGTTCTCTAATTTTCTCCCATAGTAATAATAACATATTTTTTATATAATGTGTTTGGAAGTAACCATGTATCTTATTTTTCCCATAAAATAAAAAGGTGTGCCAAACCAATTGCAAGTCATATCCCTCCAGTGTCAATAATCTTGTATTTCTCTGTATAATCCATTTTTTCATCCATGTTAACACTGCTCCCTGGTAATATAATTCCCACTTTGGTAATCCAAACCTTCCTCTGGTTCTTGCATCTTGTAACAGTTTTAAGTTGATTCTCGCCTTCTTCCCCTGCACTGTTGTTTTATTCAAATTTTCAAAATATTTTTTCTCCAATTTTATTGGAATTGTTTGAAATAAAAACAATAGCCTTAGTAATATGTTCATCTTGATTGTTGCTATTCTTCCTATTAACGATAATTGCAAATTTTCCCATCTCTCCAAATCTGTCTCAATTTGTTTTATTAGTTTATAATAATTATCTTCCTTAATCATAACACTTTCTTTATGATCTGAATATTTAACTTCTTTGTTAATTCCCTTTTCTGCTTCTCTGTAACATTTTTCACTAATATCTTAGTTTTCTCTTTATTAATTTTCAATCCTGCCACCTCGCCATATTTTATTCTTTCTAATATTTTTGACCCTGTTTCTTATGGCTCTTCTAAACTAAACACCTGATCATCTCCAAATGCCTGTAATTTATAGTCCTCCTTTTTAATTTCCATATCTTTTATCTCTTTATCCTATCTTATATTTCTATTTAATACTTCTATCATCAGTAAAATAATAGTGGGGATAGATGACATCCCTGCCTTGTACCTTTCATAATATTAACCTTTTCTGTCATATCTTCATTTACCATTACCTTTGCCAATCGTTTATAACAGTGTTGGCAAACCTATGGCACGCGTGCCGGAAGCGGCATGCGAAACCGTCCCGAGACAAATGTGTGCCCTCGCTGGCTCCTTGTCGCGTTCCTGTGGTCAAATGCGCGCCGGTCAGCTGGCCATCGTGCATGTGCGGTGCCAGCAGACTGTGCGTGCCGGAGGTTCGCCATCACGCATGCGTGATGGACCGCCGCACTTCCGGGGTCGCCAGCACCGCATGCGCGATGACCAGCTGGCCGGCGTGCGTTTGACCACAGGAACGCGATGGGAGCCGGCGAGGGCGCGCATTTATCTTTGGATGGTTTTGGTGCCACTTCCGGCACACAGGCAGCACGCAAGAACACGGAAGGTTCACAAACGCTGGTTTATAATACATCGTTTTAATCATATTAGTAAATCTCTCCCCAAAATCCATAACTTTTAATTGTGCCAACATGAATTGCCAGTTCACATTATCGAACGCCTTTTGTGTATCAAGGAATATGAATGCCATTTGTTTCTCTGGATGTGCTTCATAATATTCCAATGTATTCAAAATTATTCTCATATTGTCTCTGATCTGTCTCTTGGGTAAGAAACCATTTTGGTCTGTATGTAGAAATTTATTTAAACATTTCTTTAATCTTTCTGCCATTATTGAAGTAAATATTTTGTAATCTGCATTTAATAGGAAAATCAGTCTATAATTTTTTATCCGTTGCAGGTCTGAGTCTTCTTTCAGAATGAGAGTAATATATGCTTCTGTCCACGAAGCTGGAATTTTCGCCTCTAACTATAGTTCATTGAATACGTCTAGCATTTATTACTTTTAACTTCTTGTCACTTTTTACATAGCTCTACAGGTAATCCATCTGGGCCAGTGCTTTGCCATTCTTTTGTCTTTTAATTGCTTGTCAATTCCATTATTGTTATCCTTTCTTCTAGTGCCTTTTTAAATGTTTCTGGTATAATAGGTAATTCAGCTTTTTCTAAGTATTGTTTTATTTTTTCTTCTGACTGTCTCTTGTTTGTAAAATTTTTCATAATAATCATGAATCATTTTCTTTTTCTCATTTCGGTAATGTACTGTCCCTTCAATCTATATGCCAACCATCATCTTGGTTCATTTGCATTTTCAAAAAAGTTTTGTTTAGATCTCTTAATTTTTTGAGCTAAGTCCTCCTTTTCTATTAAATTCAATTTATATTTTTTCAAATCCATTTGATTTTTTATGTTCTTTTTTTGTGGATCTTTTTGCAATTCCATTTCGAATTTCTTATACTCCTCTAATTTTTTGTGGGTTTTTTTGAGTTTGTCTTTTCTTTTTATTTTTCTTTCCCAAATATGTTATTGCCAGTCCTCTGATATATGCTTTGGCTGTGTCCCATACATTTTGTAATTAAGTTTCTTCCTTTCTATTCTCTTTAAAAAAGAAAACCAACTCCTTTTCCATATGCTGTAAAAATTATTTTTCATTTAGAATTGTTTGATTCAGTGTCCATCTTAATTTCTTTTTTTATCCCTTCCATATAATTTTCATTAGATTATGATCCGCCCATATGCTTGTTTCAGTATTTATTTCTTGTATATTAGATAGTAAATTGTCTGACATCCACATCATATCAATTCTGGACCAAGACATATATCTGTTTGAGTAAAACGTATATTGACTTTTCTCCAGAAATCTTTTTTGCCATGCATCTTGAATACCTAATTCTTCCACCATTTTGAAAAAGGGTTTTGGAAGTGTTTTCCTAGCTTTCTTATTAATATTTTTCATTTTATAGTCCAAGTCCACATTCACAATTGCATTGAAATCACCTACTATATATATATATATGTTTTCATACTCCAATTCTATTATTTTCCTGTGTAATTTACCATAGAAGTGTTCTTGGTTATCATTTGGTACATATATTGCCACTAGAAGTATTTGTTTATAGTTCATCCTTATCTCCACCATTAATATCCTCCCTTCATCATCCATAAAAATTGGTTTGGCTTTTATTGCCTCCTTAATATACAATACAACGCCTCTCTTATTTTGATGTGTAAGCAAGGCATATAGTTTCCCTATTTTGGGATATTTCCCCAAAAAATTATGATGTTTTTTGATGTGAACTTCCTGTAAATAAATTATGTCCTGTTTTAATTTTTCCAATTTATTAGAAGTTCTTTTCCTTTTTATTGCCAAATTCAGTCCATTTATATTAATTGATGTTAATTTTATTTCTTCTTCCTTGTTTTACTTATATGTGAATTTTGTTGCTCTAGTTGTCCTTATCTCTCTTGGCTCTCTTGGTTCCTTTGCCCTTGCTTCTTCTCTTAGTGTTATTTCCTCCCGATCTTTAACAGCTTTTTTTTGTTGTTTGTCTCTCTCTTCCATGATTTCTTCTGTTATCTCTCTCTCTCTCCTCTCAGTCTCTCCTCTTGTGGTCCCAAGTATTGATCATAAAATTGTTCTGCCTTCCCTATCAAGTCTAGTCTGTATCTTTGCTCCTGCCAAGTCACCAACACTCCTTCAGGTATCAGCCATCTAAAATCTATTCCTTTTTTAATTAAACATTTTGTCAAGAACTGATACCCTCTTCTCAGGTCTCTAACTGTTCTTGGTATTTGTTTTAACACTGCTATTTCTCTGCCCTTGTACTTTATAGGAATGTTTCTTCCTCTCTGTAAAATCTCTGTTTTTACTGCTTTCTTGGTAAATCTAACATGCACTTCTCTGGGTATGTTATTTCTCATTGCGTATCTTGTATGCACTCTAAATATTTTATCAATGTCATTCAAAATTCTTTCCTTGGTTTCCTCCATCACTTCAGCCAACAAATCTGGTAAATTTTCCCTTTTCTCTTCTTCCAGTTATGAAATTTCAGATAATAATCTGCTCGATTCATTTATAACAAGATTATTGTCTTCTCTTTGTTTCTGTCTGCCGCTGTTAGTCTGTAATCCAGGTCTCCCAGTCTTTTTTCTGTTAATTCGGGTTTTTCTTCTACTTTTTGCATTCTTTGCTCATTTTTCTCCATAATCCATTGAGCATTTTTAATTCCCCTTCTACTTTCTCCATTCTCTCATTTGATTTGCCTATTCTTTCCTTCAAGTCTTCATGAAGAGCTTGTGTCATATTCTTTAATTCCAATTACATAGCATTTGTTTTTATTGTTGTGCCATAGAATCTAATGTTCTTTGACCAGCAGGGCTAGAAGTTGCAGAGGATGACACTGAGGACAATGCTGATGTTGTTTTCTTTAACTTGTAATGAATGTCTTGATATTTGTAATCCACCAAATATAGTTCGTGGTATTTCCAAGCAATTTATATCCAAGTATAGGCCCGCCAAAAAGCAAGGAAAAAAGCAGCAAAACGCAAAGAAATAAAAAATAGATAGTTAGATTGGGAAAAATCACTTTGCTAGATTACATGTGGAGTTCTTTAATTACATAAGCCTGGACTAGGTGGACAATCATCTGGATTAGTATTACAAAGTTACTTCAACATGTTTAGAAGGGCTTGTTAACAATAAGTTAAGTATAATATCATATGCCAATTTTATTAATACATATTTTAGTACTGTAAAGTATTTTTTTTAAAAAATGGAAGATATATACTCCTGAGTAGGCTCTGAATAATGGCTGAGAGAAATGCAGTGAGTTTGCCTGGTTTATGGACAACAAGAACCTGTCTCCTGTCCCCTTACCCTTGCCAATCCTAAATGTAACCAATATACCCACACAGAATCAATGATCATTGAAAGTACAGAAGTTCTTTTATTCTGTGTTTTACAAGTTGAATTTTATGACAATAAGAATGACTAGAAGATCAATGCTATTTGTTTTCTATATCATGTTTGTATTACTCTGCTCTTTTCCAGGTTACTGAAGATGCAGAAAAACAGCTATCACACCAGCAGAATGCTGGTGCCTCAAAAGGAAACCTGATTCTCAAAGTTCCCAAGGTAATGCTGCATGATGGTAACCTTCCTGAATCTACTGTGTTATTTTCCTCTCCAGGGTTTCTTGGAATTAGCACTGATAGTCTGTTCAGTGGAAAAATGCACTTTAAATGAACTTGCATCTTTCCACATAAGTTTTGTGTGTATATGTATGTATTTATGTATGTATACATAGAAATATATATATTTGTGTTTGTGTGTTTACACATATATAGATACACAGAGAGATACATATATATACATACATATAAATCTGCTTTTTCAGTTTTATCCTCTCTTCCAAACATGTTCATGTGCTAACCCAGACATATCAAACACAAGGTCTGTGGGCAGAATACGGCCCGCAATGGACCCAGATTTGACCCACTGTGCTACCCTGGAGACAGCAAGGGACTGGCCCCTGCTGCCCCGACCACGGCCCATCCAAGCCGGGCATTCCCCCAGAATGTATATAGGAGGCAATGAGCATGCAGGGGCTGACAATGTCCAGCAACAGAAGCCCATCAGCCCCTCAACTGGTGCACTCTGGGACCCCTCATCTCGCACAGCACAGGTGGAGGCGGGAGGCTGTGACAGGTAGGCCAGCCCTCAAAGCAGGCAGAGGTATGAGACGTGATCCAGCCTGCTGGGTGGCTAACCATCCACTTGCTCTGTCCCACCATCTGTCTTTGCTTGCGCACCTCTACCTCCACCTGCTGTTGGTGCCACTGGGGCGGGATGGGGGTGGTGCCCTCGCAGGCCAACCTCATTTTCCAGCTCTGCTACACATGTGGGACAAGCCTTCCACTCGCCACCCCACCCGTGACAGCCTGGGGCCAAGTGCACAGGGACTCGGCAGTGACAGCAACCGGCTGGGCTGCTTCGCCACGACACCACCATCTGTCTTTGCTCCTCTGGTGGATCAGGCCCCAGCACCAACCCTGGTCCCACTCCCCCTCTGCCGGAGACACGTGGATCCTCTTCATACCTGCCTGGTCGCCTACAGGCGGTCCCCAACACAAGCAATGTTGAGCTGGCCACACCCACCCAGTTGACCGTGATCACCCGGCCACGCTCTCCCTGTCCCCCTTAGGGCAACCATAATGCTGATGCGGCCCTCAATGAAATTAAGTTTGACACTCCTGTTCTAACCTCTGCCTTCCCTTGAACTCCTAGGGTACCAGGGATTTTAGCCCAAAGCAAATGGCTGTCCGTGAAAAAATCTTCAGCACCATAATTAGTTGTTTCAAGAGTCATGGAGCCGTAACAATAGACACTCCCGTGTTTGAGCTAAAGGTGAGAGTAAGTAATAATTTTGCTGTTGCTGATAAGGTCTTTGTAGCTTTTTTCTTTGCAATAAACCAGCTTTCTTAATTTTAATTAATTAAACTATATGCATGGTTGAACATGGTGATGGGTGAGGAGGAAGGAAGGATGGTTTTGTTTTGTTTTGTTGAATTCATTGGTTATGCAGTTATTTTGTTTCAAATAATGAAATTTAGAATGAAGATTAGTTTCTTAAATGGAAATGTGTTTGTTCTGTAGTGTCCTTATACAGGTAGACCTTGAGTTATGACTATAATCGAGCCTGCCCATTACGGTCATAAATGATGACAGTTGTAAAGCGGACCAATCACATAACTGACCCAATTTTATGATTCTTCGTTGCAGTGACCCATAACACTGTAAATTCTACAATGTCCCTTATTTTCATCAAAATATTTTTTAAGCTATGTATTTTACAAGCAGAATCATAATGTTGGGAGTACATGAAAATTATCAGTTTGATTAGGATAATCCTAGGAAATATTTCCAGCATACCCTAAAACAGATTTATCCTTTCCAAATTTATAACATGAAGTGTTAAAGAACTAAAAAAGATGAATGTAAGCCAAATTAATTTTATTCCTAAGGGTAAAGTCATAATAAAATGTTTAATATCAATTTATGATTTTATAAAACATTCCTATAATGAGGGTACAGCAATACTGTGTGTTTTGCAATAAAAATAGTAACTATAAGCCATGTATTTCAAACAGATCACTGTGCAAAAGCATCTCTTCTACAACAGAAGTTGTCATATATGAAAATATAATACGATACATTATAGTACTATATCTTGACTGTGGTAATTTAGTGCTTAAATCTTGAATTATAAATTATCCAAGTAAAAATGATTTCATACAATTATTTCATCAGGAAGTGTTTTTTTGTAAGCATATTTCATAGCTGGGTTATTTTAATAAACCATATTTTTCCTCAACCTATGTTATACACAGGTAGTACTCGATTTACAACAGTTCATTTAGTGACCTTTCAAAGTTACAGTGGCACTGAAAAAACTTACTTATGACCATTTTTTACATTTATATGACCATTGCAGCATTCCCATGGTTACATGATTTACATTCGGATGCTTGACAACTGGTTTGTATTTATGACAATTGCAGCATCCTGGTGTTATGTGACCATGTTTTGAGACTTTCTGACAAGCAAAGTCAATGGGGAAGCCAGATTCACTTAACAACTATGCTGCAGTAATTTAAAACTGCAGTGATTCACTTAACAAATGTGGCAAGAAAAGTTAAATGGGGCAAAACTCACAAGTTTCTCACTTAGCTACATAAATTTTGGGCTCAGTTGTGGTCGTAAGTTGCAGACTGTTTAAATTTGATTTATTTGGTACTTCTCCAAATGTGTATTTATTTCATATTATTCTTGCTGATCTTTGGTACTTCACTTTGTTTGAGAAAAATGCTTTTAATCTTATTCATGGCTTTAGAGCCAGACAACATAATATATATGAAATACACACACACATATCAAATACATATATAGAGATATAAAGTTAGTCTGCTTCTGACCAGTTCTTTAACAACTGTTCAAAGTTACAGTGGCCTCCAAAAGAATGATTTACAGCCTGTACAACATTTCAGGCTCCCATAAAACATTGCACCATTTCCCCCGACATTTCAGACGTTTGTCAACTGGCTCACATTTGCAACTGGAATCCAAGCACCCAACAAATGTGTGATCCTTATTTGCAATAATTTCTGCTGGCTTCTCCATGAAGTCAATCAAAAGCCGGCAAGAAAGGTTGCGTTCAAAGGGGAGCTAAAATCCTTTGTGGGGATGCAGAAAAGGAGCAGAAATCTTCAGGATTTCAGCTCCATTCCTACAGCCTACTGCAGAATTTCCCCTCCCCTCCCTTCCATGCATGAGGGCTACAGGAACATTTGTGAGTCAACTACCTCTTTTGCTTCATCTGCTTAACAACCCAGGAGATCACTTAACAGCTACAGCCAGGAGTGCCTAGATTGCAGTCATTTTTTTTTAATTTGCATTTATATCCCGCCCTTCTCCGAAGACTCAGGGCGGCTTACACTATGTCAAGCAATAGTCTTCATCCATTTGTATATTATATACAAAGTCAACTTATTGCCCCCCAACAATCTGGGTCCTCATTTTACCTACCTTATAAAGGATGGAAGACTGAGTCAACCTTGGGCCTGGTGGGACTTGAACCTGCAGTAATTGCAAGCAGCTGCTGTTAATAACAGACTGCCTTACCAGTCTAAGCCACCAGAGGCTCTTGAGTGAAGCAGTAACATGGGCATTTTGTTTAATAACCACTTAGCTCAACAACCGAGATTTTGGTCCCAATTGTGGTTGTAAGTCAAGAACTACTTGTACATATAGACATACAGTGGATATAAAAAATCTACATATTCCTTTAAAATGCCAGGTTTTTATAATGTAAAAAACTATCAGACCAAGATAAATCATTTCAGATATTTTTCCAACTTTAATATAATGTATAAGCTGTACAATTCAACTGAAATCTTTTAGAGAGGTAAAAAATAACAATAAAAAAACATACAATTTATCATAACTTCGAACCATTATTAAATGAATGGTCCTAAACTGAAGACTACTTGCAAACATAAACATTAGAATACATAACATTACTTTAAAATATAATGAAATTATTATTAAAAATAATAATACATATAACAGCTATTTATATAAGTAGTATTATTCAGCTATGCATACATACGTGTGGTAAGTAAGTAATATTATTATTCAGCAGCGGCCAGCTTTGGGGCTTGCCTTTCTCCACACGATGCTGGGAGAGTGAAAAAGTTCACTCTCGCGCCATTTGAAGTCAGCTGAGAGGCGTGGCTGGGTCTTTGGCGTGGCAGTGTTGCCGTGTCTCGCACTTCGAAGCCAGAGTTTTTCCATTGTGTCGGGGAAGATCATCCAGATATGGGTAATACTCTGCTTCACTACTTGGAGACTGAGTTGATTTTTCTTTGGCCACGCCTCCTCTGCCCAGGTTCTCCCCAGTTCGACTCAGTCTTCCAAGGAGTGAGATTGAGAAAAATGAGGCTCAGCTACTTCATCAATTTAATGGAAATATTTTACCGAGCGAGGCTCGAAGATCGCAGAAAGCAATATTGGAGGTACCGGTCGCTGGTATTCCTCCCTACTGGCTTAAAATCAGCCGAGATCCCGCGCTTAGCAGAGGGGGCTTGTCCTTTAGCGGGCTACCCCTGGTATACTTTGCGAAGGCAAAGTGGGATTCAGTCCCTGCCGGTATCATCCGGGCATACTGATGGCGGCAAGCGCATGAGCGCATTTGAGAGCCACGGCAGGAGTGCTCATGGCGAGCCAGTCTGCCTGAATTACAGTGGACAGTGGCTGAGGAGATTGGCGCCATTATTGCCGCTGCAGGAGTGTTCTTTGAGACCCAAGCCGCCCCTTTCCACTGACTGAAGTGGCAACAGCGCTCGGCTCTCTGCAGCCACGACGGAGTATCTCCCTTTCAGCTTCATGAGCAGGGGAGAGTCCAGTGCCTTTTCAGCCACGGCAGGAGTGATCTATTCGAACTGGTCTGCCTAATTCTGCCACCTGAGTGGCGTCGACACTCGGCGATCTAATGGCCATGGCAGGAACGCTCTGTTCAAGCCAGTCTGCCTATTTCCGCCACCTCAGTAGCGTAGACGCTCAGCGATTTAACGGCTGGAGGACTCTTGAGCCAGTCTGCCCAACTATACAGGTAATGGGGCAGCCGGGACGTATCGCAAAAGCGACTGGATGGTTCGTTTAAGAGGGCTATGATTTTCCAAGTGTTACAGAAAGTTACTGCACTAACGTGCCATAGCAGCCTTAATCGCTGAGTTCCCCATCGACTAGCCGGACGAATGTTTTTGGTGTCACAAAAATTGGACAGGCTGATAGGTCCTTTTGAGTGAATCCCTAAACACTTCACAGGCTGACTTCACTGCTCCAACAGCGGCGGCAGGAGAGCTTTTAGAGCCGGTCTACCTATTACAAGTGGGGATGGACCCACAGCGCCTAACGCCATTTCGGCGATTGCAGTAGCTCCTTGAGCCAGTCTACCTCTCATTTCGGGCGGCGCTTTCCACAGGGCAGCATCGTCGTGGAGCTTATTGGGCTAATCTGATTTCTTTAGACATCGCTGTTACAGCGTTGCAGGGGAGTTTCCTTCAGTCAGGTATGGCAGAAGCCGGTTGGCCAGATTTAAACCAAATTTCCCTCCAAGACAGGAAGACGGCGGGAATATTGGCGCCCTTTCCTTAAACGGTGACGTAGGCAGCGCCTCGTCAGATATGGGGCTAGTCCTACCCGTCATTTTGACGGTTATTATGGCTCATTCCCACTGTCCTTGGGACCTTTTGAGACTTTAGCTCCTATTCCATACCCGCTTATTAAATCTAACCCTATTAACAAAGCAGCGATCGCTAATAGCAGCAGATATGATTTCTTTTAGCTACCTTCTTGAGATCGCAATGTCCTGTGGGCATTCTGCCCGGCATACTTAGAGCCCTAGTGTTCTCAAGCAGTGTTTCTGCCTCCAGCCAAGTTGGTTTTGACCTCGAGCACTGGTTGCCGAGGAATACAAGGGACATTTGCATAGAATTCAATAAAAATAATAGTTAAATGACTTAATAATAATTATTATAGTTAAATAAATAAATAAATAAAATATTATGATATGATATGATATGATATGATATGATATGATATGATATGATATGATATGATATGATATAATTGTTACTGTTATAAGTGTATGGCTGCCTTGACCCAATGATTTATACAGTCGTTCTATACGGCTGCTTGTCTGGCATCGATACTGCTTGCATTAGGTCCATTTCCATTGTATATCCGGGAAGGACCATTACTCTCCAATAATCCCACCACCGGCTCTCGCCGGAAAGAGGGGGTAAGTGATAGTGGGCCTGGCAGCCCTTGACAGGAGGAATTCTCCACCTTTGAGGAGAAGGTACTTGACATCCTGGTGTTAACCTTCATGGCTGCACGGATTAATTGCCTGGCGAGTCTGTCCTTCCTCTTGGCAGGCCAATGTTGAAATTGATCTGTCCCCTAACGTGATAGATTTGTCGGCACCAAGGGGCCTCAGTCCTTCAATTACTACTAGGCTTATGTGCCGCCATGGCACTTGGATAATGCTTGCACCACTTGCCTGATGGGGAAGGTGGTTCCAGTTATTTGGGACCGTATATGACACACTTAGTCACTCTATTCAGAGCTCCTAAATTCCAAGGGTTGGAGTGTGCCTCTACTCTCTCCAGTTTAGTTTAGGGGTCCCAATGCCCTTCTACAAATGGGCCTCGGCAGGCTATCGGCGTCCTGGCAGCTCACTAATTGCCCACGGCGTCGGGGACAAGGTCATCCACCCTACTCCTCCACCTTAATATGTGCAGGACAGAGACGTGACTAGGTTTATAACCTGGAAACTGCTGGTTTCTACCTTGTCAGCATTAATCCCTTCCTCTGCTGCTCTCAGTGAGTTCATTTCATCATTTTACATTGAAACAGTACAAATGAGGTTCTTCAATTGTGAACAATCCACGCTCCGATCCTTTACCTTCCCCGCCCAGTTGCTATGGGAGTAGCATAGCTTTGATTCCATAGTCAAGTCAGAACATAAACTTTAAGACTGACTTAGGTTTCACTGCTATTGGAATCTGCTATTGGAATTATTTACTAGCTCAAGGAATTTGTTCTGGTCTGGAAACTTAGGAGCCAATGTGACTGCCTAGGATGTACATACTGCGCTTCTGTGACCTTATCTTTGCTAGGCTTGACCGAGGTTCGGTTCCCATTCCCTTGGGGATCTCTAGTGGCCCACCTTTCAGGGGTACGATGACATTTCCATATTGGCCAGCCGCTTGGGTTTAGCAGTCATTCTAATCCCACACCCTTGGGGGGCTTTTTCCTGGGTTGAATCAGCTGTGACCCTAGGACCAGGACCATGCCTTCCAAGGCTGGCTCTTGACTTAATTGGCCAGTTAGACATCGCCATCACAGGTGGCCATCCCGTGTCCCAACATGGCCAGAGGGCTTGTTACTTCTGCAGAGCCCTTGAGCCTGAGAACTTCCACAGTCCCAGGATGGTCCTTTCAATCTCCATTGTCCCATTCCCTAGGGGGTGGTCAGATCCTGGTATCCTTGCAGGTCAGTTTTCCTTCGGCCCCTGCATCACCCTGGTCTAATTGGGCTCCACTGTTCTGGCGTATGATGAAACAAACAAAATCTTTTGTGGTTACTTATCAAGAACATCTAAATTATATTAAGGTAACCAGACTAACCTTATATGCCCCAAGGCATGTCACAACTTTTAGGGGCTATGCAGGGGAAGGTAGTCATAGCGTTCATAAGATTCTACTCCTGCTAATTGGCTGTTAGGGCCCCACTCCATTGCCAGGAGCCACGGGAGGCCTGATCCATTCATGGTGTAGGGCTTGTACTGCCCACCGTACACCATCTGGACCCTGGGAGGCGCAGTTCCCTTCCGGGTTTTTTCAAACATTCCACCCTTACAGGCCGTCTGGTCAACAGATAACAATGGTTCCCGAACGGTCCCACGGGGTTTTCGGATTTGGCCTTGCAGGCCCATGGTTTCCTTTCTAGCTTCGGCATGGCTTCCTGAGTCAGAGAGGGAGACGGTTCGTCTTTGGCACGGTGGAAGGCTTCGCCTTCTGTTCAGTGTCTTCTCACCATACAATCTTCAGGTAGTTTTACACACACACCTCGTTCTGGAGAACGGTTACAGCACCGACTGACTGTTGATTCCGGCGTCGCCTACGGATGACCGGTTCCTCATTTCGGAGGGCCTAACGAATTTCTCCCTGTTGGAACAGGTCCAATGGGGTCACTTCCGGCTTCCAAGGTCCCGTCTGCAATCCTCGCCAGTAATTGGGTAGGTTAGATTTCGTGTCATTTCATTTCTTCTGGGGTTTTTCTCCTTGGAGGGCACAGTCTCCTTTTTCTCCTTTTTCAGGTGCCCTGTGGTGTCACGGTACATCTCTCGACAGTAACCCGGCTATGTGGAGCAGGCAACCTCCTGACCATTTCAGGTTCTGCTGATATTCCTGAGTTAGGTACACAAGGATTTGTCAGGGAGGTTCGTTCCTCCGTTTGTTTTCCATTCAGCTGTGTCGACATTGTCTGGGGGACTCCTCCTGTAGCATCACTTGATGATCCGTCATGGAGGTTTGTGGAATCGTTTGGGATTTCTCACTTGGAAGGGTCACCTTGGGGCAGGGGGTTCCCAAGTAGGCTCGCGCTGTGTGAGCAATGAGACCAGACTTCTGCCCTCCCATAGGACTAGCCAGCTTTGGTACGTCCCGTATCTGGATGATCTTCCCCAACACAATGGAGAAGGGGCGTTGGTCTTACCTGATACGCTCCTTCTCAGGGTTCAGGGAAGATCATTCAGCCCCACCCTATTGACCGTCTGGTCCATTGTTTGGAGGGGCTTATGTTTTCGCAGGATCCTTTTTTTCTGAGCCTCCTCATTGCCACGCCCTCGTCAAACGGGAGGACCCGGGCAGAGGAGGCGTGGCCAAAGAAAAATTAACTCAGTCTCCAAGTAGTGAAGCAGAGTATTATCCGTATCTGGATGATCTTCCCTGAACCCTGAGAAGGAGCTATCAGGTAAGACCAACGCCCCTTCTCTGGGGGTGCTGGACTTCCCTGGCCTTCCACGTGGATCCACCATGGCCCTTGAGCCTGCAGAGAGACCGGAACTGGTAGAGAAAGCCTTCAGACTCGTCTGTATACATGTGGGCGGTAGCAAAATGGCGGAGAGAGCCCTGTCCCTGAACAAGGGCCAGGCAGAACTCCCAGACTCCATAGAGCTGGAGATTGTAGCCCCAGGCATACCAAGGCCTCTACTAAAGGGGCATCGGAAAAAGAAAGTTCTAAGAGGCCTCTGTCTAAGAGGGATACTTATACCTTGGAGAAAGATGCCAAGAGGCACCACAGGACTCTAGAAAAATAGTTTTCCAAAGTCCAGCAACAGGTTCAGGAGCTCAGGCACCCAACTGTCTCCTTTGCAGAAGTTGTTTTCCCTACATCATTGCAACCTGCTCTGTCTCCTCAACTCAGTGAGGTACAGTAACAGGAGTGATCACCAGAGGGAGCTGGTGAGTTTCGATCTGCCTTTATAGCAGGGCAGGAAGTGAATTTTCTACCATTCTCATGTTTAGCTCCTATAAGTTTGCAATCAGGGCCTGTTTCTTCTAGGGGCTCTGTTCCCGAAGCTGCATTTACTCCTGCTACGGCGGAGCTCTGCCCAGAGGAGGCCCAGGGATCTGGGCTATCTCAGGATATGAGAAACCTCATTGCTGAGGCTATTTCGCAAGGTATAGTGGCAGGTCTGCAGCAGATAGGCCATTCTCCATCCAGGAAGAAATAGCAGTCAGGAATGAGTTAACTCTGCTTGGACTGAGTCTGCAAAATTGTTAAGCCACACCTCTTCCTGTTGCTTGCCAACTTTTTAGACTCAGTCGAGCTGGGCAGACATTTTTCTTTGAGCTATCCATTCCTGATTGTTTTTTCCTAGAAAAAAAGGTTGGAGATTTCTTTTGTGTTTTTTTTTTTCTTTAACTTTGCCTTCTTCCAGCGTGAAGGGTGATTTAGCCTGAGCCCGCTGAGCGCCCCGGGAGCGGCGTGAGGTCTCTTGGCTGAGGACCTCTAGGCAGCTCTCAAAAGCTTTTCCTCAAACAGGTGGCCCGCAGGGGATTCGAGGCTTCAGTCTCTCTGTAAAGCAAAGGCAATACCCATAAGCATAGCTCTGTAGCGCTTGCCTAGTGAGTGCGTGGGATTGGTACCGCTGAAAGCAGCATCAGGCAACGCCCATGAGCCTGGCTCTGTAGCACTGACCTGTGCATTGGACGGAGCGGCAAAGAGGAGCAGCGGCTATTGCAGAACCTTGCGCTTTGTGGTGGCCATTTTCAGCAGAAATTGTGTTGCAGCTGCCTTTCTGGAGCCATGAGAGGCTCGGCGGCATTGCAAAGCTGCGTGGAGGCTTGGTGGCCATTTTGAGAGCCTCGTTTGAGTGGTGGCCATTTTGAAGCCTTGTGAAGATTGCAGCCATTTTGGAAAGGCTGCAAGGAGGCTCGGCAGCCATTTTGATTACCTCTGTGTGGGCAGTTCGGCAACAGATCCTCAGTTGCTCATTTCAGCCTGGGTAAGACCAATCCAAGGGATAAGCCTCATGGGCGTCCACTCTACTTTATTCAGCCGGGAGTCCATGTAATTAGTCATGTCTCTGTTGCCTGTGAGCAGTGGTTTAGGAGACCTGGCTGGGGAAGTGGCACTTGGGGTTCAGAACCCAATCATGCTGTTAGGCCTCCCCATTTTATCTGAGCATTGTGGGCCTCGTGAGTACTCAGTATTACTGCAGTTGGGGACTTTACTACCATTATTCATAGTGTCCATATTCTCCTTGCAGGAGTTGGCACAATGGCCTCTACAGCTTCGGGGAGTTCCAGGTCCAAATCTGGATCTGGCCCTTTGCAACAAGACAGTGATCCCGGGGAAGGGCCTTTGGGTTCTCAATCCCTTGGGCTGGGCAAGGCCCATTCTTGAGCTCAAAAGCCTTCTTCCCAGCCTTCAAAATATTCTAAATGAGGGGCCAAGTAAAAGCATAGGTCCTTTGGAAAGGTTTCCCAAAGGATTCAGAAGGAGACTATACTTAAGGGGAAGAGTTCACAGAGCAAGGATCTCCCTAGAGCCCAGGCTGCCTCTGAAGAGATGCAAGAGGTGTCAGCTATTCCAGAGGAAGCTCCTCCATTGGCCTGGTCTCCAGGTGGGGATTCTGCACAAGCCCCTGTCTTGCCTGGTGACAGTGATCTTCTTTTTGATCTTCTTTTCCTGCTCTTGAACCTTCAGTTATCTCGTGAGAGTAACAAGTGGAACACAGGTCTCCTCCTCTTGAGGCATCATCTACTCCCACTTCTGCAGGCTTACAGCCTGGTCAGACAGTTGACACACAAACCTCTGAACATTTGTCCACCTTGATTCTAATGCCATAAATCAGGGCATTGAAGCAGGGTTACAATGTATATCTGCTACTATGGCTTCTGAAGGTTCCAGAGCTCTAATCTTTCCATCATAGGCATCAGGGGTTGGGATCTTCCCTTCCATGATCTGGAAGATGCAGAGGCTTCTTCCAGCTGGGGCTCCATCTCAGGGGAGGAGATGCAGTGTGATATTGAGTTTTCTGATGATGAGGATCTTTTACAGATCAACCATATTTCGTTGGGCTTTTCAGGCCTCACCTTTTCAGATCATTGCTGAACAAGGCCAGGCTTACCACTTGTCAGGGCACGGTCTAATCAACTCCTGGTACTGTTTTGGTGGCCCTACCTGTGGCTGGACGCCATAATTACAAGCGCCTCATTCTAGTATCCTACTATAATTTATCTTTATTTTCTTCCAAGTTGTAACTTGGTCCTAAATTACAGTTTTACTAAGGTAGCAACTCATTTCTTAGAGAAATAAATTATTTCTAAATTATTTCTAATTTCTAAAAGAAATAAGGTGGTTTTGGCCATTTTCTCTCTAATATAATTAGAACAGTCAGTTTAATCCCTCTAATGTCTAATATTCTAGAGTTAGACAAAAAAGAGGAAAGAGTTCACTTTTTTGCCCTGGGATAGAAGCTGTTTTTCAGCCTATTTGTCCTTGTTTTTATTATCCTGTACCATCTGCCAGATGGTAATAGTTCAAAAAAAATGGTGCTCAGGATGAGATGGATCCTTAAGAATGTTTTAAACTTTCTTAAGGCAGTGGGAGCTATAAAGCTCTTCCAAAGAGGGGAGAGAGCAACCAATGATCCTCTGAGCAAGGACATTAACCCTCTGGAGTGCTGTGCTATCTGCCACTGCAATTGGCAAACCATACACAGGGGACAATAAGTTTAAATACTCTCTATGATGCAGCGGTAGAAGGTCATCAGGAATTTTTCATTTAGTTGTTGTTTCCTGAGAAGTCTCGGATAGTATAATCTCTGCCGGGCCCTTTTGACCAGTGCTGCAATGCGAGTGCCCCAGATCAGGTCCTCTTTTATGATAACACTGTCAGAGTATGAATATTCATAAACTGGAATAGATCAGCCAATGAATAGGCATACTTTTTCTTAAATAAATCCTCTTGGAAAATAGAACATCAGATTTACTGTGAGGTTCTTCTGCAGTGGTTAGATAATTTTTACTCCCACTCTGATAAGAGCAATTTTATTATAGTCAATTATTTTGTGTCTTCTAGATTTCATATCTTTTAGTAGGATACTTTTTCCCTTTTGTTTCTATAAATTAATTTTCCTGTTTTTCAATATTCCTCTTAAATAGGATTATATGGTGTTACTGTCAAGCTTAGGTAGGAAAGTTCTGTCCCATCATGAAGAATTGACAAAATTCTATGATTTTTTTCCTTCTAGATTGATTATGGGGAATTATCTATCCTATGTTACTCTCCATCTACTATAGGATCGTAATATTTCTCCATTTCTATTATTGAAAGATGTATCTTACTTTCCTTTTCAACTATTTGTAGTTCGTAGTTCTTAGTCATATGGCCTTACCAGAAATAATATGTTCAAGGTGTTTCTAATGCAGCAGGATTCTTACCTATTCTAGTAGCTCAGCAATGAAGTGGTACATTGCTGTACTTCAAGAGAAGGCCAGAGTTTCAAAAGTGCTGGACAAAACATCCATAATAATTATAGAAAGTAATGTGTCAATATATTTCAGAACATATAAGAAACCTTTAGCAGGAAAATAGGTGCTCCTATAAAGGAAGCTATGATGGGGGAGGGCAGGATTGTTAGTATACATCGATGAAAAGAGCAATATGTGCAGACAGAGAGGCAGAGACAGAATATATTGATACAAATCAGGTAAGGTACCTGTTTATGAACAAACCCTCAGAAGTGGATGGACAGAAAGACTAAAACACAGACTATGGCTTTCCCATTTGCAGTCATCTGGAAATTTTAGAATGGACAAAAAGACTTATGGAATGGAGCCAAATTAAGATGGAATTTGAAATACAAATGTGTACTAATGATAAACATGTAGTTGCTAAAATGTAAAAAAATTTGAAATTTGAAATGGAGAATAGGATAAAAGAGGTGAAGTGGGCTAAGACTTTTGGTTATAATATACAGATGGATTAGTAGGAAAATACAAGATTAAAAGGGTTGAAGTTTATACTGGGTTACGATCTCATTTTTTAGAAAATGATTTATTATTGGTATATGATGCTAGAAAAACTATAATATATTTGACTTCCAGCAGTGACGACATGCTATTGCAGGGCGAGCGAGCAGGGCTCCGCTCGTTTTCACCCGATTTTCTGTGTTTTAAGGACCCAACGGGCAAGTCTGATCCTGGAGGGATTGACAAAGTAGAGGGGTACCCTCAGAGCCTGAATGGAGAGTGGTGTGAGCTCCCAATTGGCAAGAGGAACTCTCCGATTAGACACAGAAGAAATCGCCCTGGCATGGCGGATCCAGAGGTGTGATGATCCGATAGTTCGAGTAGGAAGAGAAGAGTGAAAAGCAGCTTGAAGGATCGGCAAGAAAAGAAATAAAAGAGACAGAAAGGAAAAATTCATTGTGAAATGACGTGATATATTAGCGGTAAAGGGAATCTCCACGAAGGTGAAATAGCGGCAATCCGGAGGTGGGAGCGGAGACTACGAGCTGTGAAATATTGGAAAAGAAAGTAACGTGTGTGAGTGAATGAATGAATTCGGGCTTTGTTTCCTTTTTTCTCTATCTGAAAGATCAACTGACTTTTGAGAACAGTGTTTGAAAAGAGAAAATATTGTGCGTGCTAGAAAAGAAACTTTGCCAGAGAGAGTGGTGTGACTGCATTTTTGAACCAAGAAGACATCTTGGAGGGGGAAAAACTTTCATATACAGGACTCAAAAGAGAAAGAAGAAACAAACCGCAAGACTTTATGAGTCCTGACATGGACTTATAGTACTCATTTAAGTACTATAGAACATTCTTAAAGAGTCAACTGTGGAAAAGGCTTAAATAATTAAAAAAAAATAGTCCTTTAGGAACGGACTCTTGTTATCAATAAACCTGCAAGAACTACCGATGAACAAACGTGATATATTTATTCACATATTTATATCTATACATTTATAGAATAAAATAGAATAGAATTTTTCTATTGGCCAAGTGTGATTGGACACACAAGGAATTTGTCTTGGTGCATATGCTCTCAGTGTACATGAAAGAAAAGATACGTTCATCAAGGTACAACATTTACAACACGATGGTCAATATATCAATATAAATCATAAGGACTGCCAGCAACAAAGTTACAGTCATACAGTCACAAGTGGAAAGAGATTGGTGATGGGAACAATGAGAAGATTAATAGTAGTGCAGATTTAGTAAATAGTTTGACAGTGTTGAGGGAATTATTTGTTTAGCAGAGTGATGGCCTTCAGGAAAAAATTGTTCTTGTGTCTAGTTGTTCTGGTGTGCAGTGCTGTATAGCGTCGTTTTGAGGGTAGGAGTTGAAACAGTTTATGTCCAGGATGTGAGGGATCTGTAAATATTTTCACGGCCCTCTTCTTGATTTGTGCAGTATACAAGTCCTCAATGGAAGGCAGGATGGTAGCAATTATTTTTTTCTGCAGTTCTAATTATCCTTTGAAGTCTGTATCTTTCTTGTTGGGTTGCAGAATCGAACCAGACAGTTATAGAGGTGCAAATGACAGACTCAGTAATTCCTCTGTAGAACTGAATCAGCAGCTCCTTGGGCAGTTTGAGCTTACTGAGTTGGCGCAGAAAGAACATTCTTTGTTGTCCTTTTTTTTTTTAATTGAAAAAGTTTTACAAAAACAATTAACTTTTCCCCTCCCATCCCCCCTCCCCACTCCCTCCCCCACCCTCCAAAACTCCGCTCCCCCCGACTTCCCGGAACAAACGCAAGGTATAGTTCGACAAACAAACAGTCATACATTAAGTTTTTAAAATCTAACACAATTATAATCCTTCTCTTTCACATAACCTGACTTCTTCCATTAAGATCAAAAACAGCACCCTTCATTCAAAGGCAATCTGAAATTTCTTAATCTGATATCTATTTTAAATATAATCAATCCAATTCTTCCATTCATTTAAATATTTTTCTTGAGTACTGTCTTTCAAGAAGGCTGAGATTTTAGCCATCTCAGCCAAATTAGAAACTTTCAATATCCATTCTTCTATTGTGGGTACTTCTTTTTTCTTCCAGTATTGTCCAATTAACAATCTTGCTGCTGTTACTAAGTTCAAAATCAATTTCGTCTCAGTCACTGTACAGTCTGTTATCATTCCCAAAAGGAAAAATTGCGGCAGGAACTTTATCTTCTTCTTCAAGACATTTTGAATAATCCACCAGATTCTTATCCAGAAAGACTTAATTTTCTTACAAGTCCACCATACATGAAAATATGTAGCATCGTAATTACATCTCCAACATTTCGCTTGCATATCTGGATACATACATGATAACTTCTTAGGATCTAAATGCCATCTATAAAACATCGTATAAAAATTTTCCCTTAAATTCTGCGCTTGTGTAAATTTAACATTTCTAACCCAAATTTTCTCCCATGTGTCCAACATTATTGGTTCCTGAATATTCTGTGCCCATTTTATCATACAATTCTTTATTAAATCTCTTTCAGAGTCTATTTCTATCAAGACGTTATACAATCTCTTTATATGCCCCTGGGTTTGATTTCTAATTTGTTTAACCAAGTTTTCTTCATTTTGAATAATACCAATTTTCTGATCTTCTTTCCATCTAGCCTTTAACTGTCCATATTGAAACCAAGTATAATTTACAATTAAAATCTTTGTATACATTAAAAGAAGAAGGGAGGAATTATACTTGCTTTGTTGTCCTTTTTTGATGTTAACTGTCCATTTGAGATCTTGCGATATGATAGAACCCAGAAATTTGAAGGTTTCTACTGTTGATACTGTGTTGTCAAGTATTGTGAGAGGTGGAAGTATGGAAGGGTTTCTCCTTAAGTCTATCACCATTTCTATGGTTTTGAGTGTGTTCAGTTCCAGATTGTTTTGGTTGCACCACAAGGCTAGTCGTTCGATCTCTCACCTATATGCGGATTCGTCATTGTCTCGAATGAGACCAATCACTGTTGTGTCATCTGCGAACTTCAGTAGCTTAACAGATGGATCGTTGGAGATGCAGTCATTGGTATACAGAGAGAAGAGAAGTGGGGAGAGCACACAGCCTTGGGGGGGCCCTGTGCTAATTGTACAGGTATCTGATGTGATCTTGCTTAGATTCACCTGCTGCTTCCTGTTTGTTAGGAAGCTTGTGTTCCACTTACAAGTCTGTTCCGGTACCTGTAGCTGGTTTAGCTTAGTTAGAAGAATGTCTGGAATGATGGTATTGAATGCTGAACTAAAGTCTACAAAGAGGACCCTTGCATAGATGTTTGGAGACTCAAGATGTTGTAGGATGTAGTTCAGAGCCATATTAACAGCATCATCTGTTGATCTATTTGCTCGGTATGCAAATTGCAAGGGGTCTAACAGCGGATCCGTGATGGTTTTCAAGTAGGAAAGCACTAGCCTTTCAAAGGTTTTCATGACTATAGATGTTAAAGCAACTGGTCTGTAGTCATTCAGTTCCTTGATGGTGGGCTTCTTCGGCACTGGGATGATGGTAGAGTGTTTGAAGCAAGAAGGAACATAGCACATCTCTAGTGATTTATTGAAAATATGGGTGAAGATGGGAGCCAATTGGTCAGCACAGACTTTTAAGCAAGAAGGAGTTATCTTGTCTGGGCCTGGAGCTTTTCCTGGCTTTTGTCTGTGAAATAGGCCCTGCACTTCCTTTTCTGTGATCACTAGGGGTTGTGAACCCAATGAAATGGGGTCAGTTGTAGGAGGCTTGGGTGTTGGTGGTGTGTCTGAGATGGGGGTTGTGGAGATAGGTGGCTGTAGTTTCCTTTCAAACCTGCAGTAAAACTCATTCAGGTCATCTGCCAGTTGTTGATTACCTTCAGCCTGGGAAGGAGGTTTGCCTTATTTATATTTGTACATCTATATTTATTTATTCTATTTATTTATTCAATAGATATCACCTGTGTATTTAACGATAAGTATAGTATTGTAAGTTAAAGAACAGAAATAATATATATTTTATTTATTTATTTATTTATTTATTTATTTATTTATTTATTTATTTATTTATTTATTTATTAAATTTTTATACCGCCCTTCTCCCAAAGGACTCAGGGCGGTTTACAGCCATAATAAAACAACAGCAATATAAACATAAAACCATAATTAAAAAACTTATTATACAAATGGCCGAATTAAAACATTAAAAATAAATCCCCAAATTATAAAATATTAAAACATTAAAACTAATTAAAATCCTATTAAAATCCTATGCCAGTCCGGCGCAAACAAACAAATAGGTCTTCAGCTCGCAGCGAAAAGTCCGAAGGTCTGGCAGTTGCCGGAGTCCAGGGGGAAGTTCGTTCCAAATGGTGGGAGCCCCCACAGAGAAGGCCCTCCCCCTGGGGGCCGCCAGCCAACATTGCTTGGCAGACGGCACCCTAAGGAGTCCCTCTCTGTGCGAGCGTACAGGTCGGTGGGAGGTATTCGGTAACAGCAAGCGGTCCTGTAAGTACCCTGGCCCTAAGCCATGGAGCACTTTAAAGGTAGTCACCAACACCTTGAAGTGCACCCGAAAGACAACAGGTAGCCAGTGCAGACTGCGCAGGAGAGGTGTTACATGGGACCAACATGTGGCTCCCACTATCACCCGCACAGCTGCATTCTGAACCAACTGGAGCCTCCGGGTGCTCTTCAAGGGGAGCCCCATGTAGAGAGCATTACAGTAGTCCAAGCGAGAGGTAACCAGAGCATGAGTAACCATGCATAAGGCATCCCGGTCAAGGAAGGGGCGCAACTGGCGGACCAGGCGAACCTGTTAAAAAGCCCTCCTGGCGACGGTCGTCAAATGATCTTCGAAGGACAACCGTCCCTCCAGGAGGACGCCCAAGTTGCGCACCCTTTCCACTGGGGCCAATGATTCGCCCCCAACAGTCAGCCACGGCTGCAGCTGACTGTACCGGGGTGCCGGCATCCACAGCCACTCCGTCTTGGAGGGATTGAGTTTGAGCCTGTTTCTCCCCATCCAGACCCGTACAGCTATATATATATATAGCTAACATATATAACATACTACAACATATATATAGAAATATATTTAAGATAGATAGCTTTATTTGATCTTTAAGAAAGAAGACATTTATTCATGAATTATTAATTAAATCAAGTAATTGTATTAAATTTAATTCATTTGGATGTAAAGTTAAAGCAAGTAATATAGAGGGAATGTAGAGGTCGTTGGTTGATTGGTGAAATATTGAATACTAATGATATTGAGAAAATAGAATTAGATAGATTGCTAGAAAGATTGTCTTATAGGAAGTGACTACCGGGGGGTATTATATGTGGAAAAGAACTTCAAGAAATTAAGAAAGGACAGAGACTAAAAGCAGGGAGGAAAAGTCTAGGGGTGGATATATATGGTACTGTGGTTTTTTTTAAAAAAGACATCAAAATGACAAGCACAATTACCAGTTACAAAAATGGAGGGGGGGAAGCAACCTCGATAATAGCTTCCCACTCAGGATCATGTTCAGTGGAAACTATGTTGGGAGGGGAGATATCTGGTTCCACTGTGAATTTACAGAATATGCAGTCAATTTTGATGGCAATACAGGAGATGATGAAAATGCAGGAGGTAATGTCCAAAAACCACAAAGACATCAAGAATGATATGGGAGCAGTGAAAGGCGAGATTCGCAAATTAGACAACAAAATTGGTACAGTGCAGAAAATGATAAAAAATGAACAAAAGATAAAAACGGTAAGAGGCTAAAATGGAACAAATGGAAAAAAAATAGAAAATAGAAAACAAAATGGTGGCAGCAAATAGAGAGTTAGAAGAAGTCATAATAAATTTAGAGATAGAAAAATCAATGTTTTATCTCCGATTTCAAAATATTGTGGAAAGTAAAGAAGAAGAACTTCCTAAATTGATAGAATTTTTTTATTGGCCAAGTGTGATTGGATACACAAGGAATTTGTCTTGGTGCATATGCTCTCAGTGTACATAAAAGAAAAGATACGTTCATCAAGGTACAACATTTACAACACAATTGATGATCAATATATCAATATAAATCATAAGGATTGCCAGCAACAAGTTATAGTCATACAGTCATAAGTGGAAAGAGATTGGTGATGGGAACTATGAAACGATTAATAGTAGTGCAGATTCAGTAAATAGTCTGACAGTGTTGAGGGAATTATTTGTTTAGCAGAGTGATGGCCTTCAGGAAAAAACTGTTCTTGTGTCTAGTTGTTCTGGTGTGCAGTGCTCTATAGCGTCGTTTTGAGGGTAGGAGTTGAAACAGTTTATGTCCAGGATGCGAGGGATCTGCAAATATTTTCACGGCCCTCTTCTTGATTCGTGCAGTATACAGGTCCTCAATGGAAGGCAGGTTGGTAGCAATTATTTTTTCTGCAGTTCTAATTATCCTCTGAAGTCTGTGTTTTTCTTGTTGGGTTGCAGAACCGAACCAGACAGTTATAGAGGTGCAAATGACAGACTCAATAATTCCTCTGTAGAATTGGATCAGCAGCTCCTTGGGCAGTTTGAGCTTACTGAGTTGGCGCAGAAAGAACATTCTTTGTTGTCCTTTTTTAATGATGTTTTTGATATTAGCTGTCCATTTGAGATCTTGCGATATGATAGAACCCAGAAATTTGAAGGTTTCTACTGTTGATACTGTGTTGTCAAGTATTGTGAGAGGTGGAAGTATGGAAGGGTTTCTCCTAAAGTCTACCACCATTTCTACGGTTTTGAGTGTGTTCAGTTCCCGATTGTTTTGGTTGCACCACAAGGTTGCACCATATAGACCTCTCGTCTATATGCGGATTCGTCATTGTCTCGAATGAGACCAATCACTGTTGTGTCATCTGCAAACTTCAGTAGCTTAACAGATGGATCATTGGAGATGCAGTCATTGGTATACAGAGAGAAGAGAAGTGGGGAGAGCACACAGCCTTGGGGGGCCCCTGTGCTAATTGTACAGGTATTTGATGTGATCTTGCTTAGCTTCACCTGCTGCTTCCTGTTTGTTAGGAAGCTTGTGATCCACTTACCAGCCTGTTCCGGTACCTGTAGCTGGTTTAGCTTAGTTAGAAGAATATCTGGAATGATGGTATTGAATGCTGAACTAAAGTCTACAAAAAGGACCCTTGCATAGGTCTTTGGAGACTCAAGATGTTGTAGGATGTAGTGCAGAGCCATATTAACAGCATCATCTGTTGATCTATTTGCTCGGTATGCAAATTGCAAGGGGTCTAACAGCGGATCCGTGATGGATTTCAGGTAGGAAAGCACTAGCCTTTCAAAGGTTTTCATGACTACAGATATTAAAGCAACTGGTCTGTAGTCATTCAGTTCCTTGATGGTGGGCTTCTTCGGCACTGGGATGATGGTAGAGCGTTTGAAGCAAGAAGGAACATAACACATCTCTAGTGATTTATTGAAAATATGGGTGAAGATGGGGCCCAATTGGTCAGCACAGACTTTTAAGCAAGAAGGAGTTATCTTGTCTGGGCCTGGAGCTTTTCCTGGCTTTTGTCTGTGAAATAGGTCCTGCACTTCCTTTTCTGTGATCACTAGGGGTTGTGAACCCAATGAAATGGGGTCAGTTGTAGGAGGCTTGGGTGTTGTTGGTGTGTCTGAGTTGGGGGTTGTGGAGATAGGTGGCTGTAGCTTCCTTTCAAACCTGCAGTAAAACTCATTCAGGTCATCTGCCAGTTGTTGATTACCTTCAGCCTGGGAAGGAGGTTTGCCATAGCCGGTGATATTTTTAAGAGTTTTCCACATGTTTGCTGGTTCATTTGCTGAAAACTGATTCTTTAGCTTTTCAGAGTAGCTTCTTTTTGCTGCTCTTATCTCCCTTGTTAGTGCATTGATGGCTGAACTTCTAGCGGAGTCTCTGCAAAAATGTAAAGAAGAAGTCAAAAATGAAATAGATGAAGCATTCAGGATACACATGAATTATGCACGCAGGCACAAACTCCTGAGAAAGGTACACATCAAGTTCGTGAGAAAGAAAACTAGAGATTAAGTATACAGTAGAATAAGAGGATCCACTGGCTTACAAAGGAAAAGAGATTATAATATTAAAACAGATACCGAGAAGAATAAGGGAACAATGACAAAACTATCACTTCCTCTCCACACAATTGCTAAAATACAAAGTTATGTTTAGATGGCTCATCCCTGAGGGGATGTTAATAACATGCCAGGAAAAGGAATTTTGGATTGACTCTCTGGAAAAAGGCAAGAATTCTACGATCATTACATAAGCGGGGAGGATGAACAAGACAGCAGAGAGGAAGCAGAAAGCAAAAGCCAGGAGGACCAGATATCAGAGGAAAAAAATCACAGTACAAGGCATAAGAGATCAGAGAGAAATAGAACAACAGGTGAGAGCACAAACTGAGACAAGAGCAAGGGAAGGACCAAAACTTAAATACAAATAACAGGGTGGAAGACAAAATAAGGATGTTATCACTAAACATCAATGGCATCAATTCACCTACAAAACGTAAGCAAACATTAACAAGACTTCAAAGAGAAAATATGGATATCATCTGCTTGCAGGATGTCCACATTAAAGAAAAACACTGACTTTTTAAAATGCCCCAAACTAGGGAAACTACATCTGGTGCTGGCACAGAACAAAAAAAAAAGGGATCGCAGTATACATAAAACACTGGTTAAATTCAAGGAAAATAATTAGTGATGAAGAAGATAGAATTTTGATAACGGAAATTACAACAAATTATAAACAAATTCTTTTAGTGACAATCTATGCACCAAATACAAAACAAAAAAATTCTAAACTATTTAGGAAAATAACTGAATTAGACTGAAAATATCTGCATAATAGATGACTTCCATGTGATGGTAGACAATAAAAGAAATTACAGGACTACAAAGAAAAATAAACACAAAAGATGAAAATTACTCAGTGCATTTTCTGAAATGGTGCAAGAACTGAATCTAAGAGATGTGTTAAACCCAGGGAAAAAACAATACACATTCTTCTCCCTCCCTCATAGTTCGTGGTCACACATAGATATGTCATGGATGAATCCAGAACTGATTAATAATATAGAAGATATAGAAATATTGCCAAATACCTGGGCTGACCACAGCCCTTTATCAATAAAATGGAAAGGTTGGGGGGGGGGGGGAAGGAGATGGACTTTAAACCAAAGAATTGTAAAAGAAAAACCCTACTTACAAATAATGGAAAAGGAATTGAATAACTTCTTTAAGGAGAACAGAAAAGAACAAACAACACTACAGAACTTATGGGACACCACTAAGGCATATATGAGGGGAATAACAATAGCTTATGTGGCGAGGAGAAATAAAGAAAAAAGGGAACAACAAATGTTACTATTGGAGAAACTCAAAAAATTGGAAATTGCCCTGCAGGAAAAAACCCAGAACAATAGAACTAAGGAAGAAAGAGAGCTAACAAAACATAAAATCAATCTAATACAACCGGAAGCAATGATACAGAACATAAAAATGGCAAAACAAAATTACTTCGAAACAGCAAATAAACCTGGAAGATGGTTGGTCCATAAACTGAAAAAGGAAAAAATTAAAAAGTTAATACAACATCTACAGGATGAACAAGGGAATCTGCATTACAAGATTGAAAAAAAAAACATTATTCAAAATTACTTTCAAGTGTTATATAGTCAAGAAAGTATTGCAGAAAAAAAAATAACAAAAGTATCTACAAGAGAGAAACCTGCCAAATATATCAGAGGAAGCAAAAGAAATGTTAAACAATAAAATTACCTTAATAGAGGTACCTATTAATACCTTAATTACTCTTAATAGAGATGAAGGAGGCAATTAAGAAACAAAAAAACAATAAAACACCTGGGCCAGATGGGATTCCTGTGGAAATATATAAAAAATTTCAAGAACCATTAGAGATTATGTTAGAAATGTGTAACAATGTATTAGAGTGAGCTAAAATGCCAAACTCATGGACGGAGGCATTCATAACATTAATCCTGAAAGAAAATACTGATAATCAATTGATCCAAAACTATAGGCCAATTTCTCTACTAAACACTGACTATAAAATCCTGGCTGCAATTATAGCAGAAAGACTCAAAAAGATATTAAACAATATTATTCATTCAGATCAAAACGGGTTTCTACCCAAACGACAAATTAGAAACAATACAAGAATTATAATGAACATATTAGAGTATTATGAGGCCCACCCTGAAAAACAATTAGCATTAGTACTGGTGGATTCACAAAAGGCTTTCGATAATTTAAATTGGCTGTTCCTAATCATACAATTAACCATGAAATTTGGAGAAAAATTTATTAGAATGAAAATTACAATATATAAAGACATTTCAAATGTTGAAGGGATATTTCACCATGTTTGAAGATGTAAAGGAGCTGAAAATTCTGGATCCAAATGCATACTTTGATACAGAGGATCTTAAAGGTTAATATTTATTTGAAACCAGAACTTTTCCTTTTAGGATTAATGGATAAACAATTAGAAAAAAAACCTAGGGAAGGTTATTTAAATGTGCAACCACCACAGTGAGTTTACTGTATAAAGATAGAAAGATTCAATACTGCCTATTATGGAGGAATGGCTGGTAAAGTTAACATTTTCCTGAAATGATAAATTAAATTATTTGATTAGAAAAAAGAAATCTACATTTATTGCCAACTGGAAGTCTCTAATGGGCTTTTCTGTAAAAATGAAATAATGAACTTGTAACTTACAGTTTTGATGATTACACAGGATAGATTATAGAAAGAGGAGTAATATAACTTTGGAGATAAGTTAAAATATATTTGTATTTATAACTGCTATGAAGAATATTGGAAGGTATTTTATACTTTTTCCTTTTCTATGTCTCCTTTTTTTCCTTTACTTGCATCTTTCTTTGATATTTCTTTTTTCTTACTTTCGATTAGATTGTGTTAGCTTTCATCTTGCTTAAAACTTTTAATAAAATGATACATGAGATTGAAACATAGAGTTACAAATGATAAAATATGTTTTTCCTTCTTTTCTTTTCCTTCATTTAAGGAACTCTTTCAAGAGAACTATGGTGAAGAGGCAAAGTTGATTTATGATCTGGAAGATCAAGGAGGAGAGATGCTGTCTCTTCGATATGACTTAACTGTATCCTAAAAAAAATTCTAACTTGCAAGAACCACTTTTAAAGATAGATCATCTCTGGCAGAATTGTGGAATAACAATAGATTACTGCATGACCCATAACAGTAATTGAAGGCTGGTCAAAAATTGCGAGGTATTCAGAAGAAGCTTTCTTTTTCTAGTTGATTTGTTTAAGGTAAGCATATCAGATCAGAGCTCTTATTTACTTTGTTAGCCAGGATGTTCTCGTTCACAATTTAATATGTTAGGGAGAAACACTGCAATATAAATATCATGAACCAGTGCAGTGTGTCATCTTTTGTAACTGTTCTATAACTTGAAACTGTTGAGAAGATACAGAGAATTCTTTCTACATACAGTTAGTCCTCAATTGAGCCAAGAATAAAGGTCATCACATGATCTGATTTTTTGGATATTTTTTGTAGTGGTCGTTAAATGAACACTGCAGTCATTAAGTGAATGTTGTCATTAAACAGATGATCTGAGCCTAAATGAGATTTTATACACCTATTTTACATCTTAAATCTCACACTCAAAAAGACTGGAAATGTAGCCATAATGATGTCACTGGATGTATTTCTAGCAGTCTTGAAAACTAGGTGTGGGATTTTTGTTTGTTTTTTGTTTTTTGTTTTTTATTAAAAAATAGAATATTTTTCAGATGGAAAAAGGTTGCCCATTGTTTGCTTACTTTCCATGCTACAGGCAAGTTTTCTTAACTATGTTTCTAGGTGCCATTTGCTCGTTTCTTAGCTATGAACAAAATTAAACGATGTAAACGTTATCACATTGCAAAAGTCTATAGGCGTGATAGCCCATCCATAAAGAAAGGACGCTTCAGGGAGTTTATCCAATGTGTGAGTATCTGAAGATTTTTCCACTTTGGGGAGGCAAAACAGAAAGGCAGAGGAGCTGTCTCCTGTCTTTGATCTTTAAATTGAACTTAAAGAAGCAGAGAAATCCATGTCTGAAATATGAAAATGAGTGGATGCTTTGTGAGATGGGGTACATATGTTACTTCACACTTCAGGAAAATAGATTTAATCATTGAGTACTTCAGTTATTCAATTACTCTACCTAGTTTATTTGGAGATTTTTAAAAGCTACTTTCTGTATTCCAGGATTTTGACATTGCTGGCCAATACGATCCTATGATTCCTGATGCAGAGTGTTTGAAAGTCATACATGAGATCTTAACTGCCATGCAAGTTGGAGATTTCCTTATCAAAGTAAGAAGAACTGGCTGTTTCTTGTGTATTCATTTATTTAGTGTATGCATTTATTTTTTAATCTCTTTTTTATTTCTGCTGTTTTCTCCAGATCAATGACAGACGCATTTTGCAAGGGATCTTTACAATATGTGGTATTCCAGAAATCAAATTTGAAAGGATTTGCTCAACTCTTGACAAATTGGATAAGGTTAAGTATCTTCAGTATGATCTTGGTGGGCGTGTAGAAGAGGCAATAAAGTGAATTGGTACAAGTAGAGGAGAGGAAGAGTATAATAATTTATATATTTGATCCGAAAGGTAGCAGGACATGCATATATGAAGGAACATGGAAGAGATAGGATATGTACCGTATATACTCGAATATAAGCCGATCCGAGTATAAGCCGAGGTCCCCAATTTTACCCCAAAAAACTGGGGTAAACTGGGGACTCGAGTATAAGCCGAGGGAGGGAAATGAGGCAGCTACCGGTCAGGAAAGCCTCCTCCTCAGCCGAGAAGGCTGGCGGCTCCCCCGCCCCGCCCTCTCACTGCACCGGCAGGGCTTCCCCGCGCTAATGCAAAAGCCCGCCAAGTTTGCACCATCCGGTATAATGTGAAAAAAAGAAGAAAAAAAAAAACTCGAGTATAAGCCGTATATACTTGAGTATAAGCCGAGGGGACGTTTTTCAGCACAAAAAACGTGCTGAAAAACTCGGCTTATACTCGAGTATATACGGTATATGGAATTAGGACGGCACACGAGGGGTAGAATGATAACAGAATATGTGATGGAAGTGTCTGTCTAGCATGTTTGTGTATGAGAGAATTTGTGGTTGTGCATATGGAAGAGGAGTAAGGAATGCAGCCATGGAAGTTCTTACTTGAAGTGCAGTTCTGTGAATTAGCACTGCTAGACTCGGCAAGTGTATGCCCGGATCGACGTGATTTGTTTGGATTCAGGCACATATGAACATGGAAGCCTGAGTATGGTCCTCAGCTCTGAAAATGTTACCCATTCATGTGGTATGCATGAAAGAAAAAGAATAATTATTTCACTTGGATCCTGTTAAATTGCCATTCCCTATGTCTGTATGTCATCCATATTGAAAAAAACTGTCAGTTTAAATTATCTGCTTTTTGAGCAAAGAAATGCATTAGGCAAAAGATGAATTATTTAACCTAGATAATGCATTCCTCCCCCACTTCTTCCACAGATCTCATGGGAGGAAGTGAAAAATGAAATGATCCTAGAGGATGGTATTTCTCCTGAGTGTGTCAATCGTATTAGTGATTATGTTCAACTTCATGGTGAGTATCAGTACAGGCATTCTGTAATGTATTAATAATTAATCTCTAGTTGGAATAAGATTGACTATGATTTTGCAGATATTTTGTACGAAGTGCTCTCTTCTTTATGTTTTGTGTTCCAAACATTGGATTCAATTTAAGTTGAAATAATGTTGAGTTAGTATTGTAATTGTAAGATTTACTGAAGGTGATAGAAAACAATGTAAGTATATCTTCCATCTTTAAATGCATCTTTTTCTGTAGGGGGATCACATCTCATTGAGAAGCTTCTCAAGGATCCAAAACTGGTACAGAACAGATTGGCTATGGAAGGACTGGAGGACATGAAATTGCTATTTGAATACCTTACTCTATTCGGCATCATAGATCAGGTGAATTGGAATATGGTATTAGGTAAATATGAGAGATCTGTAGCAGTCCAATATGTTCCTATTAAAAGCCCTCTTGTCCTGTTTCACAGGTCTCCTTACATCTGAGTTTGGCTCGTGGTCTGGGTTATTACACTGGAGTCATCTATGAGGCTGTTTTATTGTGCCAAAAGCATAGCCACCTAAATGAGTCTCTTAGCTTAAGTGTGGCTGGAGGTGGACGCTATGATGAGCTTGTAGCAAAGTTTGATTCAAAGGGACATAAAGTACCTTGCGTTGGACTCAGCATTGGCGTTGAAAGAATCTTCTCTATCATAGAGCAGAATAATGAGGTAAGGTCTATTAATCAGTTAGAAGATTTTAAATAAATGAGAGTTCAGGGTTGTGCATAGGGATCAGAATACAAATGCGGAAGTGTGGAAGTGAAAGACATTTATAGGGTAGGAAATAATAGAGAGATGCAAGGACTGTCCAAACTCTAGTTGTTGGATAGGGGTGGGATGAAGGATAGCACAGCCCCAACTCTTCAAGCATTGTAGCTTCCCCGTTAGTATTTTAAAATATTCCTCAGAGTTTGGCTGCCTGCCTGCTTTCCTGTTCTATGCTTTGAGAAAATGGTTGGGACCTGCCACATGTAGTCAGGCCTTTTCCACTTTTCCTGGCAGCAAACGAACTCTGTAGAATTTCTCTGGAAAAAACCTGCACAAAAAGACTCAGTTGGAAAGATTACATCCTACTGGTATCACAAGACTAGAGTCAATCTGAAATAGTCCAAGTCTCATTTCATTCTGGCTGGGAATTCTGGGAATTGAAATTCACATTTCTTAAAGTTACTCAGGTTGAGAAAAACGTCTCTAGAGAGTGATAGAAGAGTCTAGTCTTATAAAAGAAAAAGAGAGTGATGGCACTCTTCTCCCAAAGGCAGTTTGAATAGGCTCCCAGCTGCCTCTAGGGGACAGTGAGCCAGGCTCTTCCAAGTTGAATCATAGATTTTTGTCTAGAATAGATCATATTATTCTCCCTTCAGTCCAATATGACCCATCATTGCATCTTGAATTGCATTATTATTTCATACTAGCTCAGACCACCTGTTCAGTAAGAGATCTTTACCAATGCAATTTGAATCAGAACTGCTCTCTCTTGCTTGTTCTCAATCTCTCTGATCAATCCCCCGTATTACAGACAGTCTTTAATTGAAAGTGGAAACTCTGCTTCTAAACGATGCAGTTGTAAAATGTGACATCACACAGGCATGCTGACTTACAACAGCAGTTCTGGCAGCCCTAGTTGCCATTGTTAGGTGAATCCTGAGTAACTGTAGCCTTCCATAGTCATATGGTCACAATTTGCGATCTTTTCTGGCTTCCCTATTTATTTTCTTGTCAGAAGGCAGCAATGAAGGTCTCAAGTAGCGATCACATGATTGCAGACAACTGTAATGTAATGTAGGCCCTAATTGAGAGCATGTGTCAGCAGGGACAATGCAACAGCCACAACTATGAGTTCGTGTTTTAAGTATCCCTTGTTTAGCCCTATTGTAACTTTGAATGGTCACTAAATGAATAGACATTAAACAGGGATTACCCATAGCCAATCAATAGCTGAGTGCTAAGAGAAGCCCTAGAAAAATAATAATGGAATGAGTGGAAAGTAGGACTCCACAATGTGTGTGTGTGTGTGTGTGTGTGTGTGTGTGTGTGTGTGTGCGTGTGCGTGCAAATCAGCTGGAGGGTTTCTGAACAAAGAAGGGGGAAACATCTTTCCCTTTAAAATTTGTCCCAGCTTTCAGCCAGCTGGAGAGTTGCTTTCTTTGCAGGGGGTGGATCCAAGTGACTCCTTTGGATCATTCTCTCCTCCCCCTGCCCCCTCACAAAGAAAGCCCTGTTCAAAGTCAGGGCAGCCAGACAAGGAAAAGAAAGCTGGCTGGGGTTCTATGATGACTCATAACAGCCAGGTGGGCATGGCTGGGTGGGCATGGTCGCTGTCGCCAGCTCAATGCTACTCACTTGGTGTGGCTGACTCGGTCCAGCCAGGTGGGCATGGCCAGGTAGGTGCAGCTGGCTTGGCCCAGCTGATTCAGAAGGCTGGTTCGGCACAGAACAAGTTGTACCGGTTAACTCAACGTGGGAACAAATCAGTGCCCCACAAGCTCCTTGCCTCCCAAATTGCTGGCAGCCAAGTGCGTGTGCGCAGGTGCATGCACTTACACCACGTTCCAAGTTTGGGGACTTTTATCCATAGAAGAAGGAGAAGTCCTTCTCCCCAAGCCCAGACATGACTGGCAGCTTGCCAGCTCAGATGTGGATAAAAGTCTCCAAGCTTGGAATGTGGTGTGTGTGGATATATGCACACATACACTTGGCTGCCAGCAGTTTGGGGATGCAAGGAGTTTGTAGGGCACTGAGTTGTCCTCAGTCAAGTTAGCTAGTGCGACTTGTTCCATGCCAGCCCAGGTGTCGCGAGCAGAGGTGGGTTTCAGCAGGTTCTGACCAATTCTGGAGAACCAATAATGGAAATTTTGAGTAGTTCGGAGAACCGGTAAATACCACCCCTGACTAGCCCCGCTCCCATCTATTCTCTGCCTCCTGAGTCCCAGCTGATTGGGAGGAAATGGAGATTTTGCAGTAACCTTCCCCTGGAGTGGGGTTTAAATGGAGACTTTGCAGTAACCTTCTCCTGCCATGCCCACCAAGGCATACCACACCCACCAAGCCACACACACAGAACTGATAGTAAAAAAAATTGAAACCCACCACTGGTTCCAAGAAAGAGAGGCCAAGTCAGCTGCATCTACCCAGCCACGTCTACCAAGCCACGTCCACCTGGCCATACCAAGTCAGCTGTGCCAAGTGAGCACATCCACCCAGTCACCCCCACCTAGTTGCAGCAACCCATCTGTAACCACCCAGCCATGCCCACCTGGCCACTGTGCGTCGTCCCATTCTAGATGGCTGGAAGGTTGCTTCCTTTGCTTACAAAGAGGGAAAGAGTGATCCCAGCATAGCTTTTCTATTTTTGTTTTATGTGCAGATTCTCATTTAAAGTAAATTGTAAAGTTTAAGTTCCGGTAAATAATATTTATTGAAAAAAAGAATTGCCTTCTTTTCTCATCTGCAGTTATTAATATATTATTTCTTCAGAGTGTTTGCTTATGTTTGAAGTTTTTCTTATATATCTCAAGACATTGTTTCTTTGTAGATAATACATTTCTTTTTTTGCTGTTTGCTGTTGCTGTTGATTCATATCATATTGAGCAAAATAAAACACATTCATTTAATTATTATTTTTATAAAATCAAGAATTGTTTTTTTTTCTCTGGCCCCTCAAATGTTTGCAAAATGTCCAATGTGGCCTTCAGACTGAAATGTTTGGAGAACCCTGAAGTAGACCATACCAAAATCAGTTTCACAGAAAACTAGATCCAATTATACTTTTTTTTATTTTCATTTTCCAACAACCTATTCAATGTACAGTCTGTTATTCAACATTAGTCATTAACTTTCATTTGTTACTTATTCGGACCTGCCCAGCTACCACTTCCTTCCTTAACACAACCTTTCCTCCTCCCTTCTCTACCTTCTTCTACTTTCTTCATCCTTCCTCTCCTTCGCTTTTCTACTTCCTCTCCTCCTTCCCCACTCTTCTCTTCCACCCTTTCTAACCCTCTCTCTTTCCCCTTTCTTCTTCCTCTCCTTTCCCCCTCTTCTACCTCTCTCTTCCTACCTACTTTCTTCCTTCACTCTCTCCTCTCTCCTTTCCATTCCTTCTGAAATGGCAGCTGAGCAGCCCGATTTCATTTCAAATTATTTCTATTTCTTAATTACATATCTTCAATCATTCCTGTACATTGATCCTTCATCTCCCCTTCTCCCCCTCCCCCAAGACTTCCCAGAACAAAGTACAGGGTATAAAATTAACAATCATAAATTAAAATACAACATAAATCATAATCCATAGTCACTCCTCTCTCTAAAACCTTAACTCCCCTTCCAGAAACAAAAAAATACATTCTTCTTCCAGTCCATTATATATCAGTCCATTCCACTTCTAAGATCTTCAGAATCTTCCAATTAAATTGGTATTTCCAGTTCATCAATAAAATACATAGTTTTAATATCCAGTCTTCATCGATCAACACCAAATATATATCAGTCCATTCCACTCCTGAAGTCTTCAGAATCTTCCAATTAAATTGGTATTCCCAGTTCATCAATAAAATATATAGTTTTTAATATCCAATCTCCATCGATCAAGACCAAGACAATGTTCCATCTTCCAGTATTCATCAGAAATTCTTTTATAATATACCTTTCTTCCTTAAACAGTCTCCCAAATATAATTCATATTTCCAGCTTAAATTCTTAAATTTTTATCCAATCTCCAAAAATAAACAATTCTATCTTCTCATCTTTGATATCACTTACATACATCAAATAGCATTGCTAATATTAATATTTCTTCAATTTACCTTACATATGTCAAATAACATTATTAAAATTATACCTATAACTTATATCCAAAATATATCAATTATAACAATTAAATTCTGTTTGACCAAATAACATTACATCCATAAACAATCTCTCAAATATAATATTTAATCCAAATTCATAAATTTTTCTATCTGTCCTCCAAAATTAAACAATATTCCATCTTCCCATTCCTTTATATCTCACATATATCAAATAATACCTATAACTTATACCCAAAATAGATCAGTTATAAAAATTAAATCCTATATATATATAAAAAAAAATACCATCACAATCACATCTTAAGCATTCTCCCTCCCCTTGTCTTCTATCTTACACATTTTCCACCATCTGCTCACCAATCAGCTTAACATCTAACAATAAAGAATTTCCAATCTTTAATATATTGGTGTAAAAATCTCTTGTTTAAAAACTTATTAAGAAAAGATGAGCCTCCAAAAATTCCTGTAAAAAAATTCCTTAAACCTTCCTTGATATCTTTTAATTTCCATATTTGAACTGAAGAAATTTCCAAGATTTTAGTAGTAGTTAATTCTGTTTTTAGTAGTAGTTAATTCATTTTTAAACTGTATAATCTACCAAAAAGAGGGGGAAAAATTCAATAAACTTTTCTTCTTAAACACTGTGATAGAGAAAAAGATAAAAAGAAAAAAAATCATAAACAGTTCTTATTCATTCCATTTAAAAAGTAGCTTGTTCTTCTTATAGGTTCCACGCCAGCAGTTATAGTAAGCATTTCATTAACTTTCGCTTCCAATACACAAAACGCCATTTGCTAAAATCTTCTTACAAGCAAATGCCAGCACACTCCAACACTTTTAAAAGCAGTTGTTTTTATACTTTATTGAGGTAGGCTATAATAACAGACTCTTGTGAGTCTGGTTGTGCTTTACTTCCCTTCTTTCTTATGCTTGATTGAGTATAAGGGAGGTGTTTACTTGAGGCACTTGCAAAAATTATCTTGCTTCCCAGGATTTAAAGAACATTTCAGCCCTTCTTGCCTGGATATTGGTTCTTTCATATTTCTGTCAAGATCATCTTCCTTATTCTCACAGTTTTAATTTTCCAATGTTCCACACAGGAAAGATAAGCTTTAAATTCTCCATCCATCAATAAAAGAATCAACAATAAGGCACTGTCTCTATAAACAAGTTGTTTATAATATCTATATTTTGGAAATAAGTGGAAACATCTGAAACTGAAACTGTCTGAAGAATATTTCCAACAATAATTAAGTCCAATTGAGGTAGAGCTTGTATCTGATCCCTATCGTGATACTGCCATTCAAGTGGGGAGGGAAACTTTTACTCACTTATTGCTCTCATCCTGTTTTCCTATGTATCCTGTAATTCCCTAGTTTATAACTTTTACCCTGTCACCTATTCTGCCCTGTGCTTTGATTTACCTTGGGGGATGTACAAGTGGGGGAGGGCCATATGTTCTCTTTCAGTTTGGAAGCCTCACAGAAAAAATGCAAGGGAACAAATCCGTATCTCTTTCTCAGATGTTTCCACAACATCTCCACACCTGTGGATTGGCTCATTCAATATCAAACTGAGAGGAGGGGTTTCTAACCACTTTATCCTAACGGAATTGCCTAAGGGGACCTTAGACCCAGCTTTGCTTTTGTCTTTCAATCACTCCCTTTCAATAAAAGGTTCCTTTTGAAATGCTGCTGTCTCAAGAATCTGTACTTTCTTGATTAGGACCTTACAGCTTGTTTGCAAATTTTAGTTCTGGTTATAATGCTGATTTTTTTTTCTCTTTCCTCTGAGATGGCCAAGGAGAAGATCCGTACAACAGAGACACAAGTATTGGTGGCAACTCCCCAGAAAAATTTCCTTGCATTCAGAATGAAATTCATATCTGAATTATGGAATGCTGGCATCAAGGTAATAATGAGAAGTTATTACACGGGTGCAGGGCTGTCAAACTCAATTTCATTGAGGGCTGGATCAACATTATGGGTGCCCTCAAAGGACCAGGTGGGCATGGCTGGGTGATCATGTAATTGGGTAGGCGTGGCCAACTCGACCTGGCCCACTCAGTGTTGTTCACGTCAAGGAGCACCTGTGATGGGTCAGACAAGGCTGGGAACGGTGATCCACAGTGAGCACTAAAGCCTGGGGGGGTGGGCAGCATCGTGCTTGAGCATAGTTGGGGAGGGTGCCTGAGGGGTTGGACAGTGCTGGGGCACAGTGGGAGGCGCAGCCGAACTACCTGTTCAATTTTAGGTTGGAGTTCAGGCGCAGAGGTAACCGCAATGGGGAGACGTCAAAATGGGAAGCCCCTACCCACTATTGCCCATGGCAGCTTCCCATGTTCACCCCCCCTCCCTGTTGCAGTCCATGCAGTACTGTTCAACTCCCCTAGGCACCCTCCCCAGCCACGCACCAGTGTCCTGCAGTTTGGGCAGTACCGTAGTGCAAGATCACACAAGATCAGTAGCGCAAAATCTCACACTACTGATCTCACACTACAGTAGTTTAGGCCTCTGTTCTCTATGAACTGAGGCTTGTATCAGATCCGTCCAAAGAGCATTTGCAAGATCAGATTTGGGGGCAGTGAAATTGCCTTGCTTGAAGCCTCCCATCAGCTGGAAAACGCCTTTTGCACTGTTCTAGTCTCGGCACAAAGAGCGTTTACAAGCCAATGGGAGGTTTGAAGCAAGGCTATTTCGCTGCCCCAAAGTCTTGTCAGCTTGTAAGCACTTTTCATGCCATTCCAATCTTCCTCTACACTCAGGAAGGGATGAAGGCAGGGGGAGAGATTGGCAGCGCTGCCCCCTGCTGTGGTTTTCCCATGTGCGGGCAGGGTGATCCCAGCAAAGGGGGGCTGCGAGGCAAGGCCAGCAAGCAGGGAATGGAGGTGCGGTACTGATCTACAAATTGGTGCAGCCATTGAGGCTGGAATACAGTCAGCCTTAGATCCGACCCCACTCTGCCACCTTGGCCCCACCCTGTGGGTGTGCACATAGGAGACAGTGCACATGCACGTCCTGGATGAAAGGGGAGCGCTCAGAATGCAGTCAGCCTGTGGGCCAAGACAGTCCGCAGGGATGCCAGGCCCCATGCATACTCACCGCCTCCTGTGAGCATGCCCAGGGGGTGAGGCGGGGGTGGCGGAGCGGCCTCTCAAGTCAGATCTAATGCTGACCGTGTTCAGGTCTGGATGGCTGCCACCAGATTGTAGAATAGATCAGCACCACACTTACAACAGAGACTCCATGCCCCACTCATTGGCCTGACCTCACATTTTGCGAGGTTTCCCTTTCACTGCAACCATCCCCCGTTGGAAAGCCATGGCCAGGCTTCTCAGCTGTAGACCCTGATCCAGGTGAAGCAAGCGAGGGACACTCTTCACATGCCCAGAAGCTCCCTCACCAGATGCCTGGGCTGCAGTTTTGCTCCAATCTACCCACCCAAGCGCACAGCCCCTCCAGCTCGCCTCATATTCAGTTCTGGCCCACAGTGCCCTCCAGGTGTGACGGCCTGCAGCTTTGCCTGCAGACGCCTATGGCCAAGCCTTGCCGGCAATGCCTTTCCTCTGCCCGCAGATCAGGAAAGCTGGACCAGCTTTGCCGGTAGAACTCCTGCCTTGCTTGTTCAAAGGATGTAGGAGCCTGCGGGTACCAGGGGTAGGTGTTGGCTATGAGCTTTACAACTGGGGGCGGGGGCTGTTCCAGTAAAAGGAAAGCGCTGCCAGTCTCTCTCCTTCCCCTCATCCCTTTCTGAGCCTGGCCTAGCAGCCCACAAGGCTTCCCATTCACTGGGAATGCTCCAGCATGGGAAAGGCATGGCCGCTGGCAGCTCTGCCAAACTCTCCCATGGGGCCACCCTGGAAACAGCAAAGGACTGACCTGTATCACCTTGGCCCAGCCCAGGACAATCAGGTGCTGATCTTTAACCTATGGCAGCCATCCAGGCCTGAATGCGGTCAGCCATAGATCTGACCCACATAGCTGCCCTGGAACCAGCAAGAGACCTCCCTGCTGCCTTAGCTCTGCCCCCTGGGCATGTGCACAGGAGGCAGCAAGCGTTGCCATCCTGGGTGAAAGGGAAGCACTCAGAACAAAGTCAGCCTGCAAGGCAAGACGGTCCCCAGGATAGCCAGGCCCTGAGTGCTTGCCATCTACCGTGCACATGCCTAGGGAGCAGGGCAGGTGCAGCCCCCTGCCGGCTCCAAGGCATCCCCATGGATCTAAGGCTGACCACATTCCGGACCAGTTGGCTGCCGCCAGGTTTTAGATCAACGCCCGATCAGCCTGGGCTGGCCCAAGGCACTGCTGGCCAGACCTTCACTATTTCCAGGGTGGCTCGATGGGCCAGATCTAACCACATAGTGGGCTGCATTAGTGTATACCCTCAAGCTATAGTTTTATATTTAGCATATATTTATAGCATGTATTTCTGTGAAAAATTATTCACTCCCTTTCAGATATTTTGAATGCTTGCATATCTGACAGTGAATGTACATTACTTGAGAGACTTCTTATGCCCCACACTATCAGCTCCGCCACTTCAATCTAGCAGAATTGGTGTGCTTCAGGTTCCATTGATTACATAATGCCATCTTTTGGGACCCTGGAAGCAGTTTTTGTTTTTTTCTGCTATTGCTTGTTCTCTTATTTGTGGGTTTTCTGATGCTTTTTGTTCTGAAATGTTTCTAACAATTATAGAATCACTGAGAGTTGCTGGCATATAGCAATAGCACTTAGACTTATATACTGCTTCTTAATGCTTTACAGCCCTCTCTAAACAGTTTTATAGAGTCACCATATTGTCCCCAACAATCTGGGTCCTCATTTACTGACCTCGGAAGGATGGAAGGCTGAGTCAACATTGAGCCCGTCAGGATTGAACTGCTGACAGTCAGCAGAGTTAGCCTGCAATATTGCATTCTAACCACCATTAATATATAACTTTAATATATCCTATTAGTTGATCATATAGTCAGCCAGAAGTTTAGACTGGATTTGGCATTTTTGTCTACCTACCAAGACCTTTTGATGATCAAGGATGGGCAGATGTTATGTGGTGTTAAGGGTATTGTCATAGGCTGTAAGTTACAATTGACTAAGTGATTTTATCAACACAAATGATTTTCAAGTGGTGTTCCAAGTGTTTAAGAATTGCATCCAAGACAACTATTACTATGATTATATACACAAAAAATGTGAAATCACAGCTGGCAGTTTTTTAGCTAGTGTTGAGTGTTGTACACATTGAGTTCTTCCCAAGAACCTAGGATGTCATAATATATTGTTAGTACATGTGTGATGCAATGTGGCCTTTTGTAATTGATTGATAGAAATTTTATCAATGTGCAGATTTTTTAAGCTCTATCCAACATTTTTTGACATGACATCCAGTGCAAGGATAACTACTAAGACCATCATGGCCATAATCTTCCAATTTTCAGATTTTGATGCTTTGTGATCTTTAATTCTTTGTCTTGTATTCTACTATCTCTTAATATTACTACATCAATTTCCCACACTTCCTTCTTTTCAACCTCATTTAAATGTTCTGTGTTATGGCCAAGATTTTATCAGTTCAAATTTGGAAAACCCACAATATTTTAAGTTGCTTGTTTTCCTCTTTTAACTCTGTGTTTCCATCAATTTTTCATTATTGATATATGATGTTCCACTGAATCATTTTGGCAATTGTGGTGTTATTATTTGTAATCAGTTTTTCAATGTTTTTGGCTGAGTATATGATCTGCTCTTTCTTTTGTCTTTGGACAATCTGCACTTTGAATTATTTGATGATTTTTCAATTTGGACTTTGATTGCATTAATTTGAATAGCTTGCTCTTAACAGCCAAAACCACTTCTTTTTTTAATGACCTAGTTGTAAGCCATTGTCAAGTTTCATCTTTATCCATTTTTCCCTTTATCCTTTGTAGAAATTGACGATGTAATGCTTCTCCTTGCTAGCATTCTATTCATGTTTTTATTGTATTATTTCAATATTTGTTCTGCTTCAGTAAGTTCCAAATTTTAACTTGCATCGATACTTGTTCTTGGCTGTCTTTTATGTAATCAGCTAATTAATGCCTTTCTTACTTGACTTAAAACTCTGCCCATATTTCTGTGGGGTAGGTATAATCTATTAGTATCGCTATGTAATATGGGGATGTAATGTGCAGCGATGTCATTAGTTTTCTTGAGGTTTTTTGTCCAAATTGATGTGTCCAGTTAATAATTCCAGCAGTGTATCTTATCATCAGCACAACCTAATCCAGTATAGAATTCTTTTTCTGTTTTCTCACAATATTAAGTGGGTTGATGAATTCATATAGTCTGGCTCTTTTTCTAAGACCTGCCTGCCTGACATATAGTGTATTCTACCAGAATACACTATATGTAGCATATTCTGGTAGAATACACTATCACCAGCATAGCTCTTAACTTCATCAGAGCATCACAAGACCCTCTCTCACAAGAGAGTATTTATGGAGATGTGAGAGTAATCTATAGTTAGTTTCACAGTCTAAATCTTCATTCCTCATCTAAGTCCTTTATAAATTTTAACACTGACTTAAAAGCAGTCTTTGGTTTCTGCCAGCATAAGACTCACATGGCTCCAAAAGTTTCTTTTTTAACTCATCTGTCAACAGAACATTGCTTCACAGTTCTGGAGACTCATCCAGGTGTAGTGTTTTGTTTATTGGGTTTTTGTTTTGTTTTATTGAAAATTTCAGATGAGCATCAATATACTTTTCAATGAACAATGGGTTTTGCTTTCTTATTCCCTTTCAATCCTATTTTTATCCAGTACTTTTCTGTCTGGAGATTCACTATTGAACATATCTTCTCCATTTCAAGATTATGTCTCAAGACTAGTTTTATAAATTTCACCACATTGATCAATTAACTTTTTTTTGTGAAGGTCTTCAGAAATTTCTTTAGAGCAAGACATAACATGTCTCATTTGTGTGAAGAGAAGCCTACAGTAATGAGAGGAGTTAAATCTGTAAGATGTTTATAAGGTAGCACTGGCCCAAATCAACTTTGAATATCAAATGAAGTACTCACAAAATACTAGTTTGATACCAGTTATTTCTTTAATTGTATTGATTGAACTAGGGCAGAGGTCTGCAACCTTAGACACTCAGAGGGCCATTGGACCCGTTTCCCACAGAAAACACTGGGAGCCACAAAACCTGGGTGGGCATGGCTTTCATCTGTCAAGCCATGAGGCTTGTCACATCTGGGTGGGACGGAGCACAGGTGAAGGAGGGTGTTGGGACCGCCATTGCAGTGACTGGAGAGCACCATTGATGGGGGTGACAGAACAGCTGTGGCAACAACGGGGGAGTCCTTACCATGATCAGCTTAGCTTGAGGCTAAGGCTCAGCTGAGGCGTAGAGGTGCGGCCAGGCAAGGAAAGTGCCAAGCAGCTGTTCCGGCCTGACAATCAGCTGGGCCGGAGTGTCAGTGCAGAATAATCACCAAGGCGAGGCCAGCCAGCCCAGGGAAGAGGTGTGGCTCTTTAAGGATGCTCCCAGCGCTGACTTTGCATCTAACAGGCTTCAAACAGACTTTACAACCTGCTGTTTTGCTGATGAATGAACTCACTGTGTGCCAGAGTCTGGCTGAATAAACCCAGTTTGAATTCAAGCGTGTGGCGTTTTTCCTACTGGTGTCAATCCGGAGCTTGGACCATCTCTCTCTCTCCCTCTCCTCTCTCTCATCTCCTCTGTCTCTATTTCTCTTTCTCATATCTCTCTCTCCCATCTCCCCTTCATCTCTCTGTTTCTCCCTCTGTCTGTTTGTCTCTCTCTGTCTCTCTCTGTCTCTCTCTGTCTCTCTCTCTCTCTCTCTCTCTCTCTCTCTCTCTCTCTCTCTCTCTCTCGTGTGTGTGTATGTGTGTGTTCCCTCTTGAACCATTTCCAAAAACAAGTGAGGGTTGGTTTTTTGTTTTGTTTTTTTTGTTTGGCTGATAATGTTCTTTCTTCTTCATTGTGTGTTTTTACCATATGATTTAAATCAAGAGTCATTTCAGGTTCCCAGATAAATGAAGCTCTTTTGTCCCCCTGCTGTGGCTGCCTGCCAGCTGAACCCACCACTGGCTGGCCCCTCCCCTTGCCCTCTCCTCAAGCGACCAATGCTCCGCATTGTAATGGATTCCAGGAGGAGCAGGGGATGCCGTCTCCCCCATTGTGAAGCATGCTAAATTTAAGTGTGCTGTGCAAGGCGCTGAAGAGCAGTGAGCAGAGGCCATGGAGGTGGTAAGAGCACCAGCATAAGCTGCAGCCGGGCTGGGCCAGTGTCTCAGGGTGGAGAGAAAGTTGCGCATCTCCCCAAGCGACCGAGGTATGCGCAGCACCAACAAAGGCCGGAAGAAGAGGCAAGTACTGGGGGTGTTTCACTCCCATTCTGGAATATGGAGTGAGTCTTCATCCGCCACCATTACCCTTACCTTCTCAGGTGAGGAGTGACTGGGAGGGCAGGGGCAGGGGCAGGGGCAGCCAATGATGGGATCCAGTTTGGTAGGGAACCACAGCAAGGGGCCCAAAGAGTGGTTGCAGAGCTGCAAGTTGCCAACACCCAAACTAGAGATAATACTTTTTCCACATTGCCTATTGAATTTATTAAATAAAAGAAACATTGCTATTTGTTCACTCAGACTATATATTATTATAATTACATAATACTATTTATATAGTATTCACACAAAGCTTTAATATATAGTGGCACATTTTTCCAAATATTTGTAAGATCCAAAAGGGGTAAATACTTATACAGAGTTGTAAAATGGTTATAAAAGCTGTGGTGGTACAGTGGTTAAAATGCAGTATTACAAGCTAACTCTGCCAACACATTACAAGTTCAATCCTGACCAGCTCTAGATTGAATCAGCCTTCCGTCCTTCCAAGATCAGTAAAATAAGGATCCAGATTATTGGGAGCAATATGCTTACATTGTAAGCTGCTCCAAGAGTGCTGTAAAGCACTAGAACAGCATATAAGTACTATTGCTATTGCTCTATGCAACCTTCAGTTCAATGAAAAATATCTTAGTTTTTTACTAAATGTCTTAAATAATTCTGTGAGTCAATCATTTTGTACTATATCTTAACTGATGTTGCCAGTATTTATATTTCCATTTCTTAACATTTTTCAGGCAGAGATGTTATATAAAAAAAATCCCAGATTACTGGAACAATTGCAATATTGTGAAGAAACAGGAATCCCACTGGCAATCATCATTGGAGAACAAGAACTGAATGATGGAGTAGTGAAACTTCGGGATGTTGTGACTAGGAAAGAGGTTGGTGTTGTTATTTAATGGAGTCAATTTGAAACTATTGCTGTGAAATAATCTTCCCTAGAGCTGATTGAACACCACTGAGATCATGTTTGCAATTCAATTTTCCTCAGTAAAGATATTTTATTTTGATTAGTTGCACTAATCAAGTCTCTATTATCTGCTTTTTAGGTTAATATCCCTCAAGAGAATTTTATAGAGGAGATCAAGAGAAGATTGGAAAAATACAATACTTAATTTCATGTAATCGACTTTTTATACTGCTCCTAAGGCTGATTTATATGCTTACACACTGCTCTTATGGAATACTGCAGGCTTGTAAAGCACCTGGAGTTGTTCAGTATTTCTTTCTCTCTTTTTTTTGTAATAAAATAATATTTCACATTTTAGTCACACAAACCAAGATTTAGAGAACTGGATTTGTGTCATTGTACTTTTCTTATCCACTATTGCTGTGTACATAGGCTTAAGTATGCTGGCCTTTCAAAAAGAATTAGCTTTTCTGTTATTGTCATTAATTATGTTCTCCACTTACATTACTAATCTGATTGGCATGTCAGTTCCCAAATCTGCAGCTAACTACACAGTTGTAAAGCAGTGCTGATAGATTTGTGAATGATTGATAAATGTTTTTGACTCATTGTTTTAGCCATCTGGCAAAACTCACCATCTGTAGTAGCCTGTTGATCGATGGCTTTGCAGACATGCAGAGTTTTGAAAGAGTTCTTCATGAGCTCTTAACCGTGCTGGTTAAGCCATCTGTCAAAATCAAGTGTCTCAACAGATGCAAAGATAAAATAGAGTTTCATTCTTCAAAAAGTACTTCTTTTGAAATAACTGAATTCTCATGCTTTTACTTACCATTTTCCAGAGCTGATCTGCAAGATGCAGGGTATAATGCTTCAGCCTAATTTTCCAGCTCCACAAACAGAATGGACCTGGAAGAGAGTGCCCTGGGGGGTCATAACTTCATCAGGTTCAACTGATCAATAAGTGCTGATCTGATCACATTCCCTGTTGCCACTTGACTTCACAACCAACAAGTATATCTGTAACAGCTTATATTCAGTTGTGGTCTCCTGTGGATTGTTAACTTGCCTTAAAGGAATTTAGGACTGCTATTCTATCTTACTATTAGCAAAGAACATTCAAAGAATCACTGCCATGCCTGTTTTTGAGTGGTGTGCCTTGAAGGCCTGACATATACTCATACTGGAAAACAACGTAGTTTAGCTTCATATAATACATATTCCCATAGGAGAAAGAAGGAGGGGCTGAAGATATTGGGGTGGAAGGAAAGCTGAAAAAATGCAAGTAAAGTAAGTACAGAGCCATTTTAATGAACTGTTAGATGGGAGACCATGAATTCCAATGTTACCTTAGGCATGGAAACTAGTTGGCTGACTTTTAGACCACCTCATCTCACAGGATGGAAGTTTGGGGAAAACAGGATGTAAAAGTATTGTGTACACCTTGGGTTGTACAAATATGTGGGTTATAAATCTAACAAAATGTTAATAACTAAGATCAAGACTGAATTTTGAAGTAGTATGGTTTTAATAAAGAGCTGGCAAGTATGAGTTGGTTTTGGGCAGCGGTTATGTTGTAAAAAGCTTGTTCGAAAGTGGCCTGAAGTTCACAAAATGGGTTCAGGGCAGGCTAGGGATATGTGCCAAAATGAAAGAGGTAGATACATAATTGCCTACCCGGTTGCATATGGCTGTAGTAAGAGGGTCAAAATGATGATCAGCAGTTTTACCAACCTAAGAAATGGCAACTGCCAGCCTACTTACAGAGTAAGAGTCACTATTAACACAGAGTCCTTCCTTAACTCTAGAAGATAGGTAAGAGCAGAAAAATAGTGTAGAGGTACCTTCATCTGCCATACGCACACCAATCAAGCACCATTATTGGGGGTCTATATATCCAGTTACATATTGCTCTGCAGTTTAAAATGTCAAGCAGCTTCTCTTAACTCAAAATAGTCAACAGAAAAAGGGAAGAATGGAATGCTGTGTTTGGTTGTAAATCATATTTGCAAACTTGCTATTTGTTTAATGAAAGTGAAAAATTCCAAAAGTTGTTGTGCATAAAGTTTCTATTAAATCCTAGGTTGGGGATGAGATGAAGGCAATATCAAGGATATATCAGGACATGCTTATTGAATGCTTAGATTTTACTTATTTATATTTCATATTTCTAAATCACCCATCTCCCTCAGAATGTGGTAATGACCTCTGCTCAAATCACATAGCTTTGTCCTGATTAATGTCTGGCTGTAGACATGCAGTAATAAATACTATAGATCTTTTATTCTGTTTTATGCACTTGCCATACTTAATCTTAAATGGATCAATTGTGTAATTATCTGTATGCGCATTGCATCAGTTAAATGGTCTGTGCCAGATGGCCCCAAATGATTTTGGAATGCAGTTGGGGTGTTTTCATGTCAGTGACACTGTCAGAGCCCTGGCTTTTGTATGAAATTTAAAAAATCAATTAGAGAATGGAAATTTGCTCTTCATTGTACAAGTAAAAAAAGCATCAGAGTAAGCTACGAGCACTTCCAATTGGTGCTTTGGAATGCATGAATATACTACATGCTTGCACCTCTTTAAAGCAACTATCTTTTCACAGTATCATTCAGCAACTACAATCAAAGAGAAACTTAGCAGAGAACCTTGAGCCCAGATCTGTTCACCCAATTTGGTGAATTGCCAGTGCAGGAATGGCTATTTGAAGGAGCCAAGGCTTTAGAGCCCCACCAACCCCATAACCCCATAACCCCTTTAGAGCCCCACCAACCCCATAACAAACACAAATAGCATAGGAAACAGGGAAAATATAATGCAGACCCTAAAGTAGACTTAATATAGGGTTTTCTTCATTTTTATTATTTAATCTAATTTTTCTCCAATAAAAAATAAAACATTCTGGCTTCTCTTATATGAGGGACGATATTGTTTCTGATTTTATACCACTGTCTCATCCAAAACCTACCTGTGCCAAGATTTGGCTAATTGTTCTTGACAACACTGATGCTTCAAATTATATCTCATCTTGGATCATATTGCTAAAGCTGTTGGAGGCCACAGTCATCTGGAGATCATGATTTATATATATCTTTGCAACAGCTTGTATAATCTTGTCGCTTGTTTTTTTACAACCAGCAGAAAACTGCATAACTTCTTTTCTCCTTATGTCCATTTAGTTCTTTATTGGTTTCATTCTAAATTTTAAGACTAAAATGTGTTTGAATATTAGTAGCTTGGGTTGGTAGTTAGGCTGTTAGTTTGAGCTCTGAACTTGGCAATTTGGTTGCAAATATTTTGTCACCATTTGAGGAGACATCGTCAATGTGTTTTATTTTTTAATTTTTATTTAAAAAGTTTTACAAACATTTTTACGCAAGTTTTCTCCCTCCACCCCTACCCCTACCCTCCCCCCTCCCTCCCTCACCCAGACCCCCCTCCCCCACCCACCCACCCCAGTCTTCCCAGAGCAAAATACAAGATATAAAGCTTAGCAATCATAAACTAACATAAACAACCCTAAAAACTTTTATCTTACTCTTACTTTAACTTCCCCTTTTCCATTAACAAATAGAAAAAAGGAAAAACAAGCTAATACAATTAAACCCTATCCAATCATAAGCTATCTTCAGTCCTTCTTCTCAGTATATATCTTTCATGGATAGTCTTTCATGTACGTTGAAACTTCCACTGCTTCTCATAAGTTCCTTAATTTAACGTCCAATCTTCAATAAACAATAGTCCATCTTCCAGTACTGTTATAACAAAAGTCCTTCATCCAATGATATATTTGTCTGTCATACATAAGTAATTGATTTATCAACATTTATCTTATTCTTACGTACTTAACAAATTTTTATCCAAAATATTTTAATTTTTTAATAAATCCCCCATATAAAATCAAATAAAGTTACCACTATCATATCTCTTACATTTAAATTTTCTACTTCTCATAAATTTTAATTTAATATCCAATCTTCAACAATAACCAATAGTCCATCTTCTAATTTTGCTATTACAAAAGTCCTTCACCCAATAATATATTTATCTGTCATACCTAGTATTAAGTAATCAATATTTCTATTAACATTTATCTAGTTCTTACCTACTTTAACAATTTTTATCCTAAATAGTTTAATTTTTAGCAAATTCACCATATAAAATCAGATAAGATTACCACAATCATATCTCAAAACTATGCCATCTACTTTTGCTCCATGTCTTCCCACTCTTTCCCTTATTTTTTTTTCTTATAACCCTTTTTTAATACATATATAAACTAATAACCTCAAATACCATCTACTTTTAATATAAACTCTTCTCCATTTAACCCCACAGACACATTTCCAACAGTTAAATTAAGAAATTTAAATTTCTTAAAAATACACGTACAAATTAAACTTCCTTTTTATATTATATTAAAAAGTTTCCATAATTAACCCTTTCACTTAAAGAAAAAGAGGGGGAAAAAGATCTCTTCCCTTAAATTTAATAGTTAAACAAATTAATCTTTAATCCTTTACCTCCTCTGCTTTTATCAATATTTCTCCATATTTACAGGTTTATTTATCTCGTGATTGTTTCACTTCCATCCCCCATTTTTCCCCCTCCATTCCTACACTCATCTTAGCTTCTAACAACCCAAAATTTCAGCCTTTAATACCTTAGTGTAGAAATCTCTTGCTTTGGAAACTGTATTAAAACTATACTTTCTTCCTTTATAATTCACTGTTAAACCAGCTGGAACATTCCATCTAAACAATATTTGATGTTTCTTAAGCTCCTCCACTAAAAAGGCAAACTGCTTTCTACTTCTTAACATTTTAGGAGGGATTTCCTTCATCACTAGTACATCTTGGTCTAATATTTGAATTTTGTTTTTATAAAAATGCTTGTAAAATTCCATTCCTAACCTTCTTAGTTGTAAAATATACCACAATATCTCTTGGTAGCTGCTGCTGTCTTGCAATCCAGGAGTTAACACGATAAGATTTTTTCAATGTGAACTTCAAAATCTTCTGCTTTCTCTCCAATTACTTGTGCAAAGGCTTGTGTAAAAATCTTTTTAAAGTTCTCCTGTTTACAGTCTTTCAGTCCTCTAACCTTCAAGGCATACTCCATTGTTCTATATTGTAATATAACCATCTGTTCTTCTGCCTGATCCACCTTAGTCTGTACTTCCACTATTTTGTATTTCAAATTCAAATTGTTTTGTTCCCTCTGGGCCTCTTCTATTTCCTTTTGCAAATCCAAATTAATTTGATTAGTTTCTTCCATCCTCTCCTTCATTTGAACCGCATGTTCTGCCAATTTTTGAAATGTTGCCCACACTTCCTCTTCCAATTCATTATTCCAAGCTTCCACCATATTTTTAAATTCAATTATTTCTTTTTCAGTTTCACTAAATTTTTGGTCTATTACCGAAGTCTGAAACTCAAAAATTTCTTTTAGAAGAGCTCTTAAATATTCTTTCATGTCTTCTTTCAATTTGTGTATTTGAGCTAAAGAAACTTCAACGTTCTTAGCAACACTTAACTCTGTTTGCTTAGAAGCCATTTCTCCTTAACTTTATTCTACAAAGTCCAAAGGAAAGAAAAAGGAAAAAAAGGAAAAAAAATTGGTAAATCTTCCAATCCTCTCTTTAACAATGTAATTGGATTAAATAACTCCTCTTTGCTTTAACTTCTTGCTGTAAAATCAACGCCAGCACCATTAGTGAAAGCTTCTTTAACTTTCACTTTCATGCCTTGTTACAAAGACACCATTTCCTTTCTTCTTCTCTGATCATACGTTATATCCACAAACTGGGGAGTTAAAATTTTAACTTGCAACTGCCAATATTTCTGGTTTTGCTCCATCTGCGTAGAAATGCATTTATAATCCAAAATTGAACACAGATGTGGATGCGACGTTTGGCTCTGCACAAGGCAGAGGTGCCTCTGGATCTGGAGCTTTTTTCCAGGCTAATGAAGGAGCTCCCTCCCTTAAGCCTCCAGGATTAATCCTGGGGCTTTCCGGGGGGGCTCAACTTCAGCCCGAAAGCTCACCTTCCACTCTTCTCCCAAGGGGAAGGCATCCAAGCCACCAGACAGCTGATTTTCGCTGTCTAAGCGGCTTTACGAGATCACGGGGCTGGCGGTCTGCAAAAGACCGCCATCAACGATCCGCGGAGTCACCGGAAGTTGTCAATGTGTTTTGAATTGTCAGTGAGTTTTGAATTCAAAACGCACTAACAATGTCTCGAATGGTGACAAAATGTTTTGCAACCAAATTGCCAAGGTTGAAGCTCAAACCAATAGCCTAATTTTAAGACTGTTATACTTTCTCGTATAAAAAGAACTAGAATACTTATATTTATTTGATCAATGATGAGAACACCAAAATTACAGTAATATAACATAATAAAAACTATTTAAAACTATATAAAAATTAATGCATGTAACAACTCACTCGGCATATTATTACCACAGATCTAATTCTATTGAAATTTATTTTCATGCCTTAATAGCTGTGACACAAAATCAAGCTACATTGCATATAATATTAGGTTTATTGTCTAATAAGAGAAAGCAAGATTAAACTTAGTTGATTATCCTAACATGATCAATACCAGAAAATGAATGGCTTCTATCAAAATTGAATTATAGGGACATATCATTCTGGAGAAAGGAATTTTGGCTAATCTTCCACTAAGGATTTCTGCAGGTAAAACATGTCAGATCTAAAAAAAGTTTGTTGCTGAGCAGAGGATATAGGTTTGGCCAAATACGTGATCAGTATCCATCTAGAATTTTCTAAATGTTCCTTGGTATGATTAGAAATTAAACTGAATTCATTCTGTTCATTATCTTAATAATATGAAGGCTTATATTCTAAAGACCTTAGCTGATGGAGAGGTACATTTTCTGAGTACTAATAAATGCTTTCTATCTTTGTTTACATTGAATATTATGCCTTAGTTCAGACTAAGATGAAAACCAGATAGTACCACTAGATGTCATCACAGGGACTTTAGTAATCATAAGTAGTTTGCTTAGGTATTTATAAGGTACTTAAAGAGTCTGGTCTTTGGGATGACATTATGTATGAGGAGTCTCTTATAAGATCTTTTCCTGAGTCTACTTCATTTTTAGTTTTTTACCATTTTCAAATTTTACTGTGTGCCAATTTGAAGAGGGCCATGCAGTTGCTTCACATATGGCAACTCAGTTGGTAGGATTGACTTTTAAACAAGCCAGGGAAAATATAGTCTGTCTTTTATTCTCCCAACTTGCTAGGTTATGTTTACTCATACAGTTAGAATCACCTGCCTGAAGAACAGAAAGCAAGTTGTTTCAGTAATAGGTCAGAAATAAATGCTCAGCTGCATGCAAATACTTGGGTTCTTGGTGCTCTCGGAGCTTGGTTGTTTTCTTGCAGCTGGTTCATTACCACATTTAATAACATCAGTGCTACTTAGATAATTAAATGTCTGCAACAAAACAACCAAGTTCAGAGCATCAGTGACACAGTTCAACCTTGATCTACAAATATTTTCTTCTATGAATTGGCCTTAGGTTTGCTCAGCTCATTTTGTGCTAAGAGTTAAGACATCTTTCAGAAAAGGTTGGCAAAGTAGCAGTTGGAATAGCCAGAGCATTTCTTCTTTTTTGATACAGTAATAGGAGAGCTTCTGTTCTAACTTTTAGCTCTTTTTTGCATAGGGTTAATTTTGATAAATAACAGATATATACTCCAAGATTAGTAGCAGTAGCACTTAGACTTATATACTACTTCATAGTGCTTTACAGTCCTTTCTAAGCAGTTTTTAGAGTCAGTATATTGCCCCCAACAATCTGGGTCCTCATTTTACCAATCTCAGAAGGATGGAAAGCTAGTCAACCTTGAGCCACTTAGAATTGAACTCTTGGAGTGAACTAACCTGCAGTACTGTATTCTAACCACTGCATTACCACAGCTTTAAATTAAAGGCATTCCCTGGCAACAAGTCTTGTTGAGGAAGACAATGGTGGAAGATAAATATTACTACAAGCTTCTAATTGATAAGTAAATTTTATCACTCTCCAGGAACATCTTGCTAGCTGAACCCAGCTGTTAAGCTTTCTCCTTTATAGTTATCACTACATACATATTCCACAATATTCTTATAATGCCTCCATCAAAGGAGCATACACATTTGACACTACAAAGGAATTCAATGTACTAATTATGTTGTGGCCTGAAATTTTAACATTAACAGAGTTGGAAGGGATCTAATAGGTCATCTAGTCCAACCCCCTGCTCAAGCAGGAGATCCTATACCATTTCTGACAAATGGCAATCCAATCTTTTCTTGAAAGTCAGGAAAGTCAGGTGATGAAGCTCCCACAACTTCCGAAGGTACACTGTTCCATTGGTTGATTGTTCTCACTGTCAGAAAGTTCCTCCTCATTTCTAGGTTGAATCTGTCCTTGGTCAGTTTCCATCCATTATTCCTTGTCTGGCCTTCACATGCTTTGGAAAACAGCTTGACCCCCTCTGTGGCAGCCCTCAAGTATTGGAAGATGGCTATCATGTCTCCCCTGGTCCTTCTCTTCACTAGACTAGCCATGCCCAGTTCATGTAACCATTCTTCATATGTTTTATTCTTCAGACCCCTAATCATTGTGGTTGCTCTCTGCACTTTTTCTAGAGTCTCAACATCTTTTTTTATAGTGTGGTGACCAAAGCTGGATGCAGTATTCTGGGTGTGGTATTACTAAGGCTTTATAGAGTGGTATTAGTACCTCACTTGAGCTTGATTGTATCCCTCTGTTAATGCAATTTACGATTGTGTTGGCTTTTTTTAGCTGCCGCTGCACACTGCTGGCTCATATTTAGCTGATTGTCCACTAAGACTCCAAGATCCCTTTTACAGTCACTGCTATTAAGCCTGGTTTCCCCAGTTTATATGTGTGCTTTTGGTTTTTCTTACCTAAGTGTAAGACTACTTTTCTCTACACTGAATTTCATTTTGTTAGATAGAGCCCAGTGTTCAAGTCTGTCAAGATCCACCTGGAACTTAAGCCCATCTCCTAGGGTGTTAGCTATTCCTGCCAGCTTAGTATCATCTGCAAATTTGGTGAGTTCCCCTTCTATTCCCTTATCTAAGTCATTTATGAAGATATTGGTATTGGGCCTAAAATGGAACCTTGTGGCACCCCACTGCTTCTCTCCATGTAGACCCATTAAGGACTACTGAGTACGGTTTGTCAGCCAATTGCAAAGCTATCTATCTCGCTTTTTTCTAGCTTACGAAGAAGTAGGTTGTGGTCTACTTTATAGAATGCCTTGCTGAAGTATATTATGTCCACAGTATTTCGCTGTCTATTAATTTAGTCATTATGTTGAAGAATGAGATAAGATTGGTTTGGCATGATCTGTTTTTAACAAACCTGTTCTGACTGCTAGTTATTACTTTACTTTACTCATTTCTAGGTGTTGGCCAATCTGTTTTTTTATTATCTTTTCCAATATCTTCCCAGGTATTGATGTTAGGCTGATAGGTCTGTAGTTTCCTGGGTCTGTTTTTTTCCTTTTTTGAAGATGGGAACCACATCAGCTCTTTTCCAGTCCTTTGGTAGTTCCCCGATGTTCTAGGATTCTTGAAAGATGTGGTGCAATGGTTCTGAGATGACATCTGCCAGCTCCTTTAGAACTCTGGAATGTAATCCATCAGGTCCTGGTGATTTGTAATCATCAAGATCAGACAGGTGTTCTCTTACCATTTTTTTGCTTATTTTAACTTTTATTTCCAGTCTGTTTTTTACAGTTACGTTTCTGGTAGATTGGGCTATAGTTTATTTTTGCATATAAGACCAATGCAAAGAATGAGTTACACAGTTCTGCTTTCTCTCTGTTGCCTGTTATTTCCTTTCCATCTTGCCTCTTAAGTGGACCAACTGTTTCCTTGATTTTTTTCTTGTTATTTATATATTGGAAGAAATTTTTTTTTTATCTTTGACTTTTGTTGCAAGTCTTTGTTCATTCGGAGCCTTTGCTTTCCTGACTTCGTCTTTGCAGATTCTGGCTGTCTGCTGATATCCTGCCTTAGTTATGTGTCCCTCTTTCCATTTTTTGTACTTGTCCTTTTTGTCTTTCAATTTGTCAGAGAGATCTTTGTGCAGCCATACTGGTTTCTTCTTAGATTTCTTTTTTTTCTTTCTCAGCGGTATTGTGCTGGTCTGGGCTTTTATGATCGTATTTTTCAGAGTTTCCCAAGATTCTTGAGTTGTTTTCCCCTTCAGGATTTTCATCCAAGGAATCTTTCCCAAGTTCTCTGAGTTATTAAAATCTGCTCTTTTAAAATCTAAGATTCTGGTATCATTTTGTTCTATTGTTTGTGTTACGTTGAATTCTGTAGGTTTCTCCTTAATCACTTATTTCCCAAATTAATAAGTGAAATTAACCTTGAAAAACCGTTTCTCCTAAAGGAGAAACTAACAAAAAAATTTATTTTGTAGATATGGAGCGCTGGGTATGAACTTCTCCTGTATCATCATCTTCACAAGAGAGATAAGATATTTAGAATTGTATTAAAATATTTTTTTAAAAAATCTGCATCTTATATAGTATGAGCCCTAATTACATATGTATATTCTAGTCTATTTCCTCTCAAAAATGTAGCAGAGCAGATATAGTAAGGTTAAAGAAGACCAAATTATTTTGCAATTTTTGTTCCGAGGAGGTTAAAAAAATGAGTATTTTAAATCGATGCTAAAGTTTCTTAAAAATACAGAGAAAACTGCTACATTTTGGTAGAGAAATCTGAAAGATGAGATACTGAAAGATGAGATACAGCATTCAATACCATCATTCCAGATATTCTTCTAACTAAGCTAAACCAGCTACCGGTACCGGAACAGACTTGTAAATGGATCACAAGCTTCCTAACAAACGGGAAGCAGCAGGTGAAGCTAAGCAAGATCACATCAGATACCTGTACAATTAGCACAGGGCCCCCCCAAGGCTGTGTGCTCTCCCCACTTCTCTTCTCTCTGTATACCAATGACTGCATCTCCAACGATCCATCTGTTAAGCTACTGAAGTTCGCAGATGACACAACAGTGATTGGGCTCATTCGAGACTGACGAATCCGCATATAGACGAGAGGTCGAACGACTAGCCTTGTGGTGCAACCAAAACAATCTGGAACTGAACACACTCAAAACCGTAGAAATGGTGGTAGACTTTAGGAGAAACCCTTCCATACTTCCACCTCTCACAATACTAGACAACACAGTATCAACAGTAGAAACCTTCAAATTTCTAGGTTCTACCATATCGCAAGATCTAAAATGGACAGCTAACATCAAAAACATCTTTAAAAAAGGACAACAAAGAATGTTCTTTCTGCGCCAACTCAGTAAGCTCAAACTGCCCAAGGAGCTGCTGATTCAGTTCTACAGAGGAATTATTGAGTCTGTCATTTGCACCTCTATAACTGGTTCGGTTCTGCAACCCAACAAGAGAAACACAGACTTCAGAGGATAATTAGAACTGCAGAAAAAATAATAGCTACCAACCTGCCTTCCATTGAGGACCTGTATACTGCACGAATCAAGAAGAAGGCCTGTCGTGTCCCACTCCTCCGCTGACAGCTGGGTCCGGGAAATCCGAATCAGGCTTGCCTCTGCAGTTCTGCCCAAAATCCTAGCAAAGTCCTCAGAGCAGGCAGGAGACCAGTAAGTGACTTCAGCAAGATAAGTTCGACTTTTGCCTGACTCAGAGACTGCCAGAAAGTAGATCCTTTATATAGGCCATGGGGTGTGGCTCCATGACTCAGCACTCATTAAGGCCTGCCCCTCCCTTCCTTCTGTTGCCTCCGCCTCTCCAATCTTCTGATGCGAGGGTCACTCCAATCAGCTGTTGTTGGGAGTAAACCCTCCTCAGGCTCACCTGCTGTGGAGGAGGGGGAGGGGTCTAGCTGCTCCGTTTGCCTGGGCATGGAGTCAGGGCTGGGGCAGGGAGATGCTCCTTCTTCTGCAGTTTGTCTGGGCATGGAGCCAGGACTTGGGCCAGGAGGCATACATTCCTCAGTGTTCGGGAGCAGGTAAGAAGGCCCTGGCTGCTCTGAGGGCGGGCAAGACACAACAAGGCCGTGAAAATATTTACAGACCCCTCGCATCCTGGATATAAACTGTTTCAACTCCTACCCTCAAAACGATGCTATAGAGCACTGCACACCGGAACAACTAGACACAAGAACAGAGTTTTCCCGAAGGCCATCACTCTGCTAAACAAATAATTCCATCAACACTGTCAAACTATTTACTGAATCTGCACTACTATTAATCTTCTCATGGTTCCCATCACCAATCTCTTTCCACTTATGACTGTATGACTGTATTTTTTTATTTATTTATTTATTAATCAAATTTTTATACCGCCCTTCTCCCGAAGGACTCGGGGCAGTTTACAGCCAGCTAAAACACCAAACAAAATAAATACAGAATAAAATACAATTTAAAAACCTAATTCAATTTGGCCCATATTAAAAATTAAGAGTAAAACCCAATCAATTAAAACCAATAAAAACTATAACCCTATGCCAGACCTGCACAGATGAACAAGTATGTCTTCAGCTAGCGGTGGAAGGTTCGAAGGTCCTGGGGGAAGTTCATTCCAAAGGATGGGGGCCCCCAAAGAGAAGGCCCTACTTCTGGGGGCCGCCAGCCGACATTGTCTGGCGGATGGCACCCTAAGGAGTCCCTCTCCGTGGGAGCGCACAGGTCGGTGAGAGGCAATCGGTGGCAGTAGGCGGTCCCGTAAGTAACCCGGCCCTAAGCCATGGAGCGCTTTAAAGATAGTAATCAGCACCTTGAAGTGCACCCGGAAGACCACAGGTAGCCAGTGCAGTCTGCGCAGGAGTGGTGTCACATGGGAGCCACGAGGGGCTCCCTCTATCACCCGCACAGCTGCATTCTGAACCAACTGGAGCCTCCGGGTGCTCTTCAAGGGGAGCCCCATGTAGAGAGCATTGTAGTAATCCAAGCGAGAGGTAACCAGAGCGTGAGTGACCGTGCATAAGGCATCCCAGTCAAGGAAGGGGCGCAACTGGCGGATCAGGGAAACCTGATAAAAAGCTCTCCTGGATATGGTCGTTACATGATCTTCAAAGGACAACCGTCCATCCAGGAGAACACCCAAGTTGCGCACCCTTTCCATCGGGGCCAATGACTCGCCCCCAACAGCCAGCCACAATTTCAGCTGACTGTACTGGGGTGCCGGCATCCACAGCCACTCCATCTTGGAGGGATTGAGCTTGAGCCTGTTTCTCCCCATCCAGACCCGTACGGCTTCCAGACACCGGGACAGTACATCGACAGCTTCGTTGGGGTGGCCCGGGGTGGAAAAGTACAGCTGCGTGTCATCAGCATACAGTTGGTACCTCACCCCAAAACCACTGATGATCTCTCCCAATGGCTTCATTTAGATGTTGAACAGGAGAGGCGAGAGAATCAACCCCTGCGGCACCCCACAAGTGAGGCGCCTTGGGGCCGATCTCTGCCCCCCTGCCAACACCGTCTGCGACCAGTCGGAGAGATAGGAGGAGAACCACCGATAAACGGTGCCTCCCACTCCCAAACTCCCCAACCGGTGCAGCAGGATACCGTGATCGACGGTATCAAAAGCCGCTGAGAGGTCTAATAGGACCAGGGCAGAGGAATAACCCCTATCCCTGGTCCTCCAGAGATCATCCACCAACGCGACCAAAGCTGTCTCCGTACTGTATCCGGGCCGAAAGCCGGACTGGAACGGGTCTAGACAGACAGTTTCATCCAGGTACTGGGGTAATTGACGTGCCACCACACTCTCTACAACCTTCGCCGCAAAGCGAAGGTTGGAGACCGGACGATAATTACCTAAAACAGCTGGGTCCAGGGAAGGCTTCTTGAGGAGAGGTCTCACCACCGCCTCTTTCAAGGCAGCAGGGAAGACCCCCTGTAACTTGTTGCTGGCAATCCTTATGATTTATATTGATATACTGACCATCAATTGTGTTGTAAATGTTGTACCTTGATGAACGTATCTTTTCTTTTATGTACACTGAGAGCATATGCACCAAGACAAATTCCTTGTGTGTCCAATCACACTTGGCCAATAAAATTCTATTCTATTCTATTCTATTCTATTCTGCAGCTCTCTGCCTTTGTGCAATCCTCATCCCTAGCTTATGGTGGTTTCATATGAAGTTCTGATACCAGACAAGTAACTGCTCACCGAACGGCCCTTCTGTAGAATTGGCCATTACCTAGATTCATAGATTACACTAAACCTTGTTTGCCTGAAATAATCGCAACTGCATGAGATCACACACAATGTAGAGCCAATAAACTATATTATGGTACAGTGTTATGCACCTACATTATAGTGACCAGACGTCCCGCTTTTGGCGGGACAGTCCCGTTTTTTTTAAATTTGTCCTGCGTCCTGCGGCGTTCTGAAAAAGTCCCAATTGAGACTTCCTGCGGAGGCACCGAAGAGATGAGGGTGCATTTTGCGGCATCTGTTCATTTTAGGCAGAGCCGAATCTCCCCCCACCCAGGAGAGCGAGAGCGAGCGCGAGCGAGGGTCCTTGGCTGACCAGGAGGCAGAGTTTTCAAGTGGTCAATTTGGGCTCCACTTTGCCTCTTCCGACGCTGCCTTGGCAAACCTGGGGTGGGCAGGGAGGCAAAGGAGCCCCCAAGACAGGAGATTCCATCCAAGGGAGCGGCGAGGAGTTGGAAGAAAGGAGGGGAAGGGCAGGCAGGATGCGTGTGAAGTCCCTGTCCCCAGGTGGGGAGCACGTCAGGACTGTTTCTCCGGCCGCCCCCCACCCTCCGTTCCAGCCACTCCAGCTGAACCCTCCGGAGGGCTCGCCCGGAGGCCGGCTCTGCAAAGCCAACTCTGCCCAGGGAAAAGGCACCTTCCTCGAGGAAGCAGCCGGGATCCAAGGGAAGAGGGCTCCGAGGGATGGAGGGAGGAGGGCAACCTGGAGAGTCCCCCTCTTGCAAGAGGAAGGAGCTGGCAGAAGGGAGGCAGCGTCTCACTCTGAGCAAATTGAGAGAGAGATATTTTTTTGCAGGGGGGGGGTTTGAGGGTGGCCACGCTTGTCTTACGCCGCCTTTGATCACTGCGCTGTAGAAGGGAAGGGAAGCAAAGCTGCGAAAAGTTTATTAGACTGCAACAACGTCAGCATGTTCTTGGGTTTTGTTTTGTTTTTTTGGTCGTCGACAACTTGTGGAACAAGGAAGGACTTTGCGTTTTGCAGGGCAGGGCGGGGAGAACTGGGTGCTGCTGTAAAGGGACCGTCAAGCATAGTTAGACAGTTCAGATTTAAGGAGAAGTTTCGAGACAGAGATACCTGTAGGCAGGGCCAACTCTTGGGATCACATACATATACCTGTATTTAGCTTTAAGGCTACCAGATGATGGATGAATGGATGGATGGATGGGTGGGTGGGTGGGTGGGTGGGTGGAAGGAAGGAAGGATTGGTAGACAGACTGACAGACTGACTGACAGATACTGACATGATAAGATTGACAGATGACAAATTTGACAGATTAGAGAGAGACAGACAGACAGACAGAGACAGACAAAGAAGATGGATGGATAGATGATAGAAAGAGAGATAGAGACAGACAAAGAAGATGGATGGATAGATGATAGCAAGAGAGATAGATAGATGATTGTTAGGCAGACATATGACAGATAGAAAGATAGGTAGCAAGATAGATAGATAATAAAAAGATAGATGAAAGATGATAGATAATAGATAGAAAGATAGATAGAAAGATAGATGATAGATAGATGGATGGATGGATAGCTAGCTCGCTAGCTAGATGATTGATAGACAGACATTAGATAGATAGATAGACAGACAGACAGACACAGACAGAAGATGGATGGATGGATGGATACAAATTGAGGCGAGGAGAGGCCAGGCACCCTAACCTTTGACGTGAGTGACATCAAGTTGGCCACATCCACCCAGTCACATGATCACCAAGCCACACCCACCAAACAAGCCACACCCACAGAACCGGTAGTAAAAAAATAAAAAAAAACCCTAACCCTCCTCCCCCCGTCAATGGTGTCCCACTTTACCGACGTTAAAATCTGGTCACTATAACCTACATTGTAGTTAAATGACTTACGAAAATGTGCAAGTACAGCTCCTGCACTTATAAATGTGTTTTAAGATTAACGTATGACTTCCTGGCGTCAAAGGGGTTTATTTTTGAACAGAGATTAACAGGACCACAATTTCTAGGACGAAGGCTTCTACGGGGAGAAAGAAAACGGAAACGCCATGAGAATAAAGTGCAGCAACGTCACTTCCTTTCTTCGCTAGTTTCTCTTGCATCATCCTGCTCCTTCTCGCCCGCTGCACACAGAGCTGGGCAGTGTGGGCAGATATAGTTGCCTCAACACAAGCAGTACGCATGCGTAGGAGAGCAAGAGTAAATTCATTCTGAGGGTGAGGAAGCGAGGAGCGGAGTTGGCGGCTCTCTCTTCTCTCCCTTTTTTTTAATTTTTAGCGTCGGCGAGGAGTGTCATCATCATGGCTGAGGAAGAGGCGCTGAGGAAGCAGGCAGATACGGTGCGGCGCCTTAAACAGGAGAAGGCTAGCCCGGAAGAGGTAAGAGGATGAATGCGACTACTGCATGGACAATCTTTTTCCATGTTCCAGATTTCGGAGGTCCGTAATTTTCATAAAGTGGAGGAGAGGGGCACTCCAACTGACCTGTACTTGCTCTATCCCTAACATACGGTGTCACAGATCACCCCTTCTAAGGCGTAAATTGGGCTGGTGAGACAGCTTTCATAATTTCTCCTGGGCAAGAACCATGCTGTTTGGGAGTTTCTGCATTGGTTCTTGATACAGTATATTGAAAGCCACAATGCAGCGGCAAATAATTTGTAAAACCACGGACCACGTGAGAAGGTAGATAAGTCATGTGATAAGTCATGTACCGCTTTCTAAAGTGGTAAGGCCACACCTGGAATACTTCATCCAGTTTTGGTCACCACATTACAAAAAAGATATTGAGACTTTGGAAAAAGTGCAAAGAAGAGCAACTGTGAGGATTAAAGGTCTTGGAGACTAAAACAAATGAACTGTTGCAGGATTTGAGTTTGGCTAGTCTAGAGAAAAAGACTCGGGGTGACATGATAACAGTATTCCAGTATTTGAGAGGCTGTCACAAAAAGGAGGTGATCAACTTTTTTACTAAAGCACCTGTAGGCAGGACAAGAAATAATGGATGGAAACTAATCAAGGAGAAAAGCAACCTGGAACTAAGGAGAAACTTCCTAATAGGACAATTAACCAGTGGAACATCTTGCCATCAGGAGGTGGAGGTTTTTAAGAAGGGACTGGACAGTCAGTCACTTGACTGAAATGAAATATGGTGATGGCGAACATTTTTGGCACCAAGTGCTGAAAAGGTTGTGCGGAAACGTAGCACACATGTTCATCATGGGTACACTTTGGAAAAGCCAAACTTCTGGGTTCTAGTGCGCATGCGCACCTGATGATCAGCTAGCCAGTACGCATGCATAGGCCAGTTTTCAGCACTGCCACACACGAGAAAGTGTGCTCCGTAAACACCGAACTTCCGGGTTCTGGCACACATGCACACCCGACAATCAGCTGGCCAGTGCACATGCGCACACTGGTTTTTGGCACTGCCACACACACAGACAGCTGATAATAGTGCATGCATGCACGTCAGAAACCCAGAAGACAAACAGGCAAGGCTGCATGTTCCAGGCAAGATGGCTTCATGTGCCACTTTGGGCACACGTGCCATAGGTTCGCCATCATGGGTATAGGGTCTCCTGCTTGAGTAGGATGTTGGACTAGAAGATTTCCAAGATCCCTTCCAGCTCTATTCTGATTGATTGCATACTGTACAGGTGAAAGAAAATACAGCCAATTTAAGTCTCAAGTTGATATAACATTTGAGCATAGATGTTATAGCAAATATTTGGGCTACTCTGTCCTTCAGAATAAACCACAGCAATGTGACAACATATTTTGCCAAAAATCAAGCACCATAGAGTTGAGCTGGACATCTCAGGAAATCCCAGAGATGTAGACTAGGTTGGGAAGCCTTAAAAATCCGGAAGGCAACAAGGTCATGTGGTTGCCAAGAAAATTACATGAATGTTTTTGTGTACTCAGAAGGACCTGAAGAGATTATAATGATAAGCACTGGCCCTGGAAGTCTGTCATTACACTGTCCAATTGAAACTGTTTCCTCACATATATTTACCATTCTTTACTCATTAAATATAGGTAGTCCTCAACTTACAACTACAATTGAACCCAAAATTTATGCTGCTAACTAAAAAGTTTGTTAAGTGAATTCTGCCCCATTTTACAACATTTCTTGCCACATTTGTTAAGTAAATAACTGATGTTGTTAAATTAATAACATGGTTATTAAATGAATTTGATTTCCCCATTGACTTTGCTTGTCAGAAGGTCACAAAAGGGGATCCCATGACTCCAGAATGCTGCAACCATCATATATATATGAGTCAGTTATCAAGCATCCGAATGTAAACCACATGACCATGGAGATGCTGTAATGGTCATAACTGTGAAAAATGGTCATAAATCATTTTTTTCAGTGTCATTGTAACTTAGTACAGTACAGTGACTAAATGAACTATTGTAAGTCAAGGACTAGTTATATTTCTTCTCCTTTAGTTGTGCTTTGCTGAATATGAGCAAGGGGGAAATCTCAAAGAAAGCTATGTAACAAGCTCTTGTAATAACTAAATGTATGTAGTTCTTCAGTGACTTTAATCTTGCATACCTCAAGGATATGGTGAAAAATTGATATCAAATCCTTAAAAAGCTAGGTTAGTATATCTGAAAAGCAGAATAAATAAACAAGCTTTCAAAAATGTAAATGAAATGTTATAATGTAAGAGGTTGTATGTTGTTGGGAAAGAAAGAAAGAAATAGCACCAGTATATAGTCTTTACTGGAGAGAATATTGTCCATATAGTATACGTTTGTTTTTCTTGGTGTAATATTTGGTATTTCTAAATCAACCCTAGTTAAAATACCGTATTTTTTGGACTATAAGATGTACCTGACTATAAGACACACCTAAATTTTGAAGAGGAAATAAAAAAAAATTGGCCTCCGCACACCCCATTTTCGGGCCTTTTTTCTGCCCGTTTTCTAGGCTTTTTCGGGGTGTTTTTTCCAAAAAATTGGCCAAAAAAGCCTCGAAAATGGGTTGAAAAAAGTCTCAAAATGGGCCGAAAAAAAGCCCTCAAAAACTGAAAAAAGGCCTGAAAATGGGCTGAAAAAAGGCCCAAAAGTGGAGCATGCGGAGGCAAAAAAAAAATGGCCAGCGGATGGGTGGGGCTTCAACAATATTCAGTCTATAAGACACACAGATATTTTCACTCCCTTTTGGGAGACAAAAAATTGTGTCTTATAGTCTGAAAAATACGGTAAGTGTATACTAGCTTTCTAGAAATTTCTGGGTTTCAGTGGAATGGAAGGGAGGGGAATGGGAATGGGAATGGGAATGGGAATGGGAATAGGAACAGGAATAGACACGACACGACACACACGGAATTTGTCTTGGTGCATATGCTCTCAGTGTACATAAAAGACCTCCATCAAGGTACAACACTTACAACACTTAATGATAGTTATAGGGTACAAATGTAACATTTAATGATACAACACTTAATGATAGTCATAGGCTACAAATAAGCAATCAGGAAACAATATCAGTATAAATCATAAGAATACAAGCAACAAAGTTACAGTCATAAGTGAAAGGAGATGGGTGATGGGAACGATGAGAAGATTAATAGTAGTGCAGATTTAGTAAATAGTTTGACAGTATTGAGGGAATTATTTGTTTAGCAGATTGATGGCGTTCAGAGAAAAACTGTCCTTGTGTCTAGTTCTTGTGTGCAGTGCTCTATAGCGTTGTTTTGAGGGTAGGAGTTGAAACAGTTTATGTGAGGGATGTGAGGGATCTGTAAATATTTTCACAGCCCTCTTTTTGACTCATGCAGGTCCTCGGTGGAAGGCAGATTGGTAGCAATTGTTTTTTCTGCAGTTCTAATTATCTTCTGAAGTCTGTGTCTGTTTTGTTGGGTTGCAGAACCAAACCAGACAGTTATAGAGGTGCAGATGACAGACTCAATAATTCCTCTGTAGAACTGTACCAGCAGCTACTTGGGCAGTTTGAGCTTTCTGAGTTGGCGCAGAAAGAACATTCTTTGTTGTGCTTTTTTGATGACGTTTTTGATGTTAGCTGTCCATTTTAGATCTTGCGATATGGTAGAACCTAGAAATTTGAAGGTTTCTACTGTTGATACTGTGTTGACTAGTATTGTGAGAGGTGAAAGTATGGAAGGGTTTCTCCTAAAGTCTACCACCATTTCTACGTTTTGGGTGTGTTCAGTTCTAGATTGTTCCAGTCATACCACGAAGCTAGTTCAACCTCCCGTCTGTATGCGGATTCATCATTGTCTCGAATGAGACCGATCACTGTTGTGTCATCTGCGAACTTCAGTAGTTTAACAGGTGGATCGTTAGAGATGCAGTCATTGGTATACAGAGAGAAGAGAAGTGGGGAGAACACACAGCCTTGGCAGGCCCCTGTGCTAATTATACAGGTTTCTGATGTGATTCTGCATAGCTTCACCTTCTACTTCCTGTTTGTTAGGAAGCTTATGATCAACTTACAAGTGTGTTTAGGTACCTGTAACTGGTTTAGCTTAGTTAGAAGAGTGTCTGGAATGATGGTATTGAATGCTGAACTGAAGTCTACAAGGAGGGCCCTTGCATAGGTCTTTGGAGATTCAAGATGTTGTAGGATGTAGTGCAGAGCCATATTAACAGCATCATCTGTTGATCTATTTGCTCGGTATGCAAATTGCAAGAGGTCTAACAGCGGATCCGTGATGGTTTTCAAGTAGGATAGCACTAGCCTTTCAAAGGTTTTCATGACTACAGATGTTAAAGCGACTGGTCTATAGTCATTCAGTTCCTTGATGGTGGGCTTCTTCGGCACTGGGACGATAGTAGAGTATTTGCAGCAAGAAGGAACATAGCACATCTCTAGCAATTTATTGAAGATATGGGTGAAGATGGGGGCCAATTGGTCAGCACAGACTTTTAAGCAAGAAGGAGTTATCTTGTTTGGGCCTGGAGCTTTTTCTGGCTTTTGTCTGTGAAATAGGCCTTGCACTTCCTTTTCTGTAATCACTAGGGGTTGTGAACCCAATGGGATGGGGTCAGTTGTAGGTGGCTTGGCTGTTGGTGTGTCTGAGATGGGGGTTGTGGAGATAGGTGGCTGTAGTTTCCTTTCAAACCTGCAGTAAAACATGTTCAGGTCATCTGCCAGTTGTTGATTTCCTTCAGCCTGGGAAGGAGGTTTGCCGTAGCCGGTTATATTTTTCAGAGTTTTCCACATGTTTGCTGGTTCATTTGTTGAGAAATGATTCTTTAGCTTTTCAGAGTAGCCTCTTTTTGCTGCTCTTATCTCCCTTGTTAATATATTTCTGGCCTGATTGTACAGTGTTTTATCACCTTTTCTGTAGGCTTCCTCTTTGGAACAACGTAGCTGGTTAAGTTTAGTTGTGAACCAAGGTTTGTTGTTACTGTATATTCTCAAGTTCCTTGTCGGTACACATAGGTCTTCACACAAGCTGACATATGATGTTACAGTATCTGTGAGTTCATCCAAGTCTGCAGAGGTATCTTTAAAAATATTCCAGTCAGTGCAGTCAAAGCAAGCTTGTAGCTTTAACTTTGCCTCCTCAGTCCAGGTCTTCATTGATTTAATTGTTGGTTTTGTGGTTTTAAGTCTTTGCCTGTAAGAGGTACAAGGTGAATCATGCAATGATCAGAGTGTCCTACAGCTGCCCGTGGTAAAGACCAATAATCTTTTAGTGTTATGTAGCAATGGTCTAGAGTATTCTTGCCTCTAGTGGGACAATTGACATGCTGAAAGTATTTTGGTAGCTCTTTCCTTAAGTTTGCCTTGTTTAGATCTCCCAAAATAATGGCCAGTGAATCGGGGTATTTGGCTTCAGCCTCCATAATTTGGTCAGCTAGAGTTTCTTAATGCCTTGTTTACACAGGCTTGTGGTGGGACATAAACAGCAATTAGAAGAAATGAGGAAAATTCATGAGGCGAACAGTATGGTTTGCAATTGATAATTAATGTCTCTAGGTTTTCGTCACAGAATTTATATATTATAGTTATATCCTGAGACCAGCTGTTGTTGATATATAAGCATAAGCCTCCTACCTTCTTTTTACCAGATGTTTCTGTAATTCTGTCTGATCGTTCAATCTGAAACCCTGGGATATGCAGGCTGCTATCTTCAATTGATTCGTTTAACCAGGTTTCAGAGAAGCATAGGACTGCTGAATTGTAAAAATCAGAATTGTATATGTAGCACTTACATATTTAAGTAATTATTTAGATGTTTAAAGAGGGAAGAAGTGGTGGCTGTGTTGAGCCATGAAAAAGAAAGTTAAATGTGCAGTAAGACAATATAGAAAAAGGATACTTGGGTCAGAGGCTTATCCCAATATGCAGCAATAAAGAAAAAGGCTGTGTCTTTGGAAATACTTTTGTTTCGTATGGCCTGTTTCCCACAGGAAGGCATGCCATCCTCTCTGTAGGTCGTGGGCTTCTATAGCTAGTATTCTTTTATTCTTTAAATTAATCCAGTCTTTTAACCAAACTAGTGTTGCTGCACTATAATATAATTCCCAATTTGGTAATCCAAATCCTCCTCTGCTCTTCATATCTTGTAGATATTTCATTTTTATTCTAGGTTTTTTCCCCTGCCAAATAAATTTCCCAATTGTTTTATTAAGGTCATTAAAAAAGATCTTTTCTAATTTGACTGTAACAGTCTGAAACAAATATAGGAATTTTGGTAGTATAGACATCTTTACGGCTGCTAAAAATATTTCCACAGACATTTGATTAGAGATTCCCTAATAAACAATTGGATTAAAGTTAAAAAGAAACACTATATAAAAATCCCAATTTGGCTATCCACAATGGAAGCGATGATTCACCCAAATAATTTAGATTTGAATAAAATGCTAAAATATAAAGATCTATTAGATATTCATGGAAAATTAAAAACACTACAGGACCTCCAAGAACAAGGACTACTGTCAACAAGGGTTGACTGGTGGGCCTATCTTCAGTTACAAAATCGATACAAACAAGATATAAAAGAATATGGAATATATCTTAAACCACAGCAATTAGATAAAATTTTACTAGGGCCAGACAAAAAAAATATTACCCAAATTTATAAATACTTGCTAGAAGTAGAATTGGAAGAAGTAGTAGTGAAAGGACGTATGGTTGCATGGGGTCAAAATATTGGACATAATATAAATTTATCAGATTGGGAGAAAATATGGAACAGAAATTATAAACTAACAAAATCAGCAGCATACAAAAAAAATGCATATAAAATGTACTACAGGTGGCACCTGCCCCCTTCGAGACTAGCGAAAATGTATCCCAAAATGTCTCCCATATGCTGGAAATGTAAAAATAAAGAGGGAACATATTACCATATGTGGTGGTCTTGCCCCGAATCACGTAAATATTGGTTAAAAATTAAAAAGTGGCTACAAGAAATCACGAATGAACAATTGGATCTAGAACCTGAACTTTTTTTATTGGGGATTTTTTAAAAAAAATACGTGAAGAGTATAAAATATTTAATACTACATATATTAACTGCTGCTAGGATGGCCTTTGCTCAGTGTTGGAAACAAACGTGTGCCCTCAGAGAGACTTATTATACAAAAGATTATGAATTGCGCAGAAATGGACAAACTAACTCTGAGTCTGAAGGATAAAGAGACATCAGTATTTTATGGTATATGGGAACGGTGGTATGGATGGATGGAAAGGAGATAGGAATATTTAGTTAGTAAGCATAATCAATAGATAAAATAAGAACACAAATATGTATAATTTAATGTTTGTCATTATTGCACGGATTTTTGCTGGATGAAAAACACCACAAATAGCTGTTAAATGATATAAGCTTTTCTTTTTCCTTTTTTTCTATGCTTTTAATGTAAAAAAGTTCAATAAAGTATATATATATATATAAAAAAAAGAAAAAGGCTGTGTATTGTAGCAAATAATATATATGTAATTTATAGTGATTAAAAATAATATATTTTAGATCACAAAGCAAGTGTCAAAGCTGCTAGAGATGAAGTCAGCAATGCATCCTGAAGAAGGCAAGCATAAATTTGTTTTGAAGACACCTAAGGTAAACTCTTTTAACTTTTCCTTTTTTCCAGGTAGTCCTTGACTTATAACCATTTGTTTAATCCCTGTTCAAAGTTACAACAGCACTGAAAAAATGATTTATAATTGTTTTCGCAATTATGACTGTTGCAGCATCCCCATGGTCTCATGATCAAAATTTGGACGCTTGGCAACTAACATGTATTTATGATAGTATGTCTCAGAGTTATATGATCACAATTTGTAACTTTCCCAGCTGGCTTCCATCAAGCAAAGTAATAGGGGAAGCCAGATTTGCTTAATAACTCTACAATTCACTTAACTGCAGTGATTCATTTGACAACTGTGGCAAAAAAAAGTCATAAAATGGGGCACAACTCAGTTAACAACTGTCTTGCTTAGTAACAGAAATTTTGGTTTCATTGTGGTCATAAGTCAAGGACTACCTGTATTCAGTTTTATGCTACCAAAAACACTTTTTGGGAACAAGGAAGAATTTGATGATTCTTCATTATGGTCTCTCTGCCACACATGTACTAGATTTTCATCTGTATAAGCCCCAGCTTTAGAATCTACTGCAGCTGTGATAAATTTTTTTTAATGAAGAAATTTATCTTTAGTATACAAATTTCTGGGTGCAATACTTGCTCAGCTTCCTTTTAACCTCTAACACTAGAAAGACTTTTTTGAAGCATGTTTTCTATCTTAGTACTTCGCAAGCTAAATAAAGTGTTCAGTAAACAAAATACTTTGCGAAGTTGTACAGAGTATTCCTTGACTTATGACCACAATTGGGACTAAAATTTTGGTCACTAAGCAATGCCATCATTAAGCAAGTCATGGCTGGTCCCATTTTTTACAATCATTTTTACCACAGTCATTAAGGGAAACGTCGTGGTGAGACGGACAGGGAAGAGCGAGCTCTGCTGAGCTTTGTGAATTCCCCGGGCCGACAAACCACTGTTGAGGGGTCTTTGGACCGGAACCGTCCTGTAGGGACAGTGAAGAGGGAGAGGCACCTCATTTGACCAAGAGGAACTGTTAAGTTCCTCGGAGGTCAGAGGAAAGCTCTCCAACTCAACGGCGGGGGCGGGGGCTACAGCAGCCATCAATAAGCTGGGAAAACCAAAAGAATCTGAACAGGAGCGATGATTTGAACAAGGTATCGAAGCTGGGTGAGTGAGTGAACACCAACACATAACATTTGATATTTGGGGAAAAATCTTTGGCAGTGGAACAGCAGCTAAACTAAGAAGGAATACAAAAATTATAGAATTAAGAGAAACGGAAACATTACCCTAAGATTTAAGAAAATCTGGAACTTTTAAATTAAAGCGGAGACCCCTCAAAAAAAGGGAGGGAGAAAGGAACCCTTTAATCAAAGTTGGAAAAATTTGGGACTTTTAAAACTTATTACAAGAAAGGGGGAAGAAAGGAAGAAGAAGACGGGACATTTGGAAATAAGACGTGGGAAATCCCCTGGCTTTCATCTTCTATTGCAAATTGGAATTAAATAAACTTGGATATTGATTTTAAATTGAACCAATTGGAACCAAATGGAATACTTAAAAAGCTAAAATTGAGCAAAGTGCAGCATCAGACAAAAGAAACAAAATGGATACCTTTGTTAATTGTTGATTAGGCTGTGGATTCTAAAAAGACACCCTCAGGCAGAAGGGGAAATTACATTGACTAGTATTTGTTGTGGAAAATTCCTCTGCTGAAGAGATAAGACTGGTGAGAAAAGGAGAGGGAGGTTTTTCCCTGTGTGTTATTTGACTTTGATGATAAAAAGAAATATAACTTTGAAAATACCGAATGGCGCAGGGAATAATCAAAATGATGAAAAAGATGCATATGACATTTAGACAAGAAATAAAAGGTATAATTACAAGACCATATGGAAAACAAGAACCAAAGGAAGCAAGAGCAGCACTGGAATCAACACCAAATAAAGAAACCATGAAACAAGAAAGAGACTGGAAGATAAAAATGTTGATGATGAATTTTTAAATAAGGGTGAAAATTTAAATGAGTTTAAAGAGAGAGATGATAAGATATATAAAGAAGGGGAAAATAAAAAAGCAAACCGCATAGAGAAACCAGAAGGTTATATTGAGATTAATAATAAGAAAAAAGAAATTAAGAGGAAGATGAGAATTTTAAACAGAAAAATATTGCAAATAAGATTGGGCAAAAATAAGATGGAAGGAAGGAACAAAGAGTGGCAGAAAGGGAGAAAAAAAATATAAAGTCAAAAGATTACTTAGGGACTAGTGGAGAAAAGATAAAAATGGGGGAAGGGAAGAAAAGGAGAGCGGATGGAAGTACAGGACAAGTAAAGAGAGTGAAGAATTTTAAGAGGAGGAAGGAGAAAAAGAGAAGTGGAAAAAAGAAAATACTTAAGCAATGAGTGTGGATTTTAACATGAGAAAAGTTGATTGAAAGTTATGATAGATCTTTAGTTATGAAGATATTGAAAAAATTACTATGTAAAACTTTTTAAATTGAGATTTTGTTTGTTCTCTTCTTCCTTTTCTTTCCTCTGGATGATGCAAAATAATTTACAAATTGTTTTTGTAATATAAAGATATGATTGATGATGATATTTAAGTAGAAGAGTTAACAGAACATATACCAAGGGGGAATAAAAGGGTTTGATATAAATGGGAATAGAGAAAAGGGGGGGAAAGAAGTATAATTAGATATAAAGATTAAAGATGGGGGCGAAAGGCAATTAGATTTCTAAGATGATTGTAAATAAGGAAAGGGAAAATCTGAGAAAATATATTGATGAAAGCATGGAAGGAGGGTTGGAAAATAACAAATGTACAGTTCTATAGGCACTATGGATCTGTAACTGCATACTATACTGGAAGTGATGCTAAAGACATGTGAATATTGCTAAAAGGTGCTCTACCTATTGGTAATTATCAATGGATTGGCAATATTCAGTAATTGTTTATATGATCAGTAGGTATTGCATTAACACATGTTTTGCTATACACATGTTTATTTCCTTTGTGTGTATTGGAACAAAACAAAAAAAGGCAGGAAAAAAAGCTAATTGGACATAATGTCACACAAAATTCCAAAAATGGGCTGGACAAAACTATTGACACCCTTTCAAAATTGTGGATAAATAAGATTGTTTCAAGCATGTGATGCTCCTTTAAACTCACCTGGGGCAAGTAACAGGTGTGGGCAATATAAAAATCACACCTGAAAGCAGATAAAAAGGAGAGAAGTTCATTTAGTCTTTGCATTGTGTGTCTGTGCGTGCCACACTAAGCATGGACAACAGAAAGAGGAGAAGAGAACTGTCTTGAGGACTTGAGAACCAAAATTGTGGAAAAATATCAACAATCTCAAGGTTACGAGTCCATCTCCAGAGATCTAGATTTGCCTTTGTTCTACAGTGCGCAACATTATCAAGAAATTTGCAACCCATGGCACTGTAGCTAATCTCCCTGGGCGTGGACAAAAGAGAAAAATTGATGAAAGGTTGCAACACAGGATAGTCCAGGTGGTGGATAAGCAGCCCTAAACAAGTTCCAAAGAAATTCAAGCTGTCCTGCAGGCTCAGGGAGCATCAGGGTCAGCGCAAACTATCCGTCGACATGTAAATGAAATGAAACGCTATGGCAGGAGACCCAGGAGGACCCCACTGCTGACACAGAGACATAAAAAAGCAAGACTACAGTTTGCCTAAATGTACTTTAGTAAGCCAAAATCCTTCTGGGAAAACATCTTGTGGACAGATGAGACCAAGATAGAGCTTTTTGGTAAAGCACATCATTCTACTGTTTACGGAATGAGGCCTACAAAGAAAAGAACACAGTACCTACAATGAAATATGGTGGAGGTTCAATGATTTTTTGGGGTTGTTTTGCTGCCTCTGGCACTGGGTGCCTTGACTGTGTGCAAGGCATCATGAAATCTGAGGATTACCAAAGGATTTTGGGTCGCACTGTAGAGCCCAGTGTCAGAAAGCTGGGTTTGCGTCCGAGATCTTGGGTCTTCCAGCAGGACAATGACCCCAAACATACGTCAAAAAGCACCCAGAAATGGATGGCAACAAAGTGCTGGAGAGTTCTGAAGTGGCCAGCAATGAGTCCAGATCTAAATCCCATTGAACACCTGTGGAGAGATCTTAAAACTGCTGTTGGGAAAAGGCGCCCTTCCAATAAGAGAGACCTGGAGCAGTTTGCAAAGGAAGAGTGGTCCAAAATTCCGGATGAGAGGTGTAAGAGGCTTATTGATGGCTATAGGAAGCGACTGATTTCAGTTATTTTTTCCAAAGTATGTGCAACCAAATATTAAGGGTGTCAATAATTTTATCCAGCCCATTTTTGGAGTTTTGTGCGACACTATGTCCAATTTGCTTTTTTTCCTCCCTTTTTTTGTTTTGTTCCAATACACACAAAGGGAATAAACATATGTATAGCAAAACATGTATTACTGCAATACTTTTCTGTGAGAAATATTTGATTTTCTGGAAAAATTTCTGGGGTGCCAACATTTTTGGCCATGACTGTAACTTTCAAAATCTGCATTGTCTTGTCCCCATACTTCTTCTATTTTAACTACGCTAAAAGTTCCAAATAATAAAGAGATACTGTGAATTGGGGTTTTTTTATATACTCTGTGTCAAGCCACATATCTACACTTTCTTAATGTACTACATTTTTAATAGGATGGATCTTGCTGAGGTTTTCTTCCAATGTTTTATTTTTGCTTTCAGGGTACTCGGGATTATAATCCCAAACAGATGGCTATCAGGGAAAAAGTCTTCAATATCATTACTCAATGCTTCAAACGTCACGGAGCTGAGACAATAGATACTCCAGTATTTGAATTAAAGGTAAGATGGCAGAAGTTAGGGATGGTATCAGTTCAGAACAGAGGTATATTTTCTTATTTAATGAATAATCTATGACATCATCATCATCATCATCATCATCATCATCATAATATTTTAATTTGTATACCGCCCTTCTCCCGAAGGACTCAGGGCGGTTTACAGCCAAAATAAAAATACAGCAATACATACAATATTAAAAACAAACATTAAAAAACTTATTAAATTTGGCCCAATATTAAAATACAAGTAACCCTAAAAATTAATAAAAATTAAAACCCCATAAAATCAGCTAAAAAATTAAAATTAAAATTCAAGCCAGTCTTTCAAATAACTGAGGGAAAATAAAATAAAAATAAACATATTCTAAGAAGTAATTCCTCCACTGAATTTTGCATCCTGAACTGGGTCCATAGTTAACTTTCCCAGTATTTGGCAAAACTCCATGTTTTCCCTAATTATTATTATTTTTTAAAGAGAGAAGGGGCAACAGGCAGAGGAAGAGAAGTTTCTTGGGAAAGACAGAGGGAGATGAGGGAGAAGAGCGCGTGCAGAAAGAATGTAACTATGGAAAGTTACCCTCACCCTCACCCTAAGTGAGAGTGAGATGCATGATCATCAGAGGGATAATTCCAATAATTTAAAATTGATTTCAGTCAGCTTATAGAAGCTGCTGGAATACTTTTTTTCAAAATCCTAAAGGTTTTCTGTGTCCATTAAAGCAGATTCCTGCTATGGCTGTTTATCTTGGATCTCAATGCTATTTATTTCTAGTTATGAATGTGCTTCCCATACAGTGTTAATTATTTTACATTTAAGTAGTTTTAAAACAAATCCTCTTTTAAAATAAAAATTTATAGAATTTACTGATGTATAGGAGATTTCCTCCCCAGAGAAACCTATGTATTAATAACCCATCCTATGTCCTCAAATTACACTTAAATATAAATAAAATAATCAGCATTGCACTTGGACTAAAACTTAAAACTAAAAGTTAGAAAAGGCTAAGAAAAAATCACATAAAATTAACTATATGCAGTCAACTGACCCCACTTCTTTTCAGTTACTATATTAATGCAATGATAGATGCCTTCATAAAAGGAAGGGTTTAACATACTCACACTCACTGCAGACTAGTAGACCTTTATTGCTTTATGCAGATGATGCTATCATAGCATTGCAAACACCAGCGAGTCTTGGAAGAATCAGGGAGCACTAGTCCACCTTTGTAGGGAAAGTCATTACAGATTAACTATGAAAAAGGTCTTGCGATTTACATAAAGCTACAAATAAGGATACATAATTGAATTTGTCCCATGTTTTAATTACTTGAGATTTGTGTTATATTATTCAGGGAAGTGACATACCCATATCTCTGTGGTCCCTCTGAATATTTGGAGGAATTCAGCAGTTATCCTCTTTTTCTCCAGAGAAGCCCAATATGTACTACCTGCTTTGAAGATTTTTGAAGCCAAGATTCAGATATTGGTAAAGGCATATTTTTAGTGTCATGGTACATCTTTACAACTTATCTTAAATGAGAACTCTATAAAAAAAAAAACATGTGTGGAACATAATAAGGAGGGAATTGGTGACCATTTGACTGTGTTGTTGACTTACATTGGGAGTGAAATTGGCAAAATAAAAAAATCAACTTGAAAAATATTGTTGAGCACAGCTCCAGCTCAACACATGATGCTGCAGGGATCTGGGTCTGGCAAGCATGAGAAATGAGTCAGCACACTGGTGGCTAGGATAGAGGGAGATGAGGGCTGAGCGTTAGAAAGAGCTGCTTTAGTTCCGGGGTTTAGCAGATGATGTGGCAGCTGAGGTTGTCAGACGAGGAGGGAGAGAGCGGCTGGGTGTCCAATCAGTGGAGCAGTTCAGCCATGGGGGGGGGGGGGCTGAGCAGCGCAGGGTGTTTAAAAGGGGCTGAGAGGCAAAAGCTCTCAGCGCTGACTTTATACAAAGAAACCTCGACTTTTCCTGAGACCCGGTGTGTAGCAGACCAAATAAAAGAAGTCATTATCTGGAAGAAACCCAAGTTTGCTTGTTTATTCTGATAGCATCTGACACAACTGTGGCTGAGCAAACCGAGAAATATAATAGTTGTACTGATTATATTGAGACTTATAAATCATATAGCCCTAAGACTGAACAGAGAATTGCTAAACACCAGAATCAATGGACACAAATTAATCTTTGAATGTACTCAAATCCTAACATTGACCCTAACTGGATAAATAATATCTACTTGGTGAAACTTTAATAATTTTTTTTCTTGGATTTCTTCTCAATGCCTCCTCATCTGGATCCTTCCTTATCATGTCAGTTTGCAACAGCTATTGAGTGTCTGTTATTGGACTTTTATACTTTGTTTGATTCACATTGCCCTCACTGGACCAGGAATTTGTTTTTGATGTGATCTCACCTGTATTCTCACCTTTCTCATCACTAATTAGGATTCAACTTCTAGGATTTAACTTCGTGAGATAATCCAATCCTTCAATTCTTATTTCATCTATGACTTATTTACGTTCCCTCAGTACCATAGTTGTGTCTATTCATGAATCCTGGAGACATGTCTGTTCTTGGATTAAACAATTTTTCAGTTGATCTAATCTGGTTGAACAACAGGTCACCAGGCAAGAATGCACTTAGTAAAGCTTTCTCTTCTAGGATGAAAACATTCCATGTTTTCAATTGGAATTTGCTAGAAATCTGAGTAGGAAACTTGGCTTTCTCGTTGGATTCCTACTATATAGTAGGTGTATCTGATTTCAGGACCAGTATAAATACAGTTTGAGAGATATTTCTATCTAATAATTTTCTTTAAAGGCTAGATTTGAAAACTCCAAAGAAAATTGATTTTCAAAAAATATAGCAACAGCTTCTTAAGAATATGTTTGTAACTATTTCTAGCAATATTCTGATCATTAAATGTTATATTGACTGATTCCATCAAAATATAAATATCCTGCAGACACAATGTAGAATGCACCAGGTATCACATAACTTACAATGAATAAATGATGAATTATGTGTTCATACTTAGTTAAAAAATCCTCTAGGTTTAGGAAAATCATGAGAAATTTATGTGGAATATTATTAAATTCCAATTGGTTCTTTTGTGATTTTCTGGCTGTAATTGTCTTTTATAAACTATAGGACCTGTCTGATTCCATCATTTAAACCAGTAGCTCATTCATTGTCCACCTTCAAACTCTCACTTCAATTCTCAGCATTCCAGTCTCAGTAATTAGGTAGACATCTAGAGGCAGCAAAAATGAACCTCGGGAATACTGTTAACATTATTTGTGGCATTCTTCTTTACATGTATTTTCATTTGGACACCATATAAATTTTGCTCGCTATTTTCCTTTAGGGGAGAAGAATATTTTGGTGATCAGTGAGGATTTTAACACTGTTTAGCTAATATTTTCATAATATGTTTTCCAAATTCCTATAAAATGAAAGGGTGGCATGGTGGCTCAGCACTTAAGATGCTGGGCTTGTCGGCTGGAAAGCCCGCAGCCCAGGCTTGAGACCTGAGCTCCACGTGGTCGGGTGAGTTCCCATCCCTGCCCCAGCTCTCGCCAACCCAGCAGTTCAAAAGAATAAAAATGCAAGTAAATAAACAGGTACAACTTCAGTGGGAAGGTAACAGCAGTCCATCATGTCATGTTGGTCACATGACTGTAGAAATATCTTCGGACAGCATTGGCTCAATGGCCTTGAAACAGAGATGAGCATCGTCCCCTAGAGCTATCAATGACTAGCTGAATAAAATCTGCTGAACTCCTCCTTTATAGAATACTAATCCCAAATATTAGAAGGCATGGGCTTGTTTGATTCTATTTCCCTCAATGACCATACTTTCAGAGTGGTTTTTTGTTTTGTTGTTTGTCAAATACTGTACTAAAAGTTTTGATTTTGGAATGTGATGGCCAGCTTATTCTGCATATTACTGAACTCTACAGAGTATGATGGAGTAAAAAAGACAATAAACAAGAAGAGACAATTATATCCTTCAGTTTTGGGAACATCAAAATTGGGCTATCTAAAGTTTCTACCATAGAATTATTGCAGAAGCTAAATTTGGCTGGAATTAAAATACATCCATCTTTCCCTAACATTTTTGAGGGCAATTGTGTGAATGATCTCACCACTGTTCCTGAATTTTATTGTCAGATGTAAGACTGCTACAAGCCTTCTATCTAACAATCTAATCCTGAATAATTATAAATAATTATAACTTTTTCTAGAGCCTTCTGCTGGATCTTCTTGGTGTATGGTATTTATGACAAATCCTAGCCTCAGAAAATTTGCCCTTGTGGCTCTAGGAAAACTCTTGCCCATCTCTTCATTATTTTTATTTTTAAGTGATCTTAACTCTTCTCTCATGGGTAGGATTGTGAAATACGACAGTGCAAAACTTTGACTTAGATGTGTTATTTTATTGCTTTATTTTAATTTCTTTGTAATAGATAAATGTAGCATTTTATTTTCATTCTCTGAGAATAGTTCTGTTAAATCTCCATGTCCCTTTTTATATGTACATAACACTATCAGAATTGGAGCATATTTGTTTAACACAAGGTACATCAAGACTTCCTTAGTCAAGTGTGGCTGCAGCACTAACATGTATCAGATTTTTCTGATTGTTTTCTGTGTCTCCTTGTATTCATTGTCCATTAAAAGTACCACTTTCCTCCTACCCATACAAGAAAAAAGCCATGTACAAGTGCCTCTTTCTATGGTATTGTCATGGCTCTGAAACATCATTTCAGTTAAATCCATCATGCATTCGCTTTAAAGGTTTTGCACAATGAAGTAAGGCAAAAAGGTAAATTGCTTTAAAATCTGGTCTCTATGCCTGGTGTAATGCCCTCCCTTGGTCTTCCTTTCCCATTTATATCACTGCTATTCATTATTTTGACATTTATATTACAATTGATTAATTTTACTGGTTTTTGTTTTGTAGGTTTTTGTTTTCTTTAAGCTGCTGTTATAGGAAGTAGAAGAAAGGAATATAAATTATTCAGTGTTATTATTTTTATTCAGTTACCCAAGTAATTGTGACCTTTGTAAGCACATTGTGAGTAGAACTTTTATTGCTTTCTTGTAACATGATTTACTGTTGCACTTATCTGTCCTTTTTTATTTCTTTTTCCTGTCTTCTTTCCTATTCTTTTCTTTTTAGGAAACCTTAACAGGGAAATATGGAGAAGACTCAAAGCTCATCTATGATCTGAAAGACCAAGGAGGAGAGCTGCTATCGCTTCGCTATGATTTGACTGTATCCTAAGGCCTGTTATTCCTGGCATAAATATAAAATGGCAAGAAGGCATTTGAACTTACATTCCATATTCTGTGATCAGAACTATTCAAGCTCAGTCCATAGACTGGAAGCTTTATTTTGATAGTTTAACTTGTTGGTTAAATAAGTTTTCAACTAGAGTTGAAGAAAGGGAACATATATAATTATCCAGACAATTTGAGGCCACTGTAACAGAAGTTACAAAATATCTTGGGATTCATTGCTAAAGTATTCCATTTCTGAAGATTATTTTCACAGCCTGCTTTTACAGAAAACTATGAAGTTACTTAATTAATGTAGGCAGATGTGTATCTCTATATATAAAAGTGAAAACTACTCATGCAGTAATCATGAAATCTCCAGAACTGTAAAGCCTACAAACTTGAAATTTGCCACGTATGTTCCTCTTGGCTTCTAGGTGCTCACTAAGAAAGGATTTTTCAAATGACCATCAGAGCATTAGTATTTCCTATATTATTATAATACGCTCTGATGCTAATTAGTTAGACCATTCTACTCCCCCTCCCAACTTGAAAATAACTCTGGAAAGAATGGGATAGCCTAGGACAGGCTTCTGTGGGGCAAGGCTGAGGGAGAGAAGGGGCTAGAAAGCCTAAGGGAGAGGAGGGGATAGGACAGGGGAGGATTCTGTGGGGCAAGCCTGAGGGAAAGAAGAGGATAGGATAGGGGAGGATTCTGTGGGGCAAGGCTGAGAGAGAGAAGGGGAGAGGAGAGGCCGATCAACTACTCATTAATTTTCAAGCTGTAAGTGTCGATGTATCAAGCCCGATCACATAGTTTCGTAGCGGAGCACAGGTATCCAGCTAATTCACTTATATGAGAGCATGTTCCATTGAGGAATATTGAAAAGAACTTTAGTGAGATTTACTTTTGAATAGGTAATATAAGACTGTTATTACTAGTATTTTGCAGAAAGTAAATTTAGGTATTTCATATTTTCATATTTTCATATTGGATCAAACCAAATACTGGCTGAACTACATAAATTTAGCAGTTAGGAATAAAATAAAATCTAGATTTGTAGTTCTGGTCAGAGTAAATCCATTGTGCAGTTTTAAAGATTTGTTTCTGAACAGAGAAACAAAAACTGAAGTGACAAACCAAAAAGAAGGAGAAGACCATAATATTTTCTTCTGGACTCTTTAAGAGAAATGGTTAAGCCGTCCACAATGGTGAGACTTAAGATTTTTCAAAGAAGTTTGCTAAATGATATGGTAGCTATCTGAAGCCATATTTCAAACTGCTTAGGAGGAATATAATTGCACATCTCTATATAGGTACATAAGAACAAGATACTTCTCTTATGTTGCTGAGATATGGGTTATATCCAAACATTGAGGAAGGTTCATACGATTACAACCGCTTACTTTAGTCCTGAATTCCCATTTTGCTCCTTGTGCATTTTTTCCTTTCCCATTAGTGTTTCAGAGGGTCCAGTAACCTGGCTTTGTGGGAATTTTTAAGCCAGCTTGTTTTTGTTTGGTTTCATCTATTTTGTTATTCTGCCATCTCTATCTTTTTGTTGTTACTGTTTTGTTATTTTTACTGCCTTATTTTTCATGTTTTAAATCATTTGTAAATCATTAAATAGTTTGTAAACTGCTGGGAGTTGATGGGAGTTGGGTCAATTTAAATAATAATGATTATCCCTTGGTGTATCTTTGAATTACTCAGAAGTCTCAGAAAAGGGTATCTTCCTGTTAGGATTTTTAATAGTTTCTGCTTGAGAGAGGTTACTTAGCAGTACAGGTAGTTCTCAACTTATGACCACAATTAAGCCTAAAATTTATGTTGCTAAGTGAGGCGTTTGTTGTTTTTGCCCCATTTTATGACTATTTTGCCACAGTTGTAAAACAAATCACTGCAGTTAAGTGAATCATGCAGTCATTAAATGAACCTGGCTTCCCCCATTAACTTTGCTTGTCAAACCAGCTGGGAAGGTTACAAATTGTGATCACATGACCTTAGACAGTGCAACTGTAATAAATGCATGCCAGTTGTCAAGCACCCAAATTTTGATTGTGGCCATGCAGATGTTGCAAAGATCATGTGAAAACTGGTCAGTTTTTTTCAGTTCCATTGTAACTTTGAAGTCATTCAACAAATCGTTGTACATTGAGGACTACCTGTAAAGGTTTTTTGATTCCCCCACCCTGTTCTAGAAGAATAGCCACAGAAAGATGGGTTGCCTTAGGATTTCAAGGGTTCTCCTTAGCCTTCTTTGTCCAGGTGCCATTTGCTCGTTATTTGGCTATGAACAAAATCACCAACATTAAGCGTTACCAAATTGCTAAAGTCTACAGGCGGGATAACCCAGCCATGACGAAGGGACGTTACAGGGAGTTCTATCAGTGTGTAAGTACATGTGAACTACCATTAGATTGTACATGACTAATTGGCTTTCTCCACAGTGAGATCCATAGCTCCATGGTATTGGATACAAATGTGGGTAGCATTTCCTAATGTTGCAACAATTTTTGTCTCCTTAGTTTACGTGATCATATATTTGAATAGTTCTGCAATAAGCCCAGGGATAACAACATTTTTCTCTTTTTATCTTATCAAGTTCCATGGAAATGTTTAGCCTTTTGGGGAAGTATAGTATGTGCAATGTACATTTATACTGAGAGCAGATCATTCTATATCAGATATTGATATTGCTCTTGTAGATGCAGCATTTTGGGTATTTAATACAGATTTCAATTCTTTCTAATTTCAGATACATGGTAATTTTTCAATAACATATTGTTGATTCTATGCTCTATATCTGTTACCATAATTAAATGTGTCCATATATGTATGCTAAAGTGGTAAGTGTATCTTGATTTAAAAGGAAGAGATACATTGTTTACCTGGTAATGCTAATATAATTGAAATATTTGAAATGTGATTTTTACTTTTTCTCTGCAATTCCATCTTAAAAAGACTATATATATATATATGTATGTATGTATGTATGTATGTATGTATGTATATGTATATGTATATGTATATGTATATGTATATATTTGTTTTCTGAGGTTTTCACGGGTGTTTGTATATAGGTCTTTGGTTGTTCGGGTTTTCTCCCGTGTAAAATTGGAAGTGTCTTGGCGACGTTTCGACGAAGTCTCATTCGTCATCTTCAGGCTTCAGCTTCGTGCTTCGTGCTAGGTATTATGTATGTGTGTGTGTGTGTGTGTTTTCTGAGGTTTTTGCGGGTGTTTGTATGTAGGTCTTTGGTTGTTCAGGTTTTAGTCCTGGATGTCTTAGTCTACAGGAAATCTAATGGCTCCCTAGGACACACCATCTACCAGAAGAAAACACACACAAACCGCTATCTGCACGCACTCTCACACCACCACCCAGGACAGATCAACTCTGTAGCCAAGACACTCATCTCCAGAACAAAACGCTTAGCTGACAAACAACACCTAAAAACCAAACTACACACTCTCACTAACGTACTAACATCCAATGGATTCCAAAGAAATAAGATTACCAAACTAATCCATAAAGAAAACCCCACCAAAATCCAAGACAGAGAACAAGAAAACGGCAAAGCCCTCCTCCCATATATAAAAGGCACCACAGACAGAATCAGCAAGATCCTCCACAAAAACAACATCAAGACAGCATTCTGCACAAACCAAAAAATATCCACCATCCTAAGAAACCCCAAAGACAAAATTGAGTTAGAAAATCAAGGAGTATATGAAATCCCATACACCGCCTGCAGAACCACATACATTGGACAAACCAACAGAAGAATAAGTGCACACATTGAAGAACATAAGAACTCAGTCAGAAAAGAGGAACCAACTTCTTCCCTGGTCCAACACCTTAAAGCCACAGGACATAAAATTGACTTTAAAAATACCAGAACTATCGCCAAAACTGAACACTTTAACAAGCCGTCGAGATAGAAAAACACCCACACAGCATGAATAAATAAGATGTTACCTCCCGCCTACCAGTCATTTGGAAACGCGCCCTTATCAACAAATGAGTCCCTAACATGAAGAATGACGCAATGACGCAAGACCCACACTCATGAGTGCCACACAGCATGTCACCACCACACATCCACGCAGAAAGCAGACTCAAACCCACACCGATGATGATGCACAACCACAGACCAGAAGCCAGACCGCAGCTGCATCATTAGCCATTTCAAACTCCTCCAATCCATACATGCAGCAGACTGACACCCACCATGAAGATGTAGCATGACCACGAATGCAAAGCCAAACAACAGCAATGCAGCTCACCAACTCAAATCCCCCTGCAACTCAGACTAACCTGAGCACAACCAAGCCCCCCAATCAGAACACACTCCCATCCAATCAGAGCACAGCCAAACCCCCACCCAATCAGAACACACCTCCACCCAATCAGAACACAGCCAAACTCCAAACCAATCAGTTCAAACCCCCACTAGCAGTTAAAAGGAAGAAACAGCTGCGATCACACATTGCTCCTAGAAGCACGAAGCTGTAAACATCAGCCTGAAGATGATAAATGAGACTTCGTCGAAACGTCGCCAAGACACTTCCAATTTTACGCGGGAGAAAACCCGAACAACCAAAGACATATATGTGTGTATGTATACGAAAACAAATACACACACACACACACACACACACACACACACACACACACACACACTGCCAGGCGCCAGAGAGATGATATCCCAGGTATTTATGGATGAAGTTTAGGTTTTCTATAAGCAGCCATTTTATCTCTTAAAGTGCTTTTCTAGATGGGTAAAATGGGCCCCTCTTTGGGAGGTTACAACCTGTTTTAAAGTTGTAATGGGTGCCTTAAATCTTAACCTACACATACAAGTATATACTCTGCTTGAACACATGCAATCTGGAAAATGTAAGCATGCCTTGGGGGAAGGTGGTTAGGTTTGCCCACAGAGCCATAAATTTCCCATACTTGCTACAAGAATGTTTATTCTTCACCCATTGACATTAGGAAAGGCCTCCATAGGTGTCAGTATAATTTTCTCAGAATAAGTGATAGTAGCACAATACAATATATATAGATTCTTTATATAATAACCATATATAGGTAATCCTTGATTTACAACCATTCTTTAGTGACCATTCGAAGTTACAACAGGAATGAAAAAAGTTATTTATGACTGCTCCTAACAATTACATTTGTCACAGCATTCCCATGTTCACGTGAACACAATTCAGGTGCTTGGCAACTGGCATGTATTTCTAAAGTTTGTAACACCTTGAGGTCATGTAATCATTGTTTGCCAGCTTCACAGCAGATTTCCAACAAGCAAAATCAATGGGGAAACTGGATTCTATTAACAACATGATTCACTTAACTGCAGTGTTTCACATTAGTAAAATCAAATACAACTCATATAACAATAGCCTTCCTTTGCAACATAAAATCTGGTCCCATTATGATTCTATATTGAGGACTACCTGTATGTCTTATTCTAAAGTTTATTGTACTAATGCAATAAAATTGGGGAGTAGCCATTGCTTCCTTGGTTTTTCTTCCCCCATCAATGCTGTAAGTCCATTTGGCAATTGTCAGAGAATCTTTACCCATTCCCACCCCTTTATGGTCATTTTTCAGAATCTTCCATATGATTATGGATGGGGGGGCAATTAAAGAGAGGCAGATGCCTCAAGAAACCCAGCTACTTTGGGATTTTTTTATTTCTATGACAAATGAAAGGAGACAGCCCTCCAGTAATAATTTGCATTATTGGAAGATGTAGAAGGCTTAGCCTCAAACGATCCCTAGTTGCCTCAGTGTGTGGTGTATGTCAGATCCTAGAGGTTTCTGCTTTTCTGACATCAAGACTTGGAAAGTAGCTCCTATATATCAAGCAATACAGCACCAATGACTGAATCATTGCTGGACAGGGATTACTTCAGGGATTTTCTTATCTGCAATTTGTAACCTAGGATTTTGACATTGCTGGCCATTATGACATCATGATTCCTGATGCTGAGTGTCTGAAAATTGTGCATGAGATTCTGTGTGCCCTACAAATAGGAGACTTTCTAATCAAGGTAAGTAAATACAAGACCTGGGTCAGAATCCACTTTTTTCTTGCAGTTATGTTGGTTTACGCATTAGAACGATTTTAATCAATTGGTACTTGTATTTTCTCTTTGATTTCTGGCAACAAGTAGTATACTTTAATCATTGAGACATATTTTTAAATCTGTTTGTATTTGGCAGCAGAATTGTCCACATTTTGTAGTAAGCCTATTACTGCTTACTTATAAATACTGATATCCCAGCCATTCATTTTGATCCTGCAAAAAGTAAAAGAAGTTCTAGAAGGATCTTAATTCAAGCACAACGTCAGCTATAGAAGCTACAGGACTGGCTGATTTGGAACCAGTTCCATGTCCCAGTCCAGTCCACTGCTCATATTTGTTGTAGGTAAATATTGAAAGAGGAATGTTACAGATATTCTTTTGAGTTCCTGGGTGAATCTACAGAGGATATAAAAAGTCTAACCAACCCTATTAAAATGCCAAGTTTTTGAGATGTTAAAAAAAAACAGCCCATGATCAATCACTTTAGAGATTTTTCCACATTTAATATAGCATATAAGCTATACAATTAAATTGAAAAATAAAAAAAATTAGGGGGGAAATAAAAAAAAATAATAATAGGGTTGCATAAGTGTACAAACCATCTTAAGTAGGTGACTATGGAGATTCTAAGTCATCCAGGTCATAGTTGTCCCAAAGGTGCTTTTTTTTCCCCAAGAGGCAACTGGACTCTGGCTTTTCTTTGAAGACATTTCACTTCTCATCCAAGAAGCTTCGTCAGCTCAGAAGAATGGATTAAAGAATGGGAGTTCAAAATTAAGCAAGAACTGAACAGTGAAGGGATTGATATAGTTGGCTATAAGTGCAGATATGAGAAAGATGCTAAAATGTATGGTTTTTATAAAGAACCAACAGAACTAAACCAGATATTAAAAGGATGTGTCAGCTTGCCTCAGATCAATGTTTAAGAAAATAAAGACCCAACTCCATCATTTTGAAGAGATTGGTAATTTTTACTAAACACGTCAGATTGCAAACAAAGCTAAGCCAGAACTGAAAGTATACTAAAAACACAGACATCATATCCTCTCCTGAACCCTCCTCCCACTAGAGTTCAAACAGTTATAATCCAATGTCGTCTTCCTCCTTAGCCACGTGTAGTTTCACTTCTGATATTCTCCCTCTGTCAGTCTTCTGGATGGAATGTGAAGCAAGCAACTCCCATTACATTCACGTGCCAAATCAGTTCAAACATCTGTTTGAAAGACTATCTCCCCCACACACATGCAATGTCAGCCGAACGCTGGCAACAGTACAAACCTACCCCTCCTCCATAAATCATGTAAGACATTCAGTAAGAAGAAAACCTTTAACGAAGTAATAATACAGTAAAACAGTCTAGTAGGAGAAATATACTTAAATAAAGCGGAGGCTGACAGGATGGATGAAAAACTAATTTTAAAAATATATAGTTATCTATTGAGTATTAAAATGGAAGGAGAGCAAGTAAAGGAGACAAAGATAGTATGTGCTAAAAATTTGGGTTACACAATAGAGTTAGATAAATGGCAGAAATTGTGGGATAGGAATTATAAATTAACAATGTCAACTGTTTATAAAGAAAATATTTATAAAATGTTTTATAGATGGCATTTTTCACCCACAAGATTGGCAAAGATGTTTAAGGACATGTCCACTAAATGTTGGAAATTTAATCAGACACCAGATTCATACTATCACATGTGGTGGACATGCCCAAAGGCAAAAAATTATTGGACAAAAATACATACATGGTTGGAAAAAATGACAAAGCAACACATAAAACCAGAAATACTTTTGTCGGGCATTTTACCAGAAAAATATAATAAAGGAAATACATATTTAATTTTACATGTGCTAATTGCAGCTAGAATTGTATTTGCACAACAGTGGAAAAGTGAAGAGATCCCTACAGAGGAAAACGTAATTAAAAAAATACTAGGTACTAGATACTGTTTAGCTAATATTTTCATAATATGTTTTCCAAATTCCTATAAAATGAAAGGGTGGCATGGTGGCTCAGCACTTAAAAAAATACTAGAATGTACAGAAATGGATAGATTAATACTTAAAATTAAGGAAAAGGAAGAAACTGAATACTTTTTAACATGGGACTTATCAATGGCTAAACAACAGAAACAGAAATTAGAAATATGGAAACATAAGAGAAGGATTAATTTTGTAATGGTTTATTAAAACGGATAAGCAAATACTATTATGAGATCAATATTAATGTGATGAATATTATTGTAAATATGATTATTTCTCAAAATTATTTATATGCAGACAACACACTTTATTTAGAAATGGAAATTTTTATAGTTAATAAAACTTTTTAAAACATGAAAAAAAGCAAGTTGGGGTGTGGCTTTGTTCAGAATTAACCAATCACATTCAAACTGATCTTAAATAGTAGTCGGTACGCATCTTCCATCAATTAACGTGACTCTGATCAAGCCCATATAAAGTTCGGTTGTTCTGGTAGGATTTTTCTGATGTTTACTCAATTGCCACTTACAGCAAATTCCATGGTTTGCAAAGACCTTATGAAGCATCAAAGGGATCTCATTGTTGAAAAGTATCAAGAGAAGGGTAGAAAAAATCTCCAAGGCATTGGATGGGACGTAGTAGACACAGTGAGGACAGTCATCAACAAGTGGAGAAAATATCGCACAACACTGACTTTACCAAGAACTATGGTAGATGTCCCTCCAAAATTGATTTAAAAAACAAGAAAAAAAACTGGTCTGAGAGGCTGGCAAGAGCCTACATCTACATTTAAGGAGCTTCAGAATTTCTGGCAAGTACTGGTTATGTACTACATGTAACAACAATCTTCATGTATCTGACTGTGCGGTAGGATGACAAGATGGAAACCCTTTCCTACAAAGAAAAAAATCCAAGTCTGGCTACATGGTCTGATGAGACCAAGGCTGAATTTTTTCACCATAATTCCAAACAGTATGTTTGATGCAAAAACAATATTGCATTACGAAAAGTACACCATACCCACAGTGGAGCATGGTAGTAGCAGCATTATGCATTGGGGCTACTTTTCTTCAGATGAAACAAGGTAGAGGGAATTATGAACAGTTCCAAATATCAACCAATTATGGTGCAAAACCTTTAGGCCTCTGCTGAAATGCTTAAAATGAAGAGGAATGTCACCTTTCAAAATAACTGACCCAAAAGATACCTCCTAGTCAACAAAAGAATGGCTTCACTTTACAGTCCTCTAAGTGGATTCCAGAGTCAGCATATTGTCCCCAACAATCTACTTTCCCATTTTACCGACCTCGGGAGGATGGAAGGCTGAATCAACCTTGAGCTGATCAGCATCGAAGGAATCAAACTTCTGGCAATATGAGCAGAGTTAACTTGCAGTACTTCATTCTAACCACTGCGCCAACAATTTTATTGTTATTTTTCCCATTAAAAGATTTCAATTTGTTTTTCAATTGAATTGTACAACTTATATGTTATATTAAAGGTGGAAAAAATTCTGAAGTGATTTAACTTGGGTTGATTTTTTCACATCTCAAAAACCTGACACTTTAACAGAAGTATATAGACTTTTTATATCCACTGTAACCAAAAAGCATACAAATAAGTAGTATTAGATTTGCCAGGAAGCTCAACTTTTTCCAAGACTAGAAATAAAAATAGATTAAACATCCAGCAATCCCTAGTATATGGCCCAGTGAGAAGGACTGGAATAACTGTAAATCAATAATCTAAGGTTCAAACTGCAAATAGTCCAGGAATATTACCAATAGGATCAAAATCTATTGGGAATTGTTGCTTGAAAACAACTCCATTTCCTTCTAGGTCAATGACCGACGTATCCTTGATGGGATGTTTGCAGTCTGTGGGGTTCCAGATATCAAATTCCGGACCATTTGCTCCACTGTAGACAAGTTAGACAAGGTAAGAACTTTATTATTAAGACGACAAGATAACTCGTGACTAGAAAACCCAGAAATACATATATATTTATTGACCATGAAATCTCAACAGCATTATTGTGGCTGCTGTTAGAGAAGTTACAAGAGCAAAGAAGATAAAATTTAACTTCTGTATTCAAGAAGATAGATCAGGATGTCAGGATGGACAACTGTTGAGGAATCGGGCTGCACTTAGGTTCCTAACCTTCCAAATTGCTTCATAAAACCAAAATTCAGCTACCAAATTTCAGTGATGTTTTCTTGGAGTGCTAGTGGTAGGCTATTGGTGGACTACCCGTTTTATAGACAAAGAAAACTCATAAGCAATCCATTCTAAATCTAGAAGCTTTGCAATGAGAAAGAACCCTATCAGGCTTAAATAGTTGTGGTTTTGATTTCAGTGAGATACCTTTTAACAAAGGAGTTGATGAAACCCAGTAAGATAGTTCACAGGGTTCTGATTTGTCTCCCAGTAGAAATAAGAGCTCAGAGAACCAGCCTGAAAAATGTGTATTATATCAACATTTATTATTTAAGGGGGGAAAATTCAACTCTATTTATAGATTTAGAATGAGCAGGAATAAAGGAAGGAATATTGATTTCTTTCAGTGTAGCTGAGCTATAGATGCAAATCCTTAGCTTAGATAAATGGTTCTCTTAGCCAACAGAGAAATTCTATCTCCTGACCAACAATTTTGAACTTCAAGAATGCACTGAAACCTAAGGGAGGCAAAGGGAAGTTTTGAGAAATATGTGATAATGTTTGATGTCAAAATTATATCAGTGCTTTTTTCCAAAGTGCCCAGTTTCATAACTAATTTCATAACTACAAATACAATTTCATTGTATTTCATAACTACAATTTCATAACTACAAATACAAATGCACTAGATTTATAAATCAGAACTAACAATAAATTAGTGAATATTGTAGTGATAGTAGAGGTTATCATATGAGGAGTCCTTGGTGGTCTCTGAGCTTGGTTGTTGTCTTGCAGATATTCCAGTACTCAAATTAGGTAATATCATATATTCAGAGAGCACCAAGAATCCCTCATTTCAACCTTGAGCTACAAAGATTCTCTTTTATAGGCTATCAGGTATTACTAAAATAGTGCCTGTAAGGTCTGTACAGGTAGTCCTCAACTTACAACAGTTCGAAGTTACAACAGCACTGAAAAAAGTGACTCACGACCATTTTTCACACTTAGGACCATTGCAGCAGCCCTATGGTCATGTGATCAAAATTCAGATGCTTGGCAACTGACTCATATTTATGACGGTTGCAGTGTCATGTGATTCCTTTTGCGACCTTCTGACCATCAAAGTCAATGGAGAAGCCAAATTCCCTTAATAATCAGGTTACTAACTTAACAACTGCAATGATTCACTTAACAACTGTGGCAAAAAAATGTCGTAAATTGGGGCAGAACTCATTTAACAAATGTCTCATTTAGCAACATAAATTTTGGGCTCAATTGTGGTCATAAGTGGAGAAACACCTGAGTGTATTAATCATAAAATTATACACTTTTATTTCTCTGAAAATAGGCCTATGTGATGTTATTTATAACTGATTTATTATTAGTTTATATCTCAAAAATTATAATATTTTAGAAAATCATGTTTAATATTAACATTTGAAACAATGTAGTTAGAGGAAGGGGATTGTTTGTGGTGCTACTGGGAAGAATACATTAAGACCCATAGGTACCACATTGCAAACATTGGCTCCTATGGTGATTTTCAAATGTTTTTGGTGATTCATCATAGTCTTCCAGCTTTTCCCAAGGCTGTGCTAGAAGATACAGATGCTCCATCCATTGTATAAAGCCAGGAACCTCCTAAAAACATTTTTCTCAGAAGTAGAATAAACAATGATTTGCTCTTTGAGAATGGTGAAAAAATTAAGAGCTCATACATGGATAAATTGAATTAAAGTACAGTTAAAGTACAGTTCTGTCAGATTTTGGGAGGTTTTAAGTCAGGGGTGAAATGCTACCGGATCGGAGGGGATTGCGCGATCCGGTAGTGATGGCGGCGGCTGGTTCGGAGGATCGGTAGCAAAAATCCCTGGCCCCGCCCTCCCTGCCTCTGCTGAGCCACACCGTCTGCAGAGGTTTGTTTTTTTTACTTTTAAAAGCCGGTTTTGCTTCAGCCGAAACAGGCCTTTAAAAGTAAAAAACAGCAGAACCTTATTTGTACTCTTACTTGTAGAAAACATGTTTTCTACAAGTAAGAGTAGAGATTCTAAGGCACTTACCTGATTACTGAGGAACGCGTGGCTCTCTTTCCAGCCCGAAAGCTCTAGTTTCACTTTCAGTCAGACAGCATCAATCGCTCAGCTAATCTATTTCCTCGGTGATCAACTTGCTGGCTTTGCTGAGGAACTCTGGGATTTGAAGTCCACAATAAAATAAAATAAAATAAAATATTTGTGCAGCTTTCTGAGATTTGGTGTGTTTCTGTAGTGTTTCACTCTAACTACACAAACACACAAAATCTCAGAAAGCTGTATTGTGTGTGTGTGTGTTAGTTGTGTGTGTGTAAAGTGTGAAAGTTGGTTTTTGACCTTTTTGTGGCTATGTGAAGTGTGAAGTACAGCTGCTTTTATATTGTGTGTGAGTCAGTTGTGTTGTGTTGTGTGTGTGTGAAGTATGAAAGTTGGTTTTTGACCTTTTAGTGGCTATGTGAAGTGTGAAGTGCAGCTGCTTTTACATTGTGTGTGAGTCAGTTGTGTTGTGTTATGTGTGTGTAAAGTGTGAAAGTTGGTTTTTTACCTTTTTGTGGCTATGTGAAGTGTGAAGTGCAGCTGCTTTTACATTGTGTGTGAGTCAGTTGTGTTGTGTGTGTGTAAAGTGTGAAAGTTGGTTTTTGGTACCTCTTATACTTTGTTTATTATTTTTATTATTTATTGTTATTGGCCACGCCCACCAAGCCATCTGACCACCAAGCCATGCCCACCAATTAAGTCACGCCCACAGAACCGGTAGGGAAAATGTTTAGATTTCACCCCTGTTTTAAGTCCTTGCTAAAGTATTGTAAAGAATATTGCAATCTGTGGCTGAGATGGTTTCCCATTTTTTCTTCAAACTGTGAAACTACTTTTTTTTAGGCTCACCAGATGTTTAAATTTATTTATTTATTTGATCAATTTATATAGCCGCCCATCTCAACAGTGACACTCATTGAACAACGATTACTATAAAAAATACATATAGAAATAGAAATAGCATTTAGACTTATAGATGGCTTCATAATGCTTTACATAATGCTCTCTGAGCAGTTTACAGAGTCAGCATATTGCCCCCAACAATCTGGGTCCTCATTTTACAGACCTGAGAATGATGGAAGGCTGATTCAACCTTGAGCTGGTCTGAATCAAACTCCAGATTATGGACAGAGTTAGCCTACAGTACTGCATACTGACTACCGTGCCACTATAGCTACTACAAAGAATAAAATAAACAGCAGCTGAAAAAACAATAGCTAAGAGATGCGCTTGCGCTGCACCACCCTACCCAGGCCATTCATGCATCCTCATACACCCTCCCCTACCCAGCATGAGCCATCTCAAGCTCTACCATGCTTGTGTTTCCCTTGCCACCTATGCATCCTTCCCAAATTTTGTACTCGCATCACACCTCTCTGAACACTCCCATATCCTCCCAGAGCCTCTCTGCATTTGTATCATGCATCCTCAGTTACTTACATACCACCACACACTTTCTCCCAACTGGCAGCAGCAACCCCACCCAACCCTTACTACACTTGCGCCATACCTCCCCAGCCATTCACGCCTCAAAGCACTCAAGCCATGTCTTCCCAGCCATCTGCAGTCTCACACCTATTGGCAGCAGCCACCCCAAGTCCATTCCACATGCATTTCCACCAACATCCGCATATCTTCCCCAAGCCTTGCTGTACTTACAACATGCCTACCCACCCACCCACACCCTTGCCTCCTCTCCCACTTAGCAGCCATTAACCTACCCCCAGCCTGCTTGCAATCCACCTGAGACTTGCAACTTACTGCTGGGCTTCCCCACTGACTGTGTTATTGGAAGATGGCGGGATTTGTGAGGATGTGCTTGTTTACCAACTCAACACAACAGGGAATTTAGAGATTGATATTGCTAAACAATGTGATCATGTGAATGCTTTATGACCACATTGCTTAGTAATGGAAGTTGTAGTCCCAATTGCTGTTGTAACTCCAGAATTACTTGTATTTCTCCAATTGCAATAATAGTGGAAGAAATTCATGTGGTAGCATTTCTTTATTTTCCACTGGCAATATTAGCTCGGCCAAATGAGATTCTTATTCCCCCACCCCTCTGTGTGTGTGTGGTGTGTGTGTTTAGAAAGAAACCTTTCTACAAAGAGAAGCCAATTTTCTTGGGAAATATAAATCTATAAAACTCTGTGCTGTAGCTCAGTCTGGGATTATGGCAAAGGTAGATTTGATTTCAAGATAGCCTATAGTCAGATTTGAAGAATTATTATGAGAGCTGAATTCAAATAAGAGGTTATTGATTTTATAATTGCTACTGTGTCTTACCTGCTAGAAATTCAGAAGGACTATTCATTTTCTTTGTAATTAGCTTTGCTTACTTGACAGGTAAAAAATAGAGGTTGCCTGAATAGATGAACAAGCTAAAATTGTAGAGGCTAAAATTGTAACTCTATTTAATAACAACAAGATCCTTATAAATTGAAGAGAACGTTGAGGCCCCTGAATAGCCATTCCTTTTGTAAAGTCCAACAAACTCATTGAGAAATGGTATATAAATTATGCTTCTATGTAGCTTAATAATTAATGTATAAAAAAACCCCAAGACTACTAGGTATCCTTCATTGATCTGGTTAGTTCTATTTAACAATATAACTACCTGTGTTTTTCCAAAAATAAGACCAGGTATTATATTTTTTGGGCCACAAAAGTCTTACTTTCAGGAAGGTCTTATTTTTCCCCTCATTTTTTTCCTATAGGGGGACGGCGGGGGGTGAGCTGCCCCTCCCACCTTGTGCCTCCTTGCCTAACGTGAAACAGCTGATCTGCGCTTGCTTTAGGAGCAGCGTTGCCTAATGTGAAAGAGCCGATTTGCGCTCACATTAGGAGCCTTCTTGCCTAAAGCGAAACAGCTGATCTGCGCTCGCTTTAGGAGCTGCCTTGCTTCTTGTGGCCATTTTTCTTGGAGCTGTTTTGCAGTAAGACAAGGAGGCTCCTAAAGTGAGTACATATCAGGCATCTGTAACAGGAGCAGAATAAACCATAAATTTATGCATGTTAGAGAGGCCTTCAGGAAAGGTCTGTATAGCCAATAACAGCTCCAGATTGATCTGGAGCTGTTATCGGCTACAGAGGTCTTCAGGAAAGCCTTGCTGGCTGTAGAAGAGATGGGCCGAGGTGTGCAAGGCCTGGCTGCAACTATCCGAAGGTAAGTAGTAGAGCAGCTCCATGCACACCCATCCCCACTCAGCTTAATTTTTACCTGTGTACCCTGGAGTGGGTGGGGTCTTAACTAGGGCTTATTTTGGGGGTAGGGCTTATATTGGGCACATGTGTAAAAATCAAGCTAGGACTTACTTTCTGAGTAGGTTATATTTTCAGGGAAACAAGGTAGTTGGCTGTCACCATTTCTGATGGCAATAAATTCTGTAGTTTCTATTTTGTAAAACAATTATCAAATTTAACGATCTTAAATTGATTAGATAACTTCAATTTTAAGATAGTAAGAAATAAAGCTTCCCTATCCATTTTCTATACTTTGCGATTTCATATACTTATGTTAGATTTTCCTCTTATTAATCTTTATTGTAAACTAAAATGGCCCAAATATTGCTCTAGTTTCTTGTAGGTTTCTTAAGATAGGGTATTCCCACAGGGGTGAATATACTACCGGATCGGGCGAGTACGTAGCGAAGACTGGGGCTGGTTCACCGAACCGGGAGCAATGGCTGGCCGGCCACACCTCCAAACCGATCCACGGCCCGCAGTCCTGCCATGCTTTCCTTCCTTCCACGCTGCCTTCCCGGCGTCCCAGTGGCCAGCTTGCGAAGGCAGGCAAGCTGAAGCCCACGTGGAAGGCAGGCAAACATGGCAGGGCTTTGGGGAAGGGACTAAGCTACTAGAAAAATACTGGAATAGATACATCAATTCCCGTGGCACAAGCCCCGCTGCCCCGCCCACCCCTACCACTTTGCCCCGCCCACAAACTCTGCTGACACTTCCACACCTGCACGCACTTCCTTTCCTTCTCTCCCCCCCATGACCTCCCCACGCCCGCTCAACATCTGGTTCTGCAGTAAGGCAGCCACAGGAATCACCAACCCATCAGCAGGCACCAGTCTCCGGGAGCCCGGGGGGGAAAGCTGCACTTACAAGAAGGGGGGCGGTCCCCTCTTCTTTATGGAGCTTGACTTTGCCAGAGCTTCTCTGCCCACTCTTTTTTTTTTTTTATTCAAAACGTTTTACAAAAAAAAAAATTCCCCCCCCCTTTCCCCCCCAACCCCCCTCCCTTCACTAATCCCTCCCCCCTCCCCCCTGACTTCCCGGATGAAGCACAAGGTATAGTTAAAAATAAAACAAACATGTGCTAAGAAGATTTTCTCCCAAAACTATTATACCAAATTTCCCTCTCTAGCTCTGACTTCCTCCTAACACAACCAAAATCCTTCAAGAAAAAAATAAAAAAAAATATAAAAAAATTAACAATTAAGAATAACAAAATATGTAAATCAATAAAACAAATTAATCCTAAAGTATTTAAAACCAACTAAAACATAAAATCCAATCCAATTCAAAGAATATCTCCCTTATAGCTTCTATAACCATATAATTTTTCCCCCAGGTCTTTCTTACATAAACTCTTTCAAAAATATTCTATTCAAAATACAATACAACACATTATAAAATTTCAATACCAAGAATTACAGTAGCTATTCAAATTTAGTCCATCCTCGTCAAAATCCAGTATAAATCCAAGTACCTAGTCTTTTATAATAGATATAAAACATATAATCAACCCATTTCTTCCAGATCTTCCTCACATATTGTCTTTCAGGGACAGTAATATTTTTGTCTGTTAATAATTCAAAGAATAATACTTTTGTCTCTTGCCATTTTTTTTGATGCATTAATCTCTGTCTTTCCTTCATTTCTCCTTTTGAAAAGTCAGTCACAATATTGCCTAATAGATCCTTATGTTCAAAAATCCACAAATTACTACCATATATTCCATCAATCCAAAGAGAGAATTCTTGAAAAGCATTAAGCCTGTAAATTTTTTCAGTTCGGGAGACAGCCTCCTGTAGCACAAATTCTGACATTTCATCCAAACTATTTAAAGGAAACTTCTTTACATCAACTTGTTTATTCACGATCATATCTTCATATTTATCCATTTTTATTTGTATCTCCTCCATTGCATTTAAGTCCTGTTTCAATTCGTATTTTTGAATAATTAAATACATTCTTTCTGTGTAATCCTGTATAAAATCACGAATCCATTCTTCTGAAAGAACCTTCATAGCAAAGTTCTTGCTGAAAATCCCCTTATGAAATACTTAAACAACGTAATGCCACCAATGCCCCTGCTGCTGGGAGACTGGCTGGACACAGCTGAATGAGGCTTGCTGTCCTGCCACAATTAATAGAAAGTGCCTAGGATCTAGGCTACGTTCAGGATTGCAATGGCATTAGCCCGGATCCGCCTCATTGCGGGACTTCCAGACTGACTGGGAGCTCCGAGTCAGCTGAAAAAAGCTTCAGTTCTTGGGGAGATGAGAAAAGAGAGCGAGAGAGTGATGGGGAAACAGCGACACCCGATTCTCCCTCCCTCTCTTCTTTGGCTGGCTCAAGCAGTCACAGCTGTTTGTTGGTGCTCTTGTCTCCCAGCTTAGTCCCACAGAGCAAAAAGAGAGTGAGAGAGACCGAGGAAGACCGAGATATCAAAAGCAGCAGGGAAGGAGCTAGCAGCTTAATCCCTCCCCCGAAGCCCTGCCATGCTTGCTTGCCTGAGAATCGGGTGTCACCGTTTCCCCATCACTGTCTAGCTCTCTCGCTCTCTTTTCTCGTCTGACCGTAGCCTGGAGCCTTGGCACTTTCTATTAATTGTGGCAGGACAGCAAGCCTCATTCGGCTGTGTCCAGCCAGTCTCCCAGCAGAGTGGGCAGAGGAGCAACCAGCGAGTGACAGGATACAGCGCTAGCAAGTGGAGGCAGGGTGAGGTTTCCTAGGCAGCTGGAATGTGTGGCGGTTGGCTCTGTCGGCTGCCGTCCCCACCAAAATGACAGCCCCGGCACAGCGGGGTTGACAGATAGAGAAGAAAGAAAGGAAGGAAAAAAGGGAGAGAGAGGGAGAAGAAAGAAAGAGAAAGAAAGAAAGGAAGGAAGGGAGAGAGAGAGAGAGAGAGAAAGAGAAGAAAGGAAGAGTGACGTGAGTGATGTCATGCTCGCCCCGCCCACCCAGTCATACTCCAACAAAGTCACACCCACAGAACCAGTGGCAAAAAAATTTAGATTTCACCCCTGGTAGTCCCTAATTATTTTGGTAGACTTTTTCTGCACATTTCCCAGCATTATTGTATAACTTTGAGATACAGTGACCAGAACTAAATACAATATTCCAAATATGATTAAAAGGAAGTTATTATATTGGTTGTTTCAGTTTTAGTCTTTTTGCTAAAGATTCTATTCAAAGAAATATTTTTTCTTCCCAATTGTTGAATGTTTTTAATAGAATATTCTGAAAATTACTAGTCTTCTAGACTCAAGAGTGTTTAGAATCAGAGTAGAAAAAACAGGAAGAAACATGATTCCAGATTATCTCAGGATAATAGAAAAGAAACATCCTTCATTGAAGCAGAGTATATATAGTTTCGATCTTGTCTACAGATGGCTTGGGAAGATGTAAAAAATGAGATGGTTGGAGAAAAGGGATTGGCACCAGAAATTGCAGATCATATTGGTGAATATGTAAGGCTCCATGGTGAGTATGAAAACAGGTCAGTTTTGTCTTAGTTCTCTAAGGCTTGCAGGCTTAAAACATATCATTCTCTTCTGTCCCATTACTGGTTAAGAGTTTACATAAGAGTTTACAAGAAAATAAAAAGGCACATAATGGGGAATATACTGGCTGTTTGCTGAGCATACTCATGGCTGCCAACACTAAAGCATTCCTTTCGATGTGTATTCCCCATTGTATACTCTTCACTCTCTTGTATTCCCTTCCTCTCCAATCTCTCTGCTCTGTGTGGATGGAAAAAGATGGGACAATGCGTACTGAGCGTAATGGGGATCAAAAGAGAGATGCTGTAAAGATCATAAATGCATGCATATATCATAAAGTTGTTTTTTTCAGCATTCTCGTAACTTTGAACACTTTTTGCACAAGACATTGAGGCAGTCAGTCAGATCTACCTGTATAAATTTAGGTGGTCCTTTTTTAAGATCATTTATACAGCAACCTTTTATTTTGTTTTATTTTTCACATTTTTGAACTGCCCATCTCCCTTAAGGAGGGACTCCTCGAATTTATAATGGTATTAGAGTGGTAGTTATTACCAGACTTCATACTTGCTGTCATAGTCTCACAGTTACATAATCTCAATTTGTAATCTTCTCTATCAACTTCCCACAAGCATAGTCTATGGGGAAGCTGGTAGGAAGTCAGAAACCAGGGTTACATGAGGTCTTTGTTTGGCAACCTGCACAGTTTTTGTTTAACTATGAACATTGGGACTGCCATCACCAAGCAGCATGGTCACATAGTTTTCAGTTTATACCTGCATCACTTTACAAGGGCATTTCCTGTCTCAGTGTTGTTAAACAAGGACTACCTTGTACAGTATACCTGCTTCAACTTGCACAACTTGTACATACAATAATGTGAAAAAAAGTATACTCTCTTTGAGTTGTATAAATATTTGTTTGTCCAATCATCCTTGACCAAAAAGAATTATGGGATGGGATGGGATGGGATGGGATGGGATGGGATGGGATAATTCTTTTCTATCTATCAAGGCATAGTAAAAAATCATTTGTTCCTTAGCAGTTCTTAAAAGTAGATAAATACAATCTCATATGAACAACACATGACATATTACACTGTTTCATCATTTAAGAAAGAAAACCAAAATGAAGAAGCCATGGATGATTCAACAGCATTTAGAACCCACCTTGAGCAGCAATAACCTGAAGTAATCATTTTCTGTATGACTTTATCAGTCTCTCACATCGTTATGGAGGAATTTTGACCCACTCTTCTTTATATTGCTTCAGTTCATTGAGATTTGTGGGCATTTGTTTATGCACAGCTCTCTTGAGGTCCCACCACAGCATTTCAATAGAGTTGAGGTCTGGACTTTGACTGGGCCATTGCAATACCTTAATTCTTTTCTTTTTTTAGTCATTCTGTGTAGATTTGCTGATGTGCTTGAGATCATTGTTGTGTTGCACGACCCAAGGTTACCCAAGCTTTAGCTGTCAGAGAGGTGGCCTCAAATTTGACTCTAAAATACTTTTGTATACAGAGGAGTTCATGGTCGACGCAATGACTGCAAGGTGCCCAGGTCCTATGGCTGCAAAACAAGCCCAAATCATCACTTCTTCACCACCATGTTTAAAGTTTATGAGATGTTTGTGCTAATATGCTGTATTTAGTTTTCGCCAAATGTGGCACTGATTAGGACCAAACATCTCCATTTTAGTCTCATCTGTCCAAAGGGCAGTGTTCCAGAAGTCTTATGATTTGTTCAGATGCAACTTGGCAAACCTAAACTGTTCGCTATGTTCTGTTTAGAGAAAAGAGGCTTTCTTCTGGCAACCCTTCTAAACAAACGATACTTGTTCAGTCTTTTTCTAATTGCACTGTCATGAACTTTGACATTTCACATGCTACCTGAGATCTGTAAAATCTGAAATATGTGTGTGTGTATATATTTATATATTTATTTATATAACCTGGTCTTTGAATCCCAGAAGGATATGGCTAGCTTATGAGAGCAAAATAGCTTGAAATAGATCTATACTAGTCTCCCTTTATTTCTTTGTCAGTAAATTTAACACAAACATAGTTTGTCGTGAGAGTGACTGCCTGGAGGGCTCCTGGATTGGGGCTGAAAGGCGAAAGGGAAGCAGTATACTCCCTCCCATATTTGGGTAGACCAGGTTGCTTCAATGGAAAAAAAACCATTTCATACACACACACACACACACACACACACACACACACACACACTCTTGTGTGTGTGTGTATAACCAAAGACCTATATATATATATATATATATATATATATATATATATATATATATATATATATATATAGGTCTTTGGTTGTTTGGGTTTTCTCCCGTGTAAAATTGGAAGTGTCTTGGCGAAGTTTCGACGAAGTCTCATTCGTCATCTTCAGGCTTCATCTTCGTGCTTCTGGGAGCAATGTGTGATCGCAGCTGTTTCTTCCTTTTAACTGCTAGTGGGGGTTTGAACTGATTGGGTGGGAGCTTGGCTGTGCTCTGATTGGATGGGGTTTTTTCTGTGCTCTGATTGGATGGGGGTGTGTCCTGTGTTGGTGGGGGCTTGGTTGTGCTCAGTCTAGTCTGTGCTGCAGGGGGATTTGAGCTGGTGAGCTGCATAGCTGTTGTTTGGCTTTGTGGTCGTGCTAAAACAGCTGCGATCACACATTGCTCCCAGAAGCACGAAGCTGAAGCCTGAAGATGACGAATGAGACTTCGTCGAAACGTCGCCAAGACACTTCCAATTTTACACGGGAGAAAACCCGAACAACCAAAGACCTATATACAAACACCCGTGAAAACCTCAGAAAACATATATATACATATATATATATATATATATATGTCTCTATATATGAGCATTGTGCAATCTGACCTTGGGGTGAATTTGGTTGGATGTCCCCTACTGGGAAAATTGTTTATTTATTTATTTATTTATTAAATTTTTATACCGCCCTTCTCCCAAAGGACTCAGGGCGGTGTACAGCCAAAAGATAAGAAACACAAAAATATACAATTAAAACAACAATTTAAAACCGAGCATATTATAAAAAATGGCCAACATTTAAAAAATTTAAAATTTAAAATTATGAACCCTAAAATAATAAAACCCCAGTTAGAAATTTAAAAATATTAAAAATATTAAGCCAGTCCCGCTTGAATAAATAAGTGCGTTTTCAGCTCACGGCGAAAGGTCCGAAGATCAGGCACTTGACGTAGTCCAGGAGGAAGTTCGTTCCAGAGCGTAGGAGCTCCCACAGAGAAGGCCCTGCCCCTGGGGGCCGCCAGCCGACATTGTTTGGCGGACGGCACCCTGAGAAGACCCTCTCTGTGAGAGCGTACGAGTCGGTGGGAGGCATGAGGTAACAGCAGGCGGTCCCGTAAGTACCCGGGCCCTAAGCCATGGAGCGCTTTGAAGGTGGTGACCAAAATCTTAAAGCGCACCCGAAAGACCACAGGAAGCCAGTGCAAGCCGCACTGTTACTATTACCCGCGCAGCTGCATTCTGGACTAGCTGCAGCCTCCGGGTGCACTTCAAGGGCAGCCCCATGTAGAGGGCATTGCAATAATCCAAACGGGAAGTGACAAGAGCGTGAGTGACCGTGCATAAGGCATCCCGGTCAAGGAAGGGGCACAACTGGCGAACCAAGCGTACTTGGTAAAAAGCCCTCCTGGAGACAGCCGCCAAATGATCGTCAAACGACAGCCGCCCATCCAGGAGGACGCCCAAGTTTCGCACCCTTTCCATTGGGGCCGATAACTCGCCCCCAACAGCCAGCTGCGGCTGCAGCTGGCTGTACCGGGGTGCCGGCATCCACAGCCACTCCGTCTTGGAGGGATTGAGCTTGAGTCTGTTTCTCCCCATCCAGACCTGTACGGCTTCCAGACACCGGGACAGCACTTCGACAGCTTCGTTGGGGTGGTCCGGGGTGGAAAAGTACAGCTGCATATCATCAGCGTACCAATGGTAACTCACCCCGAAACCACTGATGACCTCACCCAACGGTTTCATATAGATGTTGAACAGGAGAGGCGACAGAATCGACCCCTGCGGCACCCCACAAGTGAGGCGCCTTGCGGTCGATCTCTGCCCTCCTGTCAACACCGTCTGCGACCAGTCGGAGAGATAGGAGGAGAACCACCGATAAACGGTGCCTCCCACCCCCAAGCCCTCCAAACGGTGCAGCAAGATACCATGGTCGATGGTATCGAAAGCCGCTGAGAGATCTAATAGGACCAGGGCAGAGGAACAACCCCTATCCCTGGCCCTCCAGAGGTCATCCACCAACGCGATCAAAGCTGTCTCTGTACTATGACCGGGCCGGAAACCGGACTGGAACGGGTCTAGATAGACGGCTTCATCCAGGTACTGGGGAAGCTGCCATGCAACCACACTCTACAACCTTCGCCACAAGCGAAGGTTGGAGACTGGACGGTAATTCCCCAAAATAGCTGGATCCAGGAAAGGCTTCTTGAGGAGGGGTCTCACCACCGCCTCTTTCAAGGCGGCGGGGAAAACCCCTTCCACCAAAGAAGCATTTATAATTCCCTGGAGCCAGCCTCGTGTCACCTCCTGAGTAGCCAGTACTAACCAGGAGGGACACGGGTCCAGTAAACATATGGTTGCATGTAACTTCCCCAGCAACCTGTCCACGTCCTCGAGAGCCACAGAATCAAACTCATCCCAAATAACCTCAACAAGACGAGGCTCCGTCATCCCGCTTGGATCATCGCAATTTTGGTCCAGACTATCCCGGAGCTGAGCGATTTTATCGTATAGATAACTGTTAAACTCCTCGGCGCGTCCCTGTAAGGGGTCATCCCGTCCCTCCTGATGAAGGAGGGAATGGACCACCCGAAACAGGGCGGCCGGGCGGTTATCTGCCGATGCAATGAGGGTGGAAACGTAAGAACGTTTCGCCTCCCTCATTGCCACTAGATAGGTCCTGGTAAAAGACCTCACTAGTGTCCGATCAGCCTCGGAACGGCTAGACCTCCAGGTGCTCTCTAGGCGTCTTCTCCGGCGTTTCATCTCCCTCAGCTCCTCGGAGAACCAAGGAGCCAATTGAGATCTACGCCGGGTCAGAGGCCGCAAAGGCACGACACGGTCCAAAGCCCCAGCCGCGGCCCGTTCCCAGGCCACGACTAGTTCTTCAGTCGTGCCGTGGGCAAGATCCTCAGGGAACGGCCCAAGCTCCGTCTGGAACCTCTCAGGGTCCATCAAGCGCCTGGGACGGAACCAACGCATTGGCTCCGTCTCCCTGCGATGGTGAGCGACGGTCCGAAAGTCTAGGCGAAGGAGAAAATGATCTGACCATGACACCGGTTCCGTCACTAAATCTCCTAATTCCAGATCATTAAACCACTGTCCAGAGATAAAAATCAAGTCTAGTGTGCCTCCCCCAGTGTGTGTAGGGCCATCATTTACTTGAACCAGGTCCAAGGCCGTCATGGAAGCCTGGAACTCCTGGACCACCGTTGATGACAAGCCAGCCGATGGCAAGTTGAAATCTCCCATGACCAAAAGTCTGGGGATCTCAACCGCCACCCCGGCAAGCACCTCTAGTAGTTCAGGCAGGGCTGTAGTCACGCAGCAAGGAGCCAGGTACGTGATCAACAGACCCATCTGATTCCTATGGCACCACTTCACAAGGAGGGATTCACAACCAGCTATCTGAGGCACAGTGGACTCCCTCGGCTCTAGGCTCTCTTTAATCACAACTTCCACCCCCCCACAATAATTGGCAACTGTCTTGAATGTTTTCCCCTTGTAAATAAGCTTCCTCGCTTTAGAATGATGGACTTTGAATTGTTTTGAAATGGCCTTTTAACCCTTCCCAGATTGATGGGGAGCAACAATTGCTTCTCTGAGACCATTGCTGATGTCTTTTCTATTTCGCATTATGTTAGCCCACTCCTCAGTTCTGGAAACCAACAAACTCCTGAAACTTTGGCTTTTATAGAGATAGTCACACTTGCTGATGATTAATTGATCAAGGGCACTTGATTAGCAGCATCTGTCTGCTACTTAGACTCTTCATACCTATGGAAACAATAAGGGTGTACTTAGTTTTTCACACATGGCTTCTCCATTTTGATTTTCTTTTTGTAAAATAAATGATGAAATGGTGTTATCATGTTGTTCATCTGAGGTTTATTTATCTACTTTTAAGAATTGCTAGAGGACTTCCGGCTGATGTTGTGGTGATATCAGACACAGGGAACAGGTTTTTGCATTCCCTGGGCTCTCTCTGTTTGTGGGCTCGGAGAGGAGCCAAAGCCGCCTTGCAGTGGCAAAGCTAAGGAGGGGTGTCCTGAGAGGCTGCAGGAAAGATTACAACTCTCCTGCTGAGCCCTGGGCTTTTTTCCCTCTATGCCATAGCAAGGAGAAGAGGCAGCCTAAAGATGGCTGCCACAAAGCTGGGACATCCAAGGAATACCTAAGAACTGTACTGGAGTGGAGTCGGTGAACAGTGTCTGAAACTGGGTGAGAAAAATCTTTTTTATTTAAAACTGAACCCCAAAAGATTATCCAGGAAAAGAGAGGCTCACTGCTATTTTTAAAAGCAGCAATTTAACATTTTGAGAAGAATTTTAAAATTGAAGGAAAAAGAATCAAAGAAAGAAAGGCAAAAAGCTTTAAAAATACAGAAAATTGGATTTTTAAATTGGACAGGTATTGTTTTGGGTAGGCATTTCAAAATTTACTCAAAAAACTAACATCATCTTTATATTTTGGATTGCTACCATTAAAATTGGATAAAACTGGTTAATATTGTAATTTGACTTAAGATTGCCACCAGCTGACAAAAGGAAGGCATAACACATTCTCAAAATCCTGGAAATACTTGGCTATTGGAAATTTAAACGTGAGAATAAGAAATACATTATTATTAAAGTGACCTCTGAAGGTTACAACACAAGACTGAATTTATAGAGGGACTTATGTAGGTTCTGGAAAAACATTTGAGACTATCCAGAGGAACAGGTCGATCAGCTTTGGGATATATGGATTTATGAATATTGAACTTTTTGAGAAGTGACTTTAGGTTTGAATATATGGTTTTTGGATTATTGGACAAAAGAGGGACAAAATAAAACTAAAAGTGATGCTCCACCAGAAAGAAATGAGTGGAATTTGGGAAGAAACAATGTCATTAATTCAAAGTATGAAGAATACTTTGACAAGAAACTACAAGGAGATTATGAATAAAATGCAGATCATAGATGGAAAACATGATACAAAGGACAAGGAGTGACCAAGACACCAGGAAGAACTAATTGAAAGAGTGGATGAAAAAACAGAACAGAAAACCAACAAATAAAACAAGAGGATAAAAAGGAGATAACAACAAAAATAATAATGACTAATGAAATAAGCCGAGGGGAGAGTATTTTAAGGGAATTAAAAAAGGAACTGGAGTTGCAGGAAGACTTTTTGGAAAAGAAATAGGAGCAAGAGTAGATATTTTGAAAATTAAACAATGGGAAAGGGCAGAGAAGGGAGAAATGTTTAAAATGATTCGTCAAGATGTGGAAGCAGAAAGAGATAAAGATATGGGAGGCAAGCTAAGAAACGAACAATTAAATCTTTAAAGCAGGCAAGAGAAAATGGATAGAAAGGGAATATTTTTAAATATAATAGTGACATAATTAAAAGTTAGAATAGGGATGGAAATTCGAGAGAGGAGGATTAATAGAATACACATTTTAATATAATAAGGTGAAGTAATAAGAGGGAAAATCAGAACTTGAACGATGGTATTATTAAGTATGCTTGAACAATATGGTGATTGGCATAAAAATAACATTGAAACATTGAATAACTAAATAATGGAAGATTATAACAGCATAATTATTTGTATTAGAACCATATAAGCTTGCTAAATGTAACAAATATGATTAATAATATTTTATTTGTATTAAAAGGAATGACACTCAGAATATGGTGATTGGCATAAAAATAACATTGAAATACTGAATATCTAAATAATGAAATATTATAACTCAACATAAATAGGTGTACTGTTACCAGAACAATATAAGCTTGTCAAATGTAGTAAATATGATGACTATTATTTTATTTGTACTAAAATGTATGACACTCAGGTGCTGCACTGTTCACACATTGATATGTTCGTAAAAAAATAAAAAACTTGGCGGAAAAAAGAATTGCTAGATGATTTTTTACTATGTCTTGATACGTAAAACCATAGAACTCAGAGGATGTACTTTTTTTGACATGACTATATTCCAATTTATCCAAAAACTTTCTACTATTGACCTCACCCCATTCCTAAGAGGACCATAAGGGGCGTGCATAAGCGCACAAACGTGCCTACCGTTCCTGTCCTATTGTTTTTCTTTTCTTCTTTCTATATATATGCTTATACCTCCTTATATTTACCCATATATGTTTATATACTATATAATCTTTTGTATGATTCCTACATATATTGTTGTGACAAAATAAATAAATAAAATAAAAATAAAATAAAATTTTAGAAGAAATGAAATTGCACTGCATGAAACAAAAGAGAGTTGAATGAAAGGATAAAGGTTTAATACTCCTGCTGAAACATTCATACAGACATCAATCCTATATGCCTTATTTCTACAGGTGGGCTCAGTTTAATTGAACAATTGCTCCAAGATCCAAAGCTGTCACAAAATAAACTAGCTTGGGAAGGGCTTGAGGAAGTGAAACAGCTATTCAAATATTTGGACATTTTTGGCATTTCAGATCAGGTAAAATTCTATTCTTTGTTGTTCTAATTACATTGAGCTGAGTGTTTCTATTCTGTTTATGAAAGTTCTAAATTGTTTTACAGATTTCCTTTGATTTAAGTCTGGCTCGTGGTTTGGATTACTACACTGGAGTAATATATGAGGCTATCCTTCTCCAGCAACCAAATGATCATGTAGAGGAGTCTCTTGGTGTTGGCAGTGTTGCTGGAGGTGGTCGTTACGATGGGTTAGTAGGGATGTTTGATCCCAAGGGTCGGAAAGTGCCTTGTGTTGGAGTCAGCATTGGCATTGAGCGGGTCTTTTCCATTATGGAACAAAAAATGGAGGTAAAGATTGTTTTTTTTAACGTGAAAGCTTCTTTCTGATTAGATTAGATTTTCTAGAAGTGGGTAAAATGTTTGAAGTCAAAATGTTCTAACCTCTGGTCAAGTATATCCCAAGTCAGATATCTGTTCTGATCAGGGAACAGAAATGTCAGTGTCAGGAAAATAAGATGTTTCCTTCTCAAATTTTTCTCCACATCTCTTCTAGTGTTTTTTCTCTCTGTGGGCTTCTGTGTTTTTTACCATTTATGAATGCTTTTTTCTAAGAAAATTGAGTCCAAATTCATGTTTTATGTATTGAGTTCTGGATCTGATTTGCAGTCAGATTGTTTGTCCCTCGTCATTATTAATTTGCATTCAGTGAAATTGATGCTCTGTAAATAACTATCCCTCCATGACAGCCATTTCTACAACAGTAGTCATCACAGCAAACGAGAGGGCCTCCGGGGGGTGGGGAAGGCCGTTTTCGCCCTCCCCAGGCTCCTAGAATGGTTCTGGAGCATGAGGAGAGCAAAAAACGGGCCTGACCCTCCGGAGACCCTCCGGAGGCTTGAGGCAGCCTCTTTCCTGACTTCTGGTGGGACCGGAAGGCCTGAAAATCAACTGGCCAGCGCATGCATGCGCGCCAGAGCTGAACTAGGGCAACGCTCACGTGCCCACCAATATGGCTCCGTGTTCCACCTGTGGCTGGTGTACCATAGGTTCGCCATTACAGGACTAGAGCATTGGGCCCTATCTAACAAATGAAATTTGGTGGTGAAAGAAATAAGATTTTACACTTAAGAAAAAACAAACGCACAAGTACGGAAAAGGTGGTACCTGAGTGAACAGCAGTAATTGTGTAACAGCAGTAATTGGGACCTAGGAGTCCTAGTGGCTAGCCACTTAAATATGAGTCAGTAATGGACTGCAAATTTGCAGATAACACCAAGCTGGCAGGAATAGCCAGCACCCCAGAAGATAGGCTCAAGTTCCAGAAGTATCTCAACAGACCTGAACACTGGGCCCTGGAAATGTTGCATCCAGTTTTGGTCACCACAATGTGAAAAAGATGTTGAGACTCTTTCTAGAGTGCAGAATAGCGCAACAAAGATGATTAGGGGGTTGGAGGCTAAAACATATGAAGAATAGTTGCAGGAATTGGATATGTCTAATGTAGTGAAAAGAACTAGGATGCCATGATACAATACATAATCAATCATTCAGTGTGTCATCTGTGTGCGTATTTTGTGTCGTCTTCTTCTTACACCTCCTATCATCATCATTTCTTGGTATTATCCATTTATTTATTATACCATTCTCCCCAAATTATTCATTTGTTATAACATCCTACCTATATATACCTCTTCTCTAACCAATGGTAAAAATGTCCCTATATCTTAAAATATTCTGATTCTTCTCTTTCTTTAATTATCAAAGTCAATCTATTCATTTCTGCACAATCTAATATTTTCTTAATTGCTTCTCCTTCTGAAGAGATTTTCTCTGCTTTCCATCTTTGCGCAAATACTATCCTCGCTGCAGTTATTACATGTATAATCAAATATATGTTTTCTTTACTAATTTTCTCTGGTGGGATACCCAATAGGAACAGCTCAGGTTTCAAATCTATATGTTGTTGTAGCATTTCTAACCATGTTTTAATTTTAATCCAGTAGTTTCTCGCTTCTGAACATGTCCACCACATATGATAATATGATCCTGGTGTCTGATGGCATTTCCAACATTTGGCTGATTTATCTTTAAACATTTTTGCCAGTTTTATGCCACCTATAAAACATTTTATATTGGTTCTTCTTATATGGTGTGGACATCGTTAATTTATAATTCCTTTCCCATAGCTGCTGCCATTTGTCTAACTCCATTGAATATCCAAAATCTAATTGAATATCATTGTTTCTTTTACCTATTGTTCTTCTAATTCAATACTACGTAATTACCATATTTTTAAAATTATTTTGTCATCTGTTTCTGTGAGTATCCTATTTAGATCTGTCATTTCTAAGTAAAAACCATATAATTTTGCATCTTTTTCACATCTTGTTTGTATTTGCATATGTGTATACCAATCCATCTTAATCCCCTGTTCTTGTTATTTCTTGTTTCCTCTTCAATTCCCTCTTATCTGTTAATATATCCTTATATCTAAGAATATTTCTAAAATTAATATTATTTGGGTGTATTAACACTTCCATTAACACTAACATAACCATGTTGGTATTTTCAAATAATATTTATCTCTTACTTTCTCCCACACTAATAATAATGCATTTCTTACATAATGTCTTTGAAAATCCGTATGCATCTTACTTCTACCATACCATAAAAATGCATGCCATCCCAATTGCAAATCGTGTCCTTCCAGAGTTAATAGTCTTGTATTTCTTAGTTCAATCCATTCTCTTATCCAAGTCAACACTGCTGCCTGGTAATATACTGTAGTTCCCAATTCGGCAGTCCAAATCCTCCACGTAATCTTGCCTCCTGTAGTATTTTTATGTTGATTCTCACCACCTTCCCTTGCCATATAAATTTCCTTAGTATTTTATTAAGATGTTCAAAATAAGTCTTTTCCACTTTTATTGGTATTGTCTGAAATAGAAACAATAGTCTTAGTAATATATTCATCTTTATTGTTGTAATCTTTCCCATTAAATTTTTCCATTTCTCCAAATCTTTCTCAATTTGTCGTTTTAATTCATAATTATCTTCTTTTATTGTTACACATCTTGAAGTTAATTGTATTCCTAAGTATTTTACTTTCTTCATAATTTCTACACCTAATTTCTCCTTTAGTTCTCTTTTCTGTTTTTCTGTAATATTTTTCACCAATATTTTTGTTTTCTCCTTGTTTATTTTTAAACCTGCCACCTCATATTCTTGTATTTGTTCTAATAGTTTGAGACCAGCAGTCTTCCAATATTTGAGGGGCTGCCACAGAGAAGATGGGGTCAATCTGTTCTCCAAAGCATCTTAGGGCAGGACAAGAAGCAATGGATGGAAATTAATCAAGGAGAGAAGCTAGAACTAAGGAGAAATTTCCTGACAGTTAGAACAATTAACCAGTGGAACGGCTTGCCTTCAGAAGCTGTGGGTGCTCCATCACTGGATGTTTTTAAGAAGAGATTGCACAGCCACTTATCTGAAATTGTATAGGGTCTCCTGCTTGGTTGGGCGGCTGGACTGGAGGACCTCCGGGGTCCTTTCTAGCTCTATTATCCTGTCTTGGTATTCTGTTATTCTTTCTATTATCACATGTATATATCCCATCCCAAAGAAAGTCCGGAATGGTATAGGAACTCCTGCTATGGGCAGGGGGGTTAGACTAGAAGACCCTTCCAACCCTATTCTATGATGTTTGAATATGTTTGGAAAGTTTTCATCATTGTACAGTAAGCTTGGGAGACAAGCCAGGTTTGTTTGGTTTTTTGGAACATCAACATGATGAGAGACATCATAGTACCTTATTTTTCAGACTATAAGACACACTAGTGTTATAAGATGCACCAAGTTTTCAAAGAAGTAAGTAAGAAAAAAAAAGTTTTTGCCCTCCCCGGCTTCCAGGAGCACTCCGCTGGCCTCCCAAACCCTCTGCACACCCCCTTTTTTTTTTTGCAAAAATGGGCCCGTTTTTCACCCGTTTTGGTGAAAAATGTGGTACACAGAGGGTTTGGGAGGGTCTGGGAGCCTGCAGAGTGCTCCTGGGGGCTGGGGGAGGGCAAAAACACCTGCTTTTACAAAAAACTGGCCCATTTTTCACAAAAACATTCTGCAGGCCTCCCAAACCCTCTGCACACCCTGTTGGGCCCATTTTTTGCAAAAATGGGGCGAGCGGGGTGGAACTTCAGAAGACCAAAAATGGCTGTATTCGCACCAACATTTCCACCCTCGTTTAGGAGGGAAAAAAGTGTGTCTTATACTCTGAAAAATATGGTAATTTATTAAACCTGAGTTGCATGTATGAATTGCAGTAATGTTCTTATTGTATTTTTATAAATCTCTCCTCAACTCTTTTTTTCTCCATCAGGCTTCTGAAGAGAAAATCCGAACAACAGAGACCCAGGTGCTTGTAGCATCTGCTCAAAAAAAACTTCTTGAAGAAAGACTAAAGCTTGTGTCTGAGCTGTGGGATTCAGGAATTAAGGTGCATCTTAATCATATCTGGGTCAAGCCAATAATTAGAATTCTAAACTATACCTGAGTTTTGTCACAAAGAATCCTGACTGATGCAATATAGCTCTTCAGTAATATAGACCTGCAATCTTTTCTATTTAAAACCTGATAATTTAGCCCAATTAACAGTGTCAGCTTGATCATCTTCTAATGCAACAGGTATTAGCTTCTTAGCTAATACTACAGGTAGTCTTTGAGATACAACAGGTCACTTAACAAACATTCAAAGTTACAACAGACACTCTAATATTACATAAGATCCTGTTTCAAAATTACAAGGGCTGCAGTGCTCCTCTGGTCATTCGCCCTTACAACTGACCACAGGGATGCTGCAGTGCCCCTCCACTTCTTTCCCCCCCCCCATCCCACATCGCCAGGACCCTGTAGCACTTGCACCTGCTCCTCACATGCCTATCACCCATCATGTTCACCTTTTGAAGCTCTCTGGATGTCAATTTGGGGAAGGCAGGCAGAGTTGATGTGTCTCTGAGCTGCGCAGAGACAACTCCAAGGTAGCTGCCATTGTGTCACACCTGCTCGTAGGCAGAGAGAAAGTGGCAGTTGCCAGACAAACTCATTCATTTTACTGCCTAACAGGGTCTGCACACTACTGCAGAAGCTTCTAAACACTGTAGAAAGCTTCTGCAGCACTATGCAGACCTCATTAAGGCAGCAAAATGAAACAGTTTGTCCCTTGTTCCAGAACTGCCCATGTGGCTGCACAAAGAAGCAATCCATTCCAGTGCTCTAGAAGGCCTCAAAGGTCTTCAAAAGGTAAGTGAGGAGGAGGGTGTTTGATCTGAGGGGTATTAGGCCACAAGCCTCAGGACCCAATGGGAGTGGGAAAAGGACTGTTGGGACCCATTGTTGTGTGTGGGAAGTAGAGCACATAGCATCTCAGGCAGTGGGGGACACCTTGAGAGTCAGGACAGGCGGGACTGGGTCTGTGCTAGGTCTCCAAGAATTTCCTCCACCCAGGAGGCATCCCACACTTTATTTAATAACCCAGGCATTAATTTAATGATTCATTGGGGAGAGCGGGGTTGGGGAGGTCATTAGGTGAGATGCTTCACCTAATGATCATCACAACCTGTGATAGTATTGTAATAGGCAGGCTCCATTATAGTCTTATCTCAAGGGCTACCTGTGTGAGGATATCCATAAAATAGCATACATTTGTTATTTGATTGTTTGAAGTTTAGTTGGTGTGTTTCATCAGTAGAGAATACATTCACCTACCCTAGGAAGAAGGTTTATAAAACATTCAGAGCTAAAAACATGTTTCAGTTGATCTTTCATTCTTTCGTTTCCCCAAGCCCAACCCCCCGACCAGTCCACCAGTAACCAATATACTGCTGCGAAGTTGTTTTGAGTATCTCTGAGGTGCGAAGACATAACAGTTCACCCTCAGGGCATGACGGCCTTGGGGAAACTGGCTGGGAGAGAGTTCACTCTTGTCTCTTAAGACGCCCCCCCCTTTTTTTTCTGTATTTGAAGATGCTCTCCTCCCTAAATTCCCAAGCGATTATAGCAAAAGTAAGCTAAAATGCCAGCAAGCCTCCACTCCCCGCCCCCGCCCCCTTTCAACAGAATGGCAGGACATGCAGGTGGATCTGACATGCTGCCCCCCCCACTCCCCGAACAGCGATGTTAGTCCCGGAGAACAGAACAAAACAAACATGGAGAGAAGAAATAAAAAATGAAAGGCATGCCATTTGGGTTTGTCCAGGTAGTGATTGTGGAAGCATTTAGAAGTCTAGAGGCCCTAACATGGCAATGGTCAACCTATTCATTCTGACCTGTTAGGAAATCCTTCCATGCCACCAAATATGAGGGGTTCCCCTATATCTACAGGAGTCTAAGATTTCTCTGATTTCAAAGTGCTGCTCCCTTTCAACCATTAAAGGTTCTGGGGTTGGTGTAAGTTCAGGTCTAAGGGGAGAAGTAATCTCAGGCTTCAATAAAATACAATGAAACACGTGGTGAACCCGTCAAAGGGACTTGGGCAAATCTAATTCTACAGACACAGGTTTAAATGCACTTAATTTGGAAGGGCCCTACAAACTTAGGTGCCAGATTCTTTGATGGATAGAGATTGCAGGAAGTGAGTGGAAAGATAGACATGGTTGCCAAACTTAAACCAGCATGGGTTCTGTACACTTCTTGTTGGCCTGCTTTTTATAATCCACACAAGCATCCTCCAGACTCAGAACTTTCTTTACCATGAAATGCATTTTGCATTTATCTTGCTGATAATTGATGTAATACCTAAGATATTGTTTGAGTACTGAATTCGAACATTCACACCTTCCATTAGTTTGAGGATGGTGATTTGAATTCAGTCTCTGATCAATTCCCAGTAATTTTAGGAATTTCCTCCAAAACATAGAGGTGACTTGCACCCCTCTGTAGTCTATGGACATGGTATAAAAACATTTGGCTAACCCCCGTGTTGAGGGAATCTTCTGACAGGGGACAAAATACACTTGTTTAGAAAATAGATCAGTTATCACCCATATAATAGTATTCCGAGAGCTTTCTGGAAACTCCACAATAAAGTCCATAGAGATCTCTTTCCACGGTGCTGATGGCTCCGCTACCGTTTGAAGGAATCCAGGGGTTTTCTCTTGTCTACACTTGGAAGAGGCACAGATGAGGCAACTTGCCACATAGCTCTCAATGTCTTTTTTCAGAGATAGTCCACCAAAACTGTCTTTTGATTAAGTGTAGAGTTTTTTACGAAGCCAAACTGTATAGCAGACTTGGAATAATGAGTTTTCCCAAGAACCAACAGCCTCTGGCTTTCTGGTACATATGGTTTAGACCTATAGGACTGAACACACGTTTCCATGGCTTTGAAACCATTTGTCATCCTTCAAGGCAGCTTTAAGTGCGGCCGTCACCTCATTGTTAACTTGTCAGTTTACTTTCACCTGTGCCTGGGTGGTCACTTGGGCTGCCAATTGCTTGAATGGAAGTAGCAGTTTGATTACTACTGCTTTAGACAATTATATTGAGGCATTTGGGACAAAGCATCAGCCAGGAAGTTCTTCCCTCCTGGGAGGTAGTGAAGTTGATGTACTTAAAGTATTGTGCCTATCACACCTGTTTAGAAGACAGCCTCCAACGGGTTTTAGTGCCTCTAGGTTCTTGTGGTCAGTCCGTACTTCAAGAGTCACCTTGCTTCCCTCAAGGAAGTGCCTCCAGGTTAGGAGTGCCCAACGTACTGCGTAAGCCTCCTTTTCCCATACCGCCCACCTCTGCTTGATTGCCAGAGTTTCCTGGAAGTGTAAAACACAAGGCTGCATCTGGTCAGCCTCGTTTTCATGTAGCAACACAGCTCCCACAACCATGTCACTTGCACAACCATGTCACTAGCCTGGATGACAAAGGGAGTGTTTGGGTCAGAGTGCTTCAGGACTGGTTCAGCTGCAAATAGCCATTTGAGTTTCTCAAATACTGCTTGGCATTCCAAAGTCCATCTAAGAGGCTGGCTAAGTTTAGGTTTATCCTCCCCTTTTAGCTTAAGTTTGTGATAGGGAGTGCAATCTGCACAAAAGATGGGATGAATTGGTGGTAAAAATTAGCGAAGTGTAGGAAACTTTGTAACTGCTTCCTGGTTCAAGGTGAAGCCCAGTCCAGTACCGCTTGGACCTTTTGGGGGTCCATGTCAGTACCTTTATGTGAGATGAGATAGCCCAAGTATTTTGCTTTGGTGAAATTCCCATTTGGAGAGTTTGGCTTATAGGTTGGCGGCCTGCAGTTTTTTGAGTACAGCCTTCACTAATTTCACATGCTCAGCCTTCATTTCAGTGTAGATTAAAATGTCACCAGATACACCAGTACTCCCTTGTACAGGTGTTCATGTAAAAACTCATTTATCAATTGCATGAACACTGTCAGGGACCCCTGGAGGCCAAATGGGAGGACTTTAAATTGGAAGCACCCAACAGGCAGTTGAATGCAGTCTTCCACTCATCCTCCTCCCTAATTCTTATGTGGTAGTAGGGGGTTGGCGGTGGTGTCTAGCTAGCTGAGGCAGTTCCTTACATTAAGTGAAATCTGCACTGAAGCTTGCCCTCCATCCTCCCACTTGGGTTCGCTGGGCCTTGCTGGCAGCAGCCTTGGCATGTGCTTCATATGTCTTCAGGGTTTGGAAGGCATTCATCATGAACTGCATGGCTTCCTTCATTATTAGGCCTGCTTGATCAGGTTCTTCGCCTTCTCCTCAAGCCCTTCCAGCTTTAACTGCCTCTCTCCGCCACTGGCCACCTTGTCTGCCTCAGGTGATGATCACCCCTTTGGTTCTTCCTTCTTTCTGACTCTAGGGACCACCTCGGTCTTGATCAGTCTTTCAGATTCCGACCACCTCCATCCACTGGGAGAGGTCCAGCCCGGGGGGAGTCTGGATGAGGTTTCCTTCCGGGACTCAGAGTTTCCTCCTAGTCTCTGCCTTGGGCTGATACCATGTGCACAGTCCCCATGGTAGGACAGTTTGCCTCTCCAGGTTGACTGAGTTTGCAGATTTCGCTTAGTGTAAGGAAATTCTTCAGCTAGCCCCTCAGGAAAGCAAGACTCTTAATCCATTAAAATTGAATCAAAAGAAACTTTGAGAGAAAAGTAATTGCAGGAGAACAGGGCGAAATCTGAAAAAGCCCGCACATTGCAAACAACATTGCTTCATTTCTCTAAGCCCAACCCTCCTGACCAGTCCACCAGTAACCAATATAATGCCGTGAAATTATTTTGAGAATCTCTGAGGTGCGAAGAGATAAAAGTTCATCCTCAGGGTATGACAGCCTTGGGAAACTGGCTGAAAGCTCACTCTTTTTTTTTTGAATAATTTTTATTACATTTTTTTTCTTTTCTAACTCTAGTACATAATCAACAGACTGTGTCATTTTTATATGCTTCGGATCAACATTCTATACGATATATACATTATATACATTCAATATCTAATCCTCAATAGCCTTAGGTATATTTCCAATTTTTAGTCCAAGTATAACATTTTTCCCAAACCGCATAAAATTCTGAATCGTCTTTTTCTGTTCTAAGGTAAGTTTATCCATTTTGGCACAATCATATATCTTCTGAATAATCAATCCTTCTGGTGGTATATTGTGTTCCTTCCAATGTTGCGCAAACACAATTCTTGCTGCTGTTAATATATGTAAAATCAGATACCTTATTTTCTATCAGATTTTGTTTTAAGTATTCCTAGGAGAAATGTTTCAGAATTTAGTTCAATTTGACGTTTTATTATATCCTGAAGCCATCCTAGTATCTTAGTTCAGTATTTTTTCGCTTCAGGACATAGCCACCAAGCATGATAGAAGGTACCTTGATGTTGATTACATTTCCAACACTTTGGGCTTAAATTTGAATACATTTTAGCTAGCCTAGCTGGGACTAGGTGCTAACGGTAAAACATTTTGTATTGATTTTCTTTATAAGCAGCAGATTTTGTTATAGTGTAATTTTTTTTCCAAATTTTTTCCCAGTCATCTAAATCTATATTATGCCCAATATTTTTAGCCCATGCAATCATTGGTTCTTTCACCACTTCTTCTACTCTGTCAAATTCTAATAATTATATAATTTGGATATTAATTTTCCCTCTGGGCCTGTCAACAATTTATCTAATTGATTGGGTTCCGTGTCAATTCCATATTCTTCTACATCTTTCTTATATCTAGATTGCAGTTGTAAGTATGGCTACCAGTCAATAAATATTCCCTGCTCCTTTAGTACCTGGTTGTTTTTAATTTTTCCCTGTTTATCTAATATTTCTGAATATCTGGGCATTTTACTTATGTCTAATGTATTGGGGTGGATCATTGCTTCCATGATAAGATAACCAACCGGGAATTTTCATGTAATGTTTTTTCCTTATCTCTTCCCAAGTTTGTAATAATGCATCTCTTATTTTGTGTCTAAAGAAATATGAGTGTGTCCTATTCCCTTTATCCCACATAAAGGCAAACCGCCCCTTTTGTAAAAGGTGGCCTTCTAATGTTAAGATTCTTCTGTTATTTAAGTTAACCCAGTCCCTTATCCAGACTAGAGTAGCTGCTTTGTGGTAAAATTCCCATGCCGGGAGTCCAAAACCTCCCCTCCTTCTATTATCTTGGAGAGAGCGTAGTTTTATCCTTGCCTTCTTTCCTGACCAAACAAATTTTGTAATAACTTTGTTAAGTTCTCTGAAAAACTTCTTACATAATATATGGGGATTGTCTGAAATAAGTATAATAATTTGGGTAGAATATTCATTTTAATGGTCGCTATCCTACCTAAAAGCGATAATTGTAGCATCCCCCATCTTTCCAAATCCTTTATTTGTTGGAATAGTACCATATAGTTATCTTCCTTTAGGGATGAACATCTCGCCATTAACCATATCCCTAAATATTTATTTTTTTTACAATTTGTAAGTCTGTTTCCTTTTCTAATTCTTTTTTCTGATTTGTTGTTAAGTTTTTAATTATCATTTTGGTTTTCCCTTTGTTAATTTTAAGTCCAGCTATTTCCCCATATTTTTCTATTTCTCGTATTAGGATGGGACCAAATTCCAAAGGTTCCTCAATAATGAATATCATGTCGTCGGCAAAGGCCTGTGCTTTATAGTCGTCTTCTTTAATTTTCGTTCCCTTTATTTCTTGATTTGCTCTGATTTTATTTAGTAATATTTCTGATCTTAGAATAAGGAGAAGTGGCGACAGTGAGCATCCCTGACATACCCCCTTGGTTATCTGAAATGTGTTGGTGGCATCCCCATTTACTATTACCTTTGCCTTCTGTGTTGTGTATATTGCCACTATCATGTTTTCGAATTACTTCCCAATTTCATGTGTCTAATTTGCCTGATCATAAATTGCCAGTTTAAATTGTCAAAAGCCTTTTGGGCATCCAGAAAAACAAGGGCCACTTGTTTCTGTGGGTGAGCTTCATAATATTCCAATATGTCTACTATTATTCTTGTATTATTATATTGCCTTATACACTGTAAGCCGCCCTGAGTCTTCGGAGAAGGGCGGGGTATAAATGTAAACAAAAAAAAAATAAAAAAAAATTATCTCTTGTTTTTCTGTTTGGAAGGAAGCCATTTTGATCTGGGTGTATAGTCTCATTCAATATTCTTTTCAGCCGTTCTACTATTATACTCATAAATATTTTGTAATCTACGTTTAAGAGGGATAATTTCCAATTTATATTTCCAATCTATAATTTCCAATTTGATTTTTATCTGTACCTTCTTTCACAATTAAGGTAATGTATGCCTCCCTCCACGATTCCAGTATTTTTGCTTCATACAGTGCTTCATTACATATTTCCAACAATACTGGTTCTATAATCTCACTCATTTTTGTATAGACTTCCCCTGGGAGGCCATCCGGTCCTGGAGTCTTATTGTTCTTAAGTCTTAGGATTGCCCCTCTCAATTCTTCTGGCGTTATTTCTCTATTTAGCATTACCCTTTTTTCTTCCTCTAATGGTGTAATCCATTCTTCCAACAAATAAATGTCAATTTTATCCTTTGCTATTTTCTTTTGTTTATAAAGATTCTCATAGTAATTATGTACAATTTTCTTTTTCTCTTCTTCATTGTTTTGTGGGGTCCCTGTCTCATCAAATAATTGTTGGATAATCCTTCCTTCTTTCTCCTTCTTCAATTTGTAGGCCTTCCAGTCTTATTACCATGTTCGAAAAAGAATTGTTTTGAAAATTTTAAATTTCTTGCGATCTCCGCTTGCTCTAAGATGATTAATTTATGTCTAACATGGGTCAAAGTTTCTTTAACCAATTCGTCTCCTGGTTTTATTTGGAGTTGATTCTCCAGTTTTCCAATTTCTTCCATTAGAATGTTGTGTTGCTTCCATTTTTCCTTATTTTTCTTTGCCATATAGGTTATAGATATCACCCTTATATAGGCTTTCATAGTTTCCCATAAATTTGTTAATGAGGTATGTTGCTTTTTGTTTTCTTTAAAAAAAATGTCAATTCCTCAGTTATCCTTTCAATGTATTCCTTTCCTTTAAGATTTGGTGGTTTAGCATCCATTTTTTTCTTTTTCTCCCTTGGCCTCTCCAAATTATCTCAAGGGGGTTATGATCTGCCCACATGTTTGGGGAGATCTCAATTTTTTCTATTTCTATACCTAATTCCTTGTTCATCCACATCATATCAATTCTAGACCAGGATGCATGGGGGTTGGAGTAAAATTTATATTTATTTTCTTTTGGTTGTAGGGTTCTCCACATATCTATCAAATTTAATCCATCTATCATTCTAAAAAAAGTTTTTGGTAGGGGGGAGCTCGCTCTTGTCTCCGAAGACATTCCCCCTTTCTGTCTTTGAAGATGCTCCCCCTCCCTAAATTCTCAAGCGGTTACAGGAAAAGCAAAAAGCAAGCTAAAATGCCAGCAAGCCTCCTCCCTCACCTTCCAACAGAATGGCTGGACACACAGATTGATCTGACACAGGGTTTGATATCTGTATAGCCAATACATAGTGTGGATTTAATCTTTGTTACTATTTGCAAAATCTAGTTCATGGGAAGAGGTAGCAGTGTCCATGAGTAATACAAGTAACATCCTGTTATTATAAACCCTGAACCTCTTCTGTATGACTAAAGTAGCAAGAGCCTACAGTTACTTCTGGGAAGAGGGGTGAAATTTGAAGAAAAATTAAACCTGAGCTATTTGGGAAATTAAAAAATGGCAACCAACACTACTTTTTCTCTCTCTCTTTATACAGATTCTTTACTGTGGCAATATTTGAATTCATTTATTCATTCATTCATTTATTTATTAAACTTCTATACCGCACCATCTCCCGCAGGACTCAGGGCGGTTCACAGCCGTGTTAAAATACAACAATATAATAAATAACAATATAAAAACAATTAAAACCAAATATTTGATGGCCAAATCACTAAAACGGTAAAAACTGATTTAAAACCCGTTTAAAATTTCACTAAAATATTTCTTAGGCTAGTCCAGCTCGCTGGAATAATAAGGTCTTCAGTTCACGTTTGAATTCATGAGTTATTCATAATAGAATATTGCCCTCATGTGCTCTGTGTTGTGTATACTTTTGTAGGCAAGTTGACAAATGCACAAATGTGTTGCACTATAAAATTCTCGTGCTTTGAAGCTGAAGCAAATCCCTTGCTGTTGCTTCTTTATTGGGCTAAAAATTTTGGCTATCTGTTCATATACAATTATGTTGCAAAAAAGTACGATTGACTATTGCTTCATTTTTCACTATTAAAAAAAATACTATTTAAAGTTTGCCTAAAAAATTCATTCCTTTAACAAATTCTACTGAATTGGGCAGTCTGTAGAATAAAACTTTGACAAATCCTAGTAATTTTTATTATCTTTATGACCTAAGGGCTTGTTTCAAGTTCCAAAAGTTTCCTATGATAGACCATAATGGATTATGTGAAATAGAAACAAATATAATAATGTTATTGCGGTCATTAACCAGCAAAATGAAATAGAAACATTCTATTGGAAAATTGAATGTTTAGGAGATTCCAGTGGAACATTCAGAGTGGGGCTGGTTTCTTTCCAATTTGGAACAAAAGTTCTATTTTGTGCATACTATTGTATATTTTTCTATGAAACTGATATATAGTAGCTAACCTCTCATACAAACTAAGCATTTCAAATGCTTCAGTGTTATTTATAGATTATACATTAAGCAAAGTCTTTGATTTGCCGCATATGTTATAGATTTATTTAATTGGATCAAGTTTTCTTGGATGTTACAGATTACATAAAATCAAATTCTTGTTCACTGATTGAGCCTAACATTATTTAATTAAATATCTTTTGCAAACCACCAAATAAAAGAATAGAGGAACCTAAAACCTGTACCCTATGAGGATAGGTGCTGTCCATATCAGATGCCCAGTATTTAATTGGTATAAAATTTGCCAGTGCAATTCAGCAACTTGGGAACGATCTCTCAAGATTTATAAATATTTCGGAATTGATCTGTTTCTGTTTTGAATTGTGTTGAAAAGGGTTAAAAAATTTCCTTCTGGCTGGCCAGTCCCAAATGCAGTCTATTTAATGCATTCATATGTTTATTCAGTGTTATTGTGCATTCTTCTTTATCATGCTCTGATCTTTTTTACTTTTCCCTATTCCCCCACATCCTTTTTTAAAATGGAGACCTTGCACATTATACAGATTGATGTGTAGCTCTTGATCCAAACAGCCACACGGAGCTAAAGATGGAACTATTTATTGTAAGAGTTCACCTCTGAAGAACATCCATCCAAAAATCTGACACAGAAATTAGTGTGTTGCAATATTGTAGTAAATGCTGGATATATGACTTCCTGCAGGACATTAGTCAGACCTTTTCATTTTAATGTGTCCTGTAACACAGCATTGCATATAACTGAAGAAAACTGAAACAATGACTAAACAGTCTGAATAATGCACATGCATTATAATGTTGTTTTTACTGAGAAAACTGCAATGAGGACCAGAATTTTTGGAACCAGAATAATGAAAGGTAGTTTCCCTCATGGTGTACTAACTTTTTCTTTTTTTCTTTTTCTACATTTTTCCAGGCAGAGATACTTTATAAGAAAAATCCCAAACTACTAAACCAGTTGCAGTACTGTGAGGAAACGGGAATTCCGCTTGTTGCTATATTGGGAGAACAAGAGTTAAAAGATGATGTTGTCAAATTGCGTGATGTGGTTACTAGAGAAGAGGTATACCTGCCATTTTATTGTAGGGTTATACCTTGATATCAGAATAAATACTCAACTAAAATCAGGAATAATTATATTCTTTGTGGTTTGTGAGCTTATTTTTCTTCTTGCAGATATTTCATTACCAAAATAGTTACCATCCTCTATGATTTGTCCTGACTATCTTAATAGGTTGTTATAGCTAGTTAGTATCCATCTCTGATTGACCTTCCTGAATTAGTTTATTGCAATATCTGTGCTGATTGTTCTGGTTCCTCTTATTTAACTGTTGATTGCTGAGAAAGGGTATGCTCCAGCTTGTTTGTTTCTGTCTTTGCTTTCTTCTTTTAATACTTTTTAAACAAAATTAATCTTTATATGTCTGTTTCAAACAGCTGATTTATCGGAATGCCAAGATTCTAGGAATATTCTTTTTTTGGGTGGTTGGGCATCTTCTACAGTTTCCCAGATGAATTTGTGATTTGTCTTTACCTTGTAAAATTAAAGAATTTGTCTGTGTATACTGAAATTAAACAAATTAAAAGACACATATAGATTAAGTCTTTATCACGGGTGAAATGCTACCGGATCGGAGGGGATCGCGCGATCTGGTAGCGATGGCGGCGGCTGGTTCGGAGGACCGGTAGCAAAAATCCCTGGCCCCGCCCCCCCGCCTCTGCTGAGCTGCACCATCTGCAGAGGTTTGGGTTTTTTTTACTTTTAAAAGCCGGTTTTGCTTCAGCCGAAACAGGCCTTTAAAAGTAAAAAACAGCAGAACCTTATTTGTACTCTTACTTGTAGAAAACATGTTTTCTACAAGTAAGAGTAGAGATTCTACGGCACTTACCTGATTACTGAGGAACGCATGGCTCTCTTTCCAGCCCGAAAGCTCTAGTTTCACTTTCAGTCAGACAGCATCAATCGCTCAGCTAATCTATTTCCTCGATGATCAACTGGCTGGCTTTGCTAGCTGAGGAACTCTGGGATTTGAAGTCCACAATAAAATAAAATAAAATAAAATATTTGTGCAGCTTTCTGAGATTTGGTGTGTTTCTGTAGTGTTTCACTCTAACTACACAAACACACAAAATCTCAGAAAGCTGTATTGTGTGTGTGTGTGAGTTGTGTGTGTGTAAAGTGTGAAAGTTGTTTTTGAGCTTTTTGTGGCTATGTGAAGTGTGAAGTACAGCTGCTTTTATATTGTGTGTGAGTCAGTTGTGTTGTGTTGTGTTGTGTGTGTGTGAAGTATGAAAGTTGGTTTTTGACCTTTTAGTGGCTATGTGAAGTGTGAAGTGCAGCTGCTTTTACATTGTGTGTGAGTCAGTTGTGTTGTTGTGTGTAAAGTGTGAAAGTTGGTTTTTGGTACTTCTTATTGTTTTTTATACTTTGTTTATTATTTTTATTATTTATTGTTATTGGCCACGCCCACCAAGCCATCTGACCACCAAGCCCATGCCCACCAATTAAGCCACGCCCACAGAACCAGTAGGGAAAATTTTTAGATTTCATCCCTGGTCTTTATAGATTTTGAAAAAGCAGTCAAAAGCCAAGAAGGAATTCTATGATAAAATGATATGATAAAACTTGCCTGCAGAAGTTGCAAATGTTGTAAATGCTCCAACACTGGAAATTTTTAAGAAAATCTTGGATAACCGCTTGTCTGAAATGGTGTAGGGTTTCCTGCCTGAGCAGGGGGTTGGACTAGAAGACCTCCAAGGTCCCTTCCAACTCTGTTGTTGTTGTTGTTGTTGTTGTTGTTGTTGTTGTTGTTGTTGTTGTTGTAGAAGACCTCCAAGGTCCCTTCCAACTCTGTTGTTATTGTTGTTGTTGTTGTCCAACTCTGTTGTTATTGTTGTTGTTGTTGTCCAACTCTGTTGTTGTTGTTGTTGTTGTTGTTGTTGTTGTTGTTATTATTATTATTATTATTATTATTATTATTATTATTATTATGGAGATCTCAACAAACTGCTAATTGATTGTAATCTGCCTGACTTGTAACCTGCCTAATTACCCTGTGTTCTGGCGTCCCCTCTTCCTCTCCCTCCACATACACACTCCATTCCGGTTTCAGTCCAAATCAACTTACTTCACCATATATCTGATGCATGAGTAGTTTATAGGAGCTTTTTATAAGATGTGGTAGTCTGAAAAGATGCTAAGATGTTTCTTCTGATATTTGGCTACCCTAGACCAGCACTGCTCCCCCTTTAAAATGCAGCATTGAGCAGTCTTTCAAAAATATAATTAAAACTGTATCTGACTTTTGACATGTCTTCTCCTGCATGAAATAAAAGAATTGCTTGGAAATGATGGAGATTATATAAATGTTACATTGTGATACTTTTAAAGTACAGTGAGAAAAGTATTGAGATACTGTATATTATTTTATACCTTAATTAAGCCAAACTTTTGCTTTACAGGTGGATATTTGCAGAAGAAAGCTTGTGGAAGAAATCAAGAGGCGAACACATATTGTCTAGAAATACTGCATTTCCCTTTGAAAAGATCAGCAAAATTCTTCATAAATATGGCAAATCAGTTTTTTTTCCCAAAGCTGTAATTTATTTTTCTTTAAGCCACTTAATCTTACAAGGTCAAGGAGCTTAAATCTTAAAGAGTAAGGAACTGTGGTTCAAAGCAAATGAAGGTTGATATTTTCAATATTCTGTTCCAGTGTTTAAAATATTGGCATTCTGAATCTATAATTTGACATCAATAAAACTTGTTTCAACCCATGTTTTCTGCATTTGTCTTTTTCACTTAAGCAAAATAATGAAATGTACTGGAGGTTCAGCCTTACATTACTCAAATTTGGTCAGTTATCCTGATCTGAGATCTTAAAAGCGTATTCTGCCTGTGATATTCACAAGTCTACTTTGGAAGCTTCATAAAAACAGTTGGACATAAATATGGTAGAAAGGTTTTAGAGATTTTAAACATTTGTAAATTTTTTAATTTTTAAATTATCGGCCATTTATTAATAGTTTCTTTTAATTTCTTTTAATTGTATATAATATTTAATTGTATATACTCTGTATTTTATTTCGGCTGTACACCGCCCTGAGTCCTTTGGGAGAAGGGCGGTATAAAAATCTAATAAAACTAAAACTAAACTAAACTAAGGTGGGGGTAGTTTTCCAGTTAATTTATTTTGTCCTGAAGCCCTTCTCCAAAACCTTTCAAACTGAAAAATTCAAATATTCTGGAGGCCTATAAAAACTTGCAGCAGCGGATGGGGCGGGCAGCGGCCTCAGGAGCTGGGGAGGGGAGGGGGGTCATGGTGGTTGCCGTGCAGGGCAATCAGGCTGCTACTGTCTTCCAGGCGCGCCTTCCTAGGAGTAGCAGAGCACCCTGCCACCCCCAAAAGGAAGGGCGCTGGGCTTCTACTCTGCAGCTTCTGCCACTGCCCACTGCGTCCTGCCTGGCTCCACTCTGCACCCAGCTCCTTTGGGATGCTTCAGCATTGCAAGGAGTTGAGTGCAAAGTGGGGCCAGGCAGTACGCAACAGGTGGCAACGATGGCTGCCTGCTGAAAGACTGGGAAGGGGAAGGGCCTGCCCCCAAGTGCCCTCCTATGCGGCCTCCCTCGACCTCCATCAATCCAGCTCAGGCAACCTTGAGGGGGAGAGACAGCTGGCATTGAGATGGATGGTTGCACATAAGAATAGAATTAGCCCCAATTCAGAAAGTGGATGTGGGAGGGAAGCAATGTTGCCTGCCCCCACCCCGCTGCCCAGTTTCATTTCTAGTTACAGGTACTTTTCTGGATGGAATTGATGGTGCAGAGCTACCAAGAACCCGAAGTAACTGTCAGGAATTTTGCCTTTCTTGAGAACCACAAACTTAAGTGTCCATGTTGAAAGCAGCACATCTTAGAGGGACAACAGAAAGCCACAGGGTATATCCAAAAGCAGAAGCGAGCACCCCCAAATCTGCTTCCTTTGCTACCGGAAGAAGCTGAAAGTGCATAGGGGCCCTGGCTTGCCCTACCAGCGAGCACCCATGCAGAATGTGGTTAGTTTGCTGGGAAAACCAATACAGGATATTGCTGTTGGTTGGGGAATGTTTTCTCTTGCTGCTGCGCTGTTTCAAAGATGTCCCAGTTTTCTCTCCACCAAAGGTTTGATTCTAGTGCAGTGGTTCTCAGCCTGTGGGTCGCAACCCCGTTGGGGGTCGAATTATGATTTGCCAGGGTTCGCCTAAGACCATCGGAAATATGGGAAGTATAATTGTGAGTCGAAGAATCGCGCTCCAATGGTTGACTCCACAAGCCAGCTGCAGGCTTTTCAAATCGCTAGCCAAATTCAGCTTCAGGCACGGTGAATTAAAAAAGAGAAATCTTTGCTCTGATGTCTCCCTCTCAAGCCAGCTGTAATCACTCCCAATCGCTAGCCTAATCTGGCTTCAGGTGCCATAAACTTAATAGGGGAGGAGTCTCCGCTTTAATGCCTCCGTCCTCAAGGCAATCGCAAGCAGTTCAGATCGCTAGCCAATACGGCTTCAGGCGCAATAAATTCAAAACGAAAATAATTTTAGGGTTGGGGTCGCCACATCATGGGGAATTGTATTAAAGGGGTCGCCACATCATGGGGAATTGTATTAAAGGGGTCGCAGCACTATAAAGGTTGAGAACCACTGCTCTAGTGCTTGCTCAGACGTAGTTTCGTTACTGCCCCTCCACCTGCACGGATTAATGGCTTGTTCTCTTGCATTTTTCTTCTAGGCCCTAAGGAAAAGACACACACTTATGATCTCTTAAAGGGCCTGCCCAGGTTGGACACCTGACCAGTGCACAAAAGGTGGGGAGAAGGGACTGATATGTTCTTACTTGCTAGTTCTAAACTAAACCAAGTTTTATTCCCTGCTTTCCATCAATGTTAGATCCAGCCAAGAACAGATTCTGGGGGTATTTAACAACATTGTTAGGTTTCTGGTAAACTGCATAGCTATCTAAAAGGAAACAGAAGTCCTTCACTTGGAATTATAATTTACCATCTGAACCTTCCATTTTCATTAGTCATCACTGTGATATACTGAGCAGGGCTAGGCAGGATGCAATAATGGAACAAAAAGCTGTGAGAGCTGTGAAACTGGTATAAAACTTCTGCTACTTAAGAGGATTCATGCCTTGGACACACGTTTTTACAACCCAAATGGCTGGTTCCGTGATTACTAGGGCTCTGTTCATGCAGGCAGTTGTGATCAATATTTGATGGTTTTAAATTATGGGAAATCAAAACAACTATTCTCTTGAATCTTTTTCATTACTGTGGTACAGTAAAAATGGTAATGTGCATCTGTTTTCATAGTGCCATAATGGGGAATCATACATAGAAATAGTGTGACTCTAAGTATCTTTGCCTCAAATGGTCTTGACAACAGAGGGGGACAAAACATGACACACGGATACCCATGAGCTGTGTAATGTAAACATGGAAAATCAAGAGGAAACTCGGGAGAGGCGTGGCCTTTCCTTTTTCCAGCAGCCGGTAACTTTGGCCTGGACCAAGCTGGAAAGGGAAAGCCATCAAACCCTCCTCGCACCCGGCCTGTGCAAAGCTCCCGCCGCTATAGTGGCAAAATGTATTTTCAACCCAACCAATTCTCCTAGTTGACGGGGCAGGCCAGGGAGGCAAAGAGGGTTCGGTTTCGCCGGCGCCTCAGCCTTCGCGCTCTTAATTAGTCCTAAATGATCCAGCGGAACACTGAGTGATCCACCCAGCCTAGAGGAGAGGCTCTTAATTCTGGCCAATCAGAAGACGCCCTCGTTCTGATCCCGTACAAAAGGTGCCGCCACACCTCCTGAGTGAAAGATAGGCTTGTGAAAGTGGTGCTCGTTTGGGGCAAAGATGAGTGGCATGCTGGAGACCCAGGTACTTGGCGACGTTGGTTTTAGGGTTTTGCAGCAAATGATTCGGTAGACTGATCCTCATGGGAGTTCAGCGTTAGTAAAGTCGCTGATTAGCCTAACATGTTAAATGCTGTTGTTTTAATCTCAGCTTTATTGGCTTTTAATGCGTTTTCTGACCAATACATAATTACGCATAGGTATTACATTAATATTACCATTCAGACGTTTATTCGGGTCTAGTTAGTACATCGCTGCAAATTTACACTGCTCTCGTGGTTTACGTTCCCGCTTTAGTTAGAGGGCGTGGAGAGCAAATGTACGGGTGCCCCGCCTTTCGTTCAATTTTGCCGTCCTCTAGTAATTCTTCAAGTTTCATGCTGAGTTGGTTGATTCCATAATAATAGAATATTATTGTATTCTAATACAGTAAACCAGACAGTAAACTGCAGAAACCTTTTTCCCTTACGGATTTGTTAATCCTTGCAATGAGTTTGCTGCATACAAGATTGAAAAAGGATGCCCCTGAAGTACTCTGAATGTTCAGAAAGAGTTACATAAATGGTGGTGTTGTTAAAATCAAGGCAATTAATTGCAATGGAAATACTTGAAGAAAATGTCCCCAAGATAGTTGTAGAGTTCTACTTCAGCGCTTTCTATTAGTTACTACACTGGATTTGTGTTTATTCTAGATACCATCTCAAATGTGGAGTGAAAAAATAAACCAGGCTAATAAAGCTGCCCTTATGACTTGGGTGAAAGAGACTGGAATCCAGTTAGTGCAGATCAATGGGCAGAGAAAATATGGTGGTCCTCCACCAGGTGAGTAGAAAACTTAGAAAAAACTAGTATTGTAATCTAATTTTGCATTAATGTGCAGTTGGATAGCCAGCAATGGCATTGGTGAACTTTCCTATTTCTTTAGTTATATGCCACAACTTGCCTTTGATGTATATACCTTGCTTATTACAGCCTTTATTTAGTCCTCTCCCAGATATTAATAGTGTTTCTTGGCCAGCAAAAAGATTATCTACATGTATTGGCAAATCAATATGAACAAGGAACATTTTCCTAAATATTTCAGGGAAGTGAGAATACTTTGCTGATAATATGATTTTTCCTTGTTCTTTCCACAGGATGGGCTGGCTATGCCCCACCATCTGGTTCAGAGGTTTTTATAGGAAAAATCCCCCAGGATATCTATGAGGATAAACTTATTCCTCTCTTTCAAAACGTGGGGAAGCTTTATGAATTTCGTCTCATGATGACATTTAGTGGGCTTAACCGTGGCTTTGCCTATGCTAAATACATGAACCGACGAAACGCCCAGGAAGCAATTGCTTTACTCAACAACTTCGAAATCCAGTCTGGCTCCCCCATTGTGGTTTGTAGAAGCACCGAGAAGTGTGAGCTCTGCATTGATGGTCTGGCACCCTCGCTGAAAGAGTGCCATCTTCTGCCAATGCTGCAGGAACTTACCCCAGGACTCCAAACCATCTCCTTACATGCTAGCCCTTTCAGGAAGAAGAGGCAGCTGGCAGAGGTGAAATACATTTCCCATCAGGCTGCTGCAATAGCCAAGAAAAATCTTGTGGAAGGTTTGTTTTATGTTTTGCCATACTGGAAAAAGAATGTTGCTTATGGTGTTCTGTGAACCAATTACTTTTGTCATGTGCTGTGCTGGAAATGGCCAGGAAAGCTGCAGATCTCCTATGCATCTGAAGCTTTGAGGTCAGCAAAACTCAGCAACAAAGTCTTTGGAAACAGTTTCCAAGTGCCTGTTAGGAAAAAAGGATTGACAGTACAATACAAAGGATGGTATAAATGGATAAACTTTGTTTAAATCTCACATATGGGGTTGAAATTAAATGCCCCTCTCCCCTCCCCCAGAATATAGTGAATCTCTTTTGCATTTGTTGTCTTTTCAAAATGTATGATGACAAAATAAGTATATTTGGGATCAATTTAGCAAATTAACTCTTCATTACTTAGAAAAAAATGTTGGACAGGCTTGGCAAAAGTCATCTGTTGTCCTGGTTACTAGATTTTCATAGTCTTTTTCTAGAAGAGTGATGGTGAATCTACATGATGTGTCACAGGGGACATGCCAGGCCTCCAGACCCTCTGAAAGTTATGCAAGAAGGGCCCTGCTCTTGCACAGCCTCGAGCCTCTAAAAAGCATGTGAGAACAGGGCATGCTTTCCTGTTCTTTTTGGAGGTTGAAAGGCCCCACAAGAGTTCTTTGACTTAGAACTGCCTCAGGTAGACATTTACAAGTAAGTATTTATTAAATAATAAATTTAAAGTATTACTCCGTTATGAATTGTGTCTCTTGTTGGAGGCAGGGGGTGATATACCATCATTCACTTTCTGAATTTGTAACAGGCCAAGCCCAAAGGTTTTGCCATCACTGTTCTAGATCGTTTAGAGTTTAGACAGAGTTGGGGAATATGGCCCTTTTACGACTTGTGAACAACTCTCAGAATTGCTGGCTCAGGAATTTTGGGAATTTGAAGTCCACGAGTCATAAAAGGGCCATAGTTCCCCAAACATTGTTGAAGAACAAAGCAGAACCGGTGGGGTACATGTAAACTCTGATACCACTATCTTGAAATTAGCCATACTATTAACCAAATGCAGAGCAATCTATATTGAAATTCAGATATGCATTGCTTTTTGTCTTATGCAGGTAGCTTGCGTCTCTGTGGAGATCAAATTGAAGTGGCTTGGCTAACACCTATTATTAAACAGGAGCTCCATAGTGTCTCAGTTCCAGGTAATCCAAAGGCCCTGCCATCCAGCTGGAGCCACAGAAGTATCCTTCCTCAAGTGTCTTCCAGGCCTATAGATTGCCATATGCTACCAGCAAGAGCCAGTGTATTGGATTATTTAAAACTGCAGTGTGAGCTGCATCAGCTGGGCCCTCCTGTAATCTTTACAAAATGTGTGCAGAGGAATCCTGAACACTGGCTGCAGTTCTGGTATCAAGTGGTGATACCAAAATATCCATCACCCTTCAGTGGGTTCATTTGGATCAAGCCTGATCCCTCTGGCTTGGAAGATCATGAAAAAGTGAAGAATTTTGTGGCTTTGCAGCTACTTAAAGTCCTAGGTAAGTGTGCTTATGGTTTAATTTGGGAAGCAATTATTGTAGTATTGGTAATTTGTTAACTGATCATTTCACAGAAAATAAAAGTAAAATACAGAATTCTGAGTAAAATAGATAAAATACAGTAATAAAAAACAAATGAAAATACAAAAAATCAACACTCAGATAACACATCACATTTACATAATGTTCTAATCTATTCAATATACCTCTTAGCTGAGTTGCCTTGACTATAAACTTAACAGTTCCGTTTACAATGTCTACATTGGAGCCCAGGAACAAATGGGGCAATTTGAGAATCTGAGGTTTCAAGCAGGGATGTTAAACGCTTAGCCTAAAAGTAGCAGAGAGTTGGCAGTTGAATAACACGTGAGCAATATTTTTGAAGGCTGGGGCACCACACGTGCATGTCACAGCCATATCAAGAAGTGCCCATGTTTGGTCATGGAATCCAACAATTTAAATGTTGCTCTAGAATAGATCCTTCTTAAGAATTACAAAACATTCATTGACAAATATTTCTCAAATTGGAAAATGGTTTTATTCTTAGCCAATTTAAAAATCTATCTTTTGCAAATAATTCCATGTGTGTTTGAATTTATGGCAGCGTTGAAAAAGGAGACCTGTGACCAGGGTCTGAAGTTTCAAAGATTACTTTGCAGTCACATGGTTGCACTTCTGATGCTTGCAGCATCCTATGAACTGCCGTGATTGCTTAATGACTGCCACCAAAAAGACATAAAATTGGGTCAGACACACAATTGATCCATTTTACAACCATTATGACTTGCAATTGTAACAGGCAGGCTCCATTATGGTCATAATTCAACTACCTGTATCCAATTCTGGATTAGCATCCCGCACAGCTAATTTTAATAGTTGATAAATGTGCAAGTAATGAGCTTGTTTTTCTGACCACTGAAATGTTTTTGGAAAGTATTTACAAGTATGATAGATGTATTGCATATATACCATTTATTATTTCTTAATTTTTTTAAAAAAGCAGAATGAGATTGGAAATATCGGGGAAAAAACCTAAAAGTTTTTCTTTTTCCAACAGGGTACCCTGTGATGTAAAAAAGAATCACTCTTCAAATTAATGAGGTTTATATGTCGTATTCTTTTAATTGGTTTCACTGAGCCAATTCATATGGAAAATGTGTGCGGGATCTCTTTTGTCTTATTTTCTGTGGGAGGATTTGAGAATTGTTTTCTGTTCTGGTTTCCACGTTGATAGGAAGATTAGAATTTTCAGTGCACTAAATTATTTAATAGTTATTTTGGGAGCAGTCTATGCAGTTTTAGAAAAAAGACAAGCCGTTGGTTACTGGATAAAATAATGTGGGTGAAGTCTGTACAGTATTTAAAATCCAGCAATGACCAATTTCCTTTAAGATTGTGGGTTGTTTTTCTTTTATGTTCAAATATTGTCCTTTATATTTTATTATTTGAATGTTTTCATTTCTGACGGTTTGAATTTATATTACAGCCAGATGCCTTAGGAGAAGAGCAACTTGGAAATATCATAGTACTGAATGTTGTTAGTGCTTGCTGGGTAGGAAAAAAACCCTTTTTCTATTAAAGGATGAATCTCTCTGTAATACTTAATCTTTCCAATATTGGAAGCCAGCTTGCACTGGACAGGGAGGCCTTGTTCTGACACCTTTGAAATGCAACACTAAAGCAGATGCTGCATTAACAGAGGAAGCTTATTCCACATGGAAAATAGTAAAGGGAATCTAAAGGGAAAACGTTATGTCTTTTACTGCTCTGCATGTTTCAGTGCTGGAATTGATATGGAGGACATATCTATATTAAAAAGGTTTTGACATAAATGTGTAGTTCCTTTCTGAAATAATGACTTGTTTTATTGATAACAAAGATTTCATTGTGAAATTTAATGCTTGTATATTGTTGCTTCATGCTTTCCACACAATTACCTTTTTTAAAAAAAGCTTACTGTCCTATTGGCCATATTAAGGAAGAAACATCACTTTCCTGTGGCCTAATGGTTCTGTGCATGAGAACTAGCATCATTACTCAACACTGCTTTAACACAGCATTCCCATATAATTTCAGATTATTTATAATACTTTTATGCCATCCAATTCAACTATATGGTTTATGCAAGTTACAAAAAGATCAACCAACATAGATAATACAAAACAGAGCTTGCTCATACAATTAACTATCCTGATAAAGGCTGAATATCTCTGCAAACATGTTTGCCCCAATTTGCAGGAAATGGAAGCAAAAGTGAGGCCAATGTTCTAAACAAGGGCTGCTCTCAAGATCTGTTTTTAACGCCCCCCCCCCACCTGAATCTCATGGGGGCGGTAGATTCTGCATGATAGTTGCTAAGCACCAGTCGTTGAGCAAAAGGTCACACAATAACTTACAATTTTACTTTTACCTTCCCTATTAACTCTACTTGTCACAAACCAGTTGTGAAGAGTGTTCAGCGATTAAGTGACTTGTTTTAAATGCTGTGACTGTTCTAAATGCATGCCAGTTGCAAAGTGCCTAAATGCTGATTACATGAACATGGGCCACTGCGACACTCAGGAATGCAAGAATTGGTCACAAAACCATTTTTAATACCATAATAAATAGTCAGTAAATGAGGCAGTCAGTGAGAGACTCTGCAATTTCATTTAAATATATAGCATAAGACTCAAATTTCTGCTGTTGTCATATATGTCAAGGTTCCAAGTAATACCTCCCATTCAATAAGAACTCCGAGGCAGGCAAATTCCTCAAAAGAACATTTTATTGGGACATACCAAATTGGCACTTTCTTGGTGGAAAACCGGCTCTAAGTTCCTGCCAGTTTTACACCCAATTAAAAGTAAAGCTTTGTCACTTCCTCTCAAAATCTTCAGTCACATGGGCCAATCAGCATGTAGTTCAGTTGCTAGGTGAGCTCAGTCTCCACCTTTCAAACACCTGCACCAACATCCTTGATTCCCAGGGGAAATAATTTTATTTAGGATACAACACCCCAACTATCTCTACACCCCCCTTCCCTGGTCCCTTCACTCCAGGCTGTGTCAGCCCTGAAGCAGTGAGAAGAGAAACCTCCCTAGAGAAAAGCTACCAAAAGAAAATGGCCACAGTTCGGCCAACTTCAGGGTTGACAGGCTGTCCCCTTCCATTGAAGAAAGTTTCCTGCAAAAGAGAGACAGGTTAGTTGGGTCCCTAACACTCTCTCCCTCCACCAGGAGAGCACTTATGGGGGTACTTATCATGGAATTGTTTAATCTATTTGCTATTTTCACCCAAGAAACTTCAGATAGCAGGTATTCCTTAGTGGTGAAATTCAAAAATTTTCCCTACCAGTTCTTTGGGCATGGCTTGGTGGGCATGGCTTGGTGGGGGTCATGAGACTGGGTGGGCATGGCCAACTTTTTTTACTTTTTAAAACATTTTTAACTAAAAAAAGTTTTTAAAAAAGTTCTGACGATCAGCTGTGACAATCAGCTGTGCCCATGATCATCAGATCCTTTTTTTTTTACTTTTTTAAAGCATTTTTTTACTACTGGCTTGCACCAATAGGAAGTAAAAATGCTTTTTGACACCTCTCTCAATGCACCCTTAATATTTTCCCACAATCCTTTTAGGGATTCCATCTATTCATTTAATGAAATAGATGAGGGGTGTTCTCTGGGTAATTTGGGCATGGGGCTGAATTCCAGTTTTGGTCATCTGGTTCGTGACCACGTGGTTGCTTGCGCTGCTGTTTAGGAGGAAGGGATCATTGTGTGGATTACAGCCCATGTCTATGATGACCTCTACCTCCCCTTGTCATCCCATTTCTGGCTCCACCAATTTTGACTTAACTGTGAAAGGACAGATGGCTTCACTTACCATCAGGTCGTCCTCACCATTGTAGCTGCTGTCACTGCTCATCAGTGGTGGGACCTCAGGGGCCAGAGTTCTCTCTTCCCCTTCTTGGGGGAGAGACCTCAGTGGCTTGCTGGATGAATTTCCATGGGTTTCAGCTGCAATCCTTTTGGCTTTGAGGAAGAGGTTTGCCCTCTTGTTTGCCACATGAGGGCTGGGGCCAGGCACGCAGGTGCTCAGTGGCCTTGATGTCCACACCGGAAGCATTTTTTTAAAAAAAAGTTTTTATTTTTTTACAACAAACATAAAAATCTCATCGATCCAATTACAATGTGTTGGTGGGGTGTTTACATATTTTCTTGTGCAATTTCAAAGTAAACATCTCTTTAATTCATCTGTCTTACATTGTCCAAATCTCTTACTCAATCAATTTTTAATTAAACAATGGTGTTTTATCTAATAACATTATTCATTCCATTCTCCTAAATTAGTTTAATTCAAATTACTTCTCTTAACCTCAACCTTTTTAAACTCTTTTCTAACATATCTTTCCTTCCAACCATTGATAAAATAAATCGCGTATTTTATAATATTGCTTATCTTCTTGTTCTCTAATTTCAAATGTCAATTTGCTCATTTCTGCACATTCCATCATCTTCCTAATAATTTCGTCTTGCAAAGGTAATTTCTCATTTTTCCAATTTTTAGCAAACACAATCCTAGCTGCTGTAATAATATTCACAATCAAATATTTTAAATCTCTACTATAGATTTCAGGTATAATCCCCAACAGAAAAACTTCTGGCTTAGTCTATATGTTTTTGAATCATTTTCTCCAACCATGTGTGTATTTTAGTCCAATATCTTTTCGCTTCAACGCATGTCCACCACATATGGTAATATGAATAGAAATCTGAATGCCATATGCGTAGAAAATGTTTACCCACTACCACTAATGAAAGACATGTTATCTCATTTGTCAAAAGGGAAGATTTTTACTAAATTGGACTTGCAGTAGGCTTACTATAGAGTATGCATTAAGGAAGGGGATGAGTGGAAAACAGCTTTCAACTGTCCCCTGGGGTGTTTCCAGTTTCGAGTGCTACCTTTCGGGTGGCAAGGGGCCCCGGCAGTTTTCATGCAATTGATCAACGAAGTTCTTCATGAGCACCTGTTCAAAGGGGTTCTAGTCTACCTTAATGACATTCTCATGGATGAACACGTGAGGTTAGTGAAAGCAGTTCTCAAAAAACTATTGGCTGCTGAATTATATGCTAAATGAACCGCCCTGAGTCCTTCGGGAGAAGGGCGGTATAAAAATTTAAATAATAAATAAATAAATAAATAAATAAATTGTCCAAATGTGACTTCCATCAGACCAAAATTTACTATTTGGGGTACCACATGTCACCAGACTAGAAATGGATCCAGAAAAGGTCCGGGCAGTACTGGAATGGGCTTCTCTGCGCATGCGCAGACAGTTACAGAGTTTTTTGGGGTTTGCAAATTTCTACCGGCAATTCATTCCATCGTTTGCAAAGATTGCCTTACCGATTACAAATCTTTTGAAAACGAAAGGGGAAGCTAAACCAAAACTGTCCCGGCCTCTTGAATGGTCTATGGAATGTCAAGCAGCTTTTGAAAAGTTGAAGAGACTGTTTGCTGCCGAACCGATTCTTAAACACTGGCCCCTTTGTTCTTTAGGCAGATGCCAGTGATGTTGCTCTCAGGGTGGTCCTGCTCCAGGCAAATGCTGAAGGGAAGTTTCAACCTTGTGCATATACTTCTCGGAAATTGTCGGACACGGAAAGATGGTGGGCTATATGGGAAAAGGAGGCGTTTGCTGTTTGATGGGCCCTCTTAATGTGGAGGCAATTTCTGGAAGGGGCTAAGCACCCTTTTGAGGTGTGGACTGACCACAAAAATTTGGAAGTTCTGAAGACACCTCGGAAACTGTCACCAAAACAAGCCTGATGGGCCCAATACTTTAACCGATTTAATTTTTCCCTACATTACATTCCGGGAGGGAAGAATTTTCTGGCAGATGCTCTTTCGAGATTACCCCAATACAATAGTACTTGCACGGAGGTGATTTGCCCTATTGTTCCTGCGCAGCAGATAGCGGCCCCTGCGGTCACTCGAGGCCAGTTGAAAACAGACATGGGTCTACCCGGTGATTTAACTGAACTGTTAAAAGAAGTGCTGAAAACTGATGCTTGGTTTTTGGCTCATTCAAATGAATGCACCGTCCAAGACGGCCTCTCATGGGTGGAGGCCAAGTTATATGTTCCTGCCAACTTAAGGGGGACAATTTTGAAACATTGCCATGATGCCAAGCTGGCTAGACATTTCGGATTTGTGAAAACACTACATCTGCTAAAGAGACAATTCTGGTGGCCAGCTCTGAAGAAGGACATAGAATCTTACATAGCAAGGTGTCCTGTGTGTGCGGCATCAAAGAAACCACCAGGGAAGGCCCCGGGATTGTTGCAAAGTGTCACCAGACCCGGGGCTCCATGGCGGGAAATATCCATGGATTTCAAAGTACAATTACCCGAGAGTGGGGGGAACACTGTGGTTTGGGTGGTTACTGATTTGTTCTCCAAATAAGTTCATTTTATTCCCTGCCCCAAAATTCCTTCAGCTAAAACATTAGCTAAACTATTTGTCCAACGTGTCTATAAATTACACGGGGCCCCTGAAAGGATAATCTCTGACCAGGGTGTCCAGTTCACCTCCCAATTCTGGAAGGAGTTTCTTAAGTTACTAGGCTCCACCCAAGAATTAAACTCCTCCCATCATCCTCACACTAATAGGGCTTGTGAAAGAACTAATTCGGTTCTGGAACAATATCTTAGATGTTACATAAATTATCAACAAGACAACTGGGCGGACCTATTGCCTTTTACAGAGGTCACTTGTAACAACTCTATTCATAGCAGTAGTGGGTTCACTCCTTTCAAAGTCGCTACTTTGTGCCCATCCCGGAGTTGCCCGGAGAGAAACCATCAAGGATCCAATCCTTGGCTGATTGGATCGATCAAGTACAAAGTACTTGGGAAGTTACCCACAAGGCTTTAGATGAGGCACACAAATCACATAAGAAATATGCGGATATAAGAAATGAGTTCCTGATAAGGAGTACCGAGTAAGGGATAAAGTGTTTTTATCTACCGAGTACTTACAAACCACCCAGAAGTCTAAGAAACTTGGTCCTAAGTATGTGGGACCTTTCCCCATTGTACGAGTAATTAATCCAGTAACCGTACAATTAGAATTGCCAAAGTCCTTGCAGAGGCTCCACCCTGTATTTCATGTGAGCTTATTAAAACCCGAACATATTTCCTCTTTCCACCTAGAACCTTCCTCTCTGCCTGTGTCAATCCTTATTGAGGGAGAGCAACATTTTGAAGTTAAAGAAATCTTGGATTCTAGGAAACAGAGGGATAAAGTGAAGTACCTTGTGGCTTGGAAGCATTTCCCATTAGCACAGGCTGAATGGATGAATAAGCAGGACGTAAGGGCTCCGAAGAAACTAAGATTGTTCTAGGAAAAGTATCCTGATAAACCCTAATTAATCTGTGCTTCCTGTGTCGGCCCTGAAGCAGTGAGAAGAGAAACCTCCCTACAGAAAAGCTACTAAAAGAAAATGGCCACAGTTCGGCCAACTTCAGGGTTGATAATATATCAAACAGAACCAAGGTTTATCCTGTACTGGCTATTTCTGACTTCTTCTGGAATAATGGTTGGCAGCTCTAAGCTCCCTAGCCTCCTATTGAAAAACTCAAAATAGCTGAAGATCATACTTCACATCATTCACAGCGAAATGATGAGGTTTCAGTGGCAGCATTTTCAGCTAAAATAAAATGTGTGAATATGAGCACAAGATCTCTGGATATGAAATGCTCTGAAAGGGTACCCACAAATACAACAAACCAAGGAAAAAAGGACAAGCAAAATTAACCATTCGAATAACTACATAACCAAAGGGTCTCTTACAGTATCTTCACCTATTCTCTACTGGAATTGATTGAGTGCCAATTCATGGGAGGGAACAGTGGACCATCTCCTGCTTTTTGGGGGGGTTGTACTGAAGGATCTTTGGGGCCCCTTCCAACTCTATTATTCTGTTTCGTTATTCTGTTATTCTTTCTATGATCACATTATAACCATTCCATCAAGCAAAGAAAGTCCAGAACGGTATAGAATATCTTGCAATGGGCAGGGGGTTGGACTAGAAGACTTCTAAGGTCCCTTCAACCCTATTATTCTATATTCTATCTCCTCCTTCACCAATACATCCCCTGCATAAATCCTGTAAGAAAGGCTAGCATTTCAACTTTTGTTTTACTTCTTCCTTTTAAACTAAGTCTTATTTTATAGGGCTTAAAGCAATATTGTGTGTATTTAACTGTTTTTTTTTATTTATATCTCACCTGTATTATTTTTATAATACATAACATAAGACAGAGAACACATACAATACTCCCTCCTATTTTCCCCATAACTCCTCTGTGATGTGTGTTGAACTGTGAGTGAGCGACTGGCCAAAGTCTTTGACTTTCATGCTTAAGATGAGACTCTAGACTCCTGATTTCTAGCCTGCCTTAACTACTAGACCAAACAGGCTGTTGACTATAATCCACTTGAGGTAGTTCACAAACAAAATATGAATCTTCATACGTGAAATTATCCTGTTTTTATTCTTTAAATAAAACTCCAGAAAAACAATAATTTAGAAACTCCCCAAGTTCCATTATGAAAATTAATCCATTATTTAAATATCTTTTCTTCTGAATTTAAGATATATCCCTGTTTCACTACCATAGCAATGAAATGGAATCCACTTGTTAGGTGGAGCAATAACCAGATTCCTAAATATTTGAGGTGGCAAAATAAAAGAATCACTCCATGGAGGAAACAGACGTTTGGCCTTTGCAAGGAACTCTTCTGATACATAAAAAAAATTTTCTTAATATTCCGTCTACATATGATGACATTTCATTTCCCTTTCTGTAGCAACCATGTTCTCCCATTTCTCTCAGAGCTAGGAAAATTCTTGCAATCTTAGCTCTCTTCTGTACTATTTGTTCTATTAGGCCACCAAGGCTTTGCCCACAGAGCACAAGTTTAACTATCCTGAAGCTTATTCTTCAGTATGAAAAATTCAGCATAGCTGATTTTTTCCAAAATGTCCTTTCGAGGGAATGAGCCTCTAATTGGATCAATGTGAATCTTTCAGTTGCTGTCAGTCTCAGAAAGTCCACCATTCTCCTCTTTCTCCAAGTCTGCTTCCACCTGTTTCAAGTCTGCAAAGAAATCTTCCCCATTGCCAAATGCTTTGTGACTTAAAGGCTTCAGTTGCTTATTTTTCTTCTTTTTTCTATAATCATCCACAATCATTGAACTAAGTGAAGAGATGTCCCAGAATTTCACTTTTTGGTCATGGCCACAGCTGGCCAGGTATTGGCCCATATGACACTTAGCCAGCTGTTCAATAGGCTCACCCACATGTTGTCCGACACTTCCTATTACTCGATTGGGCAAGATATTTACTGCCCTGAAATAAAGAAAAGCTTAATTACCAAACAGAATGCCAGTTCCTTTGTGGAGAGAGGTATACAGCCATATCCCAAGTTCTTTTTTAGAAAAATTTAATTCCTTATATAAAGTCATAGGTTCCCCCTACCAGTGTTCAACTCAGTTCTCATCTCTGTTTTTTAGCCGAGCTTTGTCGAAAAATGCTCCCATGGTCATGTGGCTGGCATGATTATACACCAAGGAGCATGCAACACTGTTGCATACCTTCCCACCAAAGTGGTACTTACTTATCTACTTGCATTTGCATGCTTTCAAACTGCTGGGTGGCAGGAGCTGGGCCAAGAATGGAAGCTTATCCTATTGCGTGGCACTCAGATCTTGAACCCAAGCCATCAACTTTCCAGCCAACAAGCCCAGCATCTTTAACCACTGAGTCATCACGCCTCTCTTATGTAGCTAGTTTCTATATATATAATTGCCATATATTGGCCCAGGAAACCAGGCAGAATTTTTCAAGGATCATCTTCTTAATCTCTTAATACTGAGTTTTGTCATACCCTATTTGAAATTATAGTTTGCTTTTGGACATCTACTAAGAAAAGCTTATCTATATTTTACCTAGTTTCATTTGTAGCCAGTCTGTGTTTTCATGTACCTCTCCAGTATTAGCATCTCTCACGAGAACTTCTTGTCTCATGACAGTCTCACCTAATGATTCCATCGGTGGAACCTGTGCACACAATGCTCTCAGTTATGGCAACCATGCAGTCTATGGATTCTGCTTTCAGTGCAAAACGGTCACTGGTGGCACCAAAACCATCCCAGTTGAAGAGGTAAATCGTTCCCTCACTGGAGCCACAGGCTACTTTCCTTCCCCTCTGAGCAGGAGAAAAATAATACATAGTTTAGCCAGAAAAAAAGCAGCATATTTTTTGTTGTTATTAAGAACTAGGTCTTGAAAGCTATTTAAAATAGAAAAACCCTATTTATCAAAAGCTTAAAGCATATTACCTTGAATAGAGATATCACACATTAGACTAATGCAGGAAAATATTTTAAATTCTTTTTTTTTTGTCCTTTTAAATCCTGTTGTTTCTTGTTGACTTCCTGCACTAATCATTCTTCTTTAAAAATGATTAAACTACACATTTTTCTTTAAAAATTTTCAGAAGTGGTTTGCCATTGCCTGCTTCCTAGGGCCGAAAGAAACTGACTGGTCCAAGGTCACCCAGCTGGCTTTGTATCCAAGGTAGACTTTGAACTCATGGCCTTCTGGCTTCCAGCCCGATACCTTAACCACTATGCCAAACTGGCTCTCATAAAGGATATCATCCATCTCAGAAATAGTGTAACTCATTGATTCATATCATCAAACAGCCTTTTTTCCAAGGTGCAGCTAGATAATAGAACTTACTTTCATCAGAGATATAGCCATTAAGTCTCCATTCTGAGGTTCTGAGAGAAGTTCAAAGCGCCTTCTCCTAATGTTGAAGACTCCCATTGTTCCATCTCCACTGCAAGAAATAGGATGGTACATAATATTTATTTATAAAGCGAACTTTATTTGGAATATGACAGTTCAGGAACGGAGCATTCTGGAGAATTCTAAAAATGTTCTATTCTCTTGTGTTCTTCTCATGTAAAATCTTCTGTTTTCAAAAGTAAATTCCGTGATCTAGTAGTAGTTAGATGCCTTGAGTATGATGTCCTGAGTGACTTCCAGTTTTTGAGACACTTCAAACTGTTTCAGGAATTTGCTGGTCTGCTCCAGAATGGCATGTTCCAAAAGGGGAATGGAATGTTTTGGAGCTTTCCAGAACATTCCGTTCCTAAATGACTAAAACTTATACATACCTATTTGCTTTCTGACAAATTCTAATAAAAACTTTATTTATAATCACTAGCAGTTCAGAACTGACTATAGATAACACTGTATTGAAATGGTGATAGTTTTTATCTAAAAGCCTTTAATCTTTCCCGTAGGAACAACTGCTGTAAAACATCTGCATTCTACATACAAATGTAACCTATTGATCCACTGAATTAACAGGAGAATGTAGTACCTGGTTGTGAGAAGCAGCTTCTTGTTTCTACCTAAGATCATATCACTGATGTAGTCCTCATGCTGCTTCATTTCCATGATGGATGTGCCCTTGCGCAGGTCCCATATTTTCAACATTCCACTGTCATCTCCTGTGGCAAACAAATGCTCATCTATCACCAATAGGCTGTTCAAAGCTGAGCTGTGGAAATTTCAGAGTAGAAAAGCCAACATTATAACTTATTTAGAGCTGTTCCCATTTTTGAACCTTTATTCATATAACTCTTCTACTCAAAGGGCATAGGTATCATTAACTAATTCTAAAGAGTAAAACGAGGGGGGAGGGGGCTTAAATGGGCAGTAAGAAAATCTGACTCTATTATCTTTTCTCTACACAATGAAAGGTCTATGTCCAAGAGAACAATATTAAAAAGAGGTATTTCCTCTTTTTAATATTGTTCTCTTGACATAGACCTTTCCTAAAGATGTCAAAACCTTCAGCCACTATAATTATTAACAAGAATCCCATATTAATATTAAAGAGAATAGGTACCTGTTTGAGTGAGTGTAATTCCTCACTCTCAATAAGTTTATGCTTCAAACTGCTAGCCTGAATTACTAGAAGTTGAATTCCTACTGAGGAAAAATACATTCATGTGGGATAAGGCTGAATCTTTCCTTTCCTCACTTTCCCATAATTTAGAACATTTTGAAGGCTGATGTTTCTTATTGTAAGAAATAATAACAGACTTCTTTGAGCCTAGGAGTTCTAATTGAAGACTCTGATGGACTCATAATAATCTAGTTTCATTGCAGACCTCAAAGAAATTCTTAAATATAGATACCTATCCTACAAATTAAAGCCAGTTTGGTCTAGTGTAGGGGTCTGCAACCTTAAACACTCAAAGAGCCATTTGGACTCATTTCCCACAGAAAACATCGGGAGCCACAAAACCTGGGTGGGCGTGGCCAACTCAACATTACTCACTCCCAGTCACATGACAGCCACCCAGCCACACCTACCCAGGTTTTGTGGCTCCCAGTATTTTCTTTTCTCTGGGAAACAGGTATCTCTCTCTCTCTATCTCTCATCTCTCTTTCTCTTTCTCTTTCTCCCTCTCATCTCTCCCTCTCTTTCTCTCATGTCTCTCCCTCTCAAGTTTTGTGTGTGTGTGTGTGTGTGTGTGTGTGTGTGTGTGTGTGTTCCCTCTTGAACTATTTCTAAAAACAGATGAGGATTGGGATTTTTTTTTGCTGATGTTGTTCTTTCTTCTTCTTTGGGTGCTTTTTTACCATATGATTTAAATCAAGAGTCATTTCAGATAAATGAAGTTCTTTTGTCCACCTTCTATGGCTTCCTGTCGGCTGAACCCACCACAGACTGGCCCTGCCCCTCACCGTCCCCTCCCAATCACTCCTCACCTGAGACTCACTCCATATTCCAGAGTGGGAGAGAAGCACCCCTGTACTTGCCTCTTCTTCCAGCCCTTGTTGGTGATGTGCGCACCTCGGTCGCTGCTCTTGCCTCCTCCATGGCCTGCTTGCTGCTCTTGCAGTGCCTTGCGCAGCAGACTCAAATTTAGCGCGCTTTACAATGGGAGAGATGGCGTCCCTTCCTCCTCCTGGAGCCCATTACGACACAGAGCATCGGCTGCAGCCAGGCTAGGCCAGTGTCTCAAGGCGGAGAGAATGTCGCGCATCTCCACTAGCGACTGAAGTGCGCTCAACACCAAGGGCCGGAAGAAGAGGAGGGGAGGGCGAGGGGCAGGGCCAGCCATTGGTGGGATCACCCAAAAAGGAGCCACAGCAAAGGGCCCAAAGAACCGCATGCGGCTCCAGAGCTGCGGGTTGCCAACACCCGGTCTAGAATAGAATAGAATAGAATTTTTTATTGGCCAAGTGTGATTGGACATACAAGGAATTTGTCTTGGTGCATATGCTCTCAGTGTACATAAAAGAAAAGATACCTTCATCAAGGTAAAACATTTACAACACAAATGATGGTCAATATATCAATATAAATCATAAGGATTACCAGCAACAAAGTTACAGTCATACAGTCATAAGTGGAAGGAGATGGGTGATGGGAACGATGAGAAGATTAATAGTAGTGCAGGTTTAGTAAATAGTTTGACAGTGTTGAGGGAATTATTTGTTTAGTAGAGTGATGGCCTTCAGGAAAAAGTCTAGTCTAGTCTTAGTCTAGTGATTAAGGTACCAGGATGGGTAGCAGGAAACCATGTTCTAGTCCCACATTAGCCATGAAAGACCTTGCGCCAGTCACTTTTTCTCAAACCCAACGTACCTCATACAGTTGTTGTTGTGGGGAAAATAGGAGAACAAAGCTGTGTTGGACATGTTCACTACTTTGAATGTTTTGCAAAAATAATTAAAGCATGATATAAATAAATAAATAAATAATGCATGCTCAAGAATCTTAACACAAGGAAAATAAAGAACTGTAAGTAGAAAATACAGCTCCCCAGTAAATGCTTCATTACCAAGGCTACAGAATAGCTAGTAAATAATTCAGATACCTACTTGTGAGCCTTGGAGAATCGTGTCACAAGACGGCCTTCCTCCACATTCAGGATATGAACAGATTTATCCTTGGATACTGTGAAAAGCCCTGGAATGCAGAGGGGGAAAGCCCATACCATGACATGACCAAATTCCAAAGGGCTTTTTCTAACAGTTTTGTACTTCAGTGCTTCACCCTGAGTGAGAGTTATGGGGTTTGCATGTATGCAATATCCTTTATAAAAAATTTTTTTTAGCTATTCTGAAGGCATTAGCCTTTACCAATCTATAATCCAGAAAGAAAGGCAGTTTGTGTCATTCTAGCTGGCCTTTTCTGGATTCAAAAAGATTCCTATATTATCAGCTACATAACCAAAAAACACCTGGCATGTTCTAACTACTGCAAAGTAGATGATAAGCTATACTTGCTATATTTCTCCTAGTTGGATTTTTCATGACTATGCAAGATATCCAAACAGAATGTAACTATCAGCTTTCCACTGCAAGTGTAGTATCCTACTTGGATCCTCGAAGCAATTTAAAGTGTATTCTATTTCTGAAAAAGAGTGCCCATTACTGCTTGCCCCAATAGGCATATAAACAACACTGTGCGCTTGTTTTCCTACTGTGACAATTTTATATTTATTTTATAAATAAAATTCATTTTATATTTAGATTTATAAAATGTATTTCATATCATATCTTTATAGATATGATAAAACAAAAATATTGGTGTTTATAGAAAGATCAAAGATAGAACTAAATGGGCACTGTTTAGAGCAAGTAAATTGTTTTAAATACTTAGAATAATCTTTCATGATTCAGGGATCAAGCATGCCTATAGAAATTACAGGACACAAAATGTATCTAAATACACATCTGCTGTCCAGGCATTTTACCTTTCTTGGACTGCCTCATTTGTTCCTGCTGCAGAAAACTCCTTTCAGCAAAGAGTTGTGGCATCTGCTTCATGGAGTATATTTATGCCAACTTTTCAAAGACAAGTTGAATTTGTTCAACTCATCTTTGAGAAATACTGTACATGTGCCCTTGACAACTTTCGGGTGCAGTTCCGTCATACGGAAGCATTATTACTTAAAGCTGAAATCAGCATATGGACTATCTTTGTTGAATTTAATTTAAAGCTTGCCATTCTCCTTGTGGGCTTAGCACCATCTGTATTCCAAAGAACATTATAAAAACCATAAAAGCATCAAACAAAGGGCACTCACCTTGTCCATCTTGCGAAAAGGATACTTTACGGCAGGATTTTAAATGATGACCTGAGGACCAAAGTTCTTTGTTTCCACCTTCCAAACAGGAGTATGAGTATCTGTAATTATGATTTTAAAATGGAAAGAGAAGCATCAGGCACCTGTTCAAATAATTCCTGCATCCAATAGTGCCTACCTTTAACCAATACAGATATACCCAACCATCTTCTCTTGCTAATATTCATGCACACATACCTCATTTATACTGCATACATCTCTCTCTCCATAAATATACATAGCTACACACACACACACACACACACACACACACACACACAACCTTCCCTAATCTGCCAATCATATCCTACTCTGCTAAGCATTTGTTTCTCCAGCAGATACAGAACCTCCCTCTTCCTATCAGTCTTCGATCTCTCCACCACCAAAGAGTCTGTTTTATCAACATCACACACTTTTTTCCATTACACAAAAGCACTTTCTCTTTTAAGACAGAGATCCCCAATCCCCAGGCCATAGTCTACTAGTGGCCCATAGCCTGTTTGAAACTGGGCTGCGTGAATGGTGGCCAAGTATGCACATGTGTGTGCAGCTCTACTTGCATGAGTGGTGGGCACTCGTACTCTATTTGTGCAAGCAGTGGGCACCTACAACTGACCCCATCCCATTGGGTTCACAACCCCTAGTGAGCACAGAAAAGAAAGTGCAGGACCTATTTCACAGACAAAAGCCAGAAGCTCCAGGCCCAGACAAGATAACTCCTTCTTGCTTAAAAGTCTGTGCTGACCAGTTGGCCCCCATCTTCACCCATATTTTCAATAAATCACTAGAGATGTGCTATATTCCTTCTTGCTTCAAACGCTCTACCATCATCCCAGTGCCGAAGAAGCCCACCATCACGGAACTGAATGACTACAGACCAGTTGCTTTAACATCTGTAGTCATGAAAACCTTTGAAAGGCTATTGCTTTCCTACTTGAAAACCATCACAGATCCACTGTTAGACCCTTTGCAATTTGCATATCGAGCAAATAGATCAACAGATGATGCTGTTAATATGGCTTTGCATTACATTCTACAACATCCTGAATCTCCAAAGACCTATGTAAGGGTCCTCTTTGTAGACTTCAGTTCAGCATTCAATATCATCATTCCAGACACTCTGCTAACTAAGCTAAACCAGCTAAGGTACCGGAACAGACTTGTAAGTGGATCACAAGCTTCCTAACAAACAGGAAGCAGCAGGTGAATCTAAACAAGATCACATCAGATACCTGTACAATTAGCACAGGGCCCCCCCAAGGCTGTGTGCTCTCCCCACTTCTCTTCTCTCTGTATACCAATGACTGTATCTCCAACGATCCATCTGTTAAACTACTGAAGTTCGCAGATGACACAACAGTGATTGGTCTCATTCGAGACAATGACGAATCCGCATATAGACAAGAGGTCGAACAACTAGCCTTGTGGTGCGACCGAAACAATCTAGAACTGAACTGTCGTGTCCCACTCCTCCGCTGACGGCCGGGTCAGGGAAATCCGAATCAGGTGTGCCTCTGCAGCTCTGCCAAAGTCCTAGCAAAGTCCTCAGGGCAGGCAGGAGACCAGAAAGTGACTTCAGCAAGATATGTTTAGACTTTGCCTGACTCAGAGAATGCCAGAAAGCAGATCCTTTATATAGGCCATGGGGTGTGGCTCCATGACTCAGCACTTATCCAGGCCTGCCCCTCCCTTCCTTCTGTTGCCTCCGCCTATCAAGTCTTCTGACGCGAGGGTCACTCCAATCGGCAGCTGTTGGTAATTGACCTTCCTCAGGCTCACATGCTGTGGAGGAGGGGGAGGGGTCTAGTTGCTCCGTTTGCCTGGGCATGGAGCCAGAGCTGGGGGCTGGAGATACTTGCTCTTCTTCAGCCTGTCTGGACATGGAGCCAGGGCTGGGGCCGGGAGATGCCCCCTCCTCAGCCTGTCTGGGCATGGAGCCAGGGCTGGGGCCGGGAGGCATGCTAGGACATTCTTCAGCGTTCGGAAGCAGATAAGCAGACCCCGGCTGCGGTGAGAGCGGGCAAGACACAACATGAACACACTCAAAACTGTAGAAATGGTGGTAGACTTTAGGAGAAACCCTTCCACACGTCCACCTCTCACAATACTAGGCAACACAGTATCAACAATAGAAACCTTTAAATTTCTAGGTTCTATCATATCGCAAGATCTAAAATGGACGGCTAACATCAAAAACATCATCAAAAAAGGACAACAAAGAATGTTCTTTCTGCGCCAACTCAGTAAATTCAAACTGCCCAAGGAGCTGCTGATTCAGTTCTACAGAGGAATTATTGAATCTGTCATTTGCACCTCTGTAACTGTCTGGTTTGATTCTGCAACCCAACAAGAAAGACACAGACTTCAGAGGATAATTAGAACTGCAGAAAAAATAATTGCTACCATCCTGCCTTCCATTAAGGACCTGTATACTGCACAAATCAAGAAGAGAGCCGTGAAAATATTTACAGATCTCTCTCATCCTGGACATAAACTGTTTCAACTCCTACCCTCAAAACGACGCTATAGAGCACTGCACACCAGAACAACTAGACACAAGAACAGTTTTTTCCTCAAGGCCATCACTCTGCTAAACAAATAATTCCCTCAACACTGTTAAACTATTTACTAAATCTGTACTACTATTAATCTTCTCATCGTTCCCATCACCAATCTCTTTCCACTTATGACTGTTCTGTCCCCCCCACCTCAGTCCGGGAGACACGTGAACTGACTCAATTAGCCAGCAATTTAGTCCACGGCAGCTATCAGCTCTGGCAGCAAACCAGCGATCGTCTGCCAAGGTTTTCTTTATCTTCCCTGATGCCGGCGTCATAGAAGCTCGTTACCAGAGCAACCAGGAAGTCAGGAACAAACAGCAATCCAGGCCAAATGCTCAGTCAAATAGTTCAGCTCAAGTTTTCTCCAGTCAGTTTGCTTTGTCTGTCATGAAGTAGTAGAGCAGCCCCTCCTGCTTTTATACCCTGTGGGGTGTGGTTCCGTGACTCAGCACTCTCTAGGCCTGCCCCACCCCTTCTTTTGTTGTTCCCGCCTCTCTTGTCTACGAAACCTGGGATCTAACCAGGACTGATTGTCCACAGCTGGGTCTGGAAGCGTTGCCTGGGCGGGGGGAGATACAGGAGACAGAGGCCTTGTCACCTCCTCCACCTGGCCTGCCTCTGGCTCCTGGAGCTGAGCCAGAGAGGCCGGCCCTGCAGAGGGGAGCCCTGACGGCCCTTCCCCCTCACTCTCTGAGTCACTTTCTGGCAGGGGGCCAGGCCCGGGGGGTGGGGCTAGAGCCACAACACTGACTGTAACTTTGTTGCTGGTAATCCTTATGATTTATATTGATATATTGACCATCATTTGTGTTGTAAATGTTGTATCTTGATGAAGGTATCTTTTCTTTTATGTACACTGAGAGCATATGCACCAAGACAAATTCCTTGTGTGTCCAATCACACTTGGCCAATAAAAATTTCTATTCTGTTGCTTGTGCAAATGGAGCTGCACACATGCATGACTCACATGGAACCATCCTGTCTCCTTGTCAGACCAAGCTGGAAAAGTTGGAGTCTGTTGCTTTAAGAGACATACAGATGTGCACCTAACTTCTCTTTCTACTCACACAATCCCTATTGTATAATACATAATACCATGTGGATAGTCCTAATACAAATAGATCTCCCTTTTTCAACCAAGTTGTGAAAAGTTCTGATACATCACGTGACACTGCCATGACGACGCAAGTTTGACACCCCTGCTTTAGTCAGTCATACAGATGCCCTTCCTATGCTTCCTTCCTTCTACAGGCAATTGCCTTTGTCAGCTACAGATAAACACATGCCCTCAGACTTTTAATTGTACACAAAGCTTCTCTTCCTCTCTCAATTATGCACAGAACTCCTCTATCAATGACAGACCCTGTTTCTTAAGCAGGGTTCATCATCCTACACAGAGATTCCCACCCACACATACATAGCACTCTTTTACCCTCAGCTATTCTTCTTTAGCAACATACCGTCTCTATCTCATATCTACTCTCCAAAACTCTCCTTAAGGTCTCTCTGGTTCCTCTTTGTATAAGAGGGCATGGCTCTCAGCCACAAAGAGCCACTCTCCTGTAAGGAACAGGTACTTTTTCAACATACAGGTATCTTCTTTCTCTCTTAAATCACTCCGCAGAACACCCTTCCCCCCCCCAAAAGTAGAATGGTCTCCCTTCTCCAAATGACCAGTCTGTCCTCTTTCTTAACTACTTGTATACAATTACAACACCTTGCTTAAACAAAAACATACACAAGCACACACACATCAACAACTACATATTCTCTTTCTCCAACACATCTTATTTGTTTTTTTGGTATGATTTTTACTAGTGACTACAGGATCTTCTAAAGTCAGCCCATCATAACAGTAAATAGGACAGATTCTGTACTAGCTGCGGAATGTCTGGAAGAAGGTTCTCTAGATCTCAAGTGAGGAAATTGTTTTAGCTTTAGAAACATTTCCTGTTATTACCCATCACAGAAATACTCTTAAACAGATACTTCCCCTCAAACATGTTTTTTCTATACAGAGAGATGGATATTCATTCTCTCTTAGACATATACAGATAGCCTCTCTCAATCTGTAACTATACATGCATAAATCCTCTTTTTCTCTTAGTCAACTGCATAAAATCTAACAATGGAAACACATTTCTTGTCTTTCTTAAACACTTACACAGATCCATCTCATTGAACTACTGATGCACCAGGGAGGTTTTACTACAATCTCCATATATCTGACCCAAGAAGGCTCAACCAGTAAATTTCTCTGAGAAATTGAACTCACACATAGACATCACCATCAACATCTCCAATAGCTATGATGTCCCGGGAGGGGTGAAAGTCAATGGTATTTGCTGCTGCCTCAAAGAAAATGTCTTCAGGAGTATCATGAAGTCTAGGCTCCAGTCCAAGTTCTTTCTCATCTGAATGTTCCTGGATGGAGTAGACAATAAGGCATATTAATCAAATCTTCATAGTAACTTTATAGTCCTTTACTAATGTAATTAACATAATCCATATACTATATATACTATATATACTATATATATATATATATATATATATATTAATAGTTTTTTCCCGAAGGCCATCACTCTGCTAAACAAATAATTCCCTCAACACTGTCAAACTATTTACTAAATCTGCACTACTATTAATCTTCTCATAGTTCCCATCACCAATCTCTTTCCACTTATGACTGTATGACTGTAACTTTGTTGCTGGCAATCCTTATGATTTATATTGATATATTGACCATCAATTGTGTTGTAAATGTTGTACCTTGATGAAGGTATCTTTTCTTTTATGTACACTGAGAGCATATGCACCAAGACAAATTCCTTGTGTGTCCAATCACACTTGGCCAATAAAATTCTATTCTATTCTGTTCTATTCTATTTATTTATTCAGTTCATATCCAGCTTTCTTCAGAAGTTAAATTGCTTTCCACTGAGCCCCCCCCTAGATTTTTCTCCCACAAGAGGAATTCTGTCAACCTAAGTCACTACAGTACATACAATCATATCATCCTACATAAATACACACTGAGAGAATAGAGGCAGCTCAATAGGTGAGAACAGTTCAGCTGATTTACCTGTTTCTGTAATTTTTACCAATTTTTTATCAAATGCTCCTACAACTATGCAACGTTTGAGTTCTTTATACAAATAAAGGCTATTCAATAAATTTATACGTACACACATGCATATACGTACACACCAGGGAGGAGGGGACAGGACAGCTGGAACAGGGAAACCTGGAGAGGGAGTCAGTTTCAGTTTGCCTGGCGCAACCTCTTTGGTGCCGGGAGCTCCCCATCTTCACTACCCATAAAACTGTATTTAGATTTGGCTCAGGAGAAAGGGTAATCTACGTCCCATAAAACGCGGCGAAATACTGAAATAATTAATGACTTTCAATAACTCTTAAGGTAGTCCCGTGATAGCCTCTAGCACTACATTCCTACCGCCCCAAAGCTCCCGCACAGACTACTCCTCGATCGCCTAAGCCTAGATTCCCAGACCGCTGCTTCATGACACAGGAAGCCGCGCAGGCCTCTTTCCCCGGCACAGGGAAGTCCACGTGACGACAAGGGTGGTATACTCACAGCGACAGGCTCAGCCATTTTCACTACAGCAGTCAGCTTGGGTGCACAAGCGTGTTGGGAACTGCGGACGCCTGCGCAGCAAAAGGCGGGGCGGAGCGAGCACTTTTCCTCCAGAAGCCGAGGAAATTGAAGAGGAAGTAACGTGCTTATTTTTATTTATTTATTTATTTGTCACAATAGTATATGTAAGCATAAGCATGAAATAACTATACGATATATAAGCATATATATAAAAGCATAAGTATAAAAAAAGAAAAACTATACGAATTGGATACAATCAAAGGGAATTTTAGGACAGGAACGGTAGGCACGTTTGTGCTCTTATGCACGCCCCTTACGCCCCCCATTCTTAGGAATGGGATGAGGTCAATAGTAGATAGTTTTTGTTAAAGTTTTGGGGATTTTGGGAAGAGACCACAGAGTCAGGTAGTGAATTCCAGGCATTAACAACTCTATTACTGAAGTTTAACACACAAAATCATTTATTGCAATATCCTTCCTATTTGATTTCCTGGAGGATGACATACACGTTCTCAGCCAGAGTGGGGTGGGGAGAGATCAAATGATGGACTATCCTGACAATTGCCAGAGATGAGGTCTTAATAACAATTCAGGAATTTACTCTGTGACTAGGACACCAGCATGTTTGTCTTACAGCTTCAAAGGCACAATACATATATCAGTGTGGCATGTTTGTTCTATGTCAGTGCCACAGGAAACATATATTTACATCATGCAGGTATATCTCTTCCCTTACAGTCCTAATTCTAGTATTTCAGTATATATGCTCCCTTCACTATAAAAGACTACTTCAGCTTCAATAGCAATATTACAAGAGCAAAAAATAGATTCAAGCTAAATGTCAATCGCTTCAAACTTGATTGCAGAAAATATGACTTCTGTAACAGAGTTGTTAATGCTTGGAACTCATTACCTGACTCCATAGTCTCTACTCAAAATCCCAAAATCTTCAACCAAAAGCTGTCTACTATTGACCTCACCCCATTCCTGAGAGGACTATAAGGGGCGTGCATAAGAGCACAAATGTGCCTACCGTTCCTGTCCTATTGTTCCCTTCATTATATCCAATTAATATAGTTGATGCATAATTTTAATTATATATACCTATACCTATACCTATACCTATACCTATACCTATACCTATACCTATACCTATACCTATACCTATACCTATACCTATATATATATATATATATATATATATATATATATATATATATATATATAGGTCTTTGGTTGTTCGGGTTTTCTCCCATGTAAAATTGGAAATGTCTTGGCAACGTTTCGACGAAGTCTTATTCGTCATCTTGAGGCTTCAGCTTTGTGCTTCTGGGAGCAATGTGTGATCGCAGCTGTTTCTTCCTTTTAACTGCTAGTGGGGGTTTGAACTGATTGGGTGGGAGCTTGGCTGTGCTCTGATTGGCTGGAGGTTTTTTTGTGCTCTGGTTGGCTGGGGGTGTGTCCTGTTTGGGTGGGGGCTTGGTTGTGCTCAATTTAGTCTGTGTTGCAGGGGGATTTGAGCTGGTGAGCTGCATAGCTGTTGTTTGGCTTTGTGGTGGTGCTACATCTTCATAGTGGGTGTCAGTCTGCTGCATGTATGGATTGGAGGGGTTTGAAATGGCTAATGTTGCAGCTGCGGTCTGGCTTCTGGTCCTTGGTCGTGCTTCTTGATCAGTGTGGGTTTGGGTCTGGTTTCTGGGTGGATGTGGGGTGGTGACATCCTGTGGACCTCGTGAGTGTGGGTCTGGTGTCATTCCTCGTGTTAGGGACTCGTTTGTCAATAAGGGCGGGTTTCCAAATGGCTGGTAGGCGGGAGGTATCATCTCGTTTGTTCATGCTGTGTGGGCGTTTTTCTATCTCAATGGCTTCTCTGATTATTCTGTTGTTAAAGTGTTCAGTTTTGGCGATAGTTCTGGTCTTTTTAAAGTCAATATCATGTCCTGTGACTTTAAAGTGTTGGACCAGGGAAGAAGTTGGTTCCTCTTTTTTGACTGAGTTCTTGTGTTCTTCAATGCGTGCACTTATTCTTCTGTTGGTTTGTCCGATGTATGTGGTGGGGCAGGCGGTGCATGGGATTTCATATACTCCTTGATTTTCTAACTCAATTTTGTCTTTGGGGTTTCTTAGGATGGTGGATATTGGGAAACCAACACTAGGATTTGGACAGTTGTTGGAACAGTTGCATAGCTATAGGTCTTTTTTATAGATTAACCTATTGAGAAAGAGGCTTTCTACAGGGTAGACAATGTGGTGATGCTTCTTTGCTTATGCTGAAGAATTCATCTTCATATATATATAGAAGCACGAAGCTGAAGCCTGAAGATGACGAATGAGACTTCGTCGAAACGTCGCCAAGACACGTCGCCAAGACACTTCCAATTTTACACGGGAGAAAACCCGAACAACCAAAGACCTATATATATATATATATATATATATATATATATATATATATATATATATATATATATATATATATAATTATTTCCATTTTCCAACATCATATTTATATACAATCTGTTATCCATCATTAATCATTAATTTTTATTTATTGGTGATTCGGGCCTGCCCGACTGCCACTTCCTTTCTTCACAACTTCCCTTTACCCTCTACTACTTTCCCCTTCCTTCATCTCCTTCACTTTACTACTTCCTCTCCTCCTTCTCCACTCCTCCCTTCTTCTACCCTTTCTAAGCTTCTTATTCCCCTCCTCCTTCTCAACACTTTCTTACCTACTTTCTTCCCTCCTTCTACTCCTCTCTCCCTTTCTTTCTGAAATGGCAGTCGGGTAGCCCCAATATCATTTCAAATTTTAATTTCAAATCTTCAATCATTGCTGTACATTAATAACCAATCCATGTATCATTTAACCATAATCATCATATTCACATCTTAAACATTCCTCCCCTCTCCTATTCTATTTTCCATCATCTCCAAACCAGTTAACTTAGCATCTAACAACAAAGGATTCCCACTCTTTAAAACATTAATATAGAAATGTCTTGCTTTCATAACTGTACTAAGAAAATACTTTCTACCTCTAAAATTCACTGACAAACCCATTGGAACTTCCCATCTAAAATATATCTGATGTTTCTTAAACTCATCCACTAAAAAAGCAAATTCTCTTCTCTTTCTTAACATTTTAGGAGGAATTTCCTTCATTATTTTTATATCTTGTCCCAATATTTGAAATTTATTTTTATAAAAGGCTTGCAAGATTTCATACCTAACCTTTTTAGTTGTAAAATAAATAACCGCATCCCTCGGTAATCTATTTTGTCTTGCCCACCAAGAATTAACACAATAAATTCTTTCAATATTAGTCTCAAAGTCTTCTGGCTCCACACCCTTTATCTGAGCAAAAGCTTGCGTAAAAATCTCTTTTAAATTTTCCTTCCCACTTTCCTGCAACCCCCTCACCCTTATGGCATATTCCATTAATCTATATTGTAATATTACTCTTTCTTCATCTGCCCTATCTACCTTTGCCTGTATACCTTCCATCTTATTATCTAAGTTCCAATTGTTTTGATTCTTTTGAATTTCGTCTATTTTCCTTTGCAACTCTAAATTAGCTTTATTAAGTTCTTCCAAACTATCCTCCATCTGAATACAAGACCTTAATATTTGCGAAATTGCATCCTTTACCATTTTCATTTCCCTCTTCTGCTCTTCCACTACTTCCTTAAAATCCAACATCTCTTTCTCTCTTTCATCAAATTTTTGATCTATTTCTGAAAAACGAGTCGCCAGAAACTCCTGTAAAAAATTTCTTAATTCCTCTTTGATGTCTTCTTTTAATTTTCGTATCTGAACTGAAGAAATTTCAAAGTTTTTAGTGGCTTTTGGTACTATTTGCTTAAAAGCCATTTTTTAAAATATATACTTACCCAGTAACAGAGGACAAAAAGGGGTTAAAAAGGAAAGATTCAAAAAACTTTTCTTCTAAATCACTATAATCCCAAAGAAGAAAAAATATAAATCATAAAATTCTCATTTCTTCCATTTAGTTAGTATCTTCTTGTATATCTCCTAGTTCCAGACTAACTGTTAATAAGCATTTCCTTAACTTTCGTTTCCAATACACAAATCGCCATTTGCTTGCATTCCACAAAACACCATTTGCTTTCTTCTCTCCTATCTTCGCAACAAATGTATCCTCTATTAAGGGCTTGCAGGCTTCTTGCAAACAAATGCTAGAACTCCAGTTTCTGCTCTGTCCACGATACAATCCATCACAAATCCATTTCTGCCGCGGAGATTGGATGCTACGTTTTTTTCTGCCAAAAGGCAGTTGCCCTCCGAGTTCGGAGCTTCTTTCAGGCTTTAGAAGGAGCACTCCCCTCAAGCCTCCAGAAACTTTTCTGGGGATTCTCTGGGTGGCTCAACTTCAGCCCGAATGCTCATCTCTCCCTCTTTGCCCGAGGGGGAGATTTTCAAGCTGCCGGACAGCTGATTGACGCTGTCCTGGCAGCTCTACAGACTATGGGGTTAGTGGTCTAAAAAAGACCGCCATCAACGAAGTGGAGCCAAACCGGAAGCCAAGAATTCATCGTCTTTAAGAAGCTCCACTTGCTTGCCTGATCTTTTACTGCATAAGTAATATAGTAATGGCTGCTGTCCAAACAAGGAAACAAATGGTTCTATTAATGAGAAATTTAAAAAAATATTGCTTAGACTAATTCTCAGAACACAACTGATTAATAGATTGGAATCTGTACAAATTTTCCATCTATATCCCAAATAGCAATAGCACTTACTTATATACTGTTTCACAGTACTTTACAGCCCTCTCCAAGTGGTTTACAGAGTCAACATATTGCCCCCAAAAATCTTGTTTTACTGACCTCGGAAGGATGGAAGGCTGAGTCAACCTTGAGCCTGGTGAGATTTAAACTGCCAAATTGCAGGCAACTGGCAGGCAGCAGAAGTAGTTCTAACTTCAGAAGTAGTTCAGAATGCGTTCTAACCACTGCACCACCTGGTTCTTTTTAGATAATAGATGGTACATAGATGCTGTTAATATGTTTAAATCTTTCTGTGTTTTCATTCCCTTTATTTGGTACCATATAATAAAATTTCTGCTCTGAAAATATAAAGCTGGTTAAATTCCTATTTAGCAATGAACAAATTTTTAGATGGCTCATGAGGTAGTATGGATATACGGAGTTCATAATTCTATTCCTCCTGTAAATATTTAGCCAACCATTGCTTCTTTTTATGTGAGGCACAATGATAATTAGATTTTGAATAAATGCTTCAGTACTGTCCCATTATAGATGATGTAACCGAGTCAGAACACTCTATAGGTAGTCTTTGACTTACAACAGTTCATTAATGACTGTTCAAAGTTACAATGGCACTGAAAAAAGTGACTTATGACCATTTTTCACAATTATGACCATTGCAGCATTCCCACGGTCCATGTGATTTGTATTTGCATGCTTGACAGACTCACATTTATGACAGTTACAGTGTGCCGGGGTCATGTGATCACCTTTCTCAACCTTCTGACAAGCAGTGTGGAAACCAGATTCACTTAACCACCGTGTTACTAATTTAACAACTGATTCACTTAATATGGCAAGAAAAGTCATAAAATGGGGCAAAACGCATTTATCATTAAGCAACATAGATTTTGGGCTCAATTGTGGTCATAAGTTGAGGACTATCTGCATTTCATTTAATAATCTAATCTAGTCAATATACATTCAAAAATGACTTAATATTTCCAAATGTTCAACCAATAAAATCCACTAAATTGTAATAGCCTTTGTAACAGCTTCAACTTTAGACATCAAGGAATAAAAAGATTGCCAAATTCTGTTTTAATTCATATATATTATGAACATATTATGAATTTAAAAGATATACCGGTAAATTGGGTGATAGTGCTATGAACTACAAAAAAATCCAAAATTTTATTTAACTACCTGTATACTTATTATATAGTTCACGTAAAGATCATGTATTTGTTTTGAAGAATCTGTGGTTAGACTATAAGAATTCATGGATGCTGATTGGCAATTACCTGTCTGTAAATATTAAAAAGCAACCTTTTCATCATATAATAAATTCTGCAATTAGCCTAGAAAACATTATCAGAATTTGCATTAACCCCAACCTGGTTTCTCTAAAAGTCATTTGTCTTTAGAGAGATGACAGTAAGGAACTGCATATCTATTTTCATAGATAGTTTTTATTTAATTGATACTTTTTGTTAGACTGGGTACATCACTACTTATTTTTTAAAAAAACATGTGAAAAAATTTTTTTCTTCACACTTTGGACATTGTGTAAATGAAGAAGAAAATAGGCAATCCAGAGAGCTAGGTTCTTACAAAAATTTTTTAGAGTGGTTCTTATGAATGACTGGGCTTCAATATTAGGGAGACAAAAACTGAACTGTTTCACATAAAGGTAATTATCTCACACATTTATCATTCAATGACTGCAATTTATTAAATATATAGAGAATAGCAACACTGACAAAAAATTAATCTTTAACTATTAGACTCCAACAACAAATAGGAAAACTTGCAGAGACATTTTCAGAAAGCTTAAGAATGGAAAGCTATAAAACTAATCTTTAAAAATTATTAGTGGGGATTAAATACCTGATATTTTCAGAGCTAATGCTGTAAATCCTTCAGTGGAAAGTATTATTGCCTCTTCATTCGTGATCATTAAGCAAATATTTGCATTGTTTACTCCTATTTATATTGCATTAATATTTCTATTATTAGCTTTAAAGACTTAATTTTGGCAATTTTAGTTCTTCATTTAATTAAAATATTTGAATCTTATTATTTCTTTACTATTGCTGCTAACTCTGGGAATCCAAATATATAGTTTAAAAAGTTTAAAAAATATGAAGTATGACATTGCAATCCAGACTAAAAATCACCTTACTAATAAAATCTCTAGCAGGGATGTCAAACTGGCGGCCCACGGCTGGATGCATCACATGCAGGCCAGGTCCATTCCGGCTCTGCAAAAAAATCGCGATATGTCACGTGACATAATTGAGTTTGACACCTGTGCTCTAGAGGAAAGCTGTCTCCAGGCTTGGAACAGAGCCAGGTCTTAAGGGCATTCTGAAACCCAAGGGGTTTCTATTGGTGTCTGGGAGGATGCTGTTCCAGAGGGCAGTGGCAGAGAAGGCATACTTCCTTGGTCCCACAAGATGACAATGTTTGAGGGAGTGCAAGACAGGCAGAAACTTTCAGAAATAGTAAGTAACAATGGAAACAAAGGATTTTTCCTAATAGGCAGAATATGCTATGTAAATTCATATCAAGCTGTATTTCTTCTACAAAGCAACACTATTAACAAACATTCATATTGCATTCTGTATAAAGAACCCCACTCCCAAATTGTACCTGCCCCATACTGCCATGCATTCAAGGAGCACAATAAGAATTCTGTAACATAAACATTATTAACAATTTTTTTATTGCAATACAAATCCAAAGTGCAAGCCCCTGGGGAACATGTGCTGTAGACAAGGAAAAAAGCATCTAAAAAGTTTCACTGCAATCAGGTGCTGCTCTTCGTATTCACATGTAAGCAGGAAGCAAGGTGGGCTTGTTCCAGTGACTATTCCATCAGAATCAAATCTCCACTAGAGCTGAGCTTTCAGAATACAACTGAAGGAATCAAAGCCTCCTGGCAGCTTCAGTATTTTGGTCTCTTCACCTCAACCCTGAAATTACAGACATTTATATGAAATGCTGTAAGATGGGTCACTTTAGCAGAAACCACACACACACAAAATACAGTACTAAAAACAAAGCATATCTAAGAACAAAAAATGCAGAAGGTAAAGTAATTAATATTTTTCAGACCACCCATGTACAGTATGTCAACAAAGTGAGTACACCCCCTCACATTTTGTAAATATTTAAGTATATTTTTTCATGTGACAACACTTTATTTATTTATTTATTTACATTTATATCCCGCCCTTCTCCGAAGACTCGGGGCGGCTTACATTGTGTAAGGCAATAGTCTCATCCTATTTGTATATTTATATACAAAGTCAACTTATTGCCCCCAACAATTTGGGTCCTCATTTTACCTACCTTATAAAGGATGGAAGGCTGAGTCAACCTTGGGCCTGGTGGGACTCGAGCCTGCAGTAATTGCAAGCAGCTGTGTTTAATAACAGGCTATCTTACAGCCTGAGCCACCCACGGCCCTGAAGGCTGAGTGACTCCCTCTTCCATGTGAAATGAAATGACACATGAAAAAATATACTTAAATATTTACAAAATGTGAGGGGGTGTACTCTCTTCTGTGACATATTTTATCTCCTGCCACAAATGAGTAGTTGGACTTTGCTGAATACATACAAGATAACATATATGACATAAGGATGGTTCCATGAGTACTTTTCACATCGCATTAACTTTTCAAGTGAAAGCAATTATACTAACCCATCAGCCTCCATTTTCTTTCTTTTTTCAATGATCTGCAAAGAGAATACAATCACTGTACTGTGGATATGACATTAAAGCATTTATTTATTTATTTATTTATTTTTGGAATGCCTAACTTTCAAGCAAAAGATCATGTGAATAGTAAGAAAATCAAATAGAGCAGCTGCTTTCTGGTAGAATGAATACTGATTCTACTGTACACATGAACAAGTTTAGCTTGCTCCCACAATATAAAGACAACTTTTAGGCATCAGAATTTTGATCATAAACAAGCTATTAGGTGTCACATTCTGATTGAAAGCTCTGACTGAAAACTGTATTCATTGCGCGGACCTAAAAATATATCCTATTTCTATGCATGAAACTGAATGAAAGAGCAGAACACAATCCTTTCCAAATCTTATAATTTGCAAATGTGTGTGTAAAACCTTAAAGAAAAGTACAATCTATGGTGGACAAAACAAATGTTTCTAAATAAATATTGCTTAAGATGCTTACTGCACTAATCTTTTTCCACTGCCGATCTAGTTCAGCTTTGTCATTGGTCTCTTTGAAACGACGTGTCTTACGGCCTTCAGACATCTTGATTCCATACTGGAACGCTGCTCTAAAATAAGAGGAACAAGTCAAGTACAGATGGGGAATTTGTGATTCAGCCTAGTTTGATGCAAAAAACTAAGATCTACTTTCTCAGCTCTGTTACATGAGGCATCTTGTGAGGCATTCTACAAAATGTAGTACAAATTTAATTGTAATAATTTTAATTTAATTACCTTAATATGGGTACCCATTTCAGAAAACTCTGGGTGGGTTATAAAATCCATAAAAATAGTAAAATTGTTAAAAACCACATAACAGGAAGCCCAGACTGAAACAACTAGAACAACAAACAGTGCAATACAAATAATATGACGGGGGTACAACTAATATATCACACCATGTTAACCCTCGGCCTGGGGACAGACAGGTCTTAAGGGTTTTCTGGAATCCTATTACTTATAAGTAATATATCCTATAATACTGCCTATTTTCTTACTCTATTGCAATGCTCTCTACATGGGGCTGCCCTTGAAGTGCACCCGGAGGCTGCAGCTAGTCCAGAATGCAGCTGCGTGGGTAATAGTGGGAGCCACTCGTTGCTCCCATGTAACACCACTCCTGCGCAGTCTGCACTGGCTTCCTGTGGTCTTTCGGGTGTGCTTTAAGATCTTGGTTACCACCTTTAAAACGCTCCATGGCTTAGGGCCCGGGTACTTATGGGACCGCCTGCTGTTACCTTATGCCTCCCACCGACCCGTACGCTCACACAGAGAGGGTCTTCTCAGGGTGCCGTCCGCCAAACAATGTCGGCTGGCGGCCCCCAGGGGTAGGGCCTTCTCTGTTGGAGCCCCTACGCTTTGGAACGAACTTCCCCCTGGTTTACGCCAAGTGCCTGATCTTCGGACTTTTCGCCGTGAGCTGAAAACGTATTTATTTATTCAAGCGGGACTGGCTTAAAAGTTTTATTAAATTTTAATTGGGGTTATTTTTGAATTTTAGGGTTTTAAATTTTTTAAATTTCGGCCATCTTTGTAATATGCTTGGTTTTAAGTTTCTGTTTTAATGTGTATATCGTGGGTTTTTATTATCTGGCTGTACACCGCCCTGAGTCCTTTGGGAGAAGGGCGGTATAAAAATCTAATAAAATAAAATAAATAAATAAATAAATACTCTTAAAAACAACTTGCAAACTCACTTGGGTAAAGCCTCTTTGTTATTCATGTACTCGCTATATTCTTCTTGTGTGTCAAAGTCCCAGCGACCCAGAGGTCCTTTTTTGTTTCCCTTAGGGAAGGAGAAACAGACAAATGTAGTAGAATTATGTAGTGAAAAGAATTGTACCACTTAAGGCTGAAAGTAAACTGTTTTTGAATGCTCCATATTTTAGAATACTCAATCACTAATTTTGCTGCAGAAAAGTAAACAAAAATGTTAGCTTCCAAGAATAAAGTATCTAGACTATAGACTTTTTGCAATGGATATGCATACACACATATACAGACAAAAGCATTAAAATATTTTATCTCACATGGTAAAATCCATTGTGGCACCTTATTCAACTGCAAGTGAAGCTAGAAAGTTAAAGTTGTCAGGTTCCCATGAAAAAATTCAATATAAATATATACTAGACAAACTCTGATCCATTGGGTCAGCTTTTCAAATCTATTTCCTTATCAGATTCCTCAATGCTTTAAGCAATGGCAGAGCTTCTAATGTTCTGCCTTCACTACAAAAAAATCTTAAATATTCAGAGAGATATTCAGAGATGTATCTGCCTTGAAAATAGCCCACGTTGAACTGTATAGCACAACAGACCACAGGAAGTGGTTTATGACATTTTGTATTATGTCATAAAATGTTTTATAAAATTTGCCAAATTTCAATTGCATGAGAGTAATGGATTCTGAATTTTGACAGCAATAATTAAGTTAGTCCATTTGAGGTACCTTGGTTCAAAAATTGTCCTATGATGCACCATTTTGCCCAGTTAAAGGTTCCAAATGACTCATTATGGAAATATTATACCATAGAAAAATACTTATTTTAAAATTATCGATGGTATACCTGATCCATTTTACTATAATCTACTTCTTCATCACTATCCACAGCCATGGCATCCATTCTAGGAAAAACACAAAATTGGCATTAACTATATTTACAATTCTAGTCAAAGTTATATTTTGAGATATAGCAGTAACAAATAAGTAGATAACAAATAAGTAGATTCTATATACCATAGAATCTAAGTAGAATTCTCTACTTAGTTTATAGATTCTATATACATGGTAAAATATAATACTGAAAAATTGGTCTTCAGTCAGCATCTATAGAAGTAGACTATTTCAAAAAAGTTATATTCTCCTAGCCCACTACTGTGCTCATTTATAACACAGTGTGTGTATGCGCGCATGAAAGAAAACTTTAATTGCAGGGCTGTTTTGAATATCTACAAACTATTTAACTTCATTATCTAGATTTTACTAATGCTTCAGTATAAGGCGAAATATTTTCCAAGCATGTGCATATGATAATGAATTAGCCCTATCAATCTCTGGCCCTGACATTTTAAATAAATAAATGCTTTTTATTTTGTCAAAATTATTTGCCAAGGAAATGTGCATGGCCCTTGAGCCAAAAAGATTCCTGGTCTGAATGTTTTTAATTTGAAATTTATGTTCCACTATTCCAAAATTTCGAGAACTTGCTGATGGTACTTCTGTTCCTATATCAGTCCTCTGAATATTGAATACATAATATTCTTACGTTGCAGGGTAGCATTCAGCATAGCTGTTTAGCATTCCAAAGAAATCACCCAGTTGCTTTTTATCTTCAGGTTTTTTTAATGTATTAAAGGATAAGGAACAAAAGTCTTGAAAAGGACAAGATTGTCTCTATCTAATAAGCAGCACCATGAATGCATATGGGGAGAACAAGCAGAATATTAAAAAGCTCTTAAGCTGTTCAGTCAACATTTTCTTTCACACAGGCTTTACTACCAAGCACATCAGTTTCACTGGAGCCAAGTAGCTCTTCCAGTCACTACACTGGAAACAATAGGTAACCCTCAACATACAGCTATAATGGAGCCCAGAATTTCTATCTTAAATTGTAACAGTTGTAAGTCATGGTACCCATATGACTGGCCCAATTTTATAACTTTTTTGCAGCAATTATTAAGTGAATACTGTGGTTTTTAAGCGAATCACTATGTACCTATGGGTGTTTTCTACTGGAAACTGGACAAAAAGGCCAGAAAACTTACAACCATTCATATAATGATCATTCAAAATTATGACAGTGCCAAATGGACTTGCAATTGTGCCCAAAGTTATGGCCGCTGCAGCACCCCTGCAGTCATGTGATCAAAATTTGGATGCTTGGCAACCCAACTGCATTTACAACCATATGGGCACTGCAACTCTGCCCCTCTAATCTCCCCAATCCCCGTGGTACAATCCTACATAAAGGCCAGGGGCTTCAGCAGTTTTAGCCAGCTGTCCCCACTCTTAGACCTCAATTTCAATCCCAATGCTGCCTCTACCGTAGAGAATTGCTATCTCGAGCCCCATACTGCAGCCAGCCACACCAGCACCAATCGAGCCTATATGTGGGAAATGAAAAGAAAGAAAGAAAGAAAATTCAGGGAAACGTCTGAAGTATTACGAGAATGGCTCCTCTCTTTTCTATGCTGGCATTTTGGCAATCAGCAGCAGGGAAAAAACAACTGAAACGGAGTAGCATGCAGAATGGCTGGCCGCAGTGTGGCGCTTGAGACAGTATTTCTCAACAGCAGTGGCAGCATGAGGGCTGAACTTGAAATTTGGGAGCGGCAGCATCTGGCCAAAGTTGCTGAAGACCCCAGACCTCTACTCCAGAACCAACCCTGGTGGCATTCAATGTCATTGAATGCCGCATTGGAAGGTTGGCCTGGGCTGGCTGAGGCTTCCTGAAGTGGTTGTGTACTGTACTGCAGCACCTAGCCAAACTCACATATGGCCTACCCTGGGCTCCTAGAACCTCCCCCACTCCTGAGGCAACCTTGCATTCCTTACCTGAGACTCCTCCATTTAACAACTTGCAAGATTGCTTAATGACTGCAACCTAGAGTGCCAGGATTGCAGTCATTGAGCAAAGCAGTCATGTAAGGTCTCTCTGAACACTATTTCAATGGACCACCAAGATTCTGGTTTCAAATGTCATCTTAAGTCTTGGACTACATGTATGGTGTTCTTTTGGAGCTTTCCCAAGATACAAAAGCAAAGTATTTTTTAAATAAAGGTTGGAATTTATATAGAAGACATCTGTTTTATCAAAAACCCTATAGCAGCTGCTAAATCTAGAATCCCATCCCTACACAGATGTAAAGGATATGGTTCTGTCCCTTCCCAGCCAGTAGCACCAGCAAACTTTTCATTGATTGATTTAATCAACTCTTTGGCTGAGCCAGGTCCTGAAAAAAAGGAGAAAGAAGAAAGAAATTATTGATCAGTCTGACAGAAATAGTAGTTCCAGCTGACTCTTATTGAAAACTAAGAGGAGATAAGAAAACATAAAAAAGGATTCCAGTCATACTGTATTAGATTTTCTAAATATTCAGTGGAGATAAATCTCTAGTGCTATTGAATGACTAGGATAAAACTTGTTTCTTATTAAATGTGCAATTGCAGAGATACTTTGTTTAGCAATCATATTTTTCCTGCTTGCATTCAGTTTTTAAATCAAGGTTAATGTAAGAACTTACCTTTGTCTATATCATTAGGCTAAATGAAAAAAAGAAAACAAACATTACTTTCAAAATAAACAATCAAGATGAAGGCTAGTTACTTAACATAAGACAAGCTACCGTATTTTTCGAAGTATAAGACACTCCGGACTATAAGACGCACCTACCATTTTTGGTGAGGAAAACAAGAAAAAGAAATCTGCCTCTGCCTCCCAGCAATTTTGCCTCGTTGCAGTAAACAGCAGCCTGCTTTACTTTCATTTTTGTTTTCAACATAGCTTGATTAGCACAAGAAAAAAAAATCTGCTCCCAGCAATTTACCTCCTTGTAGCAAGCAGCAGAGGCCCACGCAGCAATAGGCAATGGCAGCCTGAAACAGCTGAGAGTTGGGAGGCCGATCCAATGGACAATCAACTTGTGCTAATTAGGCTGTGCTGAAGCTGAAATGGGCTGTTTCTTCTTGCTGCAAGGAGGTAAATTGCTAGGAGGCAGAGGCCATAGGGTGAGGGCCAGTGGATGGGCAGGGCTACATTCAGAGTGTAAGATGCACCCAAATTTTCACCCCTTTAGTGGGGAAAAAGGTGTGCCTTATACTCTGAAAAATATGGTATGTTCTATGAATTCAAAAGTGCAGAATTTTGTGCCCACGTGCCAGATCTGATAAGAATCCAAAAGTTCCTATACCTCTGCAACTAGCATCTGACAATTACTTGAAAATAGAGTAAAATACTACAAGACCATTATTTCTACAATTTTACTGACAATTTTGTACAAATAATATTCAATTTAATTCACTGTTTCTGTTTAATTATTGTAACCTCATTAAGGTTACAAAAGATTTCAAAATTGTTTTATAATGGTAATACATAGCCCTGACCAAAGAGCCACAAAAAATATAATATCTGTGATGGAATGTCACCTGCAGGAGCAGTGGGGGAGAGTTTTGGCAATAGAGCATTTTCTGAGATAGAGGCCTAGACACTATCTCCCACTCCCACACTGAGAGTGGGGAGAAAGAAGCTCAGGGTAACCACACCCTAGAATCTCTTAGGATACATCTAGTAAGTTAGAATGTTACAGTTTTAGTTTGGCAAGATCCTGTCCATTAGGTGTAAGCAAGTAAAGAATTAAGCTTAATTGAATTTTGGGCCTGACAAAGTCTCAATTTTATGCGATAGATAGATGATAGACAGACAGACAGACAGATATAGATGTGTGCTTACCTCATCATCAGCTTTAGGTTTCTCAAAGTAGCTGTGCCTCTTCTTCTCCTCTTCACGTTCCCTTTCTCTCTCCCGTTCCCTATCTCGCTCATGTTCCCTATCTCTCTCTCTCTCCCGTTCTCGGTCCCGTTCCCTGTATCTTTCTCGTTCCTTTTCTCGTGGCACTTTTGCTGCCGACGGTACATAATCACCAATATCTTCAAAAATACTTTTCATCAGACAAGCACATATTAAAAAGGCAAAAGATAAATCAAATAAACATAAGTCTCAGAAAATGGCATAAGAATCACTGATCATAAATTATTCCTTTCTATTAAACATTTTTGCTTCCAAGGTGGTGATATCTTCTTTTTTAAACAATTCAGCTCCTGCACCTGAAGGGGAAGCCAAATTAGTTCACTTGTCTGTTCCTTCCAAACTGAGGACCATGCAAGAATACAGCATCTTCCTGAAAATAGTTCCAAATACAACGAGAAGCATCCAACCCCGAAGGATAAGCACTTGAGGTACTTATACTTACTTCATGTCTGCCTCTGGGGGTTTCTTCTCATCCAGTTTCCCTACAAATAGAGAACAATCAGACTACACTTACTTCTGTACCTATGGTACGTATTTCTTTTAGGTGATAAAAATACGTTTTTCCAAATGTCTTGTAGCATTTCATCAATGGTGCATTTTTATATGATATGATACCCAACTTATATGATATGATTACCCAACTGATATGATAACCTTTTCATTCTTCCATCATGCAAGTGTCTATTCCTCAGATTCAAAAAGAAATAATCCCCATCTTAAACAAATTTTCCACCCTAATGTGAAACATCAACCTATAGGGCAATGTAGAATCTAAGTTTTGTACTCCGTTTTCATTCTGGCATTAATCAAATGTTAATAGAACGTTAATTTTTAATGTTTATCATGTAAAACGAGATATGCAAGTCTGAATTCTAAAAACATATGCTTACCTTTATCCTTTTTCTTGAGCTTTTTATTACGAGTGCCTTGCCTCAGATAGGAAAGAATCTGAGTCAGTTTACTAATTACAATATCATTTGTAGTCAATGTGGTCTGGGCCTAGAAGGATAAATCACAGGAATCATTACTCTGATAGCTCATATACGACAAATAATGCTCATAAAGCATTACCACAGCAATTATGTCAATTACCTCCATGGTTGGACAATCAGCCTTACTTCTAATCAAAGTTGTGGGAATATCTGTGTCAGCATACTCATCATCAAGATCCACCACATAAGCCATTCGCCCTGGCAGGAAAAGCTCATTCCGCTCATATGCCTTGTTCCTAAATAGCATCCGATAGATGTTACGGCCTAGCAAAAAAGAGGATTCATGAATTATTCACACAATACATTAAGCTAAACAATACACAGTATGTTTTTATGATATTGTCAGAACTAAAACCAAGACATTGCAGCCATTGCTCCAATAAGCCATTCTTCAAAGCACATAAACCCAAGCCTAGAAAAATATATATATTTTCACCCTCAGGTTATTTAAGAACTCATAGAAACAGAATAAACTTGCTCACAGTACATGTTTATAACATCTTATTCTAGGTAAAAAAAATATATAACTGTTGGACTAAGATCAAAATGATCCAAGTTCATTCTAAAACACAGTTCATTGGGTGACTCTGCATGAGTCACTCTCTCAGCCAGACCTACATCACAGGGTTGTTGTTGGACAGGAAAAAAATGGAAGGAAGGCATTATATATGTTACCACAAGCATCTGGAGAAAAAATAGAATGTAAATATAATAAATAAAATGTTTGAACAACCTTACCCAAGCGAGTCTTGAATTCAATTTTATTTTCTGGATCTTCATCCTTCCTAGAAAGCAATGAAATACACGTGAGTAGCTGGACTACTATTTTTTCAGCCTAAAATCTCATAGGTTAGAACTCTTTTATCCCTACTTACTTAGTTTCTTTTTGGGGCTTTTCCATTAGTTCTTCCTCCTCTTTTTCTTTGCTGGCAATCTCTGCCCGTACCTAAATAGAAATACATTTTCTTTAAAATTGTATGATTTTATGAATATAGATTCCCAATAGATTAAATAGGAACAGGCTGCTGGCTCCCAACAGGTCTTCACCACTGTCTGCAGATCTGAATCCACCATTTTCCACTACCACCCAGCTGGTCAGCCACCATTGTTTTTCCACTGTTATGAGCAGCAGGGGAAAAAAACTTTATAACTTACCAGGAAGTTTAAAATATCTCCCTGCATAATAGCCTTGTTCAAAAGTACTATTTACTTACTGTTATTAGCAACCAAGAAAAAGCATTCTACCATGCTCTCAAGATTGCTGAGGCAGGGAAGGTTAAGGAGAGAGGGAGAAGTAAGTAGTGGCAAATGGAAAAAAAGGTTATTTAGATGTTTAATGCAGGTATTTTATACATGAAAGGTATGTATTCTATGCAAAATATTTAATTGACATAATATACTTTAGTAGCAACCACTGAAAAAAAGCCCCGAACAAATTCTCAGATTCTTCTTGATTTCAACCAATTTCTGCAATTATATAATTGGGAAAAAGAAGCATTACAATCCAAGATAGGAAAAATCACAACCCCCCCCAACCCATTAGATATATGGAATATTTTTAGGTAGAGCAGTAAGCACAAATAAGGGCAAGAACCTCCTTAAGATGTGAATGGTTATGCACTGTTGCATTTTCTGGCTCACCTTTTGTAACAAAGCAAAATCAAGACCCTTCACCAAGTGAGTGTGTTCCATGTCACCACCCAAGAATTTGGACTCCTGAATCAATTGCCGCCTCTTTTCTGCTGCTGATTTATCCCTAGTACAATAAAAATAAATGGTTTAAGGTAAGCACTATATTGTACTCCCAGCCAGAATGGCAGCAACTGTGACTGTACTCACGCCTCTGCAGTGGGTCCTACTGCCCTGTAATTGGCAGTTGTACTGATTAGTTCTGTTTCTTCATAATCTTTGTTGACACCATCACGTCTTTCCTTTGCACGGTCTCTGTATTTCTCAGCCAATTCCCTCTCTCGCTCAATCTCTTGCTGGCGTAGTTTTGCATAATAGCTGACATTTTAAAAAAGAAGAAAAGGCCAAAATAAATTAAACAAACAAAACATGGTATTCTAAGAATACATTTTTAATACCAGTAATACTAATTGCCACTTTCCTTTGTTAACCTAAACCTACATTAGTCATTCAGAGAAATAACATATATACAGTATTATTATTTGATTCATGCTTATATTAAGAGAAGCAAAAAAGAGAAGCAAAACTATTAGCTCCAATTATCCAGCAATATGATTCTTCCTCCAGTTCAAAAATGCATCAGCTCTTTTGGAAACTTCAGGAATCAGTCTCTATTACCTTTTTTTCTTTCTCCTGCGAGCAGCTGGATCTTCATCTTCATTGTACTCTCTGGGCATTCTAAAAAGAACAAAAATAGAAATGTTCATAATACTCTATGAGTAAACTGCAATTTATTATTTATTTATTTACATTTATATCCCGCCCTTCTCCGAAGACTTGGGGCGGCTTACAGTGTGTAAGGCAATAAAATGTAAATTCTAATTTCAAAATAATATTAGCAATAATGAAGGTTTACTCTTTATTCACATCAGAGGAAACCATAAATACCTTCAGGAAAAATGCTTTCAAAATAATATCATCATGTAGCCCGTTTATAGAAAGTAATAAATCTTACTTTTCAGGATACCTACATGAATAAAATGTACATGACATTCTCTGAAAAACATTACTATTTATTTTTTTTGCAAATTCTATTTATTTAAGTAGCCTAGCCTTGATTTTAGCATTTATTGTGTGTGCATTTCAATTATTTTGATATATAAGTTATGCATGTATTTATTTTATAAATAACATGAAATTAAATTAGACTAGTATAAGAAAGTTATGAATCAGCTAAAATGTATTTAGTAAATACATTTTTGATAAAAAGGACAAAAATTGCATGCTTACTCATGATGGCGAGATTTTGAAGGTGGTGCAGATGTTGGTGCTGCCCGCGGAGTCATAAGAAGCTTACGAAAATCTTCATTTGTCAGTTTAGATCTATCACAAAAATAATTACTTATAAAAGTGCATAAAAACAGAATAAGTAACTACTTACTATAATTATTCATTAAATTTGTATGCCACCTGACTCCAAATTACTCTGAAAAGGTTAGAGAAATTAAAGCATGTGAAATACTGCAAAAATGGTACAACTCATAGTACATAATTTATTAAGAAAGAAAAACTAAATGCCCCTATACAATATTCACTTACTATACCTATACACTGTATATAGATTTGCCATAATCCCTGCTAGTGAGAAAATTACTTTGTGATTTCTCTTGATTTGCCCACTGATTATACCATGAAAATTGGTCAGAAAAACTAGAAAGATATAGAAAAAATCAAAATGTTACAGTTCCAAAGCATAATACATTATTGCACCCTTATTGTTTGCTTGATCAGGTGGTATTTTATTTCATTATCGAAAGTACACTGAATAAAATGCATCCATCTATCTATCTATCTATCTATCTATCTATCTATCTATCTATCTATCTATCTATCAATCAATCATTTATTTATTTATTACATTTGTTTGCCATCGTGCTGCAAGGCAATTCTAGGCAGTTTACAACATTAAACACTATTTTTGGCCCTTTGTAATCTCATTAGCTAATATGCCCAAGTTTTTGCTGGCCAATGTATTCCAATCAGCACTGACAAAGATCCTTTCCCTTACCTCCCGCTGCACCATTGTTTAATAACAAGGCTTGCTTTTCCTCCAAGTATAAATTGGAGATAGAAGCAGGGATTAATAAAGTGGTACTGCTAAGATTTTGCATTCCACAGAAGTGTGAGAACAATTGGCAATCTTCAAAGTTCTATGTATAGGATATGGAAACCCTACTGTTGGAGGAAATGTGCTCGGTTCCTTTAGCAATGTATATGAAAAAAAAATGGACTGTAATACTGAAAGCTGTACCTTAAAATACAATTAAAAGCTCTACTCACTGATGAAAAGAATGAGACTCATCCACATCATGGCCATCTGGGGCTAAAGGGTTAGAGAATGGCTCACCTAGAAACAGAATTATAAGTAAACATAACATATCTGAAAGATAAGTATGCATTTCAGTCAAATAATCTACTGTAACATTTTTCATACAGAAAATATCTGCAAAGAAATAATACTAAGAAATACCTTATATGCAACTGATTTTCAGCCAGTTCCAAAGGGTAACAGTGTGGAAAAATTGAGATTCAAGAAAGTACTTGCCCAGAACAGTATTAGCTTTCTTGCAGTTTACAGACCATTGTGTGAAACCCAGCAGGAAGGTACAATGATAACAGAAACTATTTTTTTCCTTATCTTAATTTTTCCAAATTTAAACCTTCACAAATATAAAGTTCTCTTCTCAATTAAATTTTTTGTCACAGCACCTTGGTCTTTTTATTTTCTACATAATAATATATTAGCTGTAGGAATATTAACATTTGTGTCTTAACATTTCTACCGGAATTTTTTCAAATTTCTCCCTAAGAAATTGCAACCAAAGATATACCATTATTTTCTATGCAAGTAAAATCAAGGGAATAGCACAAAGTAATACGATTGTTTGCAATACCTATAGTTATTTGGAATTACTTCAGGATTCCTTGAAGACAGAAGAAACAATGAGAAATTCCCTAAAAGTCATGTGTGTAAATCCCACAGAAGCATTATAATACGTAAGTGCTTACGAATATGACCATGTTTAGAAAAATCAAGAGGTAAAGTAAAATACAAAAGGGTGAAAAAAAATTCCCAGTATACACAAAACTTTGGTTTTCACCAGGCCATAAAAATGTAAAACAATAAGAATTAGAAACTGATGATAGTGATCATATTCAACTATGAAATTGTAATTGAACAGGTAAATACTTCATTAAGTAACCCTTGCTTTTCCTTTTTTTCCTCAGGTTTCCCCACTGAAAATTCACCTTCTTTATATCCAGTGTAGTACCATACAGAGCAAAGTACAGAATATATAATTTAGGAAAAAGTGTGACATATTTTGCAAGAATTTAGCAAACAAATCACAAGCCATCAATTTCTGGTAGAAATTTTAAGGCACAAATGTTAATATTCCAACAGATAATACATTATTATGTAGAAAATAAAAAGACCAAGGTGTTGTGATGAAAAAGACAACTGAGAAGACTTTTGAGACTATATTTGTGAAGGAAAAATTAAGATAAGGAAAAAAACCTGCTTGTTATCGCTGTACCTTCCTGCTGGGTTTCACACAATGGTCTTTTGCCCATCTGATTCTATAAAGCTCCCCACCACCACCAAAGCTGTAATTAGAATCAAAAAGCCCCCTGCTGTATGGCCGTCCATTCTTTTCAGAGAGAGGGTCCCCCGTTCATTACAATAGGAGATATTTTTTTATTGGCCAAGTGTGATTGGATACACAAGGAATTTTTTTTTTTTGTTTTTTGTTTACATTTATACCCCGCCCTTCTCCGAAGACTCAGGGCGGCTTACAATGTATAGGGCAATAGTCTCATTCTATTTTGTATATATTTACAAAGTCAACTTATTGCCCCCCCAACAATCTGGGTCCTCATTTTACCTACCTTATAAAGGATGGAAGGCTGAGTCAACCTTGGGCCGGGCTCGAACCTGCAGTAATTGCAGTCTTTGTGTTCTTAATAACAGGCCTTACCAGGCAGAGCTAAACCGACCAATTTATCTTGGTGCATATGCTCTCAGTGTACATAAAAGAAAAGATACCTTCATCAAGGTACAATACTTACAACACTTAATGATAGTCATAGGGTACAAATAAGCAATCAGGAATCAATCAATATCAGTATAAATCGTAAGGATACAAGCAACAAAGTTACAGTCCTAAGTGGAAGGAGATGAGTGATGGGAACTATGAGAAGATTAATTGTAGTGCAGATTTAGTAAATAGTCTGACAGTGTTGATGGAATTATTTGTTTAGCAGAGTGATGGCCTTTGGGAAAAAACTGTTCTTGTGTCTAGTTGTTCTGATGTGCAGTGCTCTATAGCGTCGTTTTGAGGGTAGGAGTTGAAACAGTTTATGTCCTGGATGCGAGGGATCTGCAAATATTTTCACGGCCCTCTTTTTGACTCGTGCAGTCTACAGGTCCTCCATGGAAGGCAGGTTGGTAGCAATTAGGGATTGCTTTGTTGTACCCATCACATGGGAGACAAGACTCCCTCCCAGCCCCCTTTGTATGGATTCAGGCCATCGGCCACTCAATAATAAAACAAAGAAGGGACGGCAAGCTGCCTCAGATCCCTCAGAATATATGCGCTGGCCCTTTATTTGAAAAGGAAGGACAGCAACAAAAAGTCCGAGGGCAGCTCGCCGACTCCCTCTCACCCCCACCCACCCCACGCAGGCTTTAAGGTGACACTCACTGTCTCGTTCCGGCATTGTCGCTTCTCTTGAGATATAAACGGCTCCGGCTGAGGTGACGAACAAGCTTCACGGCGTTCTCTCACTTACCCACAAGGCACCGCGCAGGGAAGGCACCTTAACCCGCAGTGCACTGCGCGGAAACTCCCCGGGAGCTTAGAGATATGTTATAGTTCACCCATAGTCTCGTCGAGATAGGCTATTTCCGGGTTCCGTGTCCGAATCGAGTTTAACCTTTCTTTCAATGATCTCTCGTTAAAAATAACAGGCAAATCTAAGACTTCAGTATACCTATTCAACAGATTGCAGCAAAAAACCCATTTTCATTCAATATTTATCAAGTCTTAATTTTAACACTGAAAAATATAATCATTTTTTGCAAGTTGAGGGAACTCTAAATGAACTCTATTTTGTAGTTTGATTTCAACGGCTTTTCGGGTTCTTTGCCTAAATGTTTAAAAACTTAAATGCATCACTTTTTAAAACAATTTATAGTTTATAGAGGACTCTGAGATATAGACTGCAAAGATACAATCTAATCGATCTTTCGGATTTTGGATGATCTGGGCCTATCAAACCCTATTTGGTTGCTTACAAAAACGTTGATCTCGCTTTGCAGCCGCATTTCTTCCTACATAAATCGGCCGTTCCATCGCTGCTCTTCTAATTTTTCGCTGATTTCTACGCGTAGTAAAAACCGCTAGATCCCAGTACCGTAGAAAGTGCAGAGAAGAGCAACAAAGATGTTAAGGGGTCTGGAGGCTAAACCCAACGAGGAACGATTAAGGTATAGGGAAGGGAAGCAATAGAGGCACATGAGAGCTGTCTTCAAGTATTTGAGGAGCTGTCACAAAAAAGAGGGGGTCAACTTATTCTCCAAAGCACCAAAGCAATCCAGAGCAGAACGAAGCAATATTAAAAAAATACTTTAAAAAAAACCTTTCAATTAATATAGCTGAACCCCTAAGCATAATCTTCAATAAAGCCTTCAAAACTAGTTCCCTTCCAAAACTCTGGTCTCTAGCCACAGTCATCCCTATCTTCAAAAAAGGAGATCCAAGCCTTGTTGAAATTACAGACCTATCTCTCTATGTTGTGTCTCATGCAAAGTAATGGAATCTGTTATGTATTAACAGTTGTGCCTTTAAATATTTGAGCGGGAAATCAGCACGTTGCTGATTGGACGAAGCCTCCAGCAGAACTGTATAAAAGGAGAGGTTTTTCCCCCAGCCTGTCGCTGGGTTCACCCTATATTAAAGAGCTGTTGTCACTACCCTGGTCTCCAGCCTCGTTACTTCCCGGACTTAACATTGGCGACGAAGGTGGGATCTCGAGGCTAAGGGGAACCAGAACCGAGCTGAAGCACGCTAGTGTTTCCGAACCCAGCAAACTCAGGGCAGAAACGCGGAAATGGCAAACACGCCACCCGCACCGTACAACCCGGGCAAGGAGAAATGGGGAACATATATGACCCGTTTCGAAAGCTTTCTAGAAGCCAACGAACTACAGGGGATCCCTGATAACCGCAAACGGGCTTACTTCCTAAGCCATTGCGGGCCGGAGGTAATCGAGATTGCGGAAGCCCTGGCAGAGCCAACGCCGATACAATCGGTATCGTGGCCGACTCTGCAGACCTTGCTGAAGAACCATTTCGCACCGACGCCGTCCAAATACGTGCAGCGGTTTGAATTCGGAGAACGTAGACAGATGGAGGGCGAGTCCATCGGTGACTACATGGCCGCTTTAAGAAGAGCGCCCAAGGACTGCGGATACCGAGACTTAGACGAAGTGCTACTCGAGCAACTCATCCGAGGGGTCAAGGACATCCGCCTACGGCGACGACTGCTAGCCAGGAGCAACCTGACACTAGCCACCGCTCTGGACGAGGCCAGAGCACACGAAATGTCTACTAAAGCAGCAGAGACCCTGCAAAAGCCTCTTCAATCCAAGGCGAGCGCAAAGCCAACGCCAGTACACCAGGAGGAGATTCAGTCCGAATCCGAAGGTGAGGGCGAGGATGAGGAAGGGGTCTGCCGGACCGAGAAACGCGACACTGAGGACCGTGACGAGTGCGGAAGCTGCGGAGGGCAGCATCAGCGCCAACGCTGCAGGTTTAAAGACGCGACATGCCGGCGGTGTGGGAAGAAAGGACACTTAGCTCAAGTTTGCAGAGCGGCCCAACCTTCCCGCCGAAAATTCAAATCGGCCAATCAAAACGCGGAACCGGAAAGGCGGCCCGCGATTGGTTCAAACAAGAAAGGCGCGAAGTCTAACCAAACGACTGTCATTATAGGCCGCGCCTCAACCAAAGTGGAAAAGAAGATTTTCACAAAGCCCAAGATCGAGGGAGTACGGTGCAGGCTTGAAGTAGACACGGGATCAGCGATCACCATCATGTCCTGGGACACTCTGGCGAAGTCGCTGCCGTCCGTCGCGAAGCGCCATCTGCAAGCACAGCGGCTACGAGTGCACGACTACCAGGGGAATCGCATCCCTGTTCGAGGGACCACCTCCGTCCGAGTCGAGTACGGCCCTCACAAAAAGACCCTGCCCATCACGATCGTCGAAGGAACTCTGCCCAGTCTGTTGGGACTAGACTGGTTTCGTGCCCTGGGCATGGGAGTGACTGGCATCTACAGAAGTGACTGCAATTTGAAAGACATTCTCTTTAACGAGTTCGAAGATGTCTTCAAGGACTGCCTGGGCAAGTATAAGGGGACCCCTATTTCCTTCAACTTAGACCCCCAGGTAGCCCCCATTAGGCTTAAGGCGAGGAGAGTCCCTTTTGCCCTTAAACCAAAAATCGATAAGGAGCTGGACAAGCTCATAAACCAGGGGATTTTGGTGCCAGTCGATCACGCAAAGTGGGAGACGCCAATCGTCACCCCCATCAAATCGGACGGGTCAATTAGAATTTGCGCTGACTACAAGGCGACGCTTAACAAAGCCTTACAGAAAAGCGTACCGGTTCCCGTGGTGCAACACTTATTGCACTCTTTGGGGCAAGGGCAAGTCTTTGCAAAGTTAGACTTGGCCCAAGCCTACCAACAACTGCCAGTAGACGCCCGCACAGCCAAGCCCAAACGATTGTGACGCACAGGGGGCATTCAAGTGCACCCGATTGCAATTTGGGGTTAGTGTGGCACCAGGGCTGTTCCAAAACCTGATGGAACGACTACTGCAAGGGCTCCCAGGGTAGTTCCTACTTGATGATGTCCTAATTTCAGGGAAAACATGGAGGAATTGGGGAGCGGTTAAGAAAGGTCTTGAGCATTTTCCGGACAGCGGATTAAAAGTCAAGACAAATAAATGTCAGATAGGGGTCGAATCGGTCGATTTCTTGGGCTACGGATAGACAAGAAAGGAATTCACCCTACTGAGAGCAAAGTTAAGGCAATTAGGAAGGCTCCAGCGCCCAAAAACAAAGCAGAGCTGCAGGCATTCCTGGGATTGGTTAATTTTACGGTCTTTTAAAGAACAAAGCAACTGCTATGGAACCGCTGCATAGGCTCTTAGGAAAAATACTGTTTGGTCTTGGGGAAAGTCAGAAAATAGGGCTTTTGAAGCAGTAAAGAACCTGCTCTCAAGTGATAGCCTGCTCATCCAATATCACGACTCACTACCCCTAGTGCTGGTTTGCGATCGTCCCCTTATGGGGTGGGGCTGTACTCAGCCATAGACTTCAAACGGCACAGAAGCCCCTATAGCGTTCTACTCTAGAACGATGTCCTCCCAGAGAGGAACTACAGCCAATTAGACAAAGAAGCATTAGCCATTGTATCAGGGGTCAAAAATTCCATGAGTATGTCTTTGGGCGGAATTTTGAAATCGTGACTGACCACAGACCGTTACTGGGATTACTGGCTGGCGATCGCCAACGCCTGTGGCACTTTCGCCACGCTTGACCCGATGGACTATATTTTAGCCGCTTACTCATACAAGCTGCAGCATCGACCGGGAAAAGAAGTGGGGCATGCAGACGCATTGAGCCGATGCCCACTGCCAGGGGCGATCAAGACCCCACTCCGGGACACCCATCCTCCTTATTGACTCGTTGGACTCTGGCCCAGTCACATCAAAGGAAGTGGCTCGGCATCATACCGACATTGTGTTAAGGACTGTACCGGTTGGGTACAGAGAGGGTGGCCGCTGCGCCGGGCGAACGGTTCAAAGAATTTGTTAAGAAACGTGATGAGCTCTCGGCTCAAGGGGTGCCTGTTATGGGGTGATCGTGTAATAATTCCTGTTAAGTTAAGGGGCAAGGTATTGGACCTCCTCCACGAGGGTCACCCAGGCATCGTAAGGATGAAGGGTTAGCTAGAAGCTATGTATGGTGGCCACTCATGGACGCAGAGATTGCTGAGAGGGTAGGGAAATGCCAAGCTTGCCAAGAGTCCAGACCGCTACCCCAACAGCCCCAGTCAGAGAATGGGAAAAGCCCCAAGGGCCTTGGTCAAGAATCCACATTGACTTTGCTGGCCCTTTCACGGCCAAACGTTCCTAGTGGTGGTGGACGATTTTCCAAATGGTTAGAGATCATACTTATGAAGTCCACCACAGCCGAAGCAGTAATCGCAACCCTGCGCCACCTATTCGCAACTCACGGGTTGCCGGACACTCTGGTGTCCGACAATGGGCCCCACCACGGCAGCCCAGTTTGAAGAGTACCTGGCAGAGGAAGGCATCCGACATGCCCTCTCTGCACCTTTCCACCCTGCGCCGAATGGCCTTGCAGAGCGTTCCGTCCGGAGCGCTAAGGAGGCATTGTCCAGGCTCAAGCCAGGTGACTGGCAAACAAAATAGACTTTTCCTAGCCGTCCAGCACAGAACCCCAAGCACAGCCACTGGAAAAGTCCAGCCGAATTGCTAATGGGACGAAAACTCCGTGCCCACTTGATCGCTTGAACCCCATTACACACCCGAGGGTTACAAGGGGGAGCTAGAAAAAACAAGGGAAATGAGCATAGGCGACCGGGTGTGGGCCCGAAACTATGGGGACGGCCCGAGTTGGGTCGCCGGACAAGTAACAAAAATAACAGGGCCAAAATCGTACGTGGTAGAGCTACCAGACAACCGAGTGTGGCGGCGCCACATAGATCAGTTAAGGAAACGAATAACTGACCAAACCAAACCAACAGAGACAGGTAATGACCAATACCACTTTGAATCCACAGCTGACAATGACCCGGGGGAGGCGCAAGACTTAGCTGAGGTCCCAGAGTTCCAGCGACGCCATCAGGTCCCCGAGGGAAACAGCAAGGAAAATTCCAAAATTAATCCAAGGCCGGATAGCCAAGAAAAAGAGTCGGCCAATAATCCAGAGCCCGATGGCCTAGAGAAAGAGCTGGGAGGAGAAAACAGCCCCTCCGACCAGCTCAAAACACCACCCAGAACTGAACCGCGCAGGTCAGAAAGAACTAGGAGACGCCCAGGTTATTTGCGTGACTACGTCGAAAAATAGCATGTAAATAAATATGTAAATAAGACCAAGTGTTTTCTGGGAGGGGAGGAGTGTTATGTATTAACAGTTGTGCCTTTAAATATTTGAGCGGGAAATCAGCACGTTGCTGATTGGACGAAGCCTCCAGCAGAACTGTATAAAAGGAGAGGTTTTTCCCCCAGCCTGTCGCTGGGTTCACCCTATATTAAAGAGCTGTTGTCACTACCCTGGTCTCCAGCCTCGTTACTTCCCGGACTTAACAGAATCCATCATAAACCAATCCATTACACTCCATCTCGAAACAAACAACCTTCTCTCTAATAAACAATTTGGTTTCAGAAAAAAATTGTCTTGTAACCTACAACTCCTCCACTGCAAAAACATATGGACTACCAACCTTGATCAAGGAAAAACAATAGATACAATCTACATAGACTTCTGCAAAGCTTTTGATTCAGTAGTACATGATAAACTAATCCTCAAACTAAAATCCTAAGGCATTTCGGGACCTCTTCACAATTGGATAAGTGCCTTCCTGTCAAATAGACAACAAGTGGTCAAAATTGGCCAACACTATATCAAATCCTGTTCCTGTCAAAAGTGGCATTCCCCAAGGTAGTGTACTTGGACCAACACTCTTCATACTATACATAAATGATCTCTGTGACCTCATCTCAAGTTATTGTGTTCTCTTTGCTGATGATGTTAAACTATTTAATACCACTAATAATACTTCTATCCTTCAAGAAGATCTCGACTTAATTTCCGATTGGTCTAAAACTTGGCAACTCCAAATCTCAACCAGCAAATGCTCAGTCTTACATATTGGAAAAAAGAACCCTAACATAGAATAGAATAGAATAGAATTTTATTGGCCAAGTGTGATTGGACACACAAGGAATTTGTCTTGGTGCATATGCTCTCAGTGTACATAAAAGAAAAGATATGTTCATAAAGGTACAACATTTACAACACAATTGATGATCAATATATCAATATAAATCATAAGGATTGCCAGCAACAAGTTATAGTCATACAGTCATAAGTGGAAAGAGATTGGTGATGGGAACTATGAAACGATTAATAGTAGTGCAGATTCAGTAAATAGTCTGACAGTGTTGAGGGAATTATTTGTTTAGCAGAGTGATGGCCTTCGGGAAAAAACTGTTCTTGTGTCTAGTTGTTCTGGTGTGCAGTGCTCTATAGCGTCGTTTTGAGGGTAGGAGTTGAAACAGTTTATGTCCAGGATGCGAGGGATCTGCAAATATTTTCACGGCTCTCTTCTTGATTCGTGCAGTATACAGGTCCTCAATGGAAGGCAAGTTGGTAGCAATTATTTTTGCTACCAAACATCAAGTACAAATTTAATGGACATTACCTAACTGACGACCCCCACCCTGTCAAAGATCTTGGAGTTCTCATATCAAATGACCTTAATGCCAAAGCCCACTGCAACTACATAGCAAAAAAGGCCCTAAGAGTTGTAACCCTAATTTTACGCAGCTTCTTTTCTAAAAACTCTACACTACTAACTAGAGCATACAAAACATTTGCCAGACCTATTCTTGAATACAGCTCATCCGTCTGGAACCCATACCACATCTCTGACATAAATATAATAGAACGAGTCCAGAAATATTTCACTAGAAGAGTTCTTCACTCCTCCGAAAACAACAAAATACCTTATACCAACAGACTTGAAATCCTGGGATTAGAAAATTTACAACTCCGTCGACTTTGACATGACCTGTGTTTAACACACAAAATCATCTATTGCAATATCCTTCCTATAAAAGACTACTTCAGCTTCAATCACAATATTACAAGAGCAAAAAATAGATTCAAGCTAAACGCTTCAAACTTGATTGCAGAAAATATGACTTCTGTAACAGAGTTGTTAATGCTTGGAACTCATTACCTGACTCCATAGTCTCTACTCAAAATCCCAAAATCTTCAACCAAAAACTGTCTACTATTGACCTCACCCCATTCCTAAGAGGACTATAAGGGGCGTGCATAAGAGCACAATAGTGCCTACCGTTCCTGCCTTATTGTTCCCTTCATTATACCAAATTAATATAGTTGATGCATATTTTTTACTCATATATATATATATATTTTCTTCAAGACATGTTGTTTTATCTATGACAATTGTTTGTGTATACTGTTGTGACAAAAGAAATAAAAAAAAATCAGTGGAAGCTAGTAAGAGAGAGATCCAAACTGGAACTAAAGGAGAAATTTCCTGACAGTGAGACCAATTAATCAGTGTAATGGCTTGCCTCCTAGGGTTGTGGGTGCGCCAGTCTTCAACAAAAGATTGGACAGCATTTGTTCGATTTGAAATAAGGTTTCCTGCCTTGGGCAGGGATTTCGACTAGAACAGGGGTCTCCAAACTTGTCAACTTTAAGACTTGTGGACTTCAACTCCCATAATTCCTCATTCTGGAGTTGAAGTCCACAAGTCTTAAAAGTTGACAAGGTTGGAGACCCCTGGACTAGTCCAACCCCTTGCTCAAGCAGGAGACCCTACACCATTTCAGATAGGCGGTTGTCCAATCTTTTCTTCCAAACCTCCAGGGATGAAGACCTCGAAGGTCCCTTCCAGTCCTATGATTCTAGTTTTCAGTTTTCAGTCCAGAACTTGGGCAGCCATATACAGCATTAATTTAAGAAAAAAAATTGAGTTTCGTATCTCTTCAAACTGTTATAGATTTATAAGCAGCGGCAGCAGAGAACTATGAGTTCATTACCCATAACATCTCGCGCGCTTCTTATCCTGGTCGCGTCATTAAGTGTCGGTCTTCTGCTAAACGCCGGATTGGCTACAGCAGCGCCCACTGTCCGCGGGACCTTTGGGGCTGGCGGTCACCATGGCGGCCGCCGCAATCGTCCGAGCTGTTGGGGGCAGCCTTGCCCAGAATCTCAAGGAAATTCGGATCCACCTTTGCCAGCACTCGGCGGCTAGTCAGGGAGTCCGGTAGGTGAGAGACGAGCAGGGATTTTATCCGACTCCATTGTGGAGAGGCATGGAAGCTGTCCCGCTTATCCCTTCGCTGCTTGGCTTTGCGCATCACCGGTATGGTGAACACCGGTAGTATCGACCAGCTTGGCGTTGGGTGCATTGTGGGCATTTAGTACTTTTCAGTCTGTTTGGCTGCACGAAGTAGCCGTCTCAGTAAATGACTGGAAGCATTGGAGATAATGGTATACAAGGTATCAAGGAAACAAAAGTTCCTTTGAGAAGTGGGTCCTGGCGTGGCTGCTTCCTTAGGAGTTGCTCAGTGGATAGACTGGCAGGGAGAAAATCGCGAGGTGCCACCTGGACTGCTATTAAGCCTTGTAGGAGGTAGCCCGGGGTGGGGGTTAATCCTAATCCTTATTTTCATTTCAAGGCAGACGGGATTTTTTAAAAATCTTGATTTCCTTACAGACAATAAAAGCAAGCAGAGGACCTTTAAAAAATGGATTTAAGGATGAATCATAAGAACAGCCAGCCTTTTTTTTACTGGGAGGGGAGTGTTTCCTAAACATATTTCTAAGTCTGAAGAGTGATCTAATATTCCTCCACCCCTTACAGAAAAGTCATTGTTTTTTTCAGTTATTCTAATATCCGTTTGCATGATACAGTGAATTAAAATATATGAGCTGGATTCACACTGTACTAGACAAAAATGTGATTTGGCTTCTGTATGAATGTGTGTAGTATTCAGGTACTGACTTTGGATCAGTTGCTGTGCTCTCTCTCAGTACAGCCTACCTCAAGAGTTCTGTTGTGTTCCTGTACAGAAGGTAGGCTATAAATCAAATAAATATATGTAAATTTTGAAATACTACTTTGAAGTAAAGTGGAGGATATTCTGTGATTAATATGTATTTGTTAAATTTATTTACTAAGCATCTCACTATTGAGAGACTCTGGCAGCTTACAATATCATAAAAACAGCAATATAAAACATCAAAGTATTAAAATATTGAACATTAAAAGTGAATCAAAACTGAGTCAGATAGGAATCAATACACATCTTTTTGGAGTTTTGGTAATTGAATGGAATAAAATCCTTGAACTGATTGTATTCTATTCTACTTGTTGAATTCTTTGCAGAGATTTCATTGAACAGCACTATGTCACATTGAAGAAGGCAAACCCAAACTTCCCCATCTTGATCAGAGAGTGCTCCAATGTTCATCCTATGCTTTGGGCTAGATACGGTGAGTTAAGAAGGGCTTTTCTGTAAAATATTCTTTTGCAAGAACAATAGAAACAATTTGTTCAATTGTTTGTTCACTAGGGTTTGTTATTTATCTCTAAAACATTTTACTTGAAATATATTGTTGTTAAAAAGAAAAATCAGAAGGTTTTCTGCAGATATGCAGTTGTTTGTAAACCAAGACCATTTTCACATATAGTTGATATCAACAGAATATATGCACGTTGGCTTAATCTATTAAAAGAAATATACAGTATTAGAAACAGAAGGTAGAGATTCAATAAAGACTTTTGTGTTAATTCTATTACATAATACTGTTGACAAACTTAAGTTGAATTCTACATTCTTGCAACAGGGAAAGAAGTTAGCAGGTGCCAATATTGTGCAGAATAACTGGCAGAAAGGATTCTATGTTAGAATCACAGACAAAAATAGATGCTACTGTTAGTTTCTTTTTACTTATCTTCTAATAAACCATTATTTTAAAATTGAACAATTGATGAAGCAAAATGACTAGGGATATATGTGAATTTCAGCTGTGGCTGTGTTCATATAACATGCTTAACAAGCCAGCTAAAAATCCTAGAGGTTGCACTCATGCCACATGTACTGTGGCATCTTGAGTTTTGGTGGCATAGCAGGACATGCCAGTTTTTGTTGGTTGATATTCTGGGTATTGTATGCACCAAGAAGATAGGCAATAGAGCATGGGTGTCAAACTATTTCACTGAGGGCCGCATCAGAGTTTGACCTCAGGGGGCCCAGCTCAATGTCACTCGTGTCGGGGGCACTTGTGGCGGCCTGAGCATTCTGCCAGCAAAAACGGGCTCCAGAGCTGTTTTCAGCTACAATGGCTTCCTATAACCATCTGCCAACAAAAATGGAGTTTAGGAGGGCTGTCTGCAGCACTCGCAAGTTTCATTTTTGGCTGTGAAAAAGCTACATATGGCACTGTTTCAAACCTACAGCAGCTGCAGCACTCTGATCACAAGGATGCTGCAACACCCCCCACCTCTTTCCCCCCGTCCCATTTTGCTGGGACCTCATAGTATTTACGCCGCTACTCCCGATGCCTCCTGGAAGATGCAGCTGTCAACTTCAGTACTCTGACAATTACTTGTGGAAATGGTGACTCCTTTGGAATTTTTCTGCCCCATCAGCTGGTTATCAGGAGATAGTAAACCTCTCCTTAATGTCTTAGGCTGTATCAACAGAGGAATGGTATCAAGATAATGCAAAGTGATAGTACCACTTGAAATTGCATTAAGACACACTTGGGATATTCTGGTCACCCCAAGGGTGAAATGCTCCTGGTTTGGACCGGATCAGCCAAGTAAGGTAAAAAAAAAAAGGTCTGACGATCCCAGCTTAGCTGCCTGATCATCAGGTTTTTGTTTTTTTTTTACTTTTAAAAGCATTTTTTGGCCAAATAGGTTGTAAAAAAATACTTTTAAAAGTAAAAAAAAATAAAAAGATCGCACACCACAGCTGATCATGCACAACCCTACACACACTGTTCTACTTACCACATGCCTCCTTTTGGCATGCACTGTGCCACATGCACCTCCCATTTGGTGCGTGGTGCGCACTGTGCATGTGTGTGCATGCGCAGCCAGCGAACCGGTAATAAACCGGTTCAGATTTCACCAATGGGTCACCCCAATACAAAAAAGATGTTGAGACTAGAAAGAGTGAGAACAATGACAAGGATTAGTGATCTGGGACTAAACTGTATGATGAATGGTTGTGGGAACTAGATATATTTAGTCTGGTGAAGAGGATTAGTGATGACATGATAGCAGTCTTCCAATACTTAAGGAACTGTCACAGATAAGTGGGGCTGATCTATTCTCCAAAGCACCTGAGGGCAGGACAAGTGAAGGATGGAAGATTATTAAAGAGAGTTCCAACCTAGAATTAAGGAGAAATGAGAACAATCAATCAGTTGAATGGCTTGCCTCCAAAGGTTGTAGGTGCTCCATCAATGGAGGTTTTCAGCAAGTGATTGGACAACTATTTCTCAGGAATGGTATAGAGTCCCTTCCAATTCTGTTGTTCTGATTCTATCCTTGTGACCGTAATAGGCAGACTCCATTATGGTTGTAGTTCAAGGACTATATGTATTACAGAAAGTGCTCCTGGCACATCACAAAGAAAATATATCTTCATCAATGTATCCTTTGGCGCAGCCTTTTTTTTAAAACCAGTGGCAGCTGAAAACATTTTAGAAAAACAGTATTGTACATATAAATTTTATCCCCATAGGCTTTTCTCTTAATTGGATTAGCAAATCTTTAGGTAAGCAATTCACTTGTAAAAGACTTATAGATTAAAAACACAACTGTGTTTTGAAACCTTAGAATTGTCTTTGAATGAAGTCTATGTTTTTTTAAAATCAAATTTGCTTTTTTACAGCCTTTGGTCTAGAAAAGAACGTGTCACTGAATAACCTAAATGTGGACCAAGTTGCCAAAGCCTTGGAGAATGCTGTTAATAGCAAAATATGAAGATAATCCTGTATTCTTATTTGATTTTAAAATAATATATAGTTTTGTTTGTAATTTTCATGTAATTAATTGTGATCTACAAATAAAGTCATATACAATGTGTCTTGTTTTGATCAACATACGTACCAGGCAATCTAAGCAATATAATGAAAACATGCAGAGCAAGGCTTCTAGAATTCTTTCCCATTCATTCATTCATTCATTTATTTATTTATTTAAATTTTTATACCGCCCTTCTCCCGAAGGACTCAGGGCAGTATACAGCCAAAGTTAAAACAATTAAATATACAAAATTAAAATATCAATTTAAAATACATATTCAATAATGGCCAAATTAAAACCATCAATTGACCCAACCTAAAATACCCCATATAAAATTACAAAAAATTAAAATTTGGAAATTTAAAAATCAAGCCAGTCCTGCTTGGATAAATAAATAAGTTTTTAATTCCCAGCGAAAGGTCCGAAGGTCAGATAATTGGCACAAACCGGGGGGAAGTTCGTTCCAGAGGGTAGGTGCTCCAACAGAGAAGGCCCTTCCCCTGGGGGCCGCCAGCCGGCATTGCTTGGCGGACGGCACCCTGAGAAGACCTCTGTGAGAGCGTACGGGTCGGTGGGAGGCATAAGGTAACAGCAGGCGGTCCCGTAAGTACCCGGGCCCTAAGCCATGGAGCGCTTTAAAGGTGGTAACCAGAACCTTGAAGCGCACCCGAAAGACCACAGATAGCCAGTGCAGACTGTGCAGGAGTGGTGTTACCTGGGAGCAACGTGGAGCTCCCTCAATCACCCGCGCAGCTGCATTCTGGACTAACTGGAGTCTCCGAGTGCACTTCAGGGGTAGCCCCATGTAGAGAGCATTGCAATAATCCAGACGAGAAGTGACGAGAGCATGAGTGACCGTGCATAAGGCATCCCGGTCCAGAAAGGGGCGCAACTGGCGAACCTGGTAAAAGGCTCTCCTGGAGACGGCCGCCAGATGATCTTCAAACGACAGCCGTCCATCCAGGAGAACGCCCAAGTTGCGTACCCTCTCTGTTGGGGCCAGTGACTCGCCCCCAACAGACAGCCGCGGTTGCAGCTGACTGTACCGGGGTGCCGGCATCCACAGCCACTCCGTCTTGGATGGATTGAGTCTGAGTCTGTTTCTCCCCATCCAGACCCGTACGGCCTCCAGGCAACGGGACAACACTTCGACAGCTTCGTTGGGGTGGCCCGGGGTGGAAAAGTACAGCTGAGTGTCATCAGCGTACAGCTGATAACTCAAGCCGAAGCCACTGATGACCTCGCACAACGGCTTCATATAGATGTTGAACAGGAGAGGCGAGACAATCGACCCGAGGCACCCCACAAGTAAGGCGCCTCGCGGTCGATCTCTGCCCTCCTGTCAACACCATCTGCGACCGGTCAGAGAGATAGGAGGAGAACCACCGATAAACAGTGCCTCCCACTCCCAAACTCCCCAACCGGCGCAGCAGGATACCATGGTCGATGGTATCAAAAGCCGATGAAAGATCTAACAGGACCAGGGCAGAGGAGCAACCCCTATCCCTGGCCCTCCAGAGGTCATCCACCAACGCGATCAAAGCTGTCTCCGTGCTATACCTGGACCAGAAGCCGGACTGGAACGGGTCTAGATAGACAGCTTCATCCAGGTACTGGGGAAGCTGCCATGCCACCACACTCTCTACAACCTTCACCACAAAGCGAAGGTTGGAGACTGGACGGTAATTACCCAAAATAGCTGGGTCCAGGGAAGGCTTCTTAAGGAGGGATCTCACCACCGCCTCTTTCAAGGCGGCGGGAAAGACCCCCTCCAACAAAGAAGCATTTATAATTCCCCGGAGCCAGCCTCTGTCACCTCCTGAGTGGCCAGCACCAGCCAAGAGGGACACGGGTCCAGTAAACATGTAGTGGCATGTAACCTCCCCAGCAGCCTGTCCATGTCCTCGGGAGCCACAGAATCAAACTCATCCAAACAACATCAACAAGACGTGTCTCAGTCATCTCATCCGGATCATCACAATCTTGGTCCAAACTATCCCGAAGCTGAGCGATTTTATCGTATAGATAACCACTAAACTCCTCAGCACGTCCCTGCAAGAGGTTATCCCGTCCCCCCTGGTGTAGAAGGGAACAGGTCACCCGAAACAGGGCGGCCAGGCGGTTATCTGCCGACGCAATGAGGGTGGAAACGTAGGAACGTTTCGCAACCCTCAGTGCCACTAGGTAGGCTTTCGAAAAAGACCTAACTAGTGTCCGATCAGCTTCAGAACAGCTGGACCTCCAGGTACTCTCTAGGCGTCTTCTCCGGTGTTTCATCTCTCTCAGCTCCTCAGAGAACCAAGGAGCCAATTGAGATCTACGCCGGGTCAGAGGCCGCAAAGGCACGACACGGTCCAAAGCCCCAGCCGCAGCCTGTTCCCAGGCCGCGACTAGTTCTTCAGTCATGCCGTGGGCAAGATCCTCAGGAAACGGCCCAAGCTCCGTCAGGAACCTCTCTGGGTCCATCAGGCGCCTGGGACGGAACCAACGCATTGGTTCCGTCTCCCTGCGGTGGTGAGGGGCGGTCTGAAAGTCTAGGCGGAGGGGAAAATGATCTGTCCATGACACCGGTATCGTCACTAAATCCCCTAATACCAGATCATTAAACCACTGTAACAGCAGTGTCCATAAGAATTTGTGTTCATTCTTCTGATTTTACATTTCCCTTCATGTGTGTGCGTATGCACGTGCACGCGCACTAGGAAGCACATGGTGAATAACTTTCACTCCAGTTTGGATCACATCATGGAAAGAAGGGGAGTTTAGTTCAGCAGCTTTTGAATTTATTTATTAAATTGCTGTCCAATTGACTCTCCCAAAATGATGTATTGGTGGATTTTTTTTTCCCTGGGAAGTTTTTTTCCACATTCACCAGATATATCCAGTCTATTTTAAACTTGGTCCATTTTTGCTGTCTTCTATCACTCAACCAAATAAATATTAGAAGCACATATATAATAACCGATTTAAAGAAAAATATATATTACATTTGCAAATTAGAATGCATGACTTTGGCAAAATATTAATGACATATTTAAAACTACATTCATTATGCTTAAAGTTTAAATCCAAATGGAAATCTTGTTCTTACAAATAACTACAAATGAGTATCTTGCTTATTTAAAACATTTCTATTAATTGTGCTAATTGTTACAGAATTCCTGGAATGCCTTAATACATATACTTTTTTAACAATGCTTTATCATTTTTCAGCTGAAGGGAAAAGAAATGAAAGATGCACGTGAGCACAAACAGAAAGGAAAGGTGCTGGTGGATATGTGTGTGAGAGAGAAAGAGAACACAAGCATAGGGATGCATTCTGTAAGTTAACCCATTTGAGGTAAATTGATTCTAAATATGTTCTATGATCAACATTTTGCTTAACTGAAGGTTACAAACAAACATAAGACTTGAGAGATTTAGTAGTACACTGGTATTCAAAAGGTATTCTTTAAAATTTGTTGGCAACAAATTAATATATGTCATTGCTTCAAGTTTGTAAGGAAGTAGAATCAAGATTTTCAATTTCAAGAGGATTATTTTGAGGGACAGCAGTTATCTGGCTAGCAGTTTGAATTAGCACTTTGATTTGTTCTTGCAAATGTAGGTTATTTTGATGCTGCTGTAAGGCATGTAGTCCAGAATGATTTACAAAGTCAATGGCAGCCTGGCAGAGTGAAAGAATATACACATTAGTATTGAAACTGCTAGTACATCTTGGACTTTTAGAATATATAATAATGCTGGGATACACAATGCATTAAAGTCTACCTTTGGCCAGTAAAGGAAGATCAGATGCAATAGTTCTAGAACTTCGCCTACTACTTGGACATCAGAAACAATAAGGATATTTACAAGAGAAGGAAGCACAGCTTTTTGATGCAGCATTTCACAGTAGGCAGCACCCTTGGCAGCTATATTGCATAACACTGTTAGAACCTAAAGGGGAAGATGGAACAAGAAACTAAGATGAGTAACTTCAGTTACCAATATCAATTTATACTGATATTAAAAACTTTCCTCAAATATTGTAACATTGTTTACAAAGATTTCTTGCCTTTCCACTAAGATTAAGGACACAGTATCAATGTATCTGGATCATCACACATGAAAAACTGTTTAAAGTTAAGATGGTGGTTACGACCAGTCCTTGGGAGTTCTGACTATCCCAGCACTGCCGTAGTCATGTGATTGCAACTTGTGCATTGGCAACTGATTTGCACTTAGAGTGGGTTGCAGTATCTTGCAATCACTTGATTGCCATTTTCAACCATTTGGAAAAAAGTTTGCAAGTTTCTGGGGTAAGTCCCACACACTTGCACCCTTCCCCAGCCCTTCTGCACTTGCACCATACTGGCCTGTGTACATCCTCCCTAATCTATTGCATACTCATGCACAACCCTGACCTGTATTATGCCTCCTGTGCACCCACCCCAACCTGTGCCTCTTGCATACAATCTTGTGCCCTACATGATTCATGCATCTCATGCACCCTCTCCTCCTCCCTGATCCATAGTTTTTGTGCAGGCACAGCATCACACACTCCCTGATCCATAATGCACCTCTCATGCCATTCTTGCACCTTCCCCAACCCACACTACTTGCGCTTCCCCTTGCGCCCTCCTGACCCATGTTAAACCTCTCACACACTCTTGCCAACCTTCCCCAATACCCATACTCCTTTTGCACTGTCCCTGTATATTGTGTAAAGATCAGCTGTCTGAAGTAGCTATTTTGCTTTGATTAATGGCATGCCTTATGCACGGTCACTCATGCTCTCGTCACTTCCCGCCTGGATTATTGCAATGCTCTCTACATGGGGCTACCCCTGAAGTGCACTCGGAGACTCCAGTTAGTCCAGAATGCAGCTGCGCGGGTGATTGAGGGAGCTCCTCGTTGCTCCCGGGTAACACCACTCCTGCGCAGTTTGCACTGGCTACCTGTGGTCTTTCGGGTGCGCTTCAAGGTTTTGGTTACCACTTTTAAAGCGCTCCATGGCTTAGGGCCCGGGTACTTATGGGACCGCCTGCTGTTACCTTATGCCTCCCATCGACCCGTACGCTCTCACAGAGAGGGTCTCCTCAGGGTGCCGTCCGCCAAGCAATGCCGGCTGGCGGCCCCCAGGGGGAGGGCCTTCTCTGTTGGAGCACCTACGCTCTGGAACGACCTTCCCCCCAGTTTGGGCCAAATATCTGACCTTCGGACCTTTCGCCGGGAATTAAAAACTCACTTATTTATTCAGGCGGGATTGGACTGATTTTTTAAATTCTAAATTTTAAAGTTTTAATCCTTTGTAATTTTATATGGGGTATTTTAGGTTAGGTCAATCTGACGGTTTTAATTCGGCCATTATGGAATAGGTATTTTAAATTGATATTTTAACTTTGTATATTTGCTGTTTTTATTTTTGGCTGTACACCGCCCTGAGTCCTTCGGGAGAAGGGCGGTATAAAAATTTAAATAAATAAATAAATAAATAAATAAATGACAGGGCAAGGAATTTCAGGTATGTCTTTAGCTTAATCTTGCCAAAAATGTCACTGAAACATATTTGCATTGAATTGAATACGCAGTTCCAGTTTTTTCACAGTGACAATATTTTAGAAAATATTTTTACCTACCAGCAAGCTGATCACCTGATAAGAACGTAACAGCTTCAACAGATCAGAAAAGACTTCAAGGCTTAGCAGAACAGAACAAGATGTGGTGCTGTGGACTGAAAAAGTACAGAAAAATCAGCCATTCATTTACCAGTACTCCTTGACCTAGGCCGGGGGTCCTCCAACTATGGCCTGTGGGCTGGAAACGGCTTGCCGAAGCCATTAATCTGGCCTGCGCGGGACCACCAGGCTGCCCCGCCCACATTGCCCTGCCTACTCACCAGCCCCCACCCACCTTCTGGAGGTCGGGGAGGCCAAAAACAGGATGCGTGGAGGCCTCAGGAGGCCAAAACCATTTTTGGGCGGCAAAATGCTACTGGAGACTGGGGAGGCCAAAAATGGGACACGCAGAGACCTCAGGAGGCCAAAAACGGGCCTGTTTTTTAGCAAGGTACTGGAGGCCGGGGAGGCCAAAAATGGTACATGCAGAGGCCTCCGGAGGCCAAAAAGAGGCCCATCTTTGGCCTTCCCGGCCTCCAGAGAGAGAGAGAGAGGGAGAGATAGAGACAGACACACACACAAGTCACAAACACACCCCAAGGCAGCTTCACTAATCTGCTTTCCACCCCCAGGAGCATAACAAATTAAAGTTTAATGTGTGTGTATTATTTGGACTGCTAAATTGGCCACGCCCATCCAGTCACATGACCAGCTAGCCACGCCCATCCAGTCACATGACCAGCTAGCCATGTCCACCCAGCCGGTCTGGCTCCCCAACAGTCTGAGGGACCATGAATTGGCCGGTTGTTTAAAAAGTTTGAGGAACCCTGACCTAGGCCATTTGTTTAATGATAGTTTAAAGTTATAATCATGCTAAAAAGTGACTTATGACCTGTCCTTGAAATTATGACCATTACCCCACCCACCCCCAGTCACATGATCAGAATTCAGATTCTTGGCAACCAACTCCCATTTAGAACAGTCGCAGCATCCTGCAGTCATGTGATTGGAATTTGTGGCCTTCCTAGCCATCTTCCAATAAGCAAAGACAATGGGGAAGCCAGCAGGAAAGATGGAAAATCATGGTCATGTGGTGTCTTGCTTAATAACCATACTGATTCAATTAATGACATGGCAAAAAAAGTCATAAAAGTGGATGCCGTCCCATGATGCCTCATTTAACAAGCGCACCATTTAACAATACATTTTCCAGTCCCAATTTTGGTAAATTGAGGACTACTTGTCTGGAAGTTGAGTCATGTCAACTGACTTCATTTTTTTGTTGGTTTGAAACATTTCATTGCTTATGCAAGTAACTTCTTCAGTCAGAGCAAGTTATTCCAACTCCTAAAATTCTTAGGCATCATTACTTGAACTTGTGAATTGCTCTTAATCTTCCTGGGGACTGATAAGAGAACAGCACAAAATATGGGGGCCAGATTGTGTCTGAGGTCTCCATTTCTATTGAGGGAAGGCTTTTTGACTTTGGCATAACTGGACACCTTTATTCCTCTCTCAAACCATTAATCTTCTCTGTCCAAAATGTGAACCTTATTGTCCTCAAAAGAGTTCCTTTTTATTTTTAAATGAAGGAATGCTACCGATTCTGGTCCTGTGGTGCTGTTTCTCCTGTGCTGGGCCATATATGTAGAGCTCTGAACATTCCCCACTGCACTGAACTGCATACACTACATTGCTCTTATTTTTTGGTGTCCAATCTTTGAAGTGGACAAGCCTCTGTGTCAGTGTGTTGGTAAAACACAGGTATGTGGTTTTTCAAATATCGGTTTTAGCTTCTCCAATATACCAGCCATGTAAGGAAGGACCAGTTCTTCCACAGACTCTGACTGTCAGCTTACCTGTGGTTTTGTTGGATCCAGATGCTGATTTAATAAACACCCAATTTCAATACCCACAAGCTTTAGAGAGCTGCCCTCAGATGCCAGAATTCTTCCTTTAGGCATTCCTGGAGGTGAAATGTTTTCTGCCTGTGATGTAATGTCCAGATGACTCTTAGTTTATGTTGAGGTGAGTAGTGGGAGTCAAACAGCAGTTACTGGGCTCTGTGTGGTGGTTTCCTGTAGCTCTCCATTTCTATAGTGCCATAGGGCTGCGGTGTGGCTCAGGCTGTAAGAAGCCTGTTATTAAACACAGCTGCCTGCAATTACTGCAGGTTCAAGTCCCACCAGGCCCAAGGTTGACTCAGCCACCATCCTTTATAAGGTAGGTAAAATGAGGACCCAGATTGTTGGGGGGGCAATAAGTTGACTTTGTATATAAATATACAAATAGGATGAGACTATTGCCTTACACAATGTAAGCCGCCCTGAGTCTTCGGAGAAGGGCGGGATATAAATGTAAAAAAAAAAGAAAAAAGAAATGGACTTCAGACACAATCTGTTCCGTATTTTTTATGCTGCTCTTTCATTAGTCCCAGCAAGATTAAGACTACAGATTCTCCAGGGAGGCCCCACTTAATGACCCCCTACGTATTTTAAGAGTTGGTACTGTCAGGTCCACCATCGTGTCCTGCCATTCTGTTGAAAGTGGGGAGGGGAAGGGGGCTTGTTGGCATTTTTCGCATGCTGTTGCTTTTGCTGTAACTGCTTGGGAATTAGGGAGGCGATCTCCAAAGATGGAGCAGACTCCCTCCCAGCCTGTTACAGCCTGATATGTGCCCTGAGGGTGAACTGTTATCTGCCTAGTACCTCAGAGTTCCCATAACAACCTTGCGGCCTCACATTGGCTGCTGGTGAACTGGTCACGGGGGTTGGATTTGGGGAAAGGAAAGAATTGCTGTGTAGTTTGCACAGGACTTTTTAGATTCCACCTTGCTTTCCTGCAATCACTTTCTCTCAAGTAAAAGTTCTTTTGATTCAACTTAATGGATTCAAGAGATTTACGTTCCTGAGGACCAGCTGGGGCATGTCCTCTGCCTCATCAGATTCCCGCTAACCAACTTGCTCAGACTGAAGAAGCTACTCGGATAAGCAATAAAATGTTTCAAACCAACAAGAAAATAAGTTCAGTTGCCATGCCTCAACTTCAAGACAGTTGTACCTGGATGACTGAGAATCTTCATCGATATATTGAAGATTACCTGTATTTGCTTGCCATTTCTCAAAAGCAGATTTTGCTCTGAACAAAAATGCTCTATCATTCTACAATATGCACTGTTTTTATTAATCTGTAATGTTCTAAAATTAGGCAGTTAATATTCTAACTAATTCTTTTAACTGAGTTCTTAGTATTATCAAAGCTTTTACTCTTTGGAAGAGTCTAAATGACAACAAAAGAAAGACTACCAATCCTGTTGTTCTCTCAACCAGAATATCCGAGACGTGTTCAAGGGACCTACCAGTGAGGTTGTTCAAGAGCCACAAACATTCGCTTACAACAAAGGAGTGTTTGGGCAGGAAATACTGCATAAAGACAAACAAGGCCTTCAGAAGGCACTCTTCCTTTATTAGCAGTTCATCATTATTTGCTTTATCTTCCGCAAGAAGATTGCCAACACACCGTACAACAGGGCATATCAACTGAAGGTAAAATAAAATGAGATATATTCAGAAAAAAGTTTCAGAGTCTTAGTCTGGTAAATCCAATATATAGTATTTGCCTTTCACTTTACCAATTCTAGACCCTCAACAGAAGTTGTTGCTATCAGGCAGGACAATTCCAGCAATAGTTGCACTAGGGATGGCACCGTCCTTTGGGAAATCAGCAATGAATTATTCACTTGGCTACAAATCGAAGGAAACAAAAAGATAAGTATTTTATTCCAGCAATGTGGATACAGCCCAACGTTTCTCCTTTCCATTACTGTAATCCTCCCCATGTTCATTTTTCAGGAGCACCAGATTTTGAATCTTCACAATCTGAGTGGAACCCATGGAATCTAAGTGGAACCCATGGAATCTAAGAAACACAGTGTTAGATAAAGACAAATCCTGATTTAGCTACAGTAGAAGCTTCTTAGCAACTTTGATCTATTATCTAGAACCTTACCTCTTTGGGTTTACATTACCTTATAGGAAAACAAATTAGAATATACCTTCTATTTATTCCAGATCTGTAAACTAATGGATTTGTTTCATAATACTCTAAACAGAAATTTAGGTATGTGGAAATATTAATTCTGGTATTCATAATATGCATTGACCTCAATACACAAACATCTATCATTCCCTTCTAAATGACAAATTCTGCAGTGAGTGGAAGATGAAACGATTCCAAACCAACCTCACTGACAACTTTGTCATCCAAAAGGTAGAGGAGGAAACTAGAAGTAAAGCTATACTGGACCTAATTCTTACTAATAGAGAAGAAGTGATAGAGGGAGTTGAAGTTGCCGGAACCTTGGATGAAAGTGACAACATCATACAGGAACTCAATATAGTGCAAACACAAGCAATAGAAAATAATCCAACCAGCATCTTAAACTTTAAAAGAGCTGATTTTAACAAATTCAGAGAGAGCCTAGGAAAGATTCCATAGATGAAAACCCTAAAGGGCAAAACAACTCAAGAAGCGTGGGAAACTCTGAAAAACGTGATCATAAAAGCCCAGTCCAGCACAATACCACTGAAAAAGAAAAACAAGAAATTCAAGAAGAAACCAGAATGACTGCACAAAGATCTCTCTGACAAACTGAAAGACAAAAAAGGACAAATACGAAAAATGGAAAGAAGGACACATAAATAAGGCTGATTATCAGCAGATAGCCAGAACATGCAAAGATAAAATCAGGAAAGCAAAGGCTCAGAATGAACAAAGACTTGCAACAAAAGTCAAAGATGATTTTAAAAAAGTTTCTTTCAACATATTAATAACAAGAAAAAAAGTCAAGGAAACAGTAGATCCACTAAAGAGAGAAGATGGCAAGGAAATAACAGGGAGTAGAGAGAAAGGAGAGCTGCTTAACTCATTCTTTGCATCAGTCTTCGCGCAAAAAGAAATTATAGCCAAACGTACCAAAAAAACCACTGTAAAAGACAAACTAGAAATAAAAATTAAAATAAGCAAGAAAATAGTTAGAGAACACCTATCTAACCTTGACAAACATAAATCATTGGGATCTGACAGATTAGATCCCAGAGTTCTGAAGGAGCTGGCAGATGTTATCTCAGAACCATTGTATCATATCTTTCAAAAAATCTGGAGCACTGTGGAAGTACCCGAGGATTGGAAAAGGGCTGGTATGATTCCCATCTTCAAGAAATGAAAAAAACAGATCCAGGAAACTACAGACCAATTAGCCTAACCTCAATATCTGGAAAAGATCCTGGAAAAGATAATCAAAAAACAGATCTACGAACAACTAGAAGCAAATAAAGTTATAACTAGTGACCAGCACAGGTGTGTCTGCGCCCCCCAAGCTGGGCCCCCTGCCAGAAAGTGACTCGGAAAGTGAGGGGGAAGGGCCATCAGGAGTTACCTCTGGAACACCGGCTCCTCTGACTCAGCTCCAGGAGCCAGAGGCAGGCCAGGTGGAGGAGATAACTAGGCCTCCGTCCCCTGACTCTCCCCCCCAGGCCACGTCTCCAGACCCGACTGATGGCAATCAGGCCTGGCTGGATCCCAGGTTTCGGAGATACAAGAGGCGGCTACAACAAAGGAAGGGATGGGGCAGGCCTAGAGATTGCTGAGTCACGGAGCCACACCCCACAGAGTATAAAAGCAGCCCCAGCTGCTCTTCTGCTCCGTGACGAGCAAAAATTGAGCTGAACTCTTTGACTCGTGGAGAATTGAGCTGAACATTCAGCCTGGATTGCTGACTTCCTGGTTGCCCGCAACCCCAAGATAAGGGAGACTTTGGCAGGCTCGCAGATTCCCTGCCAGGACTGATAGCAGCCGTGAACTCAATTAGCCAGCTCGCGTGGCTGAGGCCGGGAGGGGACAGAACAACAGGTTTGTTAAAAACAGATCATGCCAAACCAATCTTATTTCATTCTTTGATAAAGTAACTAAATTAGTAGACCAGCAAAATGCTGTGGACATAGTATGCTTAGATTTCAGTAAGGCATTTGACAAAGTAGACCACAACCTACTTCTTGATAAGCTAGAAAAATGTGGAATAGACAACATCGCCACCAGATGGATTTGTACCTGGCTGACAAACTGTACTCAATGAGTAGTTTTTAATGGTATTACATCCACATGGAGAGAAATAAGCAGTGGAGTACCAGAAGACTCCGTCTTAGGCCCAGTACTCTTCAATAGTTTCTTTTCTTTTTTTAAATAATTTTTATTTCCATTTTCCAACATCATATTTATGTACAAACTATTATCCATCATTAATCATTAATTTTTATTTATTACTGATTCAGGCCTGCCCGATTGCCACTTCCTTTCTTCACAACCTCCCTCTCTACCCTCTACTACTTTCACATCCTTCATCTCCTTCACTTTACTACTTCCTCTCCTCCTTCTCCACTCCTCCCTTCTTCCACCCTATCTAACCTTCTTATTCCCCTCCTCCTTCTCTACTCTTTCCTACCTACTTTCTTCCCTCCTTCTATCCTCTCTCCTTTTCTTTCTGAAATGGCAGTCGAGCATCCCCAATATCATTTTAAATTTTAATTTCATATCTTCAAAAATTACTGTACATTAATAATCAATGCATGTATCATTTCCCCTTCCCCCTCCTCCCCTTCCCCCAGACTTCCCAGAGCAAATACCGGGTATTACGACCAACAATCAAAAGCTAAAGTATACAAAATATACATAACCTCCCACCTTTAAAAATTTTAAACTTTAGATCCCCTCACAATAAAAATAAAGAGATAGGAAAGAGTAATAAAAAGAAAAAAAGAAAAGAAGCAATACCAACTTCACATATTATTTCTTCTTACAGTCCATTTTTAAAATTAATCCATCTTCTCAAATTCAATTTTTTTTTCCACTTGTATATTCCTTCAAATTTCATAAGTCCATTTCTCAAATTACAGTCCATCTTCTCGAACTCAAATTTTCATCACTTATATATTTCTTCAATTGCCATAACATTTAATGTCCATTCTCCTTACAGTCATTTTCATAAATGACTGAGATGAGGGAATAGAAGGGGAACCTATCGAATTTGCAGATGAAATTAAACTGGCAGGAATAGCCAACACCCCAGAAGACAAGCTCAGGATCCAAAAAGATCTTGACAAACTTAAACAATGGGCCCTATCCAACAAAATGAATTTTAATGTGGAGAAAAGCAAAGTTTTACATTTAGGCAGGAAAAATCAAATTTATATGTACAGATTAAGCAAGACCTGGCTAAAAAACAATAACTGTGAGAGGGACCTTGGAGTCCTAGTGAATGATCACTTCAATATGAACCAGCAGTATGCAGCAGCAGCTAAAAAAGCTAATACAATCCTGGTTTGTATACACAGTGACATCGAATCAAGATCACATGAAGTATTAGTACTGCTTTATAAAACCCTAGTAAGACCACATCTGGAATACTGCAACCAATTTTGGTCACCAAAGTACAAAAAAGATGTTGAGACTTTGGAAAAAATTCAGAGAAAAGCAACTAAGATGATTAAAGGCCTGGAGACTAAAACATATGAAGAATGGCTGCAGGATCTGGGTTTGGATAGTCTAAAGAAAAGAAGAATTAGGGGTGACATGATAGCAGTATTCCAATATTTGAGGGGCTGCTACAATGAAGAGGGGGGGTCAAATTATTCTCCAAAGTACGAGAGGGCAGGACAAGAGACAATGTTTGGAACCTAATCAAAGAGAGAAGCAACCTGGAATTAAGGTGAAACTTACTAACAGTGTGGACAATTAAACAGTGGAACAACTTGTCATCAGAAATTATGGGCAGTCACTAGACTAGACAGTCACTTATGTGAAATAGTATAGGTTCTCCTGATTAAGCAGGGGGCTGGACTAGAAGACCTCCAAGATCCATCCCAGCTCTATTCTAATCTTATTCCAGAATGCAGGACATAGAATATGGTCTAAAGTTAGAGTAAGACAGATGAACTGGCTATAATAGGATGAATCCTGCTCATATTTCAGCATATCCACAGGGATTCCATCAAACAGGCATGCCCTCATCACCTACCAAATGGACTATCTATTCAAAGTGGTTAGTGGGTAGAAGATACCTTCATGTCAGCGGAGAAGTCTTTGCAGTTTTCTTGGCAACATTTTTGGAAAAGTGTTTGCCATTGCCTCCTTCCTAGGGCTGGCAAGTTTGATTGGCCCACCCAGCTGGGTTTGTGACTACGGCAGGATTAGAACCGATTGAAAATTCCTCTTTTTTTCCTGATTTTCTGACATAATTATATCACCTTAAAAATCCAGTGATATGATGCCAAAGGATTAACCGTCTATATTATTTTTATGTAAATTAATGTGTACAATTACCCAATGTAGTTTCAGAACTATAAATAGAATCCTATCAAAGGGATTGTTTTGTTGTTTTCTATTTACTGACATACCCTGTCCCCTTCTAAAAAAGCAACAGAAGAGTAGCAATCTAGGACATGAACTAACCTAATTTCCTATTTAAAATAACAATTTTTTTTTTCTTTAGGGAAAGCCTTTAACTAAATTTTGTCTAAAAAGTAGTCCTGCTACCAACTGTCTTTTGCTCAACATTTTCCCCATCCTTGGTTGTTAAGGAGATTAATTAATTCTTTAATGGCCACTCTTCCCACAATGACACCATGTTTTTTTTCACTATTATTTGAGACATTGTGCATAAAATATATTTACCTGCAAATAATGTAGTGAAGACCCCATGCACATTCCACTGCAGTTCCTATTCCATCTTCCAGCCTGGAACAAACCAAGTGAAGCATGCATTGAGGCAGGGTGGTTTCTAAGAGCAACCTGCAGACAAAATAAAAATCTTATGTAATTACTAAGCAGAGAACTAAGCAATCAGATAAGCACTATCATCACAGAAGCTTATATCCTGTGGAAGAAAACACTGTACTATTGAGGCCTTGATAAATGCAGCAATAATTTATATACAATTTTACAAGGCTACTACATGTAGATTCTCCACATTAAAATGTATGTAGGTACTGGTTAAGAAATAAGGCTAGAAACAGGGAGACTCTAGTCCTGCCTTAGACACAAAGACAGTTTGGTAACCTTAGACCAGGCACTGTTTCTCAGTTGAAGGAAGGAGGCAATGGCAAACAGCTTCTGAAAAATTTGCCAAGAAAACTGCAGGGACTTATCTAAGCAATCTCCAAGAACCAAGCATGATTAAGAATAAATTTTAAAAATGTACTTTTTACCTTAATACCAGGGAATATATAAATGAAAAGGTGAAAACAGATTTCTTTTTTATAGGGAGGTTGTGCGAGTGACCAGCAAGAGACAGCTTACATATGAGAAGCACCCTACTAGAGGCTAAGCCTAGTGAAAAGCACCCCACATCATTTGCCCCACATCACCCAGGACACTGTTGCTGCAGGAACAGTTTCCAAGATATATACTTCCTTGAGCAGCCCTCATGCCCCAGCTTGACACTGCCAATGTCCAATCAGGGCAGGAGGAACTAAAAATGGTATTTGGATCCAAATGGGCATCACATAATCACATAAGCATGTAATTCCTAATTGGAATTTCACTTACGGTATGATTTCAGTTGCAGCTTCCTTGGATTGCAAGAGTTGTGACAGAACATAGCCAACACCTTCTTGTATCGTCACATGAGGAGACTGAAATCAAGCAATCCAACTTATCATCCAATAGTTTAGGGTCAAAGAGGCAGTTGGTGAAGGAAGCAGAGAATAGCAATGCATGTACAAGAAAACAGATTGTTCTAAATATCCGACAAATTGTATGGAAATACCCCACAAATATTCTCTTGTTTGGTAAATTGGGCCAAGGCAGTGAAGAAAAAGCTGTAATGCTGACAATTCAGTTGCCTATATTCAGTAGCATTTCTAACAGTTTCGTGCAAAAAATAATATATTGGACCTGTGGACAAGGTTACTATGCAAGAATTATCTCAGAAAATATACTCTTTTAGAAATACTCAGAAGTTTTTCAATAAGTTAAACAACTCTTAGTAATACAGTAACAAGCTATATTTTAAAAAAAGGAAGATATCTTCTTTGAAAATTATTTAAATGTCTTGAGCAACTGAAAGAAATAGCACATGCTACAGAAAAAGGAGACTTCACTTTTTTTAGTCATGGAGAATGAAAAATGAGTGCATTGTAGTAGCTGAGGCATTCAATCAAGACTAGGAATACCCATTTAGTCTTGGACTTCATTGGAAGGCCTTGGGCCAGTCATTATTTCTCAGTGTAACTTAAATCACACAATTTTTGTAGTAAAGATTAAAGAAGGAAAATTTCACATTTGCATCAGGAATAATATGTAATAAATAAAAGTAATTCATGAACCAAAACTGATATTCAAAATGGCTGGACAAGAATTATATTTGATACTCACCTGGATACAGGATGCCAACACTGGGATGATGCCCTGAGGTAGAAGGTGTTTCTTCACAGTTTTCATCTCAACTACTAAATTCCCTAATGTGTATAAACACAGCTCCTGAAATACATTAGGAAAGAGTATGTTCCTCCCCTATGTTCACTCTAATCTAACTGCAACTTTAAACAAGAGTAAGAGTAAACAAGAGTAAGATTAGTAAATATTTGGAAAATTAAATTTCACTTCTGGCTTAACAGAAGTAAGAGCTATAAAGCACAAGAATCCATCTTACCATGAGAGCTACACTGTGTCCAGAGAGGTAAGTCAGGAGATAAGAGGTTGCTGGCAAGCATGCTTCGACCACAGCAGGATCAGTAGATAGTGAAAGTTCGTGTAAACAGCAAGCTGCATCCATCTGCAGATTGGCTAGTTTGCTGGTAAATAGGCCAATCAGCACAGACATATTTCCCTCTAACCTATCAATTAAAACATATATATTCTCCTGCTACATTGCATCATTGTTGGATATGTCTAAGCAAAGGAAAGCAATGCCCAGTTGAAAGTATCCTATGGTAGTAGAACAGTTACAGGTAACCTAACTCTTGTCACCCTTTATACTAGTCCAGACAAGAAGCACAAACTATGACTATTAATAATAGCTATATTATAAGGATACAATAACAAATATGAAATAATAACAAGTCTGAAAGTATTTCTCATCTCCTTTACTTTCACTTTCCAGAAAACTAGCAAGGATCTAGTACCTTCTGACTTTCAAGATTATTCCTACATACCATTACAATCCAAGAAGCCAGGATAAGCAAAATGAATTGCATTTATGGAACCAGAACAACAACAAAAAAATCTGATTGCATTTATTCTCCTCCCCAGAACTGGAATAGTTTGTGTACATTTTTGAACACAGATCATAAAAGTTTAAAGTTTTGGTTTGTGTTTCCTTTTACAAATTTGAGTTATTTGTTGCAGGCTTGAAGTATATCACCCAGGTGGAACAAAGGGGAAAAACAGTACTGCTAGGGCTGCAAAGTGCCTCCCCATTCATAACATTTATTTCTAAAGCTGCTGATTTTTTTTCCTATGAAAGAAAAGGCAAAGGAACAAAATTATCTACATTCAAAACACTGAACAGTAGTAGGTGTAGTAGTTCAACTTCTTTACCCTTGTATAAATCAGAATTGAATTCCTAATTTTGACCTGCTAAAACAAAATTAATATCTAACCTCTTAGTGAGGACTGAAAGTTAATTATAATTAACCAAGAAAATGGTGCTCCTCTACATATTAAACGTGAATGTTTTGTAATTAAGTGTTTATATACAAACTTTAAAATTTTCTCTTTCTCTGCCAAGCAAAATAGTGTTTCCACATTGCAAGTTATTAGGAAAGGGGAAAATTTATTTTCAAATATTATAAGATTGTACACACTCATCCATGTATGTACAAAATATCCTGGTGAAATTAAAAAAAATCCTCCAGTGTGGCAACAGAAAGTTACAAAAAATATTAAAAAGGAAAATTTTTAAATGCTACTATATTGTTTGCCCAGTAAATGTTATTTTGGCAATCATCTATAGAATCAAAATGAAAAAGTAATGAATCTTTTGAAAAGAAAAACAAAATCAATCAAGTATTATGTCTTGCAGGAATGGCAGAGACAGACGTAAATATTTAGGAAGAACGAACCAAAGCAAAGTCTTTCTTGCCAAGTGACCAAGAAAAGCAGACTCCGGTTGGTATATCTTTTTCTTTTTAGGAAGATTTTTACCAATATTGCTTTTTATTCCAGACTGTTATACAGATCAAATGCAAACACTAGATTTAGAGAGAAAATTAAAATTAATCTCAAGTTCCAACAAATTCCTTTAAACTCTATTTGCTGACTCAATGACGAAATTATAATACACCAACACTCTGGAACGAACTCCCCCCTGGCTTACGTCAAGTGCCTGATCTTCGGACCTTTCGTCGTGAGCTTAAAACATATTTATTCATTCAAGCAGGACTGGCATAAATACTTGTTTTTAAATTGGGGTTTTAATAATATTTTAAATTTTTAAATGTTTTAATTATCGGCCACATAGTAATAGTTCATTTTAAATTCTTTTAATTGTATATATTCTGTGTTTTATTTTGGCTGTACACCGCCCTGAGTCCTTCGGGAGAAGGGCGGTATAGAAATTTAATAAAATAAATAAATAAATAAATAAAATAAAATAAATAAATAAAAATTTAATGCAGACTTGAAGTCTTGAAGACTAACAAATTTACTAACAAATGAAGACTTGAAGACTAAATGCATAAAAAAGGCTGTAGTATTTTCAATGATATGCTCTGCTTTAAAAGACACACATTAAAGATGCCTTCTAGATTCAACAGGAAAATTTCCTGAAAGCTCTAAAACTATTAAACTAGTAATTCTCTTAAATCTAGACACTGAAACAAATAAGCTAAATGCTCCTGAATCTAGACATTGAAATAATGAGCCATATCTTACCAAATAACCAAATCAGCCACTTCCCAATCATTATATGCAAGCTATTCACTAACATATATGATAGGTCAAGATCAAAGCCTTTGGGGCACCATATTAAAACAATCCAGCTGGGGAAAAAGGCAGTGGGAAAGGCCTCTTACCCAGATAAATGTGACAGCATAAAGTCTAGTTGATTCTACTGAACCAAAGAAGCAATTTATACTAGTATCGTTCTATAATGGACATGTACACCAGCTAACCTGATAAATTTCTGCTGGATTTCTCTATATTGTAGGCCTTGTCGAAGAAGTTGCATAGAGGTTGTTCTGTCTTCTGTTCCTCTCTGGATTTTTTTTAAAAGCTGTGAAACCTGCCAGTGAGCAATACCGAATCAACACAAAACTTTACAAAGAAACCAAATCTGAGATGGAAGCTTGTTTTTATTCCACTTGATATGGAACACAAAAATAAACCACATTTGCAACAGGAGAGAGACTTTTTTTGTCAAGAAAACAAATGGATCATAAAACAAATCAATCCAGAATTTTCACTTACGGAATAAATGGCCACTTAAATGATAATAGGGGGTTGTGAAAATCAAGATTGCTATAGCTAAAGCATGAATGGCTGTCTAAAATGGATCAACTCATTAACAACTGCAGCTGGCATACCAGAAATATTGATAAAACCTTTGCTCACTATCATTTGTAAACCTAAAGACACCCTCTGTTCAGAAGTGAATACAGGTAGCCCTCAACTTACAATTCATTTAGTGATTGTTCAAAGTTACAACTGCACGGAAAAAAGTCACTTATGACTGTTTTTCATAGTTATGACCATTGCAGCATCCCTACGGTCATGTAATCAAAATTCAGATGCTTGGCAACTGACTTGTATTTATGACAATTGCAGTATCCCAGGGTCATGTGATCCCTTTTGCAACCTTTTGAGCAGCAAAATCAATGGACAAGCCAGATTCACTTAACAACTGTGTTACTAATTTAACAACTGCAGTGATTCACTTAACAACTGTGGCAAAAAAGGTTATAAAATGGGCCAAAACTCACTTAACAAACACAATAATGCCGGGAATCAGGGGTGAAATGTAAATTTTTTTACTACTGGTTCTGTGGGTGTAGTTTGGTGGGGGTAATGTGACTGGGTGGACATGGCCAACTCTTTTTTTTTTTTTTACTTTTAAAAGCATTTTTTCTACCACCTCTTCGGCCGAAGAGCTTGTAGAAAAAATGCTTTGAAAGGGTTCTGACAATCCCAGCTGAGCCACACGATCATCAGAGGCATTTTTACTTTTAAAAGCATTTTTTCAGCCAAAAAAAAATGCTTTTAAAAGTAAAAAAAAAAATCTTGATGATCACACGTCTCAGCTGGGCATGCGGAGGGGGGGGGAGGGCAGGGATTTTTGCTACCGGTTCTCCGAACCACCCGCTGCCATTGCTACCGGATCAGGCGATCCGGTCAAACCGGGAGCATTTCACCCCTGCTGGGAATGGTGAAAAGAAAGAGAGAAGCAAGGTGAGACGACTTGATTGTAGCAATGATGTGTGCACTATTGACAGAACTAAAGGACCAGGTTGAGGACACATCACTCTGGAGAAGGTCTATCTATGTAGTCATTAATTTTATTTTTATTTTATTTTAGAAAATTTCGGCTTACACAGATATTGACACTGACTCATGATAGTATCTGACAGCATGTAATCAATCACTCCTTAAGAATGCTGAAGGGAGGGCATTAAAGCAATCTCTGGAGAATGGCCATCAGTAGTTTAGGTAAATTTCCAGAAAGTTCATAATCCAAAGACTGGGGTTGAATATACTGCAGTGAATTCCAATTCATTTAGTGACGTATAACTTACCTCTTCCTCTGATAAAAGAGCTGCTGTCTGACCATCCATTTCAACTTCTCCATCTGATGACTTGTCTTCACATAAACGCCGCTTACTGAACAACTGTTTTAGCCTCCGAGCACTTCTCAGAGCTGTAATAAAACTGTAAAATTATCAAAGCCCTTATATAAAATAAAGAGTGAAAAGAATAGCTTAATGCTATTATATAATATTACACAGCGGTTCAATTATATAAAAATGCATTTGACAAGGGGAAAGCATAATGAAAGCTAAAAGAAGTTTATATAAATGAATCAAAAAATGAATATCTTTTTGAGACATTTAGTAAGTTTGACTTTTTTAATATATTGTCTAAGTTAAAAGTTTGGATGGAATCATGCTAAAATGATAACGTATATTAAGTAGGATAAAAAGTAATGAATTGCTTCAGTTCAAAACTTAATAAGGAAATTAGAAACACAGTTACCTGCTTCTTTCTCTCTCCGCCAAGTTCTCAGGTGCTCAACATTGCATCCATGCCAGCGGTAACAACTTCTCTTCCAGCTTTTCGGACCAGCCGTTCCTGGTACCGGAGCAGCCATCACGAAAACCCGAGAACGGACGAATAGAAACGATAGCTAAAATCAGATACAGCACTATGGCACGAGATGGAGCTCTCTCTTTAAAGTCCAGTTTAGTCAGCTCCGGTTCTGATTTGGGCTCTGTGTTTATATATTCGTTTTCTATACTAGGACTCCTAACGTCGCATTCACACGAGTAAGAGGCGCTCTATCAAGGCCAGTCCACCTTTCCTCAGCGCTTTCGAAGAGAGCCAAAAGGAAAATGGGGCATGACGGAGCAGTTGTCTCCAGTAATCTTTTCCTTCCGGAAAAGGGCTACTACTGTACGCCGTTCCTAGGACAGAACCAGGACGAGCACCCTCCCTTCTCCGGCTCACGTCGGCTCTCCGTAGCCTTTTTTGTGAGGACACAGGCCTCACACAGCGGTGGAACGTCTGCGCAGCAGAAAGGGGTGGAGCCGTATTGTTCGGCTTGGTTGATATAGCCACGCCCGGAGAAAGGAACTGAAGGTGGAGAAAGTGCAGATCGGAGGGTTAGAATGTGCCGAGCGACTGTTTTTCAGGAGAGGGGGGGGGGGCGGACGGGCGGGACTAACGTGATATTTTTGTGAAAGTACAGAACTAGAATGAAAGGTGGGACACCCAGGCTTTAATTTGACAATTTAATCTGACAATGTAATTTGACAAAGTGACTAAATTAGCGAATAGGGGAACGCTGAGGACATAGTTCACTGTACTCGGACTTCAGTAAGGCATTTGACAAAAAAGACCACAGTCTACTTCTGGTAAGATAGAACAGATGGAACTCCTTCTACATGGAGGGAGGCATGCAGTGGGGTACCACAAGGTTCTTTCTTGGATCCAGCATTCTTTAACATCTTCAGAAGTATATCACAAGAAGAGTACTCCACTCCTCTGCTTGCAACAAAATGCCTTATGCCACCAGACTTGAAATTCTGGGTTTAGAATAGTTCGGTATGACGTAAGCATAGCTGATAAACTTATCTGCTATAGTGTCCTACCTGTCAATGACTACTTCAGCTTCAACCACAACAACACACGAGCACACAATAGATACAAACTTAAAGTGAACTGCTCCAAACTCAATTGCAGAAAAGATGACTTCAGCAAGAGTGGTCAATGCCTGGAATGCACTACCTGACACTGTGGTTTCATCCCAAAACCCCCAAAATTTTAACCTACTGTTGACCTCACCCCATTCCTAAGAGGTCTGTAAGGAGCACCAGTGTGCCTACCGTCCCTGTCCTAATGTTTTCTCTATTTGTATCTAATTTTTGTATCCAATGCATGTTTATACTTGTTGTGTTTGGGCAATGACGAGGCAGGAGACGATACAAGTGACAACAGCTCTTTGGTTTATTGTGATCCCAGCGAAAACCAACAGGCAAAACCCTTCTTTAAATAGTATTTTGGCTGAGGCATCAGCCAATCAGCAACGTGCATGTTCCTGCCCAAATTTCCCTCCTAAAATTCAAATACATTACACTCCTCCCCTCCCAGAATGCATTGTACCACTATTTACATAGAATTTGCATGTTATTTTTCCACATAGTCACGCAGGTAGACGGCGTCTCCTAACCCTTTCGGACCTGCGCAATTCATTCTCTGGGAGTGAGTTGAGCTGGTCGGAGGGACTGTTTGTTCCTCCCAGCTCCACCTCCGGGCCATCCGGCCCTGAATTATTGGCAGAGTTCCTGCTGTTCTCTGGAGGATCCGGTTGGCGTCGCTGGACTTCTTCATCCTCAGCTAAGTCTTCCGATCGCCTCGGGGTTGAGCTAGCTGTTGGTTCAAATATTGGGTAGTCAGGGTCTGGCTGTTTGGTTTCTGGGTTACTGTGTACTCTTTTTCGTAACTGATCTATGTGGCGTCTCCACACTTGGCCATCCCCCATGTCCACTACATAGGATTTTGGACCTGTTACTCCTATAATTGTTCCCTTTAGCCACGCTGGGCCTTCACTATAGTTATGTGCCCATACTGGGTCACCTGTTGTCATTGCTCTGGTTTTTTCCTTTGTACCTTGGTACCCATCAGGGGAGTATGTTGGGTGGAAAGGTGCCGAGAGGACATGTTGGATGCCCTCTTCAGCTAAGTACCCCTCAAACTGGGTGGCCATGAATTGTGGGCCGTTGTCGGACACTAGAGTGTCGGGCAACCCGTGTGTTACAAATAGATGCCTCAATACTGTGATTACGGCTTCCACTGTTGTTGTTTTCATGAGCAAAATTTCTAACCACTTCGAGTAGGCATCTACCACAATTAAAAAGGTCTGCCCATGGAACGGCCCGGCAAAATCTATATCCTATATATTGAATCCTGGACCAAGGGCCCTGGGGTTTTTCCCAATCTCTTATGGGAGCTGTTGGGGGTAGTGGCTTTGACTCCTGGCATGCTTGGCATTTCCCCACCCGGTCGCTAATGTCTTTATCCATTAGTGGCCACCACACGTAACTTCTCACTAGGCTTTTCATTCTTACGATTCCCGGGTGGCCCACATGCAACAATTCCAACACATGCCCTCGTAATTTCTCCGGAATAACCACTCTATCCCCCCCATAATAGACAACCCCCTTGTACCGACAGTTCCGAACGTTTCTTTGCAAAGTCTTTGAACCGATCCCCCGGTGCAGTGGGCCATCCCCGCTGCACCCAACCGATCACAGTTCGTATGATAACGTCTTTGTAAGATGCCCTGGTCACTTCCTTAGATGTGACTGGGCCAGAGTCCAAAGAGTCAATTAGTAAGACGGGCGTCCCTGGAGTCGGGTCTTCTACAGTCTCTTGTAAGGGGCATCTACTTAGAGCGTCCGCATGCCCCAACTCCTTTCCCGGGCGGTAGAACAGTTTGTACGAGTATGCTGCCAGGAAAATAGTCCAACGGGTCAGCCTGGGTGATAGTACAACCGGTGTCGGACGGTCTCCCGCCAAGAGTCCCAACAATGGTCTGTGGTCTGTGACTATTTCGAATTGTCGCCCAAATAGGTACTCGTGGAATTTTTTAACCCCAGAAACTATTGCCAGGGCCTCCCTGTCTAGTTGGCTGTAGTTCCTTTCCGCTGCGGACATTGTGCGGGAAAAATATGCTTTGGGGGCTTCTGAGCCGTTCGGTAACCTATGGCTGAGAACAGCCCCTACCCCATAGGGCGAGGCATCACAAACTAGCACTAGTGGCAGTATCCCATTGTACTGGATTAGGAGGCTATCGCTGGACAAGAGATTCTTAACGCTCTCAAATGCCCTAGCCTCAACCCTGCCCCAAGTCCAGACAGTTTTTTTCGCTAGCAGTTTATGTAGCGGTTTGGCTACTGTAGCCTTATTTTTTAGAAATACCGCATAGAAGTTTACAAGCCCCAAAAATGCTTGTAATTCTGTCTTGTTTTTTGGAGCAGGAGCCTTTTTAATGGCTTGCACTTTGCTCTCAGTTGGGTGGATTCCTTCTCTGTCTATCCAGTATCCCAGGAATTCTACAGATTCAACTCCTATCTGGCATTTGTTGAGTTTAACCCTAAGTCCCGCAGACCTGAAAATGCTCAAAACCTTCCGTAGTTTGACCCCTAACTCTTCTAAGGTTTTGGCTGACAACAGTACATCGTTGAAATATGGGACTACCCCTGGTAGACCCTGTAGGAGTCGTTCCATCAGGTATTGAAATAACCCGGGGGCTACGCTAACTCCAAACTGAAGTTGAGTGCATTTAAAAGCGCCTCGATGTGTGACAATCGTCTGCGCTTCGGCTGTGTCGTTGTCTACTGGTAATTGTTGGTAGGCTTGAGCCAGATCGAGTTTGGCGAAAGCCTGTCCTTGGCCTAACGAGTGCAACAAATGTTGCACTACTGGAACGGGGTATGCACTCTTTTGCAAGGCTTTGTTAAGCGTTGCCTTATAGTCAGCGCAAATCCGGACTGATCCGTCCGGTTTGACTGGGGTCACTATTGGTGTCTCCCATTTTGCATGGTCGACGGGGACTAGTATTCCTTGGCTTACTAGTCTGTCTAGTTCCCTGTCAATCTTTGGCTTTAGGGCAAACGGGACCCTCCTAGCTTTTAACCTAATAGGGGCTACCTGGGGTTCCAAATTGAAAGAGATGGGGGTTCCCCTGTACTTGCCCAGGCAGTCTTGGAAGACGTCCTCGAATTCATTCAGCAATTCATCCTTCAGGTTGACTCCGTTTCTGTAAACCCCGGTTACTTCCATGCCCAAGGCTCTGAACCAGTCCAGACCTACCAAACTGGGTAGGCTTCCATCTATGATGGTGATCAGCAGAGTTTTCTTGAAATGTCCATATTTCACTCTGACGGACGTGACTCCTCGACAGGGATTCGGTTTCCCTGGTAGTCTTGCACTCTCAGCTTTTGGGTTTGCAGCTGGCGTTTCGTGACGTTGGGCAGGTCCCTCACGATGGTGTCCCAAGACATAATCGTAATTGATGAGCCGGTATCCACCTCCATCTTACACGGCACTCCTTCGATGTAAGTCTTGGTGAATATCTTCTTTTCCAGCCGTGTCGATGCGTGGCCCACTCTTACAGTGGTCTGATTCAATTTCGTGCCTTTTTTGAACGGACCAATCCCTGGCCGTCTCACTGATCCGGCGCCCTGCTGATTGTCCGGTTTGAATTTTTGGCGGGAAGGTTGAGGGGCTCGGCAGGCCTGAGCTATGTGTCCTTTCTTTTCACACCGCCGACAAATTGCATCTTTGAACCTGCAATTCTGTCGTTGGTGTTGGCCTCCGCAGCTCACGCACTTGTCCCGGTCGCTTCTCTCCAGCTTCCCGGTATGCAAGACCTCTTCCTCTTCTTCACCCTCCGATTCGGCCCGGATTTCCTCGCTGTGGACTGGCATTGTTGTCACCGCGACATTTGGTGTGTTCGGCTTTTGTAAGGTTTCCACCGCTTTGGTGGACATCTCGTGTGCCCTGGCCTCATCCAGAGCTATCGTCAGGGTTAGGTTGCTTTTCGACAGCAACCGCCTCTGTAGTCGGATGTCCCTGACCCCACAAATGAGTTGTTCTAACAAAGAGTCCTCCAAATCTCTGTACTCACAGTGGTTTGCGGCTTTCCTTAGCGCAGCCATGTACACGCTTATCGATTCGCCCTCTCGCTGAACCCTTTGCCTCAACTCGAACCGTTGTACAAACTTTGATGGCACTGGCACGTAGTGTGCTCGTAGTGTCGTCTGTAATGTTTGCCATGGCACCGACTGTACCGGCGTTGGTTCCGACAGCGATTCGGCGGTATCGAAAACTTCTGGTCCGCAGTGGCTCAGGAAGTAAGCGCGTTTTTGATTATCCGAGACTCCTTGCAGTTCATTTGCTTCGAGAAAGCACTCGAAACGAGCCATGTATGACCCCCATTTCTCCTTGGCTGGGTCAAATGGCGCTGGCGGCGTATAGCTTGGCATCGCTATGTTTCCGCCCTTAATACTGGCTGGGTTTTAAAGTCCGTTACTCCTTCAGCTCTTTTCCTAATCTCGCTGCCTCAATATCCCATCCTCGTCGCCAATGTTGTGTTTGGGCAATGATGAGGCAGGAGACGATACAAGTGACAACAGCTCTTTGGTTTATTGTGATCCCAGCGAAAACCAACAGGCAAAACCCTTCTTTAAATAGTATTTTGGCTGAGGCATCAGCCAATCAGCAACGTGCATGTTCCCGCCCAAATTTCCCTCCTAAAGTTCAAATACATTACAATACTTATTACCTAATATGTTATTGACAAATAAAAAAATAAAAAATGATCTAGAGGAGGGGATGGAAGGAGAACTCATTAAATTTGCATATAACACCAAGCTGGGAGAAATAGCTAACACTAGAACAGAGATCCCTAATACCTGGGCCGTGGTACTGGTCTGTGGCCTCTTAGGAACTAGGCCACACAAGTGACAGGTGAGTGAGCAAATTTTCATCTGTGCATACACGGGTTATATGCTGCACTATTCATCCTTTCCCCATCTGTAGAAGATAATTTTTCTTCTGAAACCGGTCTTGGTGCTAGAAAGGTTGGGGACTGCTGCTTTGGAAGATAGACTCAAGATTCAGAACTATCTTAACAGACTTGAACACAAGACCCTATCTAACAAAATACAGTTCAATGGTAAGAAGAGTAAGATCCTACATATAGGCAAGAAAAGCCAAATGCATATATATAAAATAAATGCTACCAGGCTCAATAACAATAACTGTAAGAGCGATCTCACAGCATCCAAAAAAGCTAAGGTAGTCCTCAGTTGTATAAACAGATAGTTTCAAGTTCATGTGAAATTCTAATACTACTTTATAGTGCACTTTATAGGTGAAACTACAGTTGGAATACTGCATCCAATTCTGGTCACCACAATACAAAGATGTTGAGGCATTAGAAAGAGTGCAGAGAAGAATAACATAGATTAAGGGATTGAAAGCGAAATCATAGGATGAATGATTGACGAGACTGTCTAGGACTAGAAAAGGACTAGGAGTAATAGGATAGCAGTCTTTCAATACTTTATGGGCTCTCACAGAGAAAAGGGAGTTGGCCTCTTCTTCAAAAAACCTAAGGGCAGGACAGGAAGTAATGCGTAGAAGATCATTAAAGAGATATCCAACCTAGAACTAAGGAGAAATTTCCTGTCATCCACATGGAGGGAAGTATGCAGTGGAGTACCCCAAGGCTCTATTTTAGGCCCAGTACTCTTCAACATCTTCATCAATGACTTGGACAAGGGGATAGATGGGGAACTCATCAAATTTGCAGATGACACCAAGCTGGCAGGAATAGCCAACACTCCAGAAGATAGGCTCAAGATACAGAAGGATCTTGACAGACTTGAACATTGGGCGCTATTTAACAAATGAAATTCAACAGTGAAAAAAGTAAGGTTCTACATTTAGGCAAAAAACCCAAAATGCACAGGTATCATATATGTGGTACCTTGCTCAGTAGTAGTAACTGTGAGAAGGATCTTGGAGTCGTAGTGGACAACTATTTAGATATGAGCCAGCAGTGTGCAGCAGCTGCCAAAAAAGCCAACGCAGTTCTGGGCTGCATAAACAGAGGGATAGAATCAAGATCAGATGAAGTGTTAATACCACTTTATAATGCCTTGGTAAGGCCACACTTGGAATATTGATTCAATTTTGATCGCCACAATGTAAAAAAGATGTTGAGACTCTAGAAAGAGTGCAGAGAAGAGCAACAAAGATGATTAGGGGACTGGAGGCTAACACATATGAAGAACTGTTACAGGAACTGGATATGTCTGATTTAATGAAAAGAAGGATTAGGGAAGACATGATAGCAGTGTTCCAATATCTCAGGGGTTGCCACAAAGAAGAGGGAATCAAACTATTATCCAAAGCACCTGAGGGTAGAACAAGAAGCAATGGGTTGAAACTAATCAAAGAAAGAAGCAACTTAGAACTAAGGAGAAATTTCCTGAAAGTTAGAACAATTAATAAGTGGAACAACTTGCCTGCAGAAGTTGTAAATGCTCCAACACTGCAAATTTTAAAGAAAATGTTGGATAACCATTTGTCTGAAATGGTGTAGGGTTTCCTGCCTGGGCAGTGGGTTGGACTAGAAGACCTCCAAGGTCTCTTCCAACTCTGTTATTATGAAATTATGAAATACAGATTAAGTGAAACCTGTAACTGTGAGAGGGACCTTGGAGTCCTAGTGGACGATTATTTAAATATGAGCCAGTAATGTGCAGCAGCAACCCAAAAAGCTAATACAATCCTTGGTTGTATAAACAGAGGCATAGAATCAAAATCACATGAAGTATGGGCAGGGGGTTGGACTAGAAGGCCTCCAAGGTCCCTTCCAACTCTGTTGTTATGTTATGTTATTATCACTTTATAAAGCCTTAATAAGGCCACACCTGGAGTACTGCATCCAGTTTTAGTCACTACATTACAAAAAAGATGTTCTTTGGTTAAAGTGAATAGAAGTTCAACTAAGGCCTGGAGACTAAAACATATGAAGAACAGTTACAGGATTTGAGTTTGGCTAGTCTGGAGACAAGAAGGACTAGGGATGACATGCTAGCAGTATTCCAGTATTTGAGAGGTTGTCACAAAGAGGAGGAGGTCAACTTTTTTACCAAAACACCTGTAGACAGGACAAGAAACAATGGATGGAAACTAACCAAGGAGAAAAGCAACCTGGAATTAAGGAGAAACTTCCTAACAGTGAGAACCAGTGGAACAGCTTGCCATCAGAAGCTGTTGGTGCTTCATCACTGGAGGTTTTTAAGAAGTGACTGGACAGTCACTTGTCTGAAGTGGTATAGGGTCTCCTGCTTGAGCAGGGGGTTGGACTAGAAAACCTCCAAGGTCCCTTCCAGCTCTATTCTGATTGATTGATACTGCTAACCTGAAATTGGCCACAAAAATGCTGGACATCTTTATAAGAACATTCAAAGGAAAGTCCTGTGGAGAGAATAGCAAGTCCATTTCTGTTCCTGTTCCTGATTAATCTCAGAGTTTGTCACATAAGGTAGAACCAGAGGAATTCTAGCTGATCCATTATCTATCTTACTATTGTATTAAAAGACTCTCAGGCAATAATTTTCAAGGGAGGAATAAAGTTAAGTTAATACTTCCACTGAGATCCTTATGGTTAAGTGAGACATTCTAGCCACTACCAATTGATTAGAAATTTTTTTTAATTCAGTGCATAAGTAAGAAAACAGCAATGGAAATGGCACATGGAATAGCACGTTCATAGATTGAGCAACAATAAAGAGGATTTGACTTGCACTTCATCACAGGCTAGTTGGGTTATTTTCTTCTAGGACACAATGTTTTTCATGAGATCATGCAGTCCATTTATAGATCTGCCAAGCCCTAATTGAAGTAACCAAGGGCAAGAGGTGCTGGCAATTGGCCAGCAAATACATTTAATGAATGATTTTGAGGAATAAAAATGGGATTCTAGCAATGTGCTTCCTTCCTTGGGCAACTGGGTTCTGCTACTGGATTGTTATACTTGCTTAGGGAAAAGTTAGCCACCACTGCTTTCAAAAAATCCATCAATCAACAACTCCACTGAAGTCCCCAAGTCTGTTTTTTTTCTTGACCTTCTACTTCTCTGGATTTAATTTCAGTTTTTTCTTCCTCAGATAGCCCATCAAGAAACTGATTGGAATAAGAAGATGGGGAGAAGATTTTTCACTCCAAAAGCTCTGAATCTTCTCATTCAGCAGTTCCATTTCAGTACCATATTAAATCGCACAGAGGATGCCAGGATCTTGTGGGACATTATTTTCTGGACATGTCCCAACTGGAAGAGCTACTGCAAAATGATGACATTCAAGGCTTAGGCCGTAGAGCCTTCAGAGGGCCCTAACAAATACCATGGTATTGAAAGCCATCAGGAGGTCCAAAAGATCTAGCAGGGTCATACACCATCTATTTTCCAGGAGCATAGGTCATCCATCAGGGAATCCAATGTAGAGGACATAGGGAATGGCCCTGAAAGAGAGGAGAAAGTTGTTACCAACTCTTCAGTCTCATAAGCAGGATCTGAGCCTGGGCCAAGAAAATAACTTGGAAAAACACCTCAGATTAGCCCCTCTCTCCTTTACCAAAAATAAAGTAAGAAAGGGGAGAGTTGTTACTATTCTATAGCTGTTACAATAAAAGTAGTTTATGGAACACACTACCTGACTCTGTGGTCTCTTCTCAAAATCCCCAAAGCTTTAACCAAAAACTGTCTACTATTGACTTCACCCCATTCCTAAGAGGTCCGTAAGGGGCGTGCATAAGAGCACAAACGTGCCTACCGTTCCTGTCCTATTGTTTTCTTTCATTATATCCAATTAATATAGTTATTACATGCTTATGCTTATATATATATATATATGCTTATATATTATATAGTTACTTTCATGCTTATGCTTATATATACTATTATGACAAAATAAATAAATAAATAAATAAATAAATAAATAGTTCTGACCTATATGACATTGGTTTCTTCCACCTTGTGGAAGTGAGACCCAAGTAGTCTCAGTATTATGGTATATCCCAGTGAAATCCCAATTAAAATGGATTTAAATAAAATGACAGCTAAGCTGTGGAAATTCTGTCTTCTGTCCATGTCTATGATTGACAGGAGGGCTCCTGTAAAAAATCTGAGATAGTGTGATTTGAATGCAGAAATCCCAATTATATATTGCTTCTAATTGCTAACTTTCTTTTTCTTTCTTACACAATAGTGCTGCTTACACCATATCCTGCAGTAGGAGTTTCTCAAACAGCTAGTGAAGGAACATCAAGTACTTATAAACACGTTCATAATTTCTGAAGCGCAATTCAAACAAAAGAAGTTATGTTGAGGTGGGCTGTTAAGAAAAATCTACAGTTGGTAAAGTAAAAGCAATTCCATCTTTATTATACTTGGAAAAAAGGAAACAGCGTTGTTAGTAATGAAGAGCGTTGCATATAAAAAGGATTAATTTTGTTTCTCCAACAAACTGGACATCCTGGTAGCAAGAGAACTTATAGATTGTGCAGAAACAGATTTTAAAATCCATATCACACGGTAAGTAGTTTGTTTTATTGTTGCAGTTTATTTTTTTCTCTTACCAGTTTTTCTCCTATCAGAACTGCATGCTTGTACATATTCTCTAAACTATTGTAATCTCTTTTTTTCTAAGGCTACATAATATGAAACCATACCCCAGCAACAGTTATGTTTCCAATGTTGTGAAATGTTGTGAAGCATTTATGTTAATCACATTTGCTAAGAAAGTTTATTTTATCTCTTGAGAGAAACCCCAGGGAAAGTTAAATATCCTATCCTGGGTGTTTCTAGAGATATGTTTTAAATTTTATATTACTTCTTTCACCATTGTCAGGAAAATAATTCAGGAAAGACAAAATATAAAACTTGAAATGTTTATTAATACATGTTGTTCCCATGTTTACGGACCTTTTTTTTCTATCCACGCAGATAAGGATGGAAAGATAATCATCCATTGATTAGAAAATCATGCAGAGGCTTTTCTCTCTTTATAGGTTTTATATGATGTGCCAATTTCAGCCCTTCATGTTCCTGCTTCTTATGCAACTGAAGCTTCTCAAAGCAGAAGGCAGATGTATTTTTGTAGAGGTCCAGCAGCGCTGCATTTGTTCACTTTTAAATCAGTCGGAATTAAAAAATATTGCTGTATGCCTTCTAGCTGCTGAGTATGAACTCAAAGGAGGAAATCTGGAACAATTTGCAGGCTTTTCTGGAATGAAGCCAAGTTCAAATATAATTGACATCCTGCAAGCTCTACAGGTAAGAAAGCTCATCTTTACTGACCTCTTTGTACCGGAAATTCTGTTACCAAGTGCCCTGGAATTTATTTCCCATACACGTCTTGTTTCAGAACTTGAATTTGTTAATTGCACTTTCCTTAGACCTGTACACTGGCAATATACAAGGTCTTTGAATCTAAAAGTTACCTCTCTGCGTTTCCACAAAGTGATTGCTGCCCCTCTGGATGAAAGATTTGATATATACAACCTGAAGAGGTGGCTGGAGACCCTGGAAAATCTGACACTGACAGAGTCACAAGTTGCATCTATTCCTTGTAAGATTGGCAGACTATTCAGAGCATTACAATTTTTGGATATTTCAGGAAATAATTTTCAGGATCAAAGTATAAACTCAACATTCTGCAAAGGTGTTTTTCCACAGCTCCAAGTATTAAAACTAAATCACAATAATTTGACTTCTTATGAGACTTTGTGCAAGACTCTTAGTAATTTTGATACGCTTACTCACTTGGATTTGAGTCAGAATTACTTCCTGCCTGGAGTCCTCCCTTTCCGCTGTATGTGGCCACAATCACTTCAGATTTTTAATTTGTCTGACACAGGATTAGAACGTATGGATCGATTACTGCCTCCCAACATTAAAGTATTAGATCTGAGTGCTAATAACATCTTTACTCTAGATTTCTCACATTCTGCTTTGAAAGAGCTCTACTTGTCCAATAATAGGCTACAGACATTCCCATCAGTCCATCAGCTTCCTAATCTGGAGATCCTGAATTTAGATGGAAACTGCATGTCAAGGTTACAGAGCAAGAATTTATTGTATCTGAAACATTTACAGAGCTTAAAGGCTGGCCACAACCCGTATAACTGTTCTTGTACTTACTATATCAAGGAAATCCAAGACTTAGCAGTCAAAGAATCATTGCTGCTTGATTGGCCTCAGAATTATGTATGTGAGTCCCCTCCTATTTATCAGGGCTATCTAGTAAAAGATGTGCCTCTATCACTATTATATTGCAACAAGACTCTGATCAGTCAAGGCTCAGTAGTCAATCTATTAATGTGTCTTTCTCTTGTTCTTCATTTGCTTCTAGCATAGCTACGAGAATACTAATTGCAGTGCTTGTACTCAGAACACAGTTTAATCTCATGTAAGTTAAAGAGCTAGATTTGTTCAGTATTTTTCAGAAATTATAACAATAGAGAATGAAAAAAGCATGGGTTTTTTTGAAAATATTACATGTTGACATTTGTTTGTCATCAAGACTCCCCAGCTGGCAGAACAATCACTACTAATCATTCTCCTCAAAGTCATGAAGGATGTTTGAATGGATGGTTGGAACTCACAACTCTTTTGTCAAAGAATGAAAGAGTATTTTACACTTCAATATGTATAAAGAACATGTGAAATATAAAAGTGAAATATAAAAGTTTGTGTATGGGGAAAAACACACAAAGAATAAAGTGGGATGGAATTCTCACACTGAACCTCCCCATGCTTCTGGTGAGTTGCTGCCTGTCAGTCCGGTAATTTTTAACACAGGAAAATATTCAAAGGATTGGAGGGCATATTATTAAGAACATTTTTACTTTTTTATGTTAATAGCGATTTTTAAAAACACATTTTGCAAATAGAATCGAAGCATATTCTATGAAGAAATTTAGGAAAGTTGGTGTATACAAGCTGAAAAGATGCATCTTATGTACAATATTATTTTATAGTTGACATATAAGCAGTTGGTAATGTGGAAGTAACTTGATTAATATATTTAAAAAATCAAATAAAAAGGCCCCATATTCCAATTAATACCCTGAAGTTACTAATGCAGATGTTTCATGAGACACTGTTCAGTAGAAATGTGACATAAAGAATCTGTTATCTAGAGAATAGTTGAAATTTGTACAGTCAAATCAATCTTCTGGTTCTTTCCCATGTATGTTATATAGCTTTTGATAATCTATTTAATCAATTGTATCATACTTGGAAATATTTGTCTCTGAACCACCTCCTGAAGAGTTATTGTGATTTGTGATTATTTCTAAAACATAGGTGTCCTTGACCTAAAACAATATGTCCACCTGAATTAGGAAAGGTGGTTTCTCATAGGTCATGTAAATAATAGGTTGATGGGAAAGATACTTGCCTATGGGCACATCCAATTGCAAAGTGAAGCATTACTTCTGACAATATATTCATTGTGAATATGAGCAGCAGATAGTCTGCTTTCACTTCACCCATTCTTCATACCTTAGCCTCTCCTTTTGAAATATGCATTTATCTGGTAATCTTTTGTTGCATACATTTGGAGAAGAATCGGTAATGGTAATAGTAAACTAATAGTAAATTTGGAAGTGTTCTTCTGATAATTTTAAGATGGTCTTTGGAAGGAGTTATGGGAGAGGGAGATTATTTTTCCAAAACACTGAAATTATATTTTGCAGCTTAATATGATGATTTAACTTTATGAAGGATAAAATAAGGTTGAAAAAGTAAAGGTGAAAGATCAGGAAAAGTATGGACTTATTAGAACTCACATAAGAGAGGAACCATAATCTAACAAACTGTTCACTTATAATAATAATAATAATAATGTTTTAATTTGTATACCGCCCTTCTCCCGAAGGACTCAGGGCGGTGAACAGGCCAATAAAATACAAACAGAAACATACACCATAATTAAAACAACCCTTAAAAAACTGATTCGATATGCCAGAGAATTTAAAATACCATTACACCCCATAAAAATGACAGGAATTTAAAACCCACAATTAAAATATTTAAAATTTAAAATCAGGCCAGTCCAGCCATATGAAATAAATAAGTTTTAAGTTCGCGGCGAAAGGTCGTAAGGTCAGGTAGTTGTCGAAGCCCGGGGGGAAGCTCGTTCCACAGGGTAGGAGAAGCTATGAGAAGCTAATTTTTTCCAAGTATAGGAAGAAATTCAATAGAGAAGATTTAACCAGTCTCAAATATAAAATATATATTTCTGTAATATCTCCCTCTTTAGTAGCCATTTTTTTAAAAAGTATTACATTTTATTATAAGATAAAAATGCAAAACAAAATAAAAATGCAAAACAAAATAAAAATTAGAAAACTAAGAAAGATAGAGAAGGATGCAGAGAGAAAGAAAAAAAAAGATAGTGATTTCCAATTTTTTTCAGGGCAATAAAGTACAAAAAAGACATTGCAACCTCAACCTTTACAACATTTCAGGCCATTTCTATGGCAACAAAATCATTCTAATCATCAAAACCTAAAATCAAAGTTTCATTTTTTTTCAGTTTCAAGCAAAAAGTCCATAGTTTCCAAATAGAAACAAAGCTAGATAAATTGTTCTCTTTAATTAAAACAGTAAGTTTTATTATCTCTGCCAACTCTATTGTTGTGCCTCATCCTCCCTCCCCTCCTCCGCCGGGCCCCTCCCGTCTTCATCCGGGCCTGCTATCAGAGTCCGAGTCTGATAATGAAGATGAACGGCCTGCATGCCTCCAGCCCCGGGCCCTGGCCTCATGCCCGGACAGGATGTCAGGAATGAACAAACAAACCTCACTCATACGGCGTGTGTTCCTTTGGCTCAGCCATCAGAGGAAGTCAGCCACGGATTGGAATTGCTCGGGCCTACTCCTTCTGACCCCTCCCTTTCTCAAACAGCAGAAGACAATTCAAAGTGGGAGGATCCTCGCTTCCGGAGATCTGAGAGGCGACGCCAGCAGAAGGAAGGGAGGGGCAGGCCTGGATAAATGCTAAGTCATGGAGCCACACCCCACAGCCTATATAAAGGACCTGCTTTTGGCATTCCAACATTGAGTCAAGCAAAGTCTCATCTAGTTTGCTGAAGTCACAACTTGGACTCCTGCTTGCCCTGAGAAACCTGGAAGGAATTTGGCAAAGCTGCAGAGGCTTCATTGCCACGCTTGATACGGACTTCCTAGACCCGGTCGTCGGAGGGGGAGGGGGACATGACATCTATCATGTTTATCATTCTTTCTTCTTTTGTGGGAATTAGTGTTTCTTTCTATCTTTGCACATATAAAATTCTGGCCATTGTCAACATATATAATAACAAAGTTCCAAATTTTCTTTCAAGCTCTTTGTCCATTTCTTTGTAAAAAAAATGTATGGTTTAAATTTTGTATTTATTTTAAGAATTCTCTGAATTAAGATAAAAATCTGGTTCCCCCTTTTTTTTTGCTTTATCACAAGTCCACCAGAGTATTAAAAAGTACCCTCTTTGTAATTACATTTCCAATATACATTCATTCATTGTTTGTCTCTGGGATTGTGAAAGTTTTTATAATAGTTGTTTTTGTAGATATTCTGCTACCTTTTCCAAATGCATGTCCTCTTTTTATATAAGTTGGAATAAAAATTGTTACTACTGTAAGTGCTGTTTGAGAACAAGCTTCAGTGAAGCTTGTACTGTACAGGGGCGTGTTTCAAAACCCATCGCTACCAGTTAGCTATGGGTGTGTGCCTGCTTGCACGTGCGCACAACACTTCTGCGCATACACAGAAGCATCTGGGCGGGTGGGCAGAGCCTCCCACTCAGTGGTGGGTTGCTACCAGTTCTGACCGGTTCTTAAGAACCGTTGGCAAAAATCTGGCCAAGTTCACAGAACTGATGGCGATACCCATCTGGCCACGTCTCCGAACCGGTTTCCTTGGCCGAAGAGGTTGTAAAAACAAAAGGTTTTAAACGGCTCCTCTGGCGATCCCAGCTGTATTGCTGATCACCAGAACCTTTAAAAAATATGTTTTCTACAAGCTCTTCAGCCGAAGAGCTTGTAGAAAAAATCTTTTTAAGAGGTTGCGATCATCTGGGCTGCGATGAGGCAACTTCAGCTGGGATCGTCAGAGGAGCCTTTTAAAATCTTTTTTTCCTCTGGTGATCCCAGTTGAGTTTCCTGATCATCACAGGCTTTTAAAACCATTTTTTACAGCCTCTTACAACAGTCCCCACCCATGCCCACCCAATCCCCACTCCTCACTTACCTAATTACTGCTCCTTTTGGGCTCGCAAAACCATGGCTTCTGCAATCAGTTGCATCAGCTAGCAACTGAATCTGCCTGCCTGCAATCCATCTCCTCGGTGAGCAACTCAATCTGCCTGCCTCAATTGGGTAAGTAAACTATTAAAAAATAGTTAATTGGGGTTTTTTTAAGGAGTTGGGTTTTTAGACAGCAATTAAAAGTTAAGAAAGTTTTAAATTTAGCTCCTTTATCTAAAACAGGGGTCTCCAACCTTAGTAACTTTAAGGCTTGTGGACTTAAACTCCCAGAGTTTCCTCAGTCAGTTTTCCTGGCTGAGGAACTCTGGGAGTTGAAGTCCACAAACCTTAAAGTCACTAAGGTTGGAGACCTCTGATCTAAAAAATATAAATAAAATAAAATAATAAAATAAAATATTTGTGCAGCTTTCTGAGATTTGGTGTGTTTCTGTAGTGTTTCACTCTAACTACACAAACACACGAAATCTCACAAAGGTGTATGTGGCATTTTATGTGTGTGTATGTGTGTGTGAGTCAATTGTATTGTATTGTGTTGTGTGTATGTAAAGTGTGAAAGGGCTTCTGGTGGCTCAACAGATTAATGCAGTCTGTTATTAACAGCAGCTGCTTGCAAATACTGCAGGTTCTAGTCCCACCAGGCCCAAGGTTGACTCAGCCTTCCATCCTTTATAAGGTAGGTAAAATGAGGACTCAGATTGTTGTGGGCAATAAGTTGACTTTGTATATAAATATACAAATAGGATGAAGACTATTGCTAACATAGTGTAAGCCGCCCTGAGTCTTCGGAGAAGGGCAGGATATAAATGCAAATTTTTTTTAAAAAGTTGATTTTTGAGCTTTTTGTGGCTGTGTGAAATTCCTGCTTGTTGCAGGGGCCATTTTGGGTGAGGTGCAGTTGCTTTTACATTGTGTGTGAATCAGTTGTGTTGTGTTGTGTAAAGTGTGAAAGTTGGTTTTTGGTACCTCTTGTTTTGTATACTTTGTTTATTATTTTTATTATTTATTGTTATTGGCCACACCCACCCAGTCACTTGACCGCCAAGCCACACTCAATGTCACATGACCATCAAGCCATGCCCACAGAACCGGTAGTAAAAAATTTTAGAACCCACCCCTGCTCCCACCACTGCCGCTACTGGTTCGCCCAAGCTGGGGTGAACCCGTAGCAACCCACCACTGGTACTGTCGCTGTACCTGAAAACAGCTTCTTCTAAGTAGCCTTTGAAAGGTAGTTTGGTGAAAGATTAACAGTTTACTGTTTTATTTATTTATTTTATTTATTTATTTGTCACAACAGTATATGTAAGCATAAGCACGAAATAACTATACGATGTATAAGCATATATATAAGCATAAGTATAAAAAAACTATACAAATTGGATCCAATCAAAGGGGGAGAGGAACGGTAGGCACGTTGGTGCTCTTATGCACACCCCTTACAGACCTCTTAGGAATAGGGTGAGGTCAATAGTAGATAGTTTTTGGTTAAAGCTTTGGGGATTTTGGTAAGAGACCACAGAGTCAGGTAATGCATTCCAGGCATTAACAACTCTGTTATTGAAATCATATTTTCTACAATCAAGATTGGAGCGGTTCACATTAAGCTTAAATCTATTGTGTGCTCGTGTAATGTTGCGATTGAAGCTGAAGTAGTCTTCAACAGGAAGGACATTGTAACAGTTTATTCTATGAGTTAAACTCAGGTCATATCGAACGCGGCGGAGTTCTAAATTTTCTAAACCCAGGATTTCAAGTCTGGTGGCATAAGGTATTTTGGTGTACTCAAGAGGAGTGGAGAACTCTTCTTGTAAAATATTATACAATATACTATAGTATTTTATACTATATACTAGACAGATGGAAGAAGAGATGGCTTAAAATAAGTTTTATGGATGTTCCAAAAGGAATGGTTTGAAATTATTTTATTGCATACACTTCGTATGAAGAACTACTCTAGCTAACACTGAATATTTTAATTGTAAGTGAAAAAAATATATTAAGCCATCGTAGTTAATGAATCAGTCTAAAAAACCAGGAGACTGTGAGTTCTAATCACAGCTTAGGTATAAAAGCTAGCTGAGTGACTTTGAGCCATTCATTGTCTCAGTCCAATTCACCTCATAGGGTTGCTGTTTTAAGTAAAATTAGAAGACAAGGGAATATTAGGTAATGCTTGCTGCCTAGAGTTATTCATAAAAATAATAAAAATGGTTTTTTAAAAAAAATCTTTTAAAAGAACTTGAAATGCATCCTATCCTTTTGGTTGTTTTCTGTTTTCTGTTAAATATAATATCCTACTGAGGAACACTTAAGAAACTTAGTAAATTATTAGCTTTTAAATAAAGGAATTAAGCAATATACTATATTTGCTCAACCCCACATAGGAAAATGTACTGCATACTGGTTCTGGATCTACTACTCAACAATGTTTTTTATATCATATGTATTGCTGTAATTCTTTGTCATATATAGATTCTTTTTAAGAATGAGAAACATTCGCAACTAAGAAAGACCAGGTCACATTACACTTTTTTCCAAAAACAACAAGATTATAGCTCTGACTTGAGTAGCTTGCCAATAGACTATAAAGGTAAAAGTAAAGGTTCCCCTCGCACATACGTGCTAATTGTTGCCGACTCTAGGGGACTCTAGGGGGCGGTGCTCATCTCCGTTTTAAAGCTGAAGAGCCAGCGCTGTCCGAAGACGTCTCCATGGTCATGTGGCCGGCATGACTCAACGCCAAAGGTGCACGGAACGCTGTTACCTTCCCACCAAAGGTGGTCCCTATTTTTTCTACTTGCATTTTTACGTGCTTTCGAAACTGCTAGGTTGGCAGAAGCTGGGACAAGTACCTCAATAGACTATAGCAGTATAAAATCTTTTATTAGATATTTTTAAATCTCTTCTTTTACTAGGGATATATGATAAACCTTTTAAATATTTCCTTTTATCATCAACTTTTAATTGTGCTGAGAACAACAATCCTTTCCAATTTTAGAAAGGTCATGACGTGCATTTCAACTTGTTTGATAAAATCTTAGTATTCATGCAATGCCCATATGATGAAACTTGAACGTTCTTCTATTATTCAAACACCTTATATTGAATTTATATGGGGTTATCAAAAATTGGAAAGTTATATAATAGTTTAAACATTATAATTCAACAATAACTATATTTTTGAGTATTGATAATATTCCAAATTCAGGGATATTGTAGATTCTTTATGTTGTCTGTAGCAGGCTTTGAGTGAGTACAAGTTTCCATATGTTTTGACCTACAGTAAACTTGCTCATTCAGCTCTTAAACCACAAATGGCATGTTGTCTCCTTTTTAAACATTTGTGATGGCAGATATCAACAGAGTTTCTATCACCTTTCCCTTCTAATTTGATCTTACAGATCTGGAGAATGATAAACCAAAGACGTTATTCCCCCCCCCCCTCTTTTGTTACAGGAAAGCTTGTATTGTGCACAAATATTTACTTTTCAAAAAACATGAGGATATATACATTTATTTCTAGAGTTTATTTCTAGTTGCTTTTTTATTCTTGTATTTTTTCTGCCTTATCTCTACTGTGCCTTATTTCTATAAAAGATAGATATGTTTCTATATCTTGTTCAACATTATTATTAGATTTTTGTCCTGTCTTCTTTTTTTGGCTAACTTTGGGTAACAAATATGCCTAATTCTCCTGCTGCCTATTTTTCTCCACAACAAACCTTCCAGTCTTCCAGGACTGACTCACTGTGAGGTGGGTTGGGCTGGGCTGAGAGAAGTGGTGACTGGCCTAAAGTCACTCATCCAGTTTGTCACCCCTTAAGCCATTTTTGGAGCATCTTCACAGCTGCCACAGCGAGGCCAGGTGGAGCTGTTGGAACATAAGTGGGGAGATATAGATAGTTGGGGGATGTGTAGCCAAAATAACCTGATTGGACCATGTGATGGACATGTGACCTGGGGGGCAAGAACTTTGGGTTTTGATTTGGGTGGGGAAAACCCTGGGTCCTTTAGAGTCGGGTTTTCACCAGCTGTGCCAATATGATTGCCAAATAAAATTATGCTTTGAGGAAACTCTAGGCCTCAGAGTTTTGATTGCTTTGGGGTTATTACTCGAAACCCTGACAATTTTCATGTCTCAGAAAACCTTAGAAAGTGCCTGATTTCTAGGTTACCATCTTAATCACTACACCAAACTGGCTCTCATGTTTATACTATATTTCCATCCTCTTCTTTTCCCTTCACATATGGGTTAATGATTAGGGCTTCACCTTCACTTCTCCCAAGTGTAAAAAGCAGAGAAAATGAAGTCCTTTTCTGATCAGCCTGTCTTTTCTCATCTTTTCACGTTCCAAATTTGGGCTGCCTAGGGGACTGCCTTGTTGGCATTTTCCAGGATCTGGGCCTCAGTTGCCTCTAGTTTGCTATTGATCTGCTGGGCTCTGCTGCTCTATTTAAGTTTAACTGTGCTTCTGAAGTCACTTTCACTGGGATTTCCTGCTACTGTACAATGTACTGCCATTCTTTTTCAACATGGCTCACTTGATAACTGAATGCCACAGGATATAATGGAAGGGGTGCTAAGTGCAGACATTTTCTTTATAGGTAGGGAATTGGAGGCCCACTGCAGTAAGAGTTTGGAGTCCAACTTAAGCCCCAGGTCCAGCCAGATGGATTACTGTACGACATCCAAACTGTACTCAAAACAGAATGCCAGAACTGAAACCAATGCAGAGAATAAAAAGGTAATGGTTCCCCTCACACATGTGCTAGTCGTTGCCGACTCTAGGGAGCGGTGCTCATCTCCGTTTCAAAGCCGAAGAGCCAACGCTGTCCGAAGACATCTCCGTGGTCATGTGGCCGGCATGATTCAACACCAAAGGCGCACGGAACGCTGTTACCTTCCCACCAAAGGTGGTCCCTATTTTTTTTACTTGCATTTTTACATGCTTTCGAAACTGCTAGGTTGGCAGAAGCTGGGACAAATAAAAGGAGCTCACCCTGTTACACGGCAGCACTAGGGATTCGAACCACCAAGGGGCCAACAGTTCTAATTTGCAGAATGAAAGTACTGCAAAGAACTTTCACAATTTAGATTACTAAAACTCTAGTTTTCATTACTTTTAACTGGGCAAAATGGTGCAACATAGGATTGCCCATATTGCCCATAGTCATTGTTCTGAGATGGGAAGCTATTATAGGATGATTTTTGAACCAAGGTTCCTCAAATGGTTTAACTTAAAAGGTGCATCCAAAAGCTGGGCTCCAGGACTCGAGTTGGAGAAGTTGTGAATATTCAATATTACTGGCTGCTGCTATTGATCTTCATTTCCAAAGTTCTGTGACAGTTCCCAGCCAGCTTTGCAATTCCTTGCACCCTCCTCCACCCAGCAGCAGCCACTTGCCTGTTTGCTGGGAAGGGAAGAAGAAACAGGGAGGAAGGAACCTCCACACACCCTTCCTGGCCAGTGGTGGGTTTCAGATTTTTTACTACTGGTTCTGTGGGTGTGGCTTGGTGGGCATGGCATGACTTGTTGGGTGTGGCAGGGGAAGGACACTGTAAAATCTCCATCCCCACCCCACCCCACTCCAGGGGAAGGATACTGCAAAATCGCCATTTCTGTTGTGACCCAGGCCCAAGTAGGTAATAGGAAACTCAGTTTAAAAACAAACTTTATTAGAACAGCTGAGAATTAACTCATTCTCAACGTAGTCCAAACTAAATCAAAGCAAATTCTTCCCAACACAATTCCTCAGTTTTATCACCAACCTTGGTCTAATTACGCAAACTGCCAAAGGCCTTTCTTGGCAAAAGTTCAGAAGACACCGATAAAAAACAAATGCAGCAAGACAAAGCTATCAACTTTGTTTTCCGGCAAAGAGCCCAAACGCCGTTGGTGGTGTTTTAAGCCTTACGGGAGGGGCCAATCACTTCTTGACCCTATTCCCGAGTCATCCTCTTTGCTTTAGCTGCTTTTGCCTTCTGGCAGCTCTTCTCATGCGTGCATTAGGAACAGGCTCCTCCTGTTCCTCTGCCTCACTACTGTCAGCCTCTGGAGGCTCTGGATTCCGCACATCACTCCCCGATGGCCCTGGCCCCACCTCTGCTTCCAATGCAGAGCCCTTATCTGGGCCTTCCCTAGCCTCCAGGACTGGCCCATGTTCTTCCTCAGCTTCATCGCTGACTCCATTGCCAGCTCCGCAGGCTGCTGGCGGACCACAACAATTTCCTCCAGATCAGCTGGGACTTAGGAAGCAGAGAATAGATGTGGGTGGGGCCAGTCAGAATTTTTATTACCGGTTCTCCAAACTACTCAAAGTTTCCACTACTGGTTCTCCAGAACTGGTCAGAACCTGCTGAAACCCACCTCTGTTCCTGGCCCATGCCATTCCCCATGCACTCTACCAACCTGTGCCATCTTCCTGCATGCCTTCACTGACCCATACACCTCTTGAGCACCTACACACAGCCTTCCTGACCTGCACTGCCTATTTCCACCTGCATTCGTATCTATCTTCCCTGACCCATGCTGCAATTCTTGGGCATCCACACACTCTTCCTAACCCATGTCACCACCCATTCATTAATTTATATAGCTTTTCATCTCAGAACAATGACTATGGGCAATATACGAAGATTAGACAATGAAAAAAATAATCCATGCACCTGGACAATAATATCTTCCTCTTAAAAAGCATACCAACAAGGTTAGTCTAACCTACTGGCCTGAACCCCTGGGGTAACAGCCAGGTCTGCAGAGGCTTATAAAAGGCAAATAGCATGATCTGTTGGCTACATGGAGTAATATTAATGGGTAGTTACAGAAATGAAAACGTTATTGGCTTGCAGTGAACAAAAGATGCTTTCCCAGGGTGGAGCGATGGAAGCAGGTGTGGCCTCTTTGCTTTTATGCCGTTGCATGCCCTTTGCTTACTTCAGTCTGCCACTCTCCTTAAAGGACCTCCACTGTGTATTATGTCAAGGGGGAAAAGCATTTCAAGCAACATAGCATTTAACTGGTAAAAGGGATAATTATAACATAGTGGGATTATTATGCTTCATCATTCCAAATTTTTAGATAACATGTGAAGCTAAGCAAATAGTACTGGGTGATAAAAGAACCCCACTGTTATTAATCATTCATTGATAAACTTCACATCATTATTATTTTTAAAAAAGCTTAAAAGTTTCCCTTATAACAAATGAACAAAAATACAATTCAAACAGTAAACATTTTCATATTACAGTTTAGATATTGTTTGGGGACATTAAACTTTGACACTGAACCAAACCACGTTCAATCCTATCAAGTTTTTAAAAATTCCTAGAAGTGACAATTCCACACATATGAAAATACTGTTGTAAAAAAATATCCTTTTTGATAAGTTTATCAGAAATCAAGAATGCTCTAGATAAATCAAGTACTTACCAAAGAAAGAAACATAATACTTTATTTTGGAAATCTACACAAGGCATCTGGTGAGTATAAATGGAAATACTGTATAGCCTTATTTCTAATTATTGTTTGCAATTATTAATTTGGCTACAGGATAATAAAAATGCTAATGATATCAGAATTACATAATATACTCAAAATAATAAAAAACAACTTAAAGAAGTTCAAAACTACTTGGCCAAAAAAAAAAAGAATATAAAATATGACTACATTCTACGAGGCAACAATAAGGAATTTAATTTAAATAAAAACATTTCTGAACATCATTTGGAAAAGCAAGCACTTAAACCTGTGGTCTTAAACTTGCTAACTATTTAGCAAATCCAGGAAAGAAAAATTAGGCAAACCTTATGGAACAGAAAATAACTGTGTTTGGTTGTTGCTTGTGTTGTATCTATTCTTGGAAAGTATCTGGGAGCAATACATTCTTTATAAAAGTAAAAAATACAGAATAACAAAACCAGTTTGCAAAAGGCACTTAATCACCTTAATGTTTATAAGACATTTGTGTTAGTAAATCTTTAGAAAAGTACATCATTCAAATACTCTGGTCAGAGTGTGATTAACTGGCATTTGGGTGAGCCTACAGTCTTCCAACACAACTCTGAGTATGATAAAAAAGTTGCAGGGATAGAGATGGGCATCTTGGAGACAATATTCTAGTGCTACTTATAAAATAACATAAATCTTTCCCTTCTGAAGATTCAGAAATCTGGCCATTAGGTAGCCAGAAATTGCTTTCTAAGGTCCTACTTTCTTACTATCATAAGAGATTCTTAAAAATCATGACCACCCATTAAAACAAAACAATCTCTTAATGTCTTCTGGAATGAAGATCTAGCAGACAAAAGTAAAGTTTCAGGCACTTTTACCCCATATGGAAAAAAAAATAGGCTTCGATACAAGAATGTGCTTTTATCATCAGGGATTAAGGAGATTAAAGATTGAAACAGAATTTAAACAGAACTAAGGTAAAACTGTTATTTTCGAGAGGGATTATACTTTATGATAAACCATTCCATTCATAATCATTTTTATACATTGAATATAAATATCAATAATTTTTATTTATAGCCAAAAGCCATGCATGCGTGTATTTATATAAACCTTCCAACTCACACATACACACTAGAAAGTGAAGGTACATAACCCTCAGGGCCACACTATATATTTTTTTTAATTTGCATTTATATCCCGCCCTTCTCCGAAGACTCAGGGCGGCTTACACTATGTCAAGCAATAGTCTTCATCCATTTGTATATTATATATAAAGTCAACTTATTGCCCCCAACAATCTGGGTCCTCATTTTACCTACCTTATAAAGGATGGAAGGCTGTCAACCTTGGGCCTGGTGGGACTTGAGCCTGCAGTAATTGCAAGCAGCTGCTGTTAATAATAGACTGCATTAGTCTGTTGAGCCACCAGAGGCCCCTATGTCCATTTCCCTAGGACATTATAGTTTACAAGAGAATCTGCAGTGTGTAATTCAGTGCTTGTTGAGGTATAAGAGCTTTGTGAAGGTGTGGATCAATATCAACAGGCAAGTGTCAAAGTATACAGGAAAGAGGGCATATATTCCTATGCCATTTTGGACCACCACGAATCATGTACCCTGTATCTGGCAGAGGGTCTTGTACAAAACATAACTGAATTACATAAAATCTGATACTTTATTGTGGCCTTTTCCTCCCATATGCTTTGAACTATCTTTGATTTAACTATGATTCATTATCTTGCACAAAATTTGCTGCCATCCAGGGTTCATCCATATTTTGCAATTTAAGATACAGTAACTCTATGTATCTACAGCTATATTTCAGAGAGAAACCAGTGCAAGAAGTCATCACATCTTTGTTGTCATCTATTGACTATGTGTGTTACAACCCAGTTACGACAGCCCTTTTATGTGCATACACACAAGCATGTGCATGCATACACACACATTATTTCGTGGACAGATTTAGTATATAATAAAATATACTCAAATGAGACACCTTCTAGGAATCCAGTTGCTTAGCTTTTTGACAGATGAATTACCACATTTAGCAAAACAAAAAAGGAAAAGTCTGTTTTAGTATATAGTGTAATAGTGGAAAATTGATTAAAGCAGCTTATCAGAAGACTTTGGGGCACTCATTCTCATGTAGCACATAGAATTGTTAGGGGGGGAATGGGGGGGCACTGTCTACTGCCTTAAGCTCTTAAGTAAATGGTAGTTTAACAAGTAAATAAATACATGAAGAAAGAAAGTGATTCTGGAGATTCATTAAGATCTTGTGTCTTCAGCAGTTTCACTAGAGATAACTGAAATATCCAAAAGCATGGGACCTAGAAAGATTAACTGAAGTTAAGAAAGGTTAAACTGAGTGGTATGTAGCCATCTGTCAAAGGAAGGTCATACAGAGGGCACCGAGAGCTTCCAGCTGCATATAAAGCTCCTAAGTACCAAACCGGCAGATTGCCTATGTTGAGCCAGTCTTTGATGCAGGAAGAATTATTTCTTTAAAGCAATTAAAAGTAAAATAGCAGTAGCAAAGACTTTAGCCATTAAAATAAAATAAAAAAAGTAGTATAAAGCAACTATAATAAGTCAGGATCAGCAATACCCACTTAATACAATACCAAAAATATAACAAGAAGTCAGTTAATATTTAGCGATAATTTTCAGGATGTATAGAGAAAAGGGAAGAAGCACCTTTTGTTTTTTAAAGAGGAAATCTACACTATATTTGTGGCAAGCAGATGCTTGCACAAATAAGGACTCAAATCAGCAGGAAAGAAATCAAATGCATATGTCAGTATAATATATATACATGATTAGGAGAAAGTTGGTATCTCACACCGTGTTTCCTGGCATGGGCACATTTATAGCAGGCATGCCGTATCAGTTGCTTTTTGCTCCCTTAGAGAGAGACTGCTTTGCTATCCAAACCCAGGCTCGCATCTAATCTAAATCCCAGGACAGTTGAATCAAGCAGCATCAGTTTCATTCTAAAACTGGGAACCTTAAAAAGCAGACCTGCTGAAATGTTATTTGTTCATTATAAAACACTTTTCCAGTTAATAAGAACATCTAAAGTGGAGCTAAATGTTTTGACCTATGTAGAACTGAAAGAGATGAGAAGCTGAAAGGTTATTTTTCCCCCTGGAGTATACTGTTGCATTAATATTGTTGCATTTCTAGTTTGATCTTTTCCTGGATGAATTGAAATAGTCTTTGACTGTCTTTTCAACATCAGGAATTGCATAGGTCTGAGCAGCAAATACTCCAGTACAACTCCCCACCAAAAAGCCTATGATTGCAGAAGATCTTAGTTTGGCTACAACAAATCCAGCAAGAAATCCTTTGACAAATGGAGAGGCCAACCAAGAACCATCCTGTTGAAAAAAGAAAAAGATAAGATTTTTCAGCTGAACTAAAATTATATATATTTAATTCAAAGCAAATATAATGTTACTAACTAAACATATACTGATTTCAGTTGCAGACAAGTACTAATTGAGGCATTAAACAACGAACACACTGTTCCCTAATGATAGGACTGTTTAAATTGCATGCAGTGGACTTAACTATTGACTTTTAGGAGACAGATATAGTTAAAAGATTTCCATATATAAGAATTTATAAACTTGGATTCATTTTCTTATTATTGAAACAAGACAATTTATCTGCTGTATAATTGGCCTTTAGACATACCCTTTGGATCACAAATATTTCCAGAACCTGAATTATTGATTATTAGTAGAAACTGGTATTCTCCTGTTTCTTCATTTGGTATTGTGCATATGGTATTGTGGAGAAATTGCAGAAACCTTTTATATGGCTTCACTAAGAGTTAGAACTTTCTAGTCCTAACCTATTTGCCTTGAATTTGAAAACAATTGGACAATTGATCTTATCTCATGATGTCCTTTTATTTCTTTCTATATTTCAAAACCTTAATTAAATTTTAATAAGCAAATACTTAATTGGGATATTTCTAACAGAGATCAAGAAGAATTTTCTATTTATATTTGAATCAAACATAATCCACTGCATTTATAATCTATTAATGGATAAATCATAATATATGTTCTTTATATAGCCCTAAAACCATGAAAACTATCTGGGTGACCTTGGACCAGTCAGCCCAGCTCACCTCATAGGGATGTTGTTGTGGGGAAAATAGGAGGAGGAAGTTATATTGGATACATTAAACAAATAAATATTGTGGTGCATTAACAGATAATCTATACAGTAAACTCTCAATTTACAGGAAATGAAGGGCTGTACAGTACAGCTGAATCTCCATCTTTATTTTGGGGGTGAATAGATGGGTGGTGTTAGTATGTTTACTATGGTTTACAAATTATGATGTTTGTTTTTGATGGAATATTAACAGGATGTTAATCAGCAAATACTTTGTTGACATTTATAATTAAGCATCCTGTACCAAATAAAAGGCATTTACTGGGAAAACAAAGCAACTCCATTCTTACCTGCCCCACTCCAGCCTGTACTTCATTTTCAACTTTTCGTTTCAAACTTTCCAACTGATCCTTCAAAAAAGCAAGATCTTTCAATTTTGGCAGAGAATCCTACATATTGGAAACAAAAAAGAATATTCCAGATTGCAAGCACAATCTATTTCAGTATCTCTGTTCCAGAAAGCAAAGAACCGAGGACCAAAGCAGTCCAGCAATTCCAAGAATTTTGCTAAAGTCTAAATCTGTGTGAATCTATCACTATTACTACATCAGGAAGATACTGGGTCTTTTTGTAAATGTGTCTGACTTTTCTCTAAGAGCAAAAACAATACTGTACATTCATGTAACACAATTTAACTGTATGCTTTTCAGAGGAAATAGGAATTCATTCGTGGACTATTTTTCAAATATTAGTTACTACCAGCAGCAGACCACTTTTGTTTACCAAGGTTTGCATCACGTATTCGACCAAGTCTTAGGGGTAAGACCTATATTCAGACATATAGCTTAACACAGGCACTCCCATTAACCACTTTCCCTTATGTCTCAATTCTCAACTAACATCCTACCTATTCATAGTTCAAAGACAGAGGTTTGAAGTACTTAGAGAAATGGAAATATGCTGCTTCCATCAAAGTATGCCTAGAACTATGGGGGAGAGCCAATCATCTTACTATTCTATTCTACAAGATTGATCCCTTCATCAAAATGATGAATACTAATCACATTGTAAACTCTATCCCTTTTGTACAGGAGTACAGACATAGGTACATACAACAGAAATAGAGCTTGTATTGGCATGATGCAATACTGCTTTTGAAATTTATCACCCCTTGAATCCCATGCACATCTGCTGGGAGAGCGGGAGAGAATCTGTATTAGGCTACATAGACAACTACTGATTCTGTACTTTATGGAACTATGACACAAAATATGGATTCTCGGGACAAATCCTAATGAATTCCTTAGATTTATTGTGGAAGTTCCACAAAATCCATTCTCAAATCCATATGCAAAATCAAAGCTAAAGGAGTAACAGATTCCAACCTTTTTAAAACATGCTTTTTGTTGTATTCTTCTGTATCTTGTTTCTATCTGTTTATTGTGTTCACTATATTGTGAGCTGCCCAGAGATTTTTTTTCGGCAGTGAAGGACCACTAAATTTAAGGAATGAATAAAATTTTAGGTGGTGCAAAAATAAAGTTTGGGCATGATTCTCACGAATCATATGAATTAATTGTAGAGAATGGCTGCCTTCTGGAGCTTACCATTAAACTACAAATCAGCTCTATCTGTGTGGCCCTTGGGGGATACCTTTCGTTAACTAAGGTGAAACATTATGAAAATGTTACGAGTATCCATGCTTAAGCCAAAAACAAAAAAAGCCAGTTCGGTGACTATGATTATGAAGATCGACGAATTTCAAGTCCACGAGTTTCTAAACGGGGCAGCAAAAATCGTAGTGTCTCTGGCTTTAGGCGGCCAAAAACATGAAAGTTGGAGTTCGATAGATAGATTTGGGAAAGTGTCTAAATAATGCGAATCTCCAAAGTTGATTTCTTGGGATTCGATTTTTCACGGACTACCCGATTCGGGTCCAAAGCCAGCTTGCAAAAACAAGACGTCTAACAAAATACGACAAGTTGTAGGTTGGCCAATGCAGCTGCTCATCTCCGCCGATGCCACTTTGGGGGACGAGGGAAGAAAGATCGAGCGCGAGTGAAAACCCGGAGCCAACAAGACGCTTCCACGCGCTTGCCTACCTTATCATCCGCCATTTTTAGCCGGAAATTGCTCGGCTTCTTTCTGCACATGCGCAGAAGAGAGTGCCGCTCTTGTGGTTTTGGCATCTGAAGACTTAGTTTGGGGTTTTTTTTTATGAAAATCACGATTTTTATATAGTTGTCAATGTCCATACAAACGCAAAAGCCGACAAACGATGCTGCGTTGAAATCACACTATCTTAATTGATAGGGCATGTTGGAATTCAGTGTAATAAAGCGGTTTAAAGATGAATCCAGTACGCATGGGGCTGAAATAGGTACTTTCGTAATTGAAATAAACATGTGTCCTAAGTAAACAAGAATACGATTGAAGGTTTGTAACTCTTTTAGCATTATTCGTTTACCGACTCTTTAATAATCCCAAAATCATTCGGAATAAGCCAGACTATCAATTTTCAAGTTAATCAAGCTAATCGATTTCACTAAGTCATAGAAAACTTAAAGACTGACTGACGCTATAAGATGCAAATCTTCCACGGTTGTTCTTGCATTTAAATCCCCATCTTCCTCTCGAGAACTCAGGAAAGTGGAGGACCCCACCCCCCCTCATGACGACTCCTTATATTCTGTCTTACTCTCTCCCCAAAGCATCATCAACATTCTTCTATTAACGTATTTTTTCACTTCCGCTTTTTCATTCGGGTGCTCAAGGCGGCGCACCTAGCGCTTCCCTGTTATTTTTTCCCACCACAACCCCGCGATTGAGGTGGGGCCAAGAGAGAGCGAATTCCCCAGATATATCCAGTGAGCGTCGGTGGACTGGAATTACTCTGAATTCAACACCTTCACTGTTTCACCAGACCGTAAACATCAAATGACAACAGGAAGATCAGCGTTTGGTTCAGCAGATCGGCCTTTTACTTTCTTTTCCCACCTCAGATTGTTGCAATCCGCAGGGAGAGGGCGCATTGATGTCGGAAGACATCAATGCGCCCTCTCGCCTATAGGTGGTGCTGCTAGCTTGGGCTTCCTTCACGGAACAGAAGTCCCACTGAATTCGGCCTGCCTCGAGCATCATTACCCTCAGCCCCCTCCGCCCCTCCTTCTCTCCTTGGCTCGGCTTGGCTCGGCTCCGCCCACCGAGACCAAACTCAGCGTCACCCTCTGCTGCACCATCGCTGCTACCTTCCTCCCCGCCGGGTTGCACAACATCTTGCCTCCGGAGCGAGCGAAGTAGCTATGCTGGGCAAGGACTACATGCTGGCCATCATCCTAGTCAACTGCGATGGTGAGAGTAGCAGCCGCAGGACGGGCGCGGCGGAACAGAAGGGAGGCGAGAGCACCTATTTGGGAGGAGGGACGCGGCGGCCTCAGGTGGGATAGGGTGGGAGCAACTTCGAACTCTCCAGCCACGCGGCCGGCCAAGACCTAAGAAAGCAGTGGCTTTGGGTGCGTTTCGATTGACTTCCCTACTAGGACATGGGTGTGCGCGTCTGGGTTTTGGAAAGTACGTCAGGACTGCCTTTCCTCATTGGAGAGTAGGCAGGGGGTCTGATGGGACCATTCCTATCTGGCTACCCTCATGCACTCGTCCTGGGCCGGGGCGTCAGCCTCTGGGCTCATGTCGGCGTCCAGATGGGAATGGCATGGCATGAAAAGGACGGGGCTTATAGCCTTCCGCTTTTAGCAGATGATGTCGTTGCCTCAATGTGCCAATGTACCTTGCCATTATTATTATTATTATTATTATTATTATTATTATTATTATTATTATTATTATTATTATTATTATCATCATCATCATCATTATCATCATCATCATCATCATTATCATCATTATTAAACGCAAGTGCCTGCTGGTCGGGGAGAAAGATGCTTAGGTCTTGTCCCACATCAACACTCATTGGTTTCCATGGTGAAAGAAAGCGGGGACAACGGGGGAGGCGAGATGGCAGCTTTGCAAAATCCATTTCCTGTAATGTTCAGTTTTAACGGGCTCGTCTTTTTCTGGGCCAACCTTTTTGACGACCTATTTTTAGACAGCTTTCCATGGTGCTGAAAAAAGAGGGTAGGAAAGTAGGTTCAGTTCATCCATTTCCTCTGGTTCCTCAGCAGTGTAACCTTTTACCCTTAATGTTTTTCCCCATTTGAAATTTTTTTTGCATATTCAGAATAGAAATAAATATGAAAATGCTGCATCTTCAGTAAAGGTCTTAAAATCCTGACTAACTATGAAAACCTCATCGATATCAATACATCAAATATGCTCTTACTGTTGCATTAGAATTTAGATATATTTAATATCTCAGTCTTTTTATCTGAAAAACAACTTTCCTGGGTTGATTTTTCATATTGTGGTTTGTCCCAGATTGTTATGAGTTAAACAGTATCAATAGCTGATAACTTTATGACTTCATAAAAGTGAAGCTTTTGCCCCATATGTGAATGAAGATGTAGTGTGTGTATGCGTGTGGTGTATAACATTACAACGTTTTTAAATTATAGGTAGGGTCCTATATATGCTAGCTATTTCTGGCTTAAGCTTCACTTTTCAGAGAGTCCCTCGTTGTCACAGTTGTTCTGGATAATGTTTCCTTTTTCTGGAAAGCCAGAATTCAAAATGTTTTACACAAGAGCAGTTAGTCATATAAAGCCCTTCTAGCCATTGGGTTACCAAGAGCTAGACTGACAATCTAGCAGCAGGTATTTGACACAGTTTTCTAGGTAGAACAGGGTAAATCAGGTGATCAATACTGGCAGAATATACACAGGAAACTGTTCATGCAGTAAATTAGTTATTCAATACTGAATAACTAGGAAGGAACTGAATGACTACAGACCAGTTGCTTTAACATCTGTAGTCATGAAAACCTTTGAAAGGCTAGTGCTTTCCTACCTGAAAACCATCACGGATCCGCTGTTAGACCCCTTGCAATTTGCATACCGAGCAAATAGATCAACAGATGATGCTGTTAATATGGCTCTGCACTACATCCTACAACATCTTGAGTCTCCAAAGACCTATGCAAGGGTCCTTTTTGTAGACTTTAGTTCAGCATTCAATACCATCATTCCAGACATTCTCCTAACTAAGCTAAACCAGCTACAGGTACCGGAACAGACTTGTAAGTGGATCACAAGCTTCCTAACAAACAGGAAGCAGCAGGTGAAGCTAAGCAAGATCACATCAAATACCTGTACAATTAGCACAGGGGCCCCCGAAGGCTGTGTGCTCTCCCCACTTCTCTCTGTATACCAATGACTGCATCTCCAATGATCCATCTGTTAAGCTACTGAAGTTCGCAGATGACACAACAGTGATTGGTCTCATTCGAGACAATGACGAATCCGCATATAGACGAGAGGTCAAACGACTAGCCTTGTGGTGCAACCAAAACAATCTGGAACTGAACACACTCAAAACCGTAGAAATGGTGGTAGACTTTAGGAAAAACCTTCCATACTTCCACCTCTCACAATACTTGACAACACAGTATCAACAGTAGAAACCTTCAAATTTCTGGGTTCTATCATATCGCAAGATCTCAAATGGACAGCTAACATCAAAACATCATTAAAAAGGACAACAAAGAATGTTCTTTCTGCGCCAACTCAGTAAGCTCAAACTGCCCAAGGAGCTGCTGATCCAATTCTACAGAGGAATTATTGAGTCTGTCATTTGCACCTCTATAACTGTCTGGTTCGGTTCTGCAACCCAACAAGAAAAACACAGACTTCAGAGGATAATTAGAACTGCAGAAAAATAATTGCTACCAACCTGCCTTCCATTGAGGACCTGTATACTGCACGAATCAAGAAGAGGGCCGTGAAAATATTTGCAGATCCCTCGCATCCTGGACATAAACTGTTTCAACTCCTACCCTCAAAACGACGCTATAGAGCACTGCACACCAGAACAACTAGACACAAGAACAGTTTTTTCCCGAAGGCCATCACTCTGCTAAACAAATAATTCCCTCAACACTGTCAGACTATTTACTGAATCTGCACTACTATTAATCGTTTCATAGTTCCCATCGCCAATCTCTTTCCACTTATGACTGTATGACTATAACTTGTTGCTGGCAATCCTTATGATTTACATTGATATATTGATCATCAATTGTGTTGTAAATGTTGTACCTTGATGAACGTATCTTTTCTTTTATGTACACTGAGAGCATCTGCACCAAGACAAATTCCTTGTGTGTCCAATCACACTTGGCCAATAAAAAATTCTATTCTATTCTATTCTAATACTAACTGCCCAATACACTATGTAGAGCTTTTTCCATAGTCCACTTTAATATCTTGCCCTCTGCAGTACTGGGGGAAGGTATAATTATGCCCCTTTGACAAAATGAGCCTGCCCGTGTTCCCCAGAGGAACATGAGACTCTAGTCCATATGTTTCCTTAGTGGGCTTTCTTCAGCAATTTGCAACCTAGAGTCATAATTCCACTTGCTAATAAAAGTTCCACCTGATCAGAGAATAATCTTGTTTGCTTTTTATAGTTGGACCAGAACCTAAGAATTCAGGAAAGAAACAGAATTTATTTACCATCCGTTGCTTTATGCAACAATTTAGTCCTCTAATTTTAGGATTTCATAAATATCAATATTTTAGTTCCTATCTTGTTTTATGCTTTATATCTTCTGTTATTGCTCATATTTCATGGATCATGATAAGGTTCACACACTTAGTAGCATGCTTAGTATATGTAGCATGTAAGTATTTTATTCATAAAATAACATTATAATTTAATTAACTAGCTTTACATATTTATATTTAAAGTATTTTACTGTTTGTATTTATAGTGTTTCATTCTCTGAACCACTTTATATAATTTAACTTCTAGAAAACATTTGTATTGTACTCTGAGCCTTGCAATTTCTTACATTTGTATAAAATGCTGGCCAGTAACTGTAATAATGATACTCTTATTTGGCTAATCTTGATAAATTATAGAGGGCTGGACCTGGTGGTTGGATGGGAGACTATTAGGAAATTTCAGAACTCTGGGCTACACTGGGAAGTTGAAAAAGGCATCCTGAAAAAAGACTTTGTTAAAAGCACTCCCCTATGAATGAAAATCACTTTGATATGTTCATGCAGGCAACTGAGCTTAGCTTGGAGAAGACTGTACTTCTAAGTTATTGACAACATGAAATTTTGTCCCCTCCCTTATTTTGCATGTAAAAATATAAAATTGTTACAGGACTGAAGTCAACTCAGAGACTTCCAGTTGGCTATTGATTATTCTTTATTAAAATAGGTATTTTTTGAATACTAAGAATATAAAACATAAAATAACAGGGTTGAAAGGACCTTGGAGGTCTTCTAGTCCAACCTCTTCCTCAAGCAGGAGACTCTATGCCATTCCAGACAAATGGTTGTCCAATTTCTCCTTGAAAATCTCCGGTGATGGAGCACCCACAACTTCTGGGAGCAAATTTCTGTTCTCATTGTCAGAAAATTTCTCCTTAGTTCTAGGTTGGTTCTCTCTTTAACGATCTTCCAGTTTATGTCCTGCCCTCATGTGCTTTGGAGCATAATTCAATAGTTCAATCCCCTCTTGACAGCCCTTCAAGTACTCGAAGACAGCTACCGGTATTATATCATCTCTATTCCTTCTCTTTGATAAGCTAGACGATCTTATTAGCAAATCCATCTGGACTTCTTATTAGCAAATCCATCTTATTAGCAAGTGAACGTATGTAAATTTTCCTAACCAACGTATGTTCACTTGCTAATAAGATGGATGAAATAGTCCTTTTAAACAGATACAATTCTGATTTTTACAATTCAGCAGCCCTATGCTTCTCTGAAACCTGGCTAAATGAATCAATTGATGATAGCAGCCTGCATATCCCAGGGTTTCAGATTCAACAACCAGACAGAATTACAGAAACATCTGGTAAAAAGAAGGTAGGAGGCTTATGCTTATATATCAACAATAGCTGGTCTCAGGATATAACTATAATATATAAATTCTGTGACGAAAACCTAGAGACATTAATTATCAATTGCAAACCATACTGTTCGCCTCATGAATTTTCCTCATTTCTTCTAATTGCTGTTTATGTCCCACCACAAGCCTGTGTAAACAAGGCATTACAAACACTAGCTGACCAAATTATGGAGGCTGAAGCCAAATACCCCAATTCACTGGCCATTATTTTGGGAAATCTAAACAAGGTAAACTTAAATTCTCTGCTTGTGTAAACTTAAGATTTCTAACCCAGATTTTCTCCCATGTTTCCAACATTATTGGTTCCTGAATATTCTGTGCCCATTTTATCATACAGTCCTTTACCAAATCCTTTTCCGAATCTATTTCAAGCAACACATTATACAATCTCTTTATATGCTCCTGGGTCTAATTTCTAATTTGCTTTATTAAATTTTCCTCCCTTTGCATTATATCAATTTTTTGATCTTCTTTCCATCTAGCACTTAGTTGCCCATATTGAAACCAAGTATAATTCCTCCCTTCTTCATTTAATACCTGTAATGATTTTAATTGCAATCTACCTCCTTCAGCATACAAAAGTTCTTTATAAGTAATCATTTCCTGTTTCTGTTCTATATTTATATTCTCTATTGCATGTCTGGGGCTCGCCCATATAGGAATCTTATAGTCTAGTTTATAAGAATATTTTTTCCAGACCCGCAAAAGAGCACTTCTCAACACATGATTCTTAAAAGCCCTATCCACTTTTTTTTCATAAAATAAATACGCATGCCATCCATATAACAAGTCATAACCTTCTATATTCAAAATTCTTTCCTCCGTTAAATTAAACCAGTCACTTATTAATGAGAGGGCTACTGCTTCATAATATAGTTTAAAGTTAGGCATTTTTAGGCCACCTCTTTCCCGTGAGTCCTGAATTATTTTCATTTTAACCCTCGCCTTTTTACCTTGCCATATAAATTTATTAATCCCAATCTGCCAATCCTCCAAATTTTTATCTTTCTTAATTATTGGTATCATCTGGAACAGAAACAAAAATCTAGGTAACACATTTATTTTGATAGCCGCAATCCTCCCCAATAGCGATAGCTGCAATTTTTTCCAGACACTCATATCATTCTGAACTTTTTGCCATAGCAAGTCATAATTATTCTTATAAAGTTTCTTGTTCGATGAGCTAATATAAACCCGTAAGTATTTAACCTTTTTTACCACCTCAAATCCTGTTATTTCCTCTAGTTAAACAAGGTAAACTTAAGGAAAGAGCTACCAAAATATTTTCAGCATGTCAATTGTCTCACTAGAGGCAAGAATACTTTAGACCATTACTACACAACACTAAAAAATGCTTATCGGTCTTTACCACCAGCAGCTGTAGGACACTGATCATTGGATGATTCACCTTGTACCTGCTTACAGGCATAGACTTAAAACCACAAAACCAACAATTAAATCAATGAAGACCTTGACTGAGGAGGCAAAGTTAAAGCTACAGGCTTGCTTTGACTGCACTGACTGGAATATTTTTTGAAGATACCTCTGCAGACTTGGATGAACTCACAGATACTGTAACATCATATGTCAGCTTCTGTGAAGACCTATGTGTACCCACCAGGAACTTGCAAATATACAGTAACAACAAACTTTGGTTCACAGCTAAACTTAAGCAGCTACGTCATTCCAAAGAGGAAGCCTACATAAAAGGTGATAAAATGCTGTACAATCAGGCCAGAAATGTATTAACAAGGGACATCAGAGCAGCAAAAAGAAGCTACTCTGAAAAGCTAAAGAATCAGTTCTCAACAAATGAACCAGCAAACATGTGGAAAACTCTTAAAAATATCACTGGCTCCGGCAAACCTCCTTCCCAGGCTGAAGGAAATCAACAACTGGCAGATGACCTGAACGTGTTTTACTGCAGGATTGAAAGGAAACTACAACCACCTATCTCCACAACCCCCATCTCAGACACACTAATAACAGCCAAGCCTCTTACAACTGACCCCATCCCATTGGGTTCACAACCCCTAGTGAGCACAGAAAAGGAAAATTTCACAGACAAAATCCAGGAAAAGCTCCAGGCCCAGACAAGATAACTCCTTCTTGCTTAAAAGTCTGTGCTGACCAATTGGCCCCCATCTTCACCCATATCTTCAATAAATCACTAGAGATGTGCTATGTTCCTTCTTGGTTCAAATGCACTACTATCATCCCAGTGCCGAAGAAGCCCACCATCAAGGAACTGAATGACTTTAGACCAGTTTCTCTAATATCTGTAGTCATGAAAACCTTTGAAAGGTTAGTGCTGTCCCACTTGAAAACCATCATGGATCCGCTGTTAGACCCCTTGCAATTTGCATACCGAGCAAATAGATCAACAGATGATTTTGTTAATATGGCTCTGCACTACATCCTACAACATCTTGAATCTCCAAAAACCTACACAAGGGTCCTCTTTGAAGACTCCAGTTCAGCATTCAATACCATCATTCCAGACACTCTTCTAACTAAGCTAAACCAGTTACAGGTACCTGAACACACTTGTAAGTTGATCATAAGCTTCCTAACAAACAGGAAGCAGCAGATGAACCTAAGCAGAATCACATCAGATACCTGTACTAATTGTACAGGCTCCCCCCAAGGCTGTGTGCTCTCCCCACTTCTCTTCTCTCTGTATACCAATGACTGCATCTCTAACGATCCATCTGTTAAACTACTGAAGTTTGCAGATGACACAACAGTGATCAGTCCCATTCAAGACAATGATGAATCCGCATATAGACAGAAAGTTGAACAACTAGCCTCATGGTGTGATCAGAACAACCTGGAATTGAACATACTTAAAACCATAGAAATGGTGGTAGACTTTAGGAGAACCCTTCCATACTTCCATCTCTCACAATACTAGACAACACAGTATTAACAGTAGAGACCTTCAAATTTCTAGGTTCTACCATATCGCAAGATCTAAAATGGTTAGCTAACATCAAAAATGTCATCAAAAAACCACAACAAAGAATGTTCTTTCTGTGCCAACTCAGAAAGCTCAAACTGCCCAAGGAGCTGCTGATACAGTTCTACAGAGGAATTATTGAGTCTGCACCTCTATAACTGTCTGGTTTGGTTCTGCAACCCAACAAGACAGACACAAACTTCAGAGGATAATTAGAACTGGCTTTAGCATAGTCAATGAAGCAGAAGTAGATGTTTTTCTGGAACTCCCTAGCTTTCTCCATGATCCAGCGTATGTTGGCAATTTGATCTCTTGTTCCTCTGCCCCTCCGAAATCCTGCCTGTACTTCTGGTAGTTCTCAATCCACATACTGCTGGAGCCTAACTTGTAGGATTTTAAGCATAACCTTACTAGCACGTGAAATGAGTGCAATGGTGCGATAGTTTGAACATTCTTTGGCATTGCCTTTCTTTGGAATTGGAATGTAAACTGACCTTTTCCACTCCTGTGGTCACTGCTGAGTTTTCCAAATTTGCTGACAAATTGAGTGTAGCACTTTTACTGCACTATCTTTTAAGATTTTGAATAGCTCAGCTGGAATACTGTCACCTCCACTAGCTTTCTTGTGGCTCAGATTTCCTAAGGCCCATTTGACTTCACATTCTAGGATGTCTGACTCAAGGTCGGTGACCACCCCATCATGGTTATCAGGGATGTTAAGCTCGTTCTTGTATAGTTCTTCTGTGTAATTTTGCTATCTCTTCTTAATCTTTTCTGCCTCTGTTAGGTCCCTGCCATTTTGGTCCTTTATCATGCCCATCTTTGCATGAAACGTTCCCTTCATATCTCCAATTTTCTTGAAGAGATCTTTGGTCATCCCTATTCTATTGTTTTCTTCTATTTCTTTGCACTGTTCATTTAAGAATGTATTCTTATCTCTTCTAGCTATTCTCTGGAATTCTGCATTCAGCTGGGTGTATCTTTCTCCTCCCTTGCCTTTCACTTCCCTTCTTTCCTCAGCTATTTGCAAAGCTTCCTCAGACAGCCATTTTGCTTTGTTGCATTTCTTTTTCTTTGGGATGGTTTTAGTTGCTACCTCTTGTACAATGTCGTGAACCTCTATCCATAATTCTTCAGGCACTCTGTCTAGCAGATCTAATTCCTTAAATCTATTTGTCACCTCTACTGTATATTCATCAGGGATATGATTTAGTTCATACCTGAGTGGCCTGGGGCTTTCCCCTACTTTCTTCAGTTTAAGCCTAAATTTTGCAAGGAGAAGCTCGTGATCTGAGCCACAGTCAGCTCCTGGTCTTGTTTTTACTGATTCTATAGAGCTTCTCCATCTTTGGCTGCAGAACACATAGTCAATCTGATTTCTGTGTTGACCGTCTGGTGATGTCCATGTGTAGAGTTACCTCTTGGGTTGTTGGAAGAGAGTGTTTGCTATGACCATCGTATTATCTTGACAAAATTCGATCAGCCTGTGCCCTGCTTCATTTTGTACTCCAAGGCCAAACTTGCCTATTATTCCAGTTATCTTTTGGTTTCCTACTTTAGCATTCCAATCCCCCATGATGATAAGGACATCATTTTTTGGTCTTAATTCTATAAGGTGCTGTAGGGCTTCATAGAACCGGTCAATTTCAATCTCTTCAGCACCAGTAGTTGAGGCATAGACTTGGACTTCTGTGATATTGAATGGTTTGCCTTGGATTTGAACTGAGTTCATTCTGTCATTTTGGAGATTGTATCCCAGTATTGCTTTCCTATCTTCTATTGACTATGAAGGCTACTCCATTTCTTCTGAGGGGATTCTTGCCTGCAGTAGTATACCTGATGGTCATCTGAATTAAATTCACCTATTCCTGTCCATTTTAGTTCGCTGATTCCTAAGATGTCGATGTTCAGTTTTGTCATCTCTTGTTTGACTATGTCCAGCTTACCTTGATTCGTGGATCTTACATTCCAGGTTCCTATGGAGAAAAAATCTTTACAGCATCGGACTTTCCTTTCACCACCAGATATATTCACAGCTGAGAGTCCTTTTGGCTTTAGCCCCGTCACTTCATTCTTTCTGGCACTACTAGTACTAGCCCTTTGCTCTTCCCCAGTAGCATATTGGACACCTTCCAACCTAAGGGGCTCATCTTCCGGCGTCATATCTTTTTTCCTTTTTGTACTGTTCATGGGGTTTTCGTGGCAAAGTTAGTGGAGTGGGTTGCCATTTCCTTCTCCAGTGGATCACATTTTGTCAGAACTCTCTGCTATGACCTGTCCATCTTAGGTGTCCCTGTATGGCATAGCTCATAGCTTCATTGAGGTATGCAAGCCCCTTTGCCACGACAAGGCAGTAATCCATGAAGGGGTTAGTACAGGTAGTCCTCAATTTACCACCACAATCAAGCCCAAAATTTTTGTTGCTAAGCCATGGTGGCACAGTGGTTAGAGTGCATTACTGCAGATTACTTCTGCTGACTGCCCGCTGCCTGCAATTTGGCAAATCGAATCTCACCAGGCTCAAGGTGGACTCAGACTTCCATCCATCCAAGATCGGTAAAATGAGGACCCAAATTGTTGGGGGCAATATGCTGACTCCGTAAACTGCTTAGAGAGGACTATAAAAGCACTGTGAAGTGATATATAAGTTTAAGTGCTATTGCTAAACGAGACATTTGTTAAGTGATTTTCCCCCATTTTACAACCTTTCTGGCTACATCTATCAAGTGAATCACTGCCGTTGTTAAGTTAGTAACACAGTTGTTAAGTGAATCTGGCTTCCCCATTGACTTTGGTTGTCAGAGGGTTGCAAAGGACACAGCAAACATCATAAATATGGGTCAATTGCCAAGCATCACATGACTAAGGATTTCAAGGGACGCGGTGACTCAGTGACTAAGACGCTGAGCTTGTCAATTGAAAGGTCGGCAGTTCAAATTCCTAGTGCTGCATAACAGGGTGAGCTCCCGTTACTTGTCCCAGCTTCTGCCAACCTAGCAGTTTGAAAGCACGTAAAGAATGCAAGTAGAAAAATAGGGATCACCTTTGGTGGGAAGGTAACAGCATTCCATGCGCCTTTGGTGTTTAGTCATGCCAGCCACATGACCACGGAGATGTCTTTGGACAGCACTGGCTCTTCGGCTTTGAAACAGAGATGAGCACCGTCCCCTAGAGTCGGGAACAACTAGCATATATGTGTGAGGAGAACCTTTACCTTTATGGATATACTGCAACTGTCATAACTATGAAAAACAGTCCTAAATCACATTTTTCAGTGCTGTTGAACATTGAACAGACGCTCTACAAACTGTTGTAAGTTGAAGACTACCCATAATTGCTTTGCTGGTTTCTAGGTACTTGAGGATCTCCTCCTTGATTATCTTTCCCAGGACTTTTCCAGGTATTGATATCAGGCTGATTGGTCTGTAATTTCCTTAATCATTTTCCCTTTTTTGAAGATGGAATTAACATCAGCTTTTTTCCAGTTCTCTGGTAGTCTCCATGATGTTTGAAAGATAGGGGTCAGTGGTTCCGATATCATATCTGCCAGCTCCTTCAGAACCATGTGATATAATTCATCTGATCCTGATGATTTGAATTCATCTTGATTTGATAGGTTTGCTCTTACCATTTTCTTGCATATTTTGACTTGCATTCATATTCTGTCTTCTACTGTACTTAAATTAATTATTTCATTTAAGTACAAATAAATGTATTTAAAATTACAATCTATGCATGTGTTTATGCAGGTATATCTTAATGAAGTTTTGTTGTGTGAAATAAACTTTGTATCAAGAAATAAGGCTGAGGTGTAGTAGCACATAGTTTTATAATAATTTTTTTCCTAGGCACTCAATGCCTTTATTTCTTTTCTTTTTGTTGTACAAAATTTTCTATTTGCAGCTAAATAAGATGTAAAAGCCAGAATGAGTCATTTTCCCTTTTCCCCATTTTAGGCACCTCCCTTTTTCCCCCCTGTATTTAAATAATTAAAATAAGAAATCCAAAGCCAAATTTAAAAAAGAAACCCAAGCCAAATCCAAAATTGGTAGGGAATTCCTGGAGGATATGGTTTATCTCTAATTGTCTGTTGATGACATTTTTATTGAATGCCATCAATAGACATGTAGAGATAAACTATATTTCCATAACCCATTAAACTCCCAATTACAAGAACAACTGATTCTCTATAAACACAAACTCAATTTAGTTGAGCAGGAAGAACTGGTCAGAAATCTGAAAGCAACCAAATAAATACACTTTGAACAAGCAAATAAACCAGGAAGATGGCTCTCTTATAAACTCAAAAAAGAGAGAGAGAAAAGAACCATCTACCAATTACAAGATGAAAATGGAGAAAACCAATATACAATAGAAAAGAAAAAAGAGATTGCACATAAATATTTTGAAGATCTCTATAAGAAAGAAAAAATAGATGAAGATCAGATTAGGAACTATCTAAGGGAAAAAAGAACTCGAGAAATAAAAGATGAATTGAAAGAAATGCTGACTAAGGATATAACTACAATGGAACTAAATCAAGCAATTAGATCCCAGAAAAGTAATAAAACACCAGGCCCTGATGTTTTTCCAGCAGAATTCTATAAGACAATAGAAGAACAAATAGGACCAATAATGGTTGATTTATTTAATGAGGTATTAACATCAGCTAATACCGGATACATGGAGGGAAACACTAATTTCGCTAGTCCCGAAGGAGGATACGGATCCTAGGCTGATACAAAATTATAGACCAATCTCTCTGTTAAATGTAGATTATAAAATATTTGTTATATTATCGCCAACAGACTAAAGAAAATTTTGAATGATTATATACACTCAGACCAAAATGGATTCCTCCCAGATAGACAAATTAGAAACAATTTAAGAATAATAAATTCTGGTGGCTCAGACTGCTAAGACAGTCTGTTATTAACAGCAGCTGCTTGCAATTACTGCAGGTTCAAGTCCCACCAGGCCCAAGGTTGTGACTCAGCCTTCCATCCTTTATAAGGTAGGTAAAATGAGGACCCAGATTGTTGGGGGCAATAAGTTGACTTTGTATATAATATACAAATGGATGAAGACTATTGCTTGACATAGTGTAAGCCGCTCCAGCCTCGTGTCACCTCCTGTGTAGCCAGTACTAACCAGCCGGGCAGTTATCTGCCGACGCAATGAGGGAGGAAACGTAGGAACGTTTCGCATCCCTCAGTGCCACTAGGTAGGTCCTGCTATAGGACCTAACTAGTGTCCGGTCAGCCTCAGAACAGCTGGATCTCCAGACACTCTCTAGGCGTCTTCTCCGGCGTTTCATCTCTCTCAGCTCCTCGGAGAACCAAGGAGCTGGTTGAGACCGACGCCGGGTCAGAGGCTGCAAAGGCACGACATGGTCCAAAGCTCCAGCCGCGGCCTGTTCCCAGGCCGCGACCAGCTCTTCAGTCGTGCCGTGGGCCAGATTCTCGGGAAGCGGCCCAAGCTCCGTCAGGAACCTCTCAGGGTCCATCAGGCGCCTGGGACGGAACCAACGCATTGGTTCCATCTCCCTGCGGCGGTGGGTAGCGGTCTGAAAGTCCAGACGAAGGAGATAATGATCTGACCATGACAAAGGGTCGATAACTAAATCTTTTAAAATCAAATCATTCAACCACTGGCCAGAGATAAAAACCAAGTCTAGGGTGCCTCCCCCAATGTGAGTAGCGCCATCAATTAATTGAGTCAGGTCCATGGCCGTCATGGAAGCCATGAACACCCGAGCGGTCGAGGATGCCGTGCCAGTTGATGGCAAGTTGAAATCCCCCATGACCAACAGTCTAGGGGTTTCAACTGCCAACCCAGCTAGCAACTCCAACAGCTCGGGCAGGGCTGTTGTCACGCAGCAAGGAGCCAGGTACGTGATCAACAAGCCCACCTGAGTCCTATGACCCCACTTCACATAGAGGGTTTCACACCCAGCTATCTGAGGCACAGTGGTCTCCCTCAGTTCCAGACTCTCCCTAATAATAACTGCCACCCCGCCACCCCTACCTTGGGCCCTCGACTGATGGAATGCTCGGAAACCTGGTGGGCACATCTCTATTAGGGGAACCCCCCCTTCCGTGCCCAACCAGGTTTCCGTAATGCCCATAACGTCCGTGGTCCCTTCCTGAATTAGATCAAAAATCAGGGGAGCTTTATTAACCACGGATCTTGCATTACATAACATCAGCTGAAGGCCCAAGTCCCGGGTATTCTGGCCACTTGGGGAACGGGAGAATTCTGGGGGGCCGGAGCACGCGATCGCTCTTAAATAGCGAGGGCGTGCCCCCAAAACCTGATATGGCCCCCCCTTCCGCCATATCTGCCTCTCCCACATACCGTATTGATCGCAAAACCCTGACGAACTGGAATGAGACCCTCCCCCACCACTTTCGGACCTATTAAATTACCGCCGCGAACACTTGCTGGACTCGTCACCCCCCCTGATGGGTTTTCCCCCCTCCCCACCCTCCCCCCATCCCCCGCAACCCAGACCCGTCAGTTCCCACCCTCCCCTTAAAATTCCCATTAAAACTCCCCTTAAAAAGCCGATTAAAACAATTAGTTAAAAATCCCCTGAGTCTCCTATTTTTGGCATGCCACCTCTTGGGGTTCCAAAACCCATCCTCAAGATGGACCCTCGATAATGTGGGGGGCCAAACCCGTAAGAGAGGGGAATCTCGCAGGGCAAGAAGGTCAGCCGCTGTAAATGTCCGCATGATAAGAGTCCGGCAAGCAGACCCATCCTGGACCTGTCAAGATGATAACTGACACACCAGTAGTTCCGGGTGAAAGATAGATGAGAAATAGTTCTTAGGCGGTGGATGGACAAAACCGCCATGATTCAGTCAGTACTCCAACCCCTCGTATCCGATCCCGAGGGGTGGTCTGTGGATGAAGGGGGGGGAGAAAGGATGGAGTCCTACAGTAGTCTAGCTAGGGTTGTCCAGTACCATCCTCAATTCCCCCAACTGGGGACCAAAGATCTCAAAAGGGTCCCCCTGCAGCCAGCCCATGGGCGTCCTCCTGGATGGTAAAAGGTGCCACATGGCCCGTGGTCGTCCTTCAAGTTGACAAAGAAGGCGTCCACCGGGCCTGTTGACGACCACTAGGCCGAACCGCCAGGCCATCAAACCGCCAGGCCAAACATGCACCCAATGGGCCAAGCCGCTCCACCGACGAGCCATCTCTCTCCCAAAGTCCGGGGGGGGCGAGGTCTTGAAAAAGCCCCCACAGACGGCCCATAGACGTCCTCTAGTTGATAGAGAGGGCGTCCGCTAGGCCCGTGGACAACCTTCAATGTGGCAAAGAAGGCGACCATCGGACCTCTTTGTGGCCACTAAGCCAGGCCGCCAGCAGGAGTAGGCCACTCACCCGCCGGGCTTGCTGGGTCATGCCACCAGCCCCAACCACTGAGCCAGTTCACCAGACCCAGCCACCCACAGACAGGCTAGGCCATCGCCAGACCGGTCCAGCCAAGCCGCCGCCACTGCCGCCACCGCCGCCGACAGCACCACCGCTGGGGGGAGAGAGCTCCGAGGTTCCTCCCAAAGCAACGCCAAGCCAGGCCGCCGCTGCCGCCGAAAAGCTCAGCCGCCACCGCCGCTGGAAGAGGCCAGGCTGCCCGCACCGCCGACAACACCGCCACCGAGGGGAGAAGACTCTGAGGCCCCTCCTGAAGCAGTGCCAAGCCAGGCCGCTGGCGCTGCTGGCGGAAAAAACCGGCCACCACCGCCGCTGCTGGAAAAGGCCGGGCTGCTGCCGCCGTCGGCCACACCACTGCCGGAGGGAGAGCGCTCCGGGACTCCTCCTGAGGCAACCCGGAGCCGCCCAGCCTCAATCCACCCATCCTCTGATCGCCCGAACTGTCCTCTACCCGGGTGGGGGGTCCAAGCTGTCAAAAAGACCCCCCTCAGCCCGGTCAGGTCCAAAATAGGCCCGCACCGCAGTTCCTGTTCAGCAGCGCGGCGCCATCTTGGACATGCGCAAATCACATGACAAAATCCAGAAATAAAGGATTGAAAATCAGAAGTGAAGAATATAAACTTCAAGCATTTGCAGATGATTTGGCTTTTATCATTGAAGAACCACTAGGGAGAGGACAAGCACTAATTAAGGAATTAGAAAGATATGGAACTGTAGCAGGACTGAAAATTAATAGACAGAAAATAAAACTTCTACCGAAAAATTTAACAGAACCATGAATAATAGAACTGGAAAGATCACTTGGATTTCAAACAACAAGAAAAATCAAATGCTTAGGGATATGGTTGACAGCGCGTTGCAAAGCAATAAAGAGAATAATTACAACAAATTATTACAAGAAACAAAAAAAGATTTAGAATTTGTGGCTAAAGATGCAGCTGTCACTATCAGGAAGAATAGCAGCCTTTGCTGATGAATAACATGGTTTTTGAAAATCCAGTTTTACAATGTTAATTGGGCCACCTCCAAACAAATTCTCACCTAAAAAATTGTTGTGACCCAAGTTCCTGGACCCGGACTCCTGGACTCGGATGATTCAGAAAGTGAGGGAGAAGACCTGGCCAGCCCTGCTTCTCGTGAGCCCTTTCCCTCCCTGGCACCCACTCAAAGGGAGGAGGAGGGGCCGGCAAAGCCTGATTCCCTGGAGCCTCCTTCTGATTTGGCAACGCCCCAAGAACAGTTTTGGAGTGATGCAAGATTACGAAGACGTGACCGGCGTGCGCAGCAGCGGAAGAGTTGGGACAAAGCCAAGTCATAATTGTCATGCAGTGACATCTGCAGAGACTATAAATAGGAGGCGGGACTTCCTGGTTTTTTGTCTTGGACAAAGTAATGAATTTGCGCGGGCAATCTGTATCAACGGAGGGAAGAATATATTTGTGAGTAATTCTGGCCTTATCTGTAATTTCCTTGTTATCTCCAGAAACTTGGCAGGCCCGTGGGTAGACGTAGCCAGGACATTTATATATATGTAAATAAATCAGAAAAGAGGCCTCTGACTGACTCTTTGCTGGGAGTATTGGGGGAAGGGAAACAGAACACAAATTCTCATTGAACACAGACATCCAATCACCCAACATTTTTGAATTCATCATTGGGATTCATTTGGGAGTCAGTCACTAAATTATTAATTAAGTTTTGTTGATCACCCTAGAACAAGGCTGTCAAACTCCTGGCCTGTGGGCCGGATGCGTCAGGTGCTGGCCATGCTCACATCCATTTTAGTGATGGGGGGAAAAGTCCCGATATGTCATGTAACGACGACAACGTGATAGCGTGAGTTTGACATTCCTGCCGTAGAAGTTCGATCTCTCTGTGCTCGCATAACTGATTCATTGAAAGACTGTGCTTAAACTCTGGCTTTTCCAGAACTTCTTCTAATCTTTCTTATCTTCTCAACTTTCCTACTACCTTCTCCTATTGATATCTATGATTATCACTTACTGTTGTATCTTATGATTAATTATTGCAACTATGATTAATGATAGATGACCTATCACTTTGTTGTTTGTATGAACATTGAGAGCTTATGCACCAGAGACAAATTCCTTGTGGGTCCAATCACACTTGGCCAATAAAGAATTCTATTTATCTACTCTATCTATCTTTTCCAGAACAGCATATTGTACATACAGGTCCATTTTCATCCAGTCTATTCTGGGGCTGATGCAAATAAAACAGTTGCTATATGGAGGCTGCTTTATTTTATTCTAAGAACAATCATCTCCATCCCCAAAACTGACCTTGAACGTTCTCTTCTGGAATCCTGCAAGTGAGTGGAGTTGTCCACATGTAGTCATATCAATAATTGCATATACGATAATTTAAAATGCAATCACAGATGGGAAATCTGATTGTCACCTGCTGTGCTTCCTTGGCAGTGTGAACTGTACTTGCAGGCATGTCAGAGCATTTTAAAAGATTAATCATGGATGTCTTGATATAAAAACAGCTGTATGTTTTGGATGATCTTTTGGTAGGTCTGGGATGATTGGAGATAAGGATAAATAACATGTCTGGTTTGGGTATTGTATCATTTAAAGTGGCTTCCAACTGCTTTTCAGTTTCTGTGATATAATCATGAGTAGTAATTTTTAGCTTTAGCTTGTTAGGGGAAGAAACTATAGACATTTATTCAGCTGAAATGATAAACTAACCGCAGAATTAATTTCCACAGCTCTAAAATAAAAAAAAGATAAACTGAATAACATTTTGATTTACTTTTCTTTTTAATATTATTCTAATGGTTCTAAATTAAACTTCTATTTTTAGAATCAGCATCTTTTCTTTTTAGATAACCTGTGGAATGACCAAAACATGGAAGGAGAGCTTGACCTTCCTTCGGGATGGAGGAAAATCCATGACTCTTCCGGTACCTATTACTGGCATGTGCCCACAGGAACCACTCAGTGGCAATACCCTTCTCGTACTTCTGGTCTTGGTCATGCTGAGGAAGCTACATTTCCAGAAACGGTACTCTTTGACATACTATCAGTCCTATTACTATTTACTAGTTCTATTATTATCAGTCCTATTACTATAAACTGGTTATGGCATAAGACACACATGTCACAAAAAATGTGCCATCTCATTTTTGATGACATGCCTGGGGCTGCATGAGAAGGTGGTGTACAGAGGTGGTGACCTCTGGAGCCTCCAAAAAGTGTGCAAGAATGGGGAGTGCTTTCCTCCTTTTTGGAGGCTGCAGGGCAATCACCATCACTATTATAAACCATATCATCAATACACTCTGGGTTCACAGCAGCATGTGATTTACTTGAGTTGGGACTAGTTATATATATATTGGAGCTTTGTTGTTTTACATGTTCATAGTAGTGATAATGCTTTAGATGCAAAAATGGAAATATATATTAATTCCCACAATGGAAGATTGGTTAGAGAAACTGATGGAACTAGTGGAGATGACCAAATTACAGTAACTGTTTTAATCAAAGAAAAGAATACATTTATCTTTGTTTCTATCTGGAAACTGCTTCTAGATTTTGTACTTGAAATAGAAAAAATGAAACATTGACTCTGGAATTTACTGATTAGACACGTTTTTTTGTTATAGAAATGGCTAGTATATACTAAGTGTGCAAAGTAAAAGTTGAGGCTGTAACATTATTATGTTCATTCTACTCCACTGTTGGAAGTTATTGCTTTTTTTGTTTTTTCCCCCCCTTCATCCTACACTTCTCTCCCTTTTCCCCTTTTCCCACTATTTTCATTTTCATTTGTATTTTACACTGATAAATTTAATAAAATTATATATAAATTATATATCAAACATAAAGATTATATATAAAATACACCTGAAGCAATAAAAGAGGAAGTAAAGAAGAAAAAAAAAGAAGAAAAAGAAGACTATATAAAATATGAAGGAAAACCATTGCTTATTCCTTTGGTCTTTGATTTTCTGGAAAGGATAGACTAAGTCAGTGATGGCAAACCTTTTCAGCACCGAGTGCCCAAACCAGAACTTGTGTCCATGTGCATGCGCCAGAGTGCCGGAAACCCGAAGACCAGCTGGCCAGAGCACCAAAACCAGCCTGAAAATAGCCCAAAAAACATCCTGAAAATGGCCTGTTTTGGGGCCATTTTTCAGGCCATTTTCTGACACTCTGGTGCCCGCAAAGACCAGCACAGTGGAAACCAGAAGAACTGCTCGCAACGGCATGCGTGGCCACAGAGAGGGCTCTGTGTGCCACCTCTGGCACGTTCGCCATCACGGGACTAAGTCATGACTTAGAATAATTCCCACATAACATTCTGCTCAGATGATTCCTGAAATAGTATCCTCATATTTTTCCTGATGAACAAATTATCAGGAGAACCAGTATAATATAGGAATCCCGATCTTGAACTGGGCAACTGTAGGGCAGCCATTCTCTCTCAGTCCAACCTACTTCACAGGATAACTGAGAAGAAAATTGGGGGAGAACCGTCTTGAATAATGGGACCTTAATCTCACAAATGGGACCTTAATCTCACAAATAAACAAGCTTGAATTTACTTTCTGTTCTTTTGCAGGACCTTCAATCTGCTGTGGTTAGATGTGTGCCAACAGAGACACTTATCCCAAGTCCAGTGACTTCATTCTCCAAGAGGTAGGCTTATTAATGCAAGCCCCTTAATGTGAGGTGCTAGGTACAGGTAGTCCTTGACTTACAACCACAATTGAGCCCCACATTTCCATTGCTAAGCAAGACAGTCATTAAGTGAGTTTTGCCCCATTTTACGCCCTTTTTTGCCACAGTTGTTAAGTAAATCACTGCAGCTGTTAAGTTAATAATATGCTTGTTAAATGAATCTGGCTTCCCCACTGACTTTGCTTGTCAGAAGGTTGCAAGAATGATCACATGACCCCAGAACATTTCAACTGTCATAAATACATTCAGTTACTGAAGCAACTGAATTTCGCTCACATGACTGTGGGGATGCTGCAATAGTATATGTGAAAAACAGTCATAAGTCACTTTTTTCAATTCCACTTTAACTTCAAACAGTTCAAACTAAAAGAATGGTTGTAAGTCTAGAACTACATCTCAGTGAAAGAGATGGTGTGCCTGCACATAATAATTTTTTTCTATGATGTTTTCACAAGTAACATTTGTATAATTTGTATAAGATGCCTAAGGAAGTATATGGTTCCTTTTCTTTGTTCAGTTTTTACCCTGAATAAAAATGATGTTCTTCTGCTCTTACAGGTAATCCTCGACTCACCCACAGTTGGTTAGCAGCTGTTCAAAGTTACGATAGACCTACCAAAACCTGATTTTGAAGTTACAACTGTTGGTTGACAATTCATCTGCCCTTATGACCAACTTCAGGAATGCTGCAGAAATTCCCCCACCTATGTTCCCCTCATTCCCCACCCCCCAACCACGGGTCCCCACAGGCCTTGGGCCTGCTTCCCACCTTGCTGGATCCCCCACCCTATGATCAGTCATAGTCACTTACCTTTTATTGCAGATTTCCTTCTGGAAGCAGCTGCTGCACAGTGGAAGCCTGGAGGCTCTATCCTAGAAGTGGCGCCAATTTGGGATTGGCTGCAATGAATTGTGGCCACTCCAAAATGGCATCCACTTCTGGGATGGCGTCATGCAGCCCAGGGAGGCTGAGGGGCAGAGCAGCCACAAACCCACAATGTAGGAAGGCCACATAGTGCAGTGGCTGCTTCCAGAAGGAGATCTACAATAAAAGGTAAGTGCCTAATCGTGTCTTGGGGTGGGAAGGAGGGTTTGGGGCTCAGTGGGATGGGAAAGCAGTCCCAAGGCTTGTGGGGACCTTGAGGGGTGAGAAGTGGTGCAAAGAGTGGGGGAGGCCTTGTGAGGACCAGGGCAGATCACGTGTGAGCTGGGGAGGTGCTGTAGTGAGGGCCCAGGTTTGTGCTAGATCTCCGAGGATCTCCTCCACTTTTGAGGCACCACATGCTCTGCTTAACGACCCATATGGTCACTTAACAGAGATTAGGAATGAGAATCATCATATGGCAATCATATGGGTGCCTCACTTAATGACATCACTATGTGGCTGTAATGGGCAGGCTCCATTTTGGTCGTAAGTAGAGGATTACCTGTGTTCATGTAGAACTGCTGTTCTAGATCAAAGAGAAAACATTTCAGTTACAAGATCTGTCTGTTCCCTGCAATAAATATTCAGCCACATCCGGTACCATTTCGAATCAAATAGAATGGTATGCTAAATACAGGTAGTCCTCGACATACAATAGTTGATTTAGTGACCATTTTAAGTTATGACGGCACTGAAAAAAGTGATGTGACCACTTATGACTGTTGCAGCATGGCCACATGATCAAAATTCATGATCAAAATTCAGATGCTTGGCAACTGATTCATATTTATGACAATTGCAGTGTCCTGGGGTCACCTTTTGAGACATTCTGACAAGTAAAGTCAACAGTAATTTGCCTCTCATTTGTTCTGAGAATAAACAGAAATTTATCTCATTTATCTGAGAATTCCTGTATTGCCACTTTGGTTGTTTCCCCTGTTGCAGGACATCACTGGCCTGGCACAAGGAGGATCTTCATCAGGGCAATCCAGAACCTGGCTCCAAGGTACAGGCTGGGGTAGTGGGTCATTCAGCTCAGCTGCTTGTCTGAGGAAAAACCTTTCTTTAGGATAAGTAGAATGAGTTTTGTATTGTCCTTTTAAAATGTCATGGATTTGCCCTTCTTTGAACTTGCCAAGGACAACCTAATCTTTATAAATGTCTATGGAGATTCTCAGTCATCCAGGTCATGGTTATCCCAAAGATGCTTTTTTCAAGAGACAACTGGACTTTCTGGTTTTTCTTTGAAGACTTTTCACTTCTCCTTCAAGAAGCTTCTTCAGCTGTGATTGGATGGTGGGAAATGGAAGGATTTATACTCTTTGCAGACAGCTGGATATTTGCATTCTTTTAGTGGATTGTTAAGATCACTGGAGGTTTATCTGTGTCATCAGGATCACCTGAGTGGTGCAAATTGGTGTGGAGCCTTCTTGGAACTGTTGAAAGGATTGTGTTGTAGATTGGAGATAGATGTCATATCCCTCCCCTCTGTTGAGAGAGGGCTGTTCAATTTTGACATAGATGGTCTCTTTAACCCCTCTTTCAAAGTGATCCTCTCTGTCCAAAATATGGACTTTGTTGTCTTCAAAAGAGTGCCCTGGGTCTTTTAAATGCAGATGGACTGCTGAATCTAGTCCTGATGGGTTTGTTCTCCTACGTTGTGCCATCCATTTATGAAGTGGCTGTTTCGTTTCCCCAGTGTACAGTTCTACACATGGCTCACTGCATTGAACTGCATATACCATGTTGTTCAATTTGTGTCTGGGTGTCCATCTTGGGGTGGACAAGCTTCTGCCTTAGTGTATTCTTGGCTTTGAAGTGTGCACATATGTTATGTTAGCCGAAGATCCTCCTGAGCTTTTCCGATATGCCTGCAATGTATGGAATGACAATGTTGTTTCATTTATTGTTCTCGTCATTGTCTGTTACAGAAGAGCTCCTGTAGAGTCTTTTTTGAGATTTGATGAAGGCCCACTTGGGATAGCCACATGTTCTGAGGGCTTCCTTGATGTGTTACATTCTGTTTCTTTCCCATCTTTGCTGGTAGGCAGACCTTCAGCTTGGTGATGTAAGGTTCTGATAACTCCCAATTTGTGCTCCAGTGAATGGTGGGATTCAAAATTTAAATATTGATCTGTGTGAGTGGGTTTTCTATAAACTTCAGTGTTAAGGCTTCTGTCTTCCTTGATGTGTCACCACTCAGGTGATTCTGATGACACAGTTAAACCTTAACAACCCGCTAAAAGAATGCAAATGTCCCGCTGTCTGCAAAGAATATAAATCCTTCCATTTCCCACCATCCAGCCACAGCTGGAGAAGCTTCTTGGGTAAGAAGCAAAACATCTTCAAAGAAAAACCAGACAGTCCAGTTGTCTCTTGAAAAAAAGCACCTGGGACTAAATTTTATAAGCACAAAGAACTCTCATTTTAGACAAGCAAGATTATATGGCATAACCATGGCATTGGGCCGGGTTATTTACGGGACCGCCTACTGCGACCGAATACCTCCCACCGTCCTGTGCGCTCTCACAGAGAGGGTCTCCTCAGGGTGCCGTCAGCGAGGCAATGTCGTCTGGCGACGCCCAGGGGAAGGGCCTTCTCTGTGGGGGCTCCCACCCTCTGGAACGATCTACCCCCCGGACTTCGTCAGCTTTCGGACCTTCGGACCTTCCGCCGCGGGCTTAAAACATACTTATTTAATTGTGCAGGACTGAGCTAGATTTTAAATTTTGGGTTTTAAATTGGCATAACCATGGCAATTTTATTTCTATTTTTAATTGGACGGGCTTTAGAATAAGTTTTTTAAATGTTTTATATTGTATTTATATTGTATTTATCTGTTTTTAGTGCCTGTAAACCGCCCTGAGTCCCTTGGGAGATAGGGCGGTATATAAATATGATTAAATAAATAAATAAATAAATAAATAAATATCACCCTTTTGTATTGCTCTGCTAATGGAATCTCAATTCTACACTTTCTGGTGCATCCTTAATATCCCTTACAGCATACTCAGGTCAGTACCGTACATGACCAATCATATGTAGGTCAGTGGGATATGTTTCTAGATAAGCTTAGAACTGCAATCTTCTTAACAAGTTTTGACAACTTTTTGTTCACATAAAAGACCATGTAAAGGAGAGAGAGCAGTGGTGGGATTCAGCCAGTTCGCACCACTTCGGGAGAACCGGTTGTTAACTTTCTGAGTAGTTTGGTAAACTGGTTGTTGGAAGAAGTCATTAGGGCAGAGAACCGGTTGTTAAATTACTTGAATCCCACCACTGAGAGAGAGTATAAAATAAACACTGTAATACAAGCTAACAAATTACTAAAAGATGAAAAAATGCTCAAAAGATGTGGCAGAAATCAACAGACTTTACTTTAAACTACGGGTGTCAAACTTGTTGCGTCACATTGCCTTCACGTGACGTTATGTGATGTTTTCCCCATTCACAGAGCTGGGGTAGGCATGACTTGCATGTGACATATCCGGCCCATGGGCCGCCAGTTTGACACCCCTGATATAAAGTATAGAAAAAGGTAAAGTACATAAAGAAGTTAGAAGAGGTATTTATTTTGTTTCACACATTAAAGAAATGCCTTTTCTAAAATGAAGATAGTTACAGTAAAGGTTGTCCTTGTTTAGCGACTGTTTAATGTAGCAATATTTTGCATTTATGATGATGATGAAATAGTAACTTTATGACCAAACTTCACATTTATGACCTTTGCAGGCCTGTAAAGCAAAGCAAAGCAAAGCTGAAGTAAGATCATAAGCACAGTTGCAGTGTCACTTAGTGACTACTTTACTAACATTAACAGACTGCTGAGATGCTCTATCTATCTATCTATCTATCATATTTCCTCCCCTCCCCCATCTATCACATTTCTGAACTGCCTATCTCATAACATAACATAACATAACATAACATCAGAGTTGGAAGGGACCTTGGAGGCCTTCTAGTCCAACCCCCTGCCCAGGCAGGAAACCCTACACCATCTCAGTCAGATGGTTATCCAACATTTTCTTAAAAATTTCCAGTGTTGGAGCATTCACAACTTCTGAAGGCAAGTCGTTCCACTTATTAATTGTTCTAACTGTCAGGAAATTTCTCCTTAGTTCTAAGTTGCTTCTTTCTTTGATCAGTTTCCACCCATTGCTCCTTGTTCTACCCTCAGGTGCTTTGGAGAACAGCCCGACTCCCTCTTCTTTGTGGCAGCCCCTGAGATATTGGAACACAGCTATCATGTCTCCCCTAGTCCTTCTTTTTGTTAAACTAGACATGCCCAGTTCCTGCAACCGTTCTTCATATGTTTTATCCTCCAGTCCCCTAATCATCTTTGTTGCTCTTCTCTGCACTCTTTCTAGAGTCTCAACATCTTTTTTACATCGTGGAGACCAAAACTGGATGCAATATTCCAAGTGTGGCCTTACCAAGGCATTATAAAGTGGTACTAGCACTTCACGTGATCTTGATTCTATCCCTCTGTTTATGCAGCCCAGGACCTTAAATCTCCCTTAATCTCCCTTAAATCTCCCTTAAATCTCCCTTAAAGAGGAACTCTGGGCAATGTACAGTAGAATAGAAAAACAATATATAGCAATAGCAGACTTATATACTGCTTCACAGTGCTTTTCAGCCCTCTCTAAGCGATTTACAGAGTCAGCATATTGCCCCAACAATCTCGGTGCTCATTTTATTGACTTTGGAAGGCTGGAAGGCTGAGAGCTGGTCAGGATTGAATTCCTGACTGAGGACATAGTTAGCCTGCAATATTGCATTCTAACGTTGTGCCTTCATGGGTCCTGAAATTTTTTTGTATAAAAATTAAAATGTTAGAATTAAAATTTCAAAATTAAATTTTAGAGGGAGGCAAGAATAATTAAACCTTGTTAAAAATCAATTTAAAAAGCAATGGAAGGGCTCTCAGAGACCAACCAGCCCCACTGCTTCATGATCCTTTGGGCTCCTCATATAATAGGATACTGAATGAATAACAGAAAACATTAAGGCTTTTCCATTATTTCATTATTACTTAAATAGAGAGAAAAATTGTTTGCTGTTATAAAGACCGGAAATTGGATGGAGTTAGCAATGGATACATTGGGGGTCTCCAATTTTACACACAGTGGGCTGGAAATTGGATTGGGGGAGCAATTTTTTTCTATATATAGCTCAGGGGTCCAGTAACACATAAAATTTGTTAAATAGCTGAAAGAGGGTTGGAGAATCATTAGCTATGTTTGATGCCTATTGATGTTCTCTCTCTCCCTCTCCCTCTCCCTCTCCCTCTCTCTCTCTCTCTCCCTCCCTCCCTCCCTCTCTCCCTCTCTCTCTCTCTGTTCCCAGTGTTTCGTTGTGCGCTCCTTAGGCTGGGTTGAGATTCCTGAGGAGGACTTGGCACCAGGCAAAAGCAGTATTGCAGTAAATAATTGCATCCAACAACTTTCCCAAAGCAATTGTGACAATTTTGGCCCTGCTGATAGATGGGGTGAGGTGAGTGCCTAAGGTATATAACCCCAGGGGAAAAGATCTGCTCCTAAGGTATCACCTGTTTTCTCTTGCCAAATTCCACTGTTTCCCATTTGGAATGTAGCCATTAATTTCTTGGACCCAACTATTCTGGGGTTTTCTTTTGTCCCTTGGCCTGGGTGAAGGTTGGCACCAGAGAGTGTTTCCACACTTGTTTTCAAACATGTTTCTTCTCTTCCATTGTAGGCTGACATTTGACTCTAGGGCATGTTGATTTTCCAAATTGAGCTTTATTTTCAGTTCTAGCAATACAAAAAGTGCAGCCTTGAGAACAGAAAATCAAACTAGCAAGTTAAACAAAATAGCTTATACCAAGAAGAATCACAGTGGAGTATAGCCAGGAAATAAAAACCTATTTGCTGTTTTATTATTTAATCAGCTGAGCAATAAAGTGTGGACTGGCACAGCCACTTCTTCAAAAGTATATATGGCAGCAGAGGACAATTTTATGAACGACTGGGCAGTGGGGGAATTTGACATGGCCAAGCCCGCCTCCCCTGAGACTGTCAATGCAGCCTGCTTCTTAACAGAAAGTTCACCCCAGCAGAAAGCCTAGAGTGCATGTATATGGCAGGCAGAGAAACAGTTGCATGTTTGTAGAGTTGGATATAGGGAAAGTTGGAGATGAAGAAAATATTGGAAGCCATTGGAGTGGCTCAGTTGAAAGAAAAAATAAGCAAGAGTTTCCCACTGATCAAAGCCAATTAAAGTGTCTGCAACAGAAGCAAGCAACTGCAGCTATCTGAAGCAGACTCAGAAAGGACATCAAGTGATAAAGCCCAGGTCCCAAATGAATCTCAAGGCAGGAGGCAAGTAAACAAATGGTCAGGTCATGCATTGCTCCAAACCCTTGAAAATCCTGAACTAAACCCCAAAGTCCTGGTAAACAGGCTACTTGCAGGGAAATGTGGAAGAAGGCCAAAAAAGGGACCAAACTCAGCAGACCACTAGTTCCCAAGATGCCCTAACCCAACTTTCCATAGAATGAACTAAGACTGTGGAGGAACAGGAATTTAGGGGGGAAAGCACCATAATAAAAGTCCCTGCTCAGAAATTAGCTCCTTCTGCTTTTATGTGTCTATCTGAAAAAGTTATGCAAAAAGGAATTTGCAGCACATGTACAGCTTAAAATGAGATCCAGTTCCATATACCTATATACTATTAAATCCTTCTGTTTCATTCCAAACTCCTCCCCTTGCCCCCAGACCTTCCCAACTGGTCTAGGCCAATCCCAACAGGGAAGTGACTGGTTTTGAAGGCAAAGCAACACTGCAATGACAACTGCTGGAATAGGACAAAACACTTGAATCAGCTTGAATAAAAAATGAATGCATTTGTTCCCTCCCCCCTTCCATTCAGCTTATCCAATTTTCAGAAATTGCCTGGACAAGTCCCTGCAGTTTTGTCGGCAAGCTTTTCAGAAGTGATTTGCCATTGCCTGCTTCCTAGGACTGAACCAAGTGACTAACCCAAGACGACACAGCCCACTTTGTGCCCAAGGCAGGATTTGCAGTCTCCCTGTTTCTAGCCTGGTTACCTTAACCACTACACTAAATTTTCTCTCATTTGTGCCTTCTTCAAAACAAAACAAAAACAAAATAGTGAAAACACAGGTGCTCTATTTTGTCCAAGAGTAAATTACAGTATTGCATTTATATTAGAACTGTTTGGTGATATAATTCTAAATCTAAAGACTCTGTAAATAAATTTAGATAAATTTATGCTGAGAGCTGAGATGTATAAACAGTGTGTTGTCTGGGTATAGTTAGTTTGAGCAATAATCATCGTAATAACAATAGCATTCATACATAGTAATAATCATATAGTATCTCATCATAACATTGATAATAAATATATAATGACAATAGTGCTTACTTATCCATTTGATAAACTATTTTTACAAAATAGGTCATTCTCTTATATTTTTTCAAATTAACTTCTGTTTCTGCTTGTTAACCATTGATAGAATGAATCCCATATTAAGAAATATTCAGTGTCTTCCTTGTCTTTAATTTTAAGTGTTAAACTATCCATTTCTGCACATTCTGGTATTTTTTTTTTATTACATTCTCTTCTGTAGGGATCTCTATGCTCTTCCAGTGTTGTGCAAATAAAATTCTAGCCGCTGTTAACAAATTTAGTATTAAGTACATATTCCCTTTATTATATTTTTCTGGTATGATACCCAACAGAAGTATTTCCAGTTTTAAGTCTATGTGAAGGCATGCCACCCCAGTTGCAAGTCATGTCCTCCAAAATTAATAGTTATCTATGTCTCAGATTTAGAATAGAATAGAATAGAATAGAATTTTTATTGGCCAAGTGTGATTGGACACACAAGGAATTTGTCTTGGTGCATATGCTCTCAGTGTACATAAAAGAAAAGATAGGTTCATCAAGGTACAACATTTACAACACAATTGATGGTCAATATATCAATATAAATCATAAGGATTGCCAGCAACAAGTTATAGTCATACAGTCATAAATGGAAAGAGATTGGTGATGGGAGGCTCCAGTGACGTCACCCTCCTGCTGGGTGCTCTAACAGAGCACTCCGTGTTAGAAGATTGTAAAAGTCAGTGAAACAGAAAATAAATCACTGTTCACTGAGCTTAGCATAATCTCTGGGTGAAAGAGGTTATCAGAGTTGTGGAAGAGTGGCAGGTCTGACAGGGGGTTTGCTCTCAAGAGCGAATTTTCCTGGATTTATGACCCCACCGAATTCCACTCCCTCCAACTTCAGCACGCTCCTGTTTTTATCAGGAAAAAGGAGAGGAATGTCGCTTCTGCTCTAGAGGACTTATTAAATTGATTGATATTCCAAGCAGACGGGAATTTCACAAGCGTTCGATCTTTGATGCAGAATCAGCACGGCAAGTACCGACTCCCTTTTTGAAACTTGAAACCTTTCTTTGTCTTTGATTAATTGACTTTTAAAATGGCGTCTAAAAGTGAAAGTAAAAATTTTTTAGTACGATGAAGCAGCGTTACTTGTGGATTGTTACAAACGGAGTTTTTTTATACTGAAAGGAGGGAAGGAGAGTTATTAAGTTTGAATTCCTGATTCTTTTGAAGACAGAATGGCAGCTAAACCTTTAAAGCCTTCTGGAAGAAGGGGATCTGAACCAAGTCTTGAGGAAATATTGAAAGAACAATTAAAACTTTCTGAAGATAGGCAAAAAGAGATGATGGAGAATTTTAATGCAAAAATAAGAGAAGATATTCTTATGGCAGTTCAAGGACTGAGTAAAAAAATTGAAGGATTGGAAGTGGAAATGCAACAGATCTCTCAGTCAAATAAGCATTTAGAAGACGAAATGAAAGGTGTTCAGAAAAAAGTGGATCAAAATGAAGATCAGGTTGTGATATTACAATATAAACTTATGGAAGGAGCTCTTAGAATTCGTGGTATGCAAGAAGAGCGTGGAGAAGACTTAAGAAAAATTATATCAGAAGCATTGGCTGAATTTATTGAAGTGGACCCCAAGAGGTAGCTTACCAAATTGATAAAATATATAGAGTTAATTCTTGGATTGCAAGACAGAGAAAGCTTCCTCGGGACATTGTGGTTTATTTTGTGAAAAGGACTATGAGAAATCAAATTCTGCAAGTTTCATATCAGACAACTTTAAAAATTGGAGAACAGGAGTTGAAGGTGTTGAAAGAGATTCCTTCAAAGATGTTAAGAGACAGGAAGGAATTTGCTTTTTTTACACAAGAACTTAAAAAACATCAGATTCAATTCAGATGGGAGGTGCCAGTTGGACTGACACTATTCTATCAAGGAAGGAGATATAGAATTGACACTGTTTTAAAGGCAAAGGATTTTCTTTCTACAGTTTTGAAAGTCGAAATAGAAGTGATAGAAAAACTTCAAGAGACTCAAGAAGGCGTGGTGATCCAAGAGCCTTTATTGCTGCCAGTATTAGAGGAACCACAAGAGCAAAGGGTGACAAGAGGAGCCCTTAAGCGTAAAGAAGAGCAACAGTCTCAAAGTAAAAGTCAGGATCCCATTATGGAAGCTGTGGGAGGAGCTAGACGGAAGATACCGGAGGAGGAGCTTCCGTTGTCTGCTTCAAAGCTTCAGGAGGCCAGTAATGGCAAATAGAATCTTGTCATGGAATGTTAATGGCTTGAATTCAGCTCAGAAAAGAAGGAAAATATTTCACTACTTGAAACAATTAAAATGATGTGATTTGTTTGCAAGAGACACATATAAAATTATCAGACCAAAAATATTTAATTAATTCAAAATTGGGTAACCATTTTGTTGCATCAGCTTTGGAAAAGAAGCATGGAATTGTTGTATATATCAGGAAGGATATACCAGCTAAGCTAATTGAGGCAGATATTCAAGGAAGATTTATTGCTATTGAACTGGTGATAGATGCAAAAAAGACTTTGTTGATAGGTATTTATGCACCTAATCAGCAACAAGAAAAGTTTTACAAAATGTTACATGAGAGGTTGACCCTCTGGGATTATAGTTCGTTTATTTTATTAGGAGACTGGAATGGAGTAATTGATACAAGAAGGATAAGAGAACCTCCTCCAAGAAGATACCTATACATGCAAAATTACCAAAATCCTTTTTGAAATGATGGAAGACTTTGAGTTTAGAGATATATGGAGGTTACGGAATCCAGATGAGAGAGATTTTACTTTTTTCTGATAGGCATCAATCTTTTTCACGCATTGATTTTATTTTAATTTCTAATGACTTGCTTTCTAGGGTGAAGAAAACGAAGATATTTCCGAGGTGTTTAACTGACCATAGCCCAGTATGGATGGAATTATTACAAGGGAAAAAAGGTGGTAGAACATGGAGGTTGAATGAAAATCTGTTTAGATATGAGGATAATGTAACTTATTGTAAGAAACAGTTAAAAGAATTTTTTGATTTTAATATGTACAAAGGGACACCTATAGGAACTGTGTGGGAAGCGAGCAAAGCGTTTATTAGAGGGATATTGATTTACTTGGACAACAGGCAAAGGAATAATAAACAAAGGCAGCGTAGATATTTGGAAGAAGAAATTCAAAGGAAGCAACAGTTATTAATTCAAAACCCACAAGATCATAAACTTAAAGAGGCTATAAAAATATTACAGAGTCAATTTAATATGTTAATGGCAGACCAGGTGGCAACGAATATACAATATGCTAAACATAATACCTTTTGTAATGCAAATAAACCTGGGAGATGGTTGGCATATAATTTAAGGAAGAAACAGAAAGCACGTGTCATACAAAAAATAGAATATAAAGGTAAAGAGATATACCAACAGGATAAAATTAAAAGGCATTCCCAGAATTTTATACTGCACTTTATGCAAAAGACAAAATATTGGATAGGGACATTTATGATTACTTGAAAGATTATAAGGTTAATATTCTAACATTAGAACAGAGGGAGGAGCTGAATCGGCCGATAGCTACTAGAGAAATAGTGGAGGCAATTATACAATTAAAATGGGAAAACCCTGGTACAGATGGTCTTACAGCAACTTATTATAAAAACACAGGATGAAATATTAGGCCCACTTAAAGAATTATTTAATCAGATACAATTAGGGTGGGAATACCCCGTCATGGAAAACATCTTTTATTTCACTGATACCGAAGAGGAGCAAGACTGCTCTAAACCTGGTAACTACAGGCCGATTTCACTTTTAAATAATGATTATAAGATTTTTGTAAAAATAATAGCAAATAGATTAATGTTAGTTTTACAACAAAGAATTCATACTGATCAATCTGGTTTTATAAAAGGGAGGCAGATGAGGAATAATGTTAGACAGATTATTAATATATTGGAATATTTGGAAAAGAAGAATACTTCAGCGGCACTTATTTTTTTGGATGCAGAGAAAGCCTTTGATCGATTGCATTGGGATTTTTTATTTAAATTAATAGAGAAAATGCAATTTGGAGACTGTTTTATTAGAATAATTAAAGCGATTTATGGAGAGCAAACAGCACAGATTATAGTAAATGGTAGTTTGACAGAAGTTATTAAGATTGCGAAAGGAACAAGACAGGGATGTCCCTTATCACCATTATTGTTTGTTTTGACTCTGGAACCATTATTAGATAAAATACGAGAATTAATGAAAATAGAGGAATTAAGATTAGACAATATGAGTACAAAGTTAGAGCTTTTGCAGATGATGTAGTGGTTACGTTAACGAATCCTATAAATTCAAGTAGATTTTGTTGGAAGTAATTGATAAATATGGAAAGGTATCAGGATTTAAAATAAATCAGAATAAAACAAAAGTGATAATTAAAAATATGTCTATACAACAGAAACAAAAACTAGAGGAAATGACAGGATTTGAGGTAGTAAAAAAGGTTAAATATTTAGGGGTCTATATTAGCTCATCGAACAAGAAACTTTATAAGAATAATTATGACTTGCTATGGCAAAAAGTTCAGAATGATATGAGTGGCTGGAAGAAATTGCAGTTATCCCTATTGGGAAGGATTGCGGCTATTAAAATGAATGTGTTACCTAGATTTTGTTTCTGTTCCAGATGATACCTATAATTAAAAAGGATAAAAATTTGGAAGATTGGCAGAGTGGGATTAATAAATTTATATGGCAGGGTAAAAAGGCGAGGTTAAAATGAAAATAATACAGGACTCACGGGAAAGAGGTGGTTTAAGAATGCCTAACTTTAAACTATATTATGAAGCAGTAACCCTTTCAGTAATAAGTGACTGGTTTAACTTAACAGAGGAAAGAATTTTGAATATAGAAGGTTATGACTTGTTATATGGATGGCATGCGTACTTATTTTATGGAAAAAAGTGGATAGGGCTTTTAAGAATCATGTGTTGAGAAGTGCTCTTTATGGTCTGGAAAAATATTCCTATAAATTAGATTACAAGATTCCTATATGGGCGAGCCCTAGACATGCAATAGAGAATATAAATATAGAACAGAAACAGGAAATGATTACATATAAAGAACTTTTGTATGCTGAAGGAGGTAGATTGCAATTAAAATCATTACAAGTATTAAATGAAGAAGGAGGAATTATACTTGGTTTCAATATGGGCAAATAAGTGCTAGATGGAAAGAAGATCAAAAATTGGTATAATGCAAAGGAGGAAAATTTAATAAAGCAAATTAGAAATCAGACCCAGGAGCATATAAAGAGATTGTATAATGTGTTGCTTGAAATAGATTCGGAAAAGGATTTGGTAAAGGATTGTATGATAAAATGGGCACAGAATATTCAGGAACCAATAATGTTGGAAACATGGGAGAAAATCTGGGTTAGAAATGTTAAGTTTACACAAGCACAGAATTTAAGGAAAATTTTTATAAGATGTTTTATAGATGGCATTTAGATCCCAAAAAATTATCATGTATGTATCCTAATATCCAAGCGAAATGTTGGAGGTGTGATTGTGATGATGCTACATATTTTCATATTTGGTGGACTTGCAAGAAAATTAAGGTCTTTTGGATAAGAATTTGGTGGATTATTCAAAATGTACTGAAGAAGAAGATAAAGTTCCTGCCACAATTTTTCCTTTTGGGAATTATAACGGATTGTACAGGGATTGAGACTAAATTGATTCTGAACTTAATAACAGCAGCAAGACTGTTGATTGGACAATACTGGAAGAAAGAAGAGATACCTACAATAGAAGAATGGATATTGAAAGTTATTAATTTGGCTGAGATGGCTAAAATCTCAGCGTTTTTAAAAGACAATACGCAGGAAAGATATTTAATTGAATGGAAAAAATGGATTGATTATCTACAAAACAGATATCAGATTAAGAAATATCAGATTGCCTTTGAATAATTAGAAAGTTATTTTATGTAATGGGAAGGGGGTTGGGAGACGAAAAGCTTTGGATGTGGTTATTTGGATTGGAAGGGAAAATTTTATTCTATGTTTGGTTTATGTATAACTTTACCTTGTGATTGACCCGGGAAGCCGGGGGGTGGGGGAGGGAGGGGGGTGGGTTTTGGTTTTTTTTTGGGAGGGAGGGGGAAAAAAGGGGGAAAAATGTTTTTGTTTTTTTAAAACTCTTTCAATAAAAAAAAAAAAAAGAGATTGGTGATGGGAACTATTTATCCATTCTTTCAGCCATGCAAGTGAAGATGCCTGGTAATATAACTACCAATCTGGCAACCCAAATTCTAAAAACAATATTCTGTTTTTAGAATATTGTAGCAATTTCAATCTTATTCTTGCTTTTTCCCCTTGCCAATTGAATTTTGACATTAATCTATTCAGTTCCTCAAAATATTTTTGTCCAACTTTATTGGAATTGTTTGGAACAAGTATAGTAATCTCAGCAAAATGTTCATTTTAATGGTAGCTATTCTTCCTATCAGTGATTCCCAGTCACAATCTGTCCCCATTATTAACAGCTTTTGCTAAACATGCCTTAGACAGAGGGATTTTCATTCCTGCACCATTCACACTTCTCGGCCTTCCTTAACAGGGTCAAAACATGGTGATGATTCTCAAGGAGGACACAATGAATTTGGTGGATCCTTTGGACCACAGTCTCATCCACTGCCAGCCCATCATCAATATTCGTGTTTGGGGGGTGGGCTGCAACAAAGGCAGGTGAGTATTAATGGGTGGTTTGGAGAAAGGAGACCTTCTTACTGAAACCAAACTCCAAGGGCAACTTTTCAGTCTACATGTTGTATCTAGTGAGTTATTAAGCTATAGATGCTGTTGGGTGCAAAAATGTAGGATTACCCACCACCACCCTGACTTTCCCATGGGATCTCCTGCTACTTCTTTCTACCCGTATCACGTGGGATCACCATTTATTCCCAAGCTATTAAAAGGGTAGCTACTTCAGATACTTTTCATTAATCGTTCTTTTTCCCCCCTACATGCTATGCTTGATCAAGGGACAGGTAAGTTTCCCTCTTCCTCCTGAAGCAAAGCTAGTGCTTGGAGCCCTGCTCTTGCTCATTGGGCTCTCCTCTCCTTGCAGGGATTTTGCTTTCGTGGCCAGTGACAAGGACACGTGTGTGCTGAAGTGCCATGTCTTCCACTGCAATGTGCCTGGCAAGGCTATTGCCAAAGCTCTGCATGAAATGTGCTCCAAGGTATCCCTCCTGACTTGTAGCACAGTTCTTTACATTTATACGTAATCACACACACACAAACACAAATACATCATGTGCATGTGCACCCAGACACACATATGCTACAAATGGAAAGGTTGTGGTTCTGAAATGTACTTTTAGTGCAGCGTCAAGAGTTTTCAGTACTGTAACTAAGTAACAGACATCACTGATGTTTCATTCTGCAGGAATGGGAGACAAAATGAGCATTAAAATAATCTTAGTCTCTTTATATATTTTCCAAATCAATGGAAAATTATTTAAAGGGACCAAAGACTTTGCCAGTCTATCTCTGCATGATAATTCTCTGAAAATTGAAAGATGAAGTTGGGAGGGCAGAAACAAAAAAATACTGGAAAGATTTCCCTAAAGATCCCTCTGATGTGTTGTGGCTTGGACCACCTCCTCAGATTATATGAGTCGGATTATAGCATATACAGTCCACTCATGCTTCCTAGTGCATAAACACAGAAACAATGGGGAGTGGGGGGGGGGAAGCAGAAACACACACATACCAGTATGACACATTACTTCATTACATAGAAGAAGCTAGAGACCTCCCTGTGGCCATGGCTGGAAAAGAGGCCAGAAACAATTCCAGAATACTTGCTTCGCATCTTTTCCCTTCCTTCCTACTTTCCCCAAATTTTACCTGCTACTGTGTCTATTACAAGCTTTCTGTTGCTATACCTGGCAGCAGTGGGAGAGTTTATTCTTATTTATTTATTTATTTGTTTTATTTATTTGTCAAGCATGTATGAGAAAATAAGTATAACTGTAAACATAACATAAACTTATAAGTATAAACAGGTATAAGTATAAACATAAGAAATGAGTACAAATAAATGGGAACAGTAGAACAGGGATGGTAGGCATGCTGGTGCACTTATGCAAGCCCCCTTACAGAACTCTTAGGAATGGGGTGAGGTCCACAGTAAACTGTTTAAGGTTAAATTTATGGGGGTTTGAGGATGTAACCACAGAGTCAGGTAGTGCATTCCAGGCATTGACCATTCTGTTGCTGAAGTCGTATTTTCTGCAATCGAATTTGGAACGGTTTACAATGAGTTTGTATCTATTGTTTGCCCGTGTATTATTGTGGTTGAAGCTGAAGTATTCATTGACAGGTAGGACACTGTAGCAGACAATTTTGTGTACTAAGCTTAATCAGACTGCAGGTGGCATAATTCTAGGTTGTCCAGGCCTAAAATTTCAAGCTTGGTGGCATAAGGTATTCTATTGCAAGAAGAGGAGTGGAGTACTCTTCTCGTGAAATACCTCAGGACTCGTTCAATTGTATTAATGTCCGATATACAATGTGGATTCCAGGCAGACAAGCTGTATTCAAGTATTGGTCTGGCAAAGGTTTTGTATGCCCTGGTTTGCGGTACAATGTTATCGGAGAAGAAGCTTCGCAAAATTATGTTAACAACTCTTAATGTCTTTTTGGCAATGCTATTATAGTGAATTCTAGGGCTTAGATGTTTTGAAATTACTTCTAGGTCCTTGACAGAGTGAGGGTCGTCTATGAGATCGTATCCGCCCAGCTTGTATTTGGTGTTCTGGTTTTTCTTGCCAATGTGTAAAACAGAGCATTTGTTGGTTGAGATTTGAAGTTACCAATTGTTCAACCATTCTGACACATAGTTTAGGTCACTTTGTAGGGCAGCAATATTGTCGGTGGTATTAAATAGTTTTACGTCATCAGCGAAGAGGATGCAGTTGCTTATAATATGATTGCAAAGGTCATTTATGTATATTAGAAAGAGAGTGGGTCCTAGAACGCTGCCTTGGGGGACACCGCTGTTAACTGGTGTAGGGTTTGATAGGGCACTCTTTATTTTGAACTTGTTGCCTGTTTGACAGGAATGCAGCTATCCATTTGTGCAGTGATCCGGAAATGCCGGAGGAGCGTAGTTTTAACAGTAGTTTGTCGTGTGCCACTGAATGAAAGGCTTTGCTGAAGTCTATGTAAATTGTGTCGATTGCTTTACCCTGGTTGAGTCTTGTAGTCTAAATACAAAACAGTGTAGGAGTTGTAAATTACAGGTCAATTTTTTTCTGAAACCAAACTGCTTGTTAGAGAGTAGGTTGTTTGACTTTAAGTGTGGGGTAATGGATTGGTTTCTGATTGATTCCATGACTTCGCAGGTGACACAACATAATGAGATTGTTCTATAATTTTCAACTAGGCTGGGGTCTCCCTTTTTGAAGATAGGAATGATCGTGGCTAATGACCATAGGTTGGACAAGGAGCTGGTTCTGAAAGATATCTCATAGATTGTGGTTTGGCTATGGCAGTGGAAAGCTTTTTCAAGAAGTAGGCACATAATCCACAAGGGCCAATAGATAGAGATGGTTTTAGGTTGCATAATGCCTTTTCAATGTTATCTTCTGTAAAATCAATATGTAGCAGATTGTTGCAATTAGTTGTGATATGGCTAGGAAATGTAGGGCATGAGCCATTGCTGTTGACAAAGACTGAACTGAAGAACGTGTTGAAGAGATTGGCCTTAATGGCTTCATCATTAACAGTTTTCCCACTAGGCCCTTTTAGGGGTGGCATGGTTTTCAAGTCTTTAAGTTTGTTATTTACAAAATTATAGAAGGTGCGGGGTGGATTTTGTGTGTAACAGCTTTTCCTCTTGTTTGCAGTAGTAATTGGGGCATTCTGTCTTTATCTGATGGTTTTATAGCGGCTTTTAAAGTTAGCTACGTAGCCAGTTTTGTTTTTTTGCCAAAGAGATTTTTGGGGGGATTGGAGCTTCCTTATTGTTATGGGTAATTTGTTTTTTTCTGGCTTTGAGGGTTACTATCAGAGGTGGGTTTCAGCAGGTTCTGACCAGTTCTGAAGAACCGGTAGCAGAAATTTTGAGTAGTTCAGAGAACTGGTAGTAAAAATTCTGACTGGCTCCACCCCCATCTATTCTCTGCCTCCCAAGTTCAAGCTAATCAGGAGGAAATGGGGATTTTTCAGTAATCTTTCCCTGGATTGGGGAGGGAATGGAGTTTTTATAGTATTCTTCCCCTGCCATGCACACCAAGCCATACCCACAGAACTGATAGTAAAAAAATTTGAAACCCACCACTGGTTACTATTGATACATATAGTTTAATGGCTCTTTTGACTTTTGTTTTGATAAAACAAAAAAGTTTTATAATGGTCTTCAGCAGTATTACAGCCAGTGAACAGAATGTGCCAATCAAGAGATGAGAGGTCAACAACTATGAGATCATATTTTCTTTTTTAAAGTTATAATTTGGAATCCCGTCATTATGATCTTCTCTGCAAGGATGTATGGTTAGTACTGCTTTTTGCTAGTGAATTTATTGTGTAGATTAATTTGCGTTTGCTGGTTTCACTCTTGCAAATGATTCTGCAGAAGCATGGGGCCACCAAGCAGTCACTGTTCTTGAACTCAGGGCCATCGCAGGAAACATTGATGATTTCATCAGGAGAGATGGTCGATGTTTGAAAGTTGCTGATGATATTGTGGACCTTTGTGATATCATCTGATTCATTGGTGTCCTCTATACAGTTGAATACAAACAATAAAGTTTATATTCAACTGTACTTTTACTGTTTATTGTACAAATTTTTACAGCCTGCAACATTTTATTGTAGTTCTGAATGGTTGCAAACTTTGTGGGCTCCTTGGTGACTTCTGAGCTTAGTTGTTTGCTACAAAGTTTTCATTGCCCAACTACCATGTCTCTCCTAAAAATAAGACCTGGTCTTATTTTCTTTTGGGCTCCAAAATAAGCACTAGGACTTATTTTGGGAGGATGTTTTTTCCCCATGTACTTTAAGAGTACATGGGAGACCCACTTCTTCTGCTTGCTTGTGGTGGGGCAAGAGGCTACGTGGTGTCCTAGTGCCACTGCTGCAAGGCAGGGAAGGTGGAGCTGCCGCACGTGCCTTGCACTGGCTTACCTTCGGGCCCCTGCAGCCAGGCCATCCATGTCCCAACACCTGCCTTGCTTTGCAGCTCCAGCAGCCCTGTCCAGCAGTGTGGCCACCAGCCCACTTCTTCTGCTTTCTCACATGGCTGCAACAGAGCAGGAGGCTGAGTGATGTGCTGGTGCAGCAACCGCAAGGTGAGGCAAGGAGGGTGGAGCTGCCCCACATGTCCTGCACCAGCTTACTTCAGGGTCCACGCAGCCAGGCCATCCACGCCCTGACACCTGCCTTGCCTTTGGCCATGGCACCAATGCATCGCTTGGCCTCCTACTCCATTGCAGCCATGTGAGCAAGCAGAAGAAGTGGGCCAGCAGTCACACACAAGGTCCTGCTGGATGGGGCTGGTGGAGCTGTTGCCGCGAGGCAAGGAAGGTGTTGGGGTGTGGATGGCCTGGCCGTGGGGGCCTTGAGGTAAGCTGATGAGGGGTGCATGGGGCAGCTCCCCCCCACCTCACCTTGTGGCCGTGGCATCACAAGCAACCAGACGGAATGAGCAGATGGCCGGCTGCGCAGGGGCTTAAGTAGGGCTTGTTTTTGCGGTAGGGCTTATATTGAGTGCACACACACAAAACATGGAACGTCTTATTTTCAGGATAGGTCTTATTTTGGGGGAAATATGGTAGATAACATCACATTGATGTTACTTTGTTGGGTAATGAAACATCTGCCAGCTAATAACCAAGTTTAGAGAGCTCCAAGAATTCCACATTCCAAGTCTGAGCTGCAGATATTCATTTCTACAATTTATATTTGCAGACAAGAAACTGGATGAAACAGTAATGGAAATACTTCAAATCTCACACAGGAAATTGCATGAAAGAGCTACTATTGTTCTATCTGAGAATACAATAGCAGAGGAGAAGGACAAAAATACACAGGATATGCTTAGAGGTAGTGAAACTATACCAAAGGATTAGTGAAGAAAGAAAAAGCAACTTTTATAGTAGCTATATTTCTTGGAGGCTTATCTGAAATGTACAGTGCATTCATATTTGGATAAGAGACAAATCTGAAGGCATAGGTACTATTTCATTTTTTAAAATGAATGCTTGGAGATTAATTAGCATAGAAGGAATTAACATAATGATATAATATATAGATGAATACTGGTATGTGCTTGGACCTGGATAGCTTTAGATGTCATCTATAGTCATTAAAATGTGAAGGTCCAGGAGTGGGCTTCTTGAGAAAGGCTTTGAACCCTGTGGAATGACATCCGGCTATTCCTTTTTGTGGAGTTGTAATAAGAATAAAACCAGTTGCATGGGTGCTCCTGGTGGTCAGGGCAGCATTAAAAAAGGCAATTATATTCAGAATAAAAAACAGCAGATCACTACAAATAGCAAAGCATGAAAGAAAGAAAATTGTTTATTTGTTTTATTTCACCCAAGTTGCTCTGTTTTTGATATTCATACCAAAAACAGAGCAACTTGGGAGAAATAAACAAATACATAGAATCAGAACAAGTAAAAAGAAAAGAGGAAACACGAGGGTGGAATTTTTTAAACACCACAGGAAAAGTTAATGAATTAGTTTTGAAACATTCAAGCAGTGCGAGTTGTAGACTTGGTGGGGCCTAAGCCAATGTTTCTCAACCGTGGCAATTTTAAACTGTGTGAACTTCAATTACTAGAATTCAGTGCTGAATGACTCCATGTATACCCAGAGCTCAGTGCTGACTGAGGAATTCTGGGAGTTGAAGTGCACCAAGTTAAAGTTGCCAAGGTTGAGAAATATTGCCCTAAGCCCGTGATGGTGAACCTATGGCACAGGTGCCACAGGTGGCACACGGAGCCATATCGGTGGGCATGCGAGCATTGCCCTAGCTCAGCTCCGGCATGCATGCACGCACTGGCCAGCTGATTTTTGGGCCTTCCAGGCTCACCAGAAGTCGGGAAACGGGACGTTTCCAGCCTCTGGAGAGCCTCTGGGGGCGAGGCTATATTCGCCCTCCCCAGGCTCCTAGAAAAGCTCTGGAGTCTAGGGAGAACAAAAAACAGGCCTTCTGGTCCCACCGGAAGTCAGCATATGGGCCGTTTCTGGCTTCTGGGGGGCCTCCAGAGGGGTAGGAAAGGCCATTTTTGCCCTCCCCAGTCTCTAAGAAAGCCTCTGGAGCCTGGGGAGGGCGAAAAACAGGCCTACCCAGCCCACCGTGCCATCACATGCCAAAAGCGGGGGGAGTGCAGGGGAGTCAAGCGTGCATGAACTGGGGGGTGGGCGCATTGAATTATGGATGTTGGCACGTGTGTGCACGACCACCCCCACGCTCCCCACGCTTTTGGCCCACGATGGCAAAAAGGTTAGCCATTACTACCCTAAGCTATATAAAGCTTGGAGGCACCTTGTTAAGAAGTTTCATTAGGATGCCTCACTAAGCTGCTTACCAAAACAGGATGTTGGGTCACTAGAAAAAACAATGAAAACATATATAGGAAGTATTGTTTTAAATACTTTTTTTTTCAAATGAATGCATGTACTGATTAAATATTTATCATTTGGATGGCTTGATCTCTCTCATAGATTATAATATAGTACTCATTATTCTGGGAATAATACTAAATAATACTAAAGCCTACAAACTTGAAATTTGCCAGGTACCTTTCTCTTGGCTTCTAGGTGGTCACTAAGAAAGGATTTTTTGAAATGACCATCAGAGCATTAGTATTTCCTATATTATTATAACACACTCTGATGCTAATTAGTTAGATGATCTACTCCCTCTCGCAACTTGAAAATAACCCTGGAGAGAATGGGATAGCATAGGACAGGCTTCTGTGGGGCAAACCTAACGGAAAGAAGGGGCTAGAAAGCCTGAGGGAGAGAAGGGGATAGGATAGGAGATATTTCTGTGGGGCAAGGCTGAGGGAGAGAAGTGGAGATGAGAGGCTTCTGTGGGGTCAGCCTGAGAGAGAGAAGGGGAGAGGAACGGATCTATGGGGCCAGCCTAAGGGAGAGAAGGGGAGAGGGGAGGATCTATGGGGCCAGTGTGAGGGAGAGAAGGGGAGAGGAGAGGGTCTATGGGGCCAGCCTGAGATAGAGAAGGGGGTAAGATAAGAGAGGCTTCTGTGGAGCCAGCCTGAGGGAGAGGAGAGGCTTTTGTGGGGCCAACCTGAGGGAGAGAAGGGGGTAGGATAAGAGAGGCTTCTGTGGAGCCAGCCTGAGGGAGAAAAGGGGAGAGGAGAGGATCTATGGGAAAAGCCTGAGGGAGAGAAGGGGATAGAGAGGAGAGCCTTCTGTAGGGCAAGTCTGAGGGAGAGAAGGGAGAGGAGAGGCTTCTGTGGGGCTAGCCTGAGGGAGAGAAGGGGAGAGGAGAGGCTGATCGTAACTACTCATTAATTATCAAACTCTGTCGATTTAACAAGCCCAATCACATAGTTTCGTAGCTAGTATATATAAAATACTGACAAAATAAGTAATCATGATCAGTTTTATTAATATAAGTAATAATTAATTCATTTGCAAAATTAGAAAACTGATAACAGGAAGCGCACGGCCTCAGCTCTGCGCTCGGGGAAGCGAGGGGGAGTGGTGTGACAGTAGCTTCCCTGCTCAGCCCTGACAAGTGATGCATGGAGCCCGCACCAGCGTCCCGAGATAAGCAGAGAAGATCACCGCTTGTAAGCAGACAAGCAGAGGTAGCAAGCATACACTGCACTGTGGGAAAAATAAGATGCCCTTTTGTCCCACAGAGCCTGCCGCCACTTGAGGGGGGGGATGAGGAGAACGGTGAGACTCAGGGAGTAGGTCAGGTGGAGCTGGCTGACTGGGGAGGGATGCTCAGAAGCTGCCCCCACCGCTACCAGAAGTTTGGGTGCCTCGGCTGAAGCACAGATCCCTCTCTCCCTCTCCCTCTCTCTCTCTCTCTCTCACACACACACAGAAAAACAGAAATTGGAGAGCTCTCTTGCTCTCTCTCTCTAAGCACCCCATGTGCACAAAGACAGCTCATTTGAGGAAAGGGTTGGGCGTGCTTGGCTGTAGGAGGAGCTGTGGCAAATGGGGTTGTTTTGTTTGCCGCCGCCGGAGCTTTCCCCACCCACCACCACCCAGATGCTCTCGCTGCTCCCAAGCATTTCTTTACGTACCTGATTTCCAGCTCCATCACATTTCTCGCCATCATATGCAGGAAAAAAAAGTTTGTGGGACTAAGAAAAGAAATTCACTCAATCAATTCCAAGTGAGATCTTTTTCTTTCATGAGAAGTTGGAATTGATTGATTGAACTTTTTTTTTAGCCCTACACAAACTTTCATTTCCCTGCACACGATGGCGAGAAATGCAAAGGAGCTGGAAATCAGGTAGGCAAAGAAATCCTTGAGGAATTTATTTTCCTAGACAGCACAACCCTGCAGCTTCCTGGCCAGGGCAGGGGAGAGCATTTTCCCAGCCAGCACGGGCATGCAGCTTCCTGGCCAGGGCAGGGGAGAGTGGGAGGTCTACAACTCGAGGCTGAGGTCTACAACTCGAGGCACAGGTCTACAACTCGAGGCTGAGGCAATCAGAAGGGGGTAGGCCTTGTTGCCTGGATGGGAGGCAGGCGCAGGCCTATGAGGCCATGACGATCAGATGGAGTAGGCCATGGCCAGCGGCTGGGCAGGTGCAAGTTGACCACCCTTCCCAGCCCTGCTTCCCTGAGGGGGCACCTGGCTTACCTGTTCTGCTTCTGGAGCAGACGGGAGCAGGCTAAGTCAGACAAGTGAGAAGCCACTGCGCCATAGGCTGCCTCAAAGGCAGGCAAGTAGGCTGGGCTGCATGGCCACGTGGTCGAGGCAAGGGAGCCAAAGCGCAGCTGCAGCTATGCCACAGTGTGACTTTACGGCATCTGCCAAGATGTGCGAGGCCAATAAGTAGTGGGGAGGTGGGGAGGGGAGGGGCCAGCCAAAATTTTTACACACGAACCGGCCCGAACCAGCTGAATCCCACCACTGGTTCCAGAGTACAGGACAATGGATAATGGATTTGAACAACAGGAAGGCAGATTCCAACTGAATGTCAAGAACTGTTCACTGTAAAAAGGTGTTATAGCAGAACCAATATTCAAGAAAAGTGGTAGAGTCGTCAACACTGGATGCATCTGAGTAGAGTTAAGAAGCCTTGATTTGGCTTCGTCAACTGGGTAGGGGGCTGGACTTGATGGTCTAAAGGGCCCCTCTATATTTTTATGATTTTTTCATTTTGCACCAAACAGTACCAATTTGAACAAATTTCTTTTCAGGTGGGGAGGGGGAGTAGAACTCCTTAGCATCAGAGCATGCTAATCATAATATAGGAAATACTAATGCTCTGATGGTCATTTCAAAAAATCCTTTCTTAGTGATCACCTAGAAGCCAAGAGAAACATACATGGCAAATTTCAAGTTTGTTAGCTTTACGGTTCTAGAGATTTCATGATTACGGCCTGAGTGGTTCTCGCTTTTATATATATAGATTACCAGAGTCTAGGGAATTCGAGGGTTCTGCACAGCATCTTAGCTGTTTCTAGTACGGACAGCTCTTGTGTCATTCCTGGAAACTGTTGGAGCTAGTCTCCTAACTTAGAAGTCAGAGTCCCAAGAGCTAATACTACTATTAGGGCCACTTTTACCTTTACTTTATTTCCAGTTCCTCCTTCATTCTCTGGTAGTTCTTCAACTTCTATTCCTTCTTTCTGGAGTTGCTGTCACCTGGCACTGTTACATCTATCACTACTGCTGTCTTCCAGTCTTTGTTTACTACCATGATGTCCTGTTGATTAGCCAGTACCTGCCTATCTGCCTGGATCTGGAAATCCGAAAGTTCTTAGTCCTTTTATTTTCCACAATCTTCTGTGGGGTTGCCTATCTAGACTTCAAAAAGTCTAGCCCCATGATGGCGAATCTATGGCATGTATCAGTGGGCAAGCAGTGTGCTGATTTTCGGGCATTCTGGGCTCACTAGAGGTAGGAAAACAGGCTGTTTCCTGCCTCCAAAGGGCCGGGGGGGGGGGGGTTGGGGAAAGCCCGTTTTTCTCTCTCATCTGGCTCCAGAGCCTCTCTATGAGTCTGGGGAAAGCGAAAATGGCCTCTCCCCCCACCCCCTCCGGAGGCCAGAAACTGCCCATTTGCCAACAGGGAGTGACATTTTTTTGCTGTTCCCAGCCTCCAGAGTCTCTCTAGGAGTCTCTGGAGACAGCAAAAAAGCCACTTCCTGTCCAACTGGAAGTTGGCAAACAGGCAGTTTCTGGCCTCCAGAGGGCCTCAGGGAGGGTGGGAAAAGCTGTTTTCGCCCTCCCCAGACTCATAGTGAGGCTCTGGAGCCAGGTGAGAGAGAAAAATGGGCCATCACATGCCAGGAGCAGGGGGGAGGGGGGAGATCACACGTGCATCCCCGGAGGCATGGCGCATAGAATTATGAGTGTGGGCACATGCACACTTGACACCCCCTCTGTCCCCCCCGCCTACTGGCATGCAATGGCAAAAAGGTTAGCCATCACTGGTCTAGCCCATATTCTGTACAATAAATTTTATTTTATATGTATTGAGAGATATATGTGGTTGCTTAAATATTTTTGATAGTTGAAAAAAACTATCCTGAATAAAAAGTTTATTACCACAATTCAAAAATCTATTTAATAATAGGAATAATGGTTCTTTTACAATAGTGGTATGCATCTGTACCATTTACAAATATTACAGAACTATAATTTCCAATAACTTCAGTCACTTTGGCCAATAGTAAGAAACACTAGAAATTATACTATAGCAAATTTAGCATGCCACGTATCTCTATCTTAGTATATTATTATGAGTTTATGTGTACATATAATAAATGCATATATTTTTAATTCTAATTGAATTCGAGCTGATTGAGTTCTTACAGGCTTCACAATTATGTATCAGGTTTTTTGTGAAATAAAATGATCAAATCATTATCCAGTTTTTAATGAAAATCAGTCTGAAAAAGAATCTGAATTATTGCTGACCATCTCTTTATTCTAGAAGAGATTAAGGAAGGGCCTCTGGTGGCTCAACAGGCTAATGCAGCCTGTTATTAACAGCAACTGCCTGCAATATTGCAGGTTCAAGTCCCACCAGGCCCAAGGTTGACTCAGCCTTCCATCCTTTATAAGGTAGGTAAAATGAGGACCCAGATTGTTGTGGGGCAATAAGTTGACTTTGTATATAGTATACAAATGGATGAAGACTATTTTTTTTTTTTATTATTCAAAAAGTTTTACAAAATTTTTCCCCCCCTTTCCCCCCCTCCTCCCCCCTCCCTTCGCAACCCCCCTCCCCCGACTTCCCGGAACAAGCACAAGGTATAGTTAAAAGTAAAACAAACATATGCTAAAAATTTTCGTCCCAACTTAATTATACCCCTCAATCATCAATTCCTAACTTCCCCAAAGCAATCAAACATAATACATCATAATCATTCAAAAACAGTCTGATAACTCTTAGTCTGATATCTACGTTGAATATAGTCAATCCATTTTTTCCATTCCTTTAAGTATCTTTCTTGCGTATTGTCTTTCAAAAAGGCTGATATCTTCGCCATCTCAGCCAAATTGGCAACTTTCAATATCCATTCTTGTATTGTTGGTACTTCTTTTTTCTTCCAATATTGTCCTATTAGTAATCTTGCTGCAGTTATTAGATTTAAAATAAATTTAGTCTCAATTACTGTACAATCCGTAATAATTCCCAACAAGAAAAATTGCGGCAGGAACTTTATCTTCTTTTTCAGAACATTTTGTAAAATCCACCAAATTTTTATCCAAAAGGCCTTTATGTCCTTACAAGTCCACCAAATGTGAAAATATGTAGCGTCATCACAATTACATCTCCAACATTTTGCTTGCATTTCTGGATACATACACGATAATTTTTTAGGATCTAGATGCCATCTATAAAACATTTTATAAAAATTTTCCCTCAGATTCTGTGCCTGCGTGAATTTAACATTTCTAACCCAAAATTTTTCCCACGTTTCCAATAATATTGGCTCCTGAAAATTTTGTGCCCACTTTATCATACAGTCCTTTACCAAGTCCCTTTCAGAATCTATTTCAAGTAACACATTATACAATCTCTTTATGTGCTCCTGAGACTGATTTCTAATTTGCTTTACCAAATTTCCCTCGTTCTGCTCTATACCAATTTTCTGATCTCCCTTCCATCTAGCACGTAATTGCTCATATTGAAACCAAGTATAATTTTTCCCTTCCTCTCTTAATACTTGCAGAGATTTTAACTGCAAATTACCTCTTTCAGTATACAAAAGATCTTTATATGTAATCATTTCCTGCTTCTGTTCTATGTTTATATTTTCTACTGTATGTCTAGGACATGCCCATATAGGAACCTTATAATTTAGTTTATAAGAGTATTTTTTCCAAACACGCAGAAGGGCATTTCTTAGCACATGATTTTTAAAGGCCTTATCCACTTTTTTGTCATAAATTAAATATGCATGCCATCCATATAACAAATCATAACCTTCTATATTCAAAATTCTGTCCTCTGTTAAATTAAACCAATCACTTATTGCAGAGAGAGCAGCTGCTTCATAATATAATTTAAAATTAGGCATTTTAAACCTCCCTTTCCGAGAATCTTGAATTATTTTCATTTTAACCCTAGCTTTTTTACCTTCCCATATAAATTTGTTAATTCCCTTCTGCCATTCCTCAAGATTCTTATCTTTCTTAATTATTGGTATCATCTGAAAGAGGAATAAAAATCTAGGTAAAACATTCATTTTAATAGCAGCAATTCTCCCCAGCAAAGATAATTGCAATTTTTTCCAAACAATCAACTCCTTCTGAACTTTTTGCCATAAAACCTCATAGTTATTCTTATACAATTTCACATTTGATGGCGTAATATAAACCCCTAAGTACTTAACCTTCTTTACAATTTCAAATCCTGTTACTTCCTCTAGTTTTTCTTTCTGTTGTCTGGCCATATTTTTTATTATCACTTTTGTCTTTTTCTGATTTACCTTAAACCCTGAGACATTCCCATATTGATCAATTATTTCCAACAAAGATTTACTAGAATTTATAGGGTTTGTTAAAGTAATCACCAAATCATCTGCAAAAGCTCTTAACTTATATTCATACTGTCTAACTCTAATTCCCTCTATCTCCTTGACTTCTCGTATTTTATCCAATAATGGTTCTAGAGTTAAAATAAACAATAATGGTGATAAAGGACATCCCTGTCTTGTTCCTTTCGCAATCTTAAAAGGTTCTGTTAAGCTACCATTGATTATAATCTGTGCTGTTTGCTCTCCATAAATTGCCCTAATTATTCTTAAAAACCATCTCCAAATTGCATCTTTTCTATTAATTTAAATAAAAATCCCAATGCAATCGATCAAAAGCTTTCTCTGCATCGAGAAAATAAATGCTGCTGGAATAAAATTTTTCTTTTCTAAGTACTCCAGTAAATTAACAATCTGCCTAACATTATTCCTCATCTGTCTCCCTTTTATAAATCCAGATTGATCATTATGAATTCTTCGCTGCAGAATCAACATTAATCTATTAGCTATTATTTTAACAAAATCTTATAATCATTATTTAAAAGTGAGATTGGCCTATAATTCCCAGGTTTAGAACAATCCTGTTCCTCTTTGGTATCAATGAAATAAAAGAGGTTCTCCATGAGAATTCCCCTCCTAGTTGTATCTGATTAAATAATTCCTTAAGTGGACCTAACATCTCATCCTGTAAATTCCTATAATAACTAACTGTAAGCCCATCCGTACCAGGAGTTTTCCCATTTTAATTGTTTAATTACCAAAATAATTTCTTCCGAGGTTATAGGCCGATTCAATTCATCCGTTTGTTCTAAAGTTAAATTTTTAACCTTATATTCCTTCAAATATTTATCAATATCCCTATTCAATATATTATCTTTAAGATATAAATTTGTATAATATTCTAAAAAAGCTTTTTTAATTTTATCCTGTTGATATCTCTCTTTACCTTTGTATTCTATTTTTTCTATAGTACGTTGGATTTGTCTTTTCCTTAAAGTGTATGCTAACCACCTACCAGGTCTATTTGCGTTACAAAAGTATTATGTTTGGCATATTGTATATTTGTTGCCACCTGATCAGCCATTATCATATTAAATTGATTCTGTAGTAACTTTATTGCATCTTTAAGTTTTTGATCATGTGGGTTATGTATTAATAATTGTTGTTTCTTATAAATTTCCTCTTCTAAATACCTACGCTGTCTTTGTTGCTTATTTCTCTGTCTATTATTAAGATATATTAATACACCTCTCATAAAAGCTTTACTGCAGTCCCAAACCATTTCTATCGATGTTTCATTATTCAAATTATAATCAAAAAATTCTTTCATCTGCTTTTTACATTGATTTACATTATCCTGATATCTAAACAAATTTTCATTTAATCTCCAAGTTCTTCTACCCTCTTTTCCATATTGCAATTCCATCCAAACAGGACTATGATCAGACAAACATCTTGGAAATATCTTAGTTTTCTTCACCCTAAAAAGCAAATCATTAGAAATTAAAATAAAATCAATACGTGAGAAGGATTGATGCCTATCAGAGAAAAAAGTATAGTCTCTTTCCTCCAAATTCCGCAGTCTCCATACATCTCTTAACTCAAAATCTTCTATCATATCAAAAAAGGATTTAGGCAGCTTTGCATGTGCAGGTATCTTCTTGGAAGAAATTCTCTTGTCCTTTCGTGTATCTATTACTCCATTCCAATCTCCCAATATAATACACGATTTATAATCCCATAGAGTCAACTTATCATATAACATTCTATAAAATTTTTCTTGTTGCTGGTTGGGTGCATATATACCAAGCAAGAGAGTCCTTTTTGTTTCTATTGTAAGTTCAATAGCAATATATCTTCCATAAATATCTGCCTCTATTAACTTGGCTGGTATATCTTTTCTCAAATAAACCACTATGCCATGTTTTTTCTCCAAAGCTGAAGCAACAAAATGTTTACCTAACTTTGAGTTTATTAGGTACTTTTGATCTGATAATTTAATATGCGTTTCTTGTAAGCAAATAACATCATTTTAAATTGTTTCAAATAATGAAATATTTTTCTTCTCTTCTGAGCTGAGTTCAAACCATTGACATTCCAAGTCAAGATTTTATTTGCCATTACTGGGCTGCTGAAGCCTTTGGGCAATCAACTGAAGATCGTCCTCCGTATCTTGGCCGTGCTCCTCCACCGCTTCTGTAGCAGAGTCCTGAACTTTACTTTGAGTTTGTTGCTCCTTTTCTTTACGCTTAAGGGCTCCCCTCGTCAGTCTTTGTTCTTGTGGTTGTTCCTCTGATGGTAACATCACTGGAATCACCTCAGCTTCCACACCCATTTGAGTCTCTTGAATTCTTTTTCTATTATTTCTATTTCAAATTTCAGCACTGTAGAAAGAAAATCTTTGGCCTTAAGCACTGTGTCAATACGATATCTTCTTCCCTGATAATACACTGTCAAGCCAACTGGAACCTCCCATCTAAATTGAATCTGGTATTTCTTAAGTTCTTGTGTAAAAAATGTAAAGTCTTTTCTATCCCTTAACATCTTGCGAGGATCTCTTCAAAACCTTCAACTCCTGTTCCCCTATTTTCAAGTTTTTCTGAAAAGCAACTTGCAAAATTTGATTCCTCACTGTTCTTTTCAAAAAATAAACCACGATGTCTCTAGGAAGTTTCTTTTGCCTAGCAATCCAAGAATTAACTCTATAAATTTTGTCAATTTGATAAGCAACCTCTTGTGGATCAAGTTCAATAAATTCAGCCAGAGCTTCTGATAAAAAATTTTTTAAATCTTCCCCTTTTTCCTCATTCAAACCCCTAATTCTCAGAGCTCCTTCCATCATTCTATACTGCATCACCACCACTTGATCTTCATTTTTATCCAATTTGATTTGCATTCCCCCCATTCTATTTTCTATTTGTTGATTTGACTGAACAATTTCTTGCACCTCCTCCTCCACCACCTCCAATCTTTTTGCCAAACCTTGAAAAGCCATCAGGATATCTTCTCTTATTTTTTATTATTCTCTTTATTTCTTCTCTTATTTTCTCATTATTATCCATAATCTCCTTAAACCTTTCTTCAGACACTTTCCTTGCTCTTTAATCAGATCTTCTAAAGCTAGTTCAGAACCCTTCTGCCCCCAGTCTTAGGTGGTTTAGTAGCCATTTCAGTTTTAAAATTCACAAAATATAAGTCTAGAAACTTCTCTTTTCCCTTTAAGTATAGGAGAGCTCAGTTCACTTCATTAAAATCCACACATAACTTTTCTTATCTTCTTATTCGTCATTTTCACTCCCGTTCAGGCGCCATCTTTAAGAGTCAATTAAAACAAAGGAGAAAAAAAAAATTTCTCTTTTTTAAAAGGTAGAAGTCCGGAAATCAGAAATACTTGCAATCCAATAATCGTCCGCTTGCACTCATTCCGTCTGCTTAAAGAGATCCATAAAGATAAGACAATTAGCAGAGATGGACACCTTCTTCTTTTCCTGCTTTTGCAGACACGCACTGAAGTCGGAGATGGCAGGAATATTTATGGGACCCGTCGACCCTTCGAGGCTCTGCTTAATTAAAACAAAGCCTCTGGGGAGGTCTACCAACATTTCCTGCGCTCTTATCTTCCCCCTTTCATCCAGGGAAAAAGATTAAAGCCGGCTTTTCCTGGCTTTTACGATGTTCAGTGTGGAGCCCCTTTAATTAGGGCTCAGCGAAGAGGTGGAGCCACCCGGAAGTCCATGGATGAAGACTATTGCCTGACATAGTGTAAGCCGCCCTGAGTCTTCGGAGAAGGGCGGGATATAAATGCCAAAATAATAATAATAATAAAGGACCAAGTTGCACTGATAGCAGAATCATCTATAGTTCATTTGTTCCCTCGAAATCCTGGAAGCTGTATTTCTAACACTGCATTTGCCCTTTTTTGCAGTCATATTACATTGCTAAACTGGTTGTTTTAGGAATAAGTGATGCAATTCAGGACAGGCTGCTTTAAATCTTTGGTTATTATTGTGCTGTAGTTAAAAGCTATTAGGAAGGAGTGTTTTGGCCTTGGGAGTATAGCACTTATCTACTATTCTTTAACGCAGCAGCTTCTTTCATCTGTCTTGGTAATTAAAGTCGCCTTTTTTTTGCTGATGATTCTTATTTCTAGTATTTTCTATTCTCTGTATAAACTGTTCCATCTTATTTTCCATCTTAAGATCCTGCCCACCATGTATCTATGACTGTCTCATTTCTTCATGTTTGTCGCAATCACTGTGTAATTTAACAGAACTAAATGCCTTATTTCCTAAACTTGTAATTAGATGTGGTATTAAACTGAAAACAACACTTGTACGTTTTCTTGTTTCTGACTTTTTAAATTATAGTTTATGTGGTTGGTCACTTCTCCTAAAAGGTGGGGGGCTAGTAACATCTCAAACCTAGAGGACCATCAGTTGGTGTTAGAGGGTTACTTTTTATTATTGTAATATTTTATTCTTTATTGGAAGGAAAGTGTTCAAGTTGTGAGATTCCTACCTATTTCACAAACTGATGTAAAGGGGAAGAATGCTTGATAAAGGCATCCGCCAAGAGAGGAGGTAATAATAGCAGAAAATAAAGGCAAGAAGGCACGGCAGGGAATGTCAAACACAGAGGATTACTGGGAAAGGCAGGTTGGCGTCCCACTTTTCACCTTGGTTTCAGCCCTAAGTTAGGTTATCATGACATGACATTAATGAATGAATCTACTGGGTACAAACTGTAGAATGAAGAAAAAGAGTTAGCATGGAGCCCTTATACATAGCACCTACTAGTGACTCATGCTGTCCCAGGTAGAAAGCAAAATTGATTATTTTACCATATGGAACAATCTCAGCTATCTAGAGCTCCCTAGAAGTCAATCAGTATGTTGAGAAGACATCTCCATAGCAAGTTGACAAAAGTTGGAAGCAGCATGCAAGAAGGCATCCTGCTTCCAATTATGACATTGAGGGGAAGCATTGATGATACACCTTGATGCATTGCTATTATTTTGCTGTTATTCCCCTAAAGGATGAATGTCAATTTTAAATAATTGAGTTTTTGCTGTGTGTGAATATTCTTGTTATATGATAGGCAATATCACTCCAATCTTCTTGGACTTGGATTCTGATTAAGCTAGTTTAGTTGAGGTGTCTGGGGCATGCTCTCATGTTAGTTTGATGATGGCTTGGGTCTGTGACTCCTGATGTGGCAGCTAGGGAGTTCAAACTGAATTCAGCCACCTATTAGACCTAGTTCCCTCCTGCATTGTTAGAGTGGCCCAAGAAGTAGGCCATGGGTCCATTCGATGGTATCAGCTTCTTTGAGGGAATGGAGTGATTTCTTTGGTCTTGAAGGAAGTGCTGGTTTGCTTCCTGATCAAGAAGCCATCCTTGTACCCAACAATTTTGGGTAACTATTGATCTATTTACAGCCTCAGCCTTCTTTTGGGGGAGGGATAGAGTGTTGAGAAGGTGGTTGGACAGCAAATGATCTTAAAAGAATCTATTATCCAGACCTCTTTTAGTTGGGTTTCAGGCAAGGAGTCATTATGGAGATGGATTTTGTCATATAATTGAAGCTTTTTAAAACATACATAATATTTACTATACATTGTGAACATGCCTGGTAGTCATCGAAATGTAGATATTGTGCAGCTTGGTCTCATTTTGTGAACATTAATCAATAGAGGTCCCACTTGGTTGATGATTTGAAAAAAATCTTTTGAACCATGCTCTTCACAGGCTTCATCAGAACCAGACTTCTAGTGGTTGATAGTCAATCAGCAAAGTGCCAATTAACCTTGTGAACCTGTTAGTAAGCTCAACTAATAAGAGGATCAGATTGCATTTATTGAAGGGGGGGGCTTGTTATTTGAGTACTTATTTCTGCCTATATAGTTGGAGCCCTTGCACTTTGCTCCTCAGTTTTACTATAATAACATACTAACATAGGCTTAAGCTGTAATGGTCTTTTTCTATCTTATAGGTTATGGCTGAGCAAGCAGTGGCAAGTAGCAGCCTCTCTCGATCCATCACCCTTGAATCTATTTCTCCAAATGATATATCTCTGCAAGGTAACAACATTCTAGACCAAGTTTCTTTAATTACATGCATTTTATTTTTCCTCACAATTACAGAAATGTAGTGATTATTCCTTAGGCTCTTATATTAAGAACCACTACTCTTTATTACCTTACCCCAGAAAGAACCTCTACATTGGGATGAAAGATTGAATAACAAAGCAGCATTTTCACTATATAGATATGATTTGTTGAATTTCACCTTGGCATTTGTTGCTTGGTGTCTTTATTTTTGAATGGATTTTGTCTGATCTTCACAGACTCTTATGTGTGGTAAATCATTGCACTGAACAGGATCCGAGGTCTCTCATACCTTTCCTGATGCATCATGAACTACAGTACATTACCATATTGTCCAGTTTGAAAATACACAACTGCTATAATTGTAGAATACAATTAGCTGCTATAATTGTAGAAAAATGCAGGAAATGGGTGGGAAATCAGAGTGATGGTCAGTGAAGAACACATCTGCTGGCCACCTTTGCCACCAAAACACAGCTGAAAGAATTACTGCCAGACTGAAGTCTCTGGCAATCTGAAGAGGAGTTTCATTGGTATTCTTTGTTTTCAAACAGTGAAGGAACTGATGTGCTCTTGACTGCCCCCTTATTATAATCTGCAATGCAGCATTTGATACCTCCTATAAAAACTTCCATTCTTAGTGCTTCATTCAAAGAATGAAGAAAGGAATGGAGGCTTGACGGTAAGCAATAACTCTTTATTAATGACTCACTGACCAAAGGAACAAACGAACGGCAAGTAAAGGGGCAATATTACCAAGCAAGCGCACTTTCTCTCACAGCTGCTATTTCTATAGCAGCAGTCAACTATTGGCCAATGACGGCCGCTCATTTCTCCCGCCGGCTAAGGGGAAACGTCCCAGCTAATAGGCAACGATTCTCTGTTGCCAAGAAGAGGCGTGGTTGCATACGCTGCACTCCTCCCCCCTTGGATGGCACATGCATAATCCTGCAAATATGTGGGGCGCCTACGCAATCGTTCTGATCGATGCAGTTCAGGACTTCCACCAGATTGAGCAGAAGGAGGTAGCTCTAGAACCGCAGGAACAACCGGGACCAATGAGGGCGATACCTCAGGAGGGCTGGAGGGCGGCACCTCTGGAGGGCGGCACCTCTGGAGGCTGGCCGACGGAAGAGTTGAACTATTCGGTAAGTTAGCCATCAGGAAATTTGGTTGTAGTGGAACGTCGAAATTGCCGACCGGCTGAAGAGTAGGAACCGAAGGTAATCCATCAGGAGTCCTGCCCAGCAAATCTCAGGGTATTGCAGGGGCAGTGAATTTACATCCCCGAATCTGATCCACATGACGCCACCAAATCCGTCCATCCTTGAGCTCCAGCCTGTAAGAATGGGGCCCCGTTACTTGAACAATTCAGCTGGCAACCACAAGAGATCACCCCCATGGTTCTGGACAAAAAACCATTCCCCCTCAGTAAAGGTCCTGATACGGCTGGTCGAGTCCAATGGGGTATCAGAGACATAATTGGAATACAATCTGTCTAGGGCCATTCGCAGGTGCTGGCCCATAAGAAGCTCGGCTGGGCTGCGATTGGTCATCGGGCATGGGGTAGTATGTTGCGCCAGGAGGTATTTCGTTAGTTTCTCCTGCCATGTTCCCGACCCAAACCGGGTCAGGGCATCCTTAACAGACCGGGCAGCTTGTTCAGCCCGGCCATTACTGGCTGGATGGTAGGGCACAACCTGGGTATGCCTGATGCCCAAATTAGCCATGAACATCTGGAAAACGGCCGAGGTGAACTGTGGCCCGTTATCTGAAACTACCACATCAGGCAAACCGTGGGTGGCAAACAGTTTGCTCAGCGCCTTTTTGATAACCTCAGAAGTGGTTGATGCCATGAGAACTACCTCCACCCAGTTAGAGTATGCATCAACCACTATCAGGAAGTTGTGCCCATGGACCGGGCCAGCCAGGTCAATATGAACCTGGGACCAACGACTCCCGGGGACCTCCCACTTTGTAGGCGTGGCCGCAGGTGGCATTGCCCGGGACAGTTGGCAACTCTGGCAATTCTCTACCCATTTTGAGATGGTCTGATCCACTCTAGGCCACCAAACGTAACTGCGGCCTAAAGCTTTCATCCTGGCAATGCCCGGATGTCCTTCATGTAGGTATTGTAATACAGAGGTGCGTAAGGGATGAGGGACCACTACCCAACTGCCCCACAGTAAGCAGCCCCTCAAGATGGACAGCTCATGCTGTCTAGTCTTGTAGGGTTGAAACTCCCCTGGCAGGCAGTCCCGTGGCCAACCCCGTCGTATCCAATCCAGAACCTGTGCAAGAGTAGGGTCACGCTTGGAATGATATAAATAAATAAATAAATAGATAGATATGCAATATCAGCTGCAGTCATCAAGGCAGGAAGCTCATCCACCAAAAAAACGGATGAGGCAGGGGCCGGGTCCTCGACACCCAAAGGGAGCGGACAATGGCTAAGCCCATCTGCATTGGAAAGCTCTTTCCCTGGGCTTTCAACTGATAATTGTACGCTGCCAAGAAAATAGACCACTTAGATAGGCGAGGGGACATGATCTGAGGGGTCTGTTTGTCACTGGCTAACAACCCCAAGAGAGGCTTATGATCAGTGATCAATTGGAAAAAACGGCCATAAATGTAGTCATGAAACCGTTTAATGGCAGCTACAATGGCCAGAGCCTCCTTGTCTAGTTGACTATAATTCCACTCTGCCGACGACAGAGTCCGAGAAAAATAGGCAATTGGAGCCTCAGATCCATTTGGTAGTAGGTGGCTCAGAACAGCCCCTATACCATATGAAGAGGCATCATAAGCTAAAGTAAGGGGGACACTGTCGCTATATTGGACCAACACGGCATCCGAGGTGAGGAGAGCCTTGACAGCAGCGAAAGCAGAGACCTGGGCCTTGCCCCACGACCAAGAGTCCTACCATCAAGTAACCTATGAAAAGGCTCCGCCACAGAAGCCTTATGGGACAGGAACACGCTATAAAAGTTAAGGAGCCCCAAGAACGACTGCAAGTCCGCTTTGCAGGTAGGAGTAGGGGCATTTTTTATCGCCTCCACTTTCAACGGGGTTGGTTGCAACCCATCAGCATCAATTAGGAACCCCAGGAACTCAACCCTAGGCACCCCGAATTTACACTTAGACTTTTTAAGCTTAAGGCCCGTCTGTTGGAAACGGGTAAGAACCTGTCGCAGGCAGCTAATGAGGGCAGCCTGGCTGGTGGCAGAGACCAACACATCATCAAAATATGGAACGACTCCAGGTATGCCCTGCAAGAGCCGCTCCATAAGGCTATGAAACAACCTGGGGGCCACACTGATCCCAAACTGCAGGCGGTGGCATTTAAAAGCGTCCCTGTGAGTGACAATGGTTTGGGCAGCCACCGTGGCATCATCCACAGGAAGCTGCTGATATGCTTGTGCCATATCTAACTTAGCAAAGATAGACTCCTGGCCCAAAGAGTGGAGAAGGTGTTGGACTACAGGAACTGGATAAGGGTGTGCCTGCAAAGCACGGTTCAATGTGCATTTGAAATCACCGCAGATGGATACTGAACCATCCGGCTTAATGGGAGTGATGACAGGAGTCTCCCATTTAGAGTGGTCAGTGGGCTCCTTAACTTTTATAGCGTGTTGATGGCACTCTTAAGGACCAATGAATGAACTCAGTGAGACTTACTCTAGGATCATGAAGAAATACTTGATTACTCATTAAATGACATGTTTCAGTATCTCTTTATTTCCAATGCCTTAAGATTTATTTTCTGAACAACAGATTGGAACAAATCTGTTCTCTTTTGTTCCTGCAGCTAATATATTGGATGTTGTGAGAGAGTCTGTTCAGAAATACAAAGCTTTCTATATCGGCAGCTTACCAGTATCTAAATCTATGGGTACGTATTTCTTAATGATTTCTGCAACATGTTTATAGCTGCTTCATAAATATTGCGAGGTGTAAACTTTACTGAGTACATCATTTCAGCAATGATGAAGAAAGCAAAAATTGCTCTAACTTTTCCCATGCAATCCTGCATAGTTAAAAATAGATTTCTCTCCTCCTCCCACTGGACACATCACATTGTCCACTTATGGATTGTCCTTTTGTTTTGAGAACAGTTTATGTCTTGGCTGACACCTACAGAAGTGTCCTTGGTGGGTGTTTGGCTATCCCGTCTGAAGTCTGGAGCCTGTGCATTCCATCTTCCCCTTCCCTCCCCCCAGTTCTTTGGCAAATTGAGAAGCAATAATATTCATAGGAAGCATAAGCAAATTCAGTCTTGACATGCTGGCCCCCTGGAAAGAAGGGATACTTACCAAATATCAAACACATGTTACCATCATGGGTTCATACCATGTCAGAGTTTGTTGCAAAATACAAATCCAGAAGCACACACAGATAAACTGATGCAGCAAGATTCATTAACTTCTTTATATACACAATAATACATGAAGTAAGTTTATCATACCAACAGCAGATTCATAGTTTAATTTCAACTCAGATCAGCAGACAAGTTCACACAGACTGGTTTCAGTTTCTCTTCTCTGCACAGAATCAGAAGCTGCAGACTAAGACACGACCTGGCTCCTGCCTCAGTTCCCAGTTGGCTGACTTAGTTGCTATGCCTATTCATTGGCTGACCTTGTTACCATGTCTTCCCAGTCATGAATATTCTAATGTATCATTCCTCTTTACATCTTCCCCTGGTTTCTGAAGCTATTTCAAATGAAACCTGTTCATTAGCCAGTCTGCCTTAACATGTTGGCTTTAATTCATTCTGCTTCTATCCTTGGATATCCTTTCCATTGCACTAGATATTGCAATTTCCACTTGTAATAAGTAGAGTCTAGGATACTTTTTATCTCATAATGTTTTTCTCACCCCAGGGTTTCTTTCCTCACTGATCTTAGCTTAGACCCTTGTGCTGGTTTTAGCAAGCTACAATGGAATACCAGATGCACTTTTCCTATTATCTTGGGTAACCATAGCGCTACTGTGACTGGATTGATTATTTTCACAATAGGAAATGGACCAATATACATGGGGCCCAACATCCTACAAGGTTGCCTTAACTTTAGGTATTTTGTGGATAAGTACACTCTTTCCCCCACCTTGAACTCCTTTTGGGGAACTCTCCTTTTGTCTGCTTGTTGCCCTTTTCTTGCTTTCACTAAGGCTTTCTTTACATCTTCGCATGCTCTATTTAGGGAGTAACTCCTTGAGAGTTACTAGGAGGGAGGCTCCTTGGGATACTCTGGCATAGGCATGAACTCAATCCCCATGGTTACCTTAAATGGGGTGAAGCCTGTGCTGCTATGCATTTAATTATTGTATGCTACCTATGCAAATGGCAAGAGCTCAGTCCACTTGAACTATTGATAGTTAATATAACAATGTAGGCATTGATCTAGTTCATTCTGAGGCTCCATTTGTACTCGTATGGAACCCAGAGCTAAGATCCTGGGAAGACCCTATCAGCTTTACGAATTCACACCAGAACTCTGCCATAAACTCTACCCGGTCCAAAGTGATGTGTTTGGGCATTCCATGCAGTGAGTAGATGTGTTGTGCAAACGTCTGGGCCAATCTTTGGGTGGAGCTTGGGGCATGCCACAAAGTGGGCCTGCTTGAAGAACAGATCCATGATGGTCCAAATCACAGTGTTTATGATTGACCTTTTCCAATCCTGTGGCCACTGTTGAGTTTTCCAAATTTGCTGGCATATTGAGTGTAGCACTTTTACTGCATTGTCTTTTAAGATTTTGAATAGCTCAGCTGGAATACTGTCACCTCCACTAGCTTTGTTGTTGTTCAGACTTCCTAAGGCCCATTTGATTTCGCATTCCAGGATGTCTGGCTTGAGGTCAGTGGCCACCCCATCATTGTTATCAGGGACATTAAGCTCCTTGTATAGTTCTTCTTTGTATTTTTTCTACCTCTTCTTAATCTCTTCTGCCTCTGTTAGGTCCCTGCCATTTTGGTCCTTTATCATGCCTATCTTTGCATGAAACGTTCCCTTCATATCCCCGATTTTCATGAAGAGGTCTCTGGTCCTCCCTATTCTATTGTTTTCTTCTATTTCTTTTCACTGTTCATTTAAGAAGGCATTCTTATCTCTTCTAGCTATTCTATGAAATTCTGCATTTAATTGGGTGTATCTTTCTCTTTCTCCCTTGCCTTTCACTTCCCTTCCTTCCTCAGCTATTTGCAAAGCTTCCTCAGACAGCCATTTTGCTTTCTTGCATTTCTTTTTCTTAGGGATGGTTTTAGTTCCTACCTCTTGTACAATGTTGCGAACCTCCATCCATAATTCTTCAGGTACTCTGTCTATCAGATCTAATTCCTTAAATCTATTTGTCACCTCTACTGTATATTCATCAGGGATATGATTTAGTTCATACCTGAATGGCCTCGGGCTTTCCCCTACTTTCTTCAGTTTAAGCCTAAATTTTGCAACAAGAAGCTCATGATCTGAGCTATAGTCAGTTCCTGGTCTTGTGTTTACTGACTGTATAGAGCTTCTCCATCTTTGGCTGCAGAGCACATAGTCAGTCTGATTTCTGTGTGGACCGTCTGGTGATGTCCATGTGTAGAGTCATCTCTTGGGTTGTTGGAAAAGAGTGTTTGCTATGACCATAGTATTCTCTTGACAAAATTATACCAGCCTGTGCCCTGCTTCATTTTGTACTCCAAGCCCAAACTTGCCTGTTATTCTGGTTATCTTTTGGTTTCCTACTTTAGCATTCCAATTCCCCACGATGATAAGGACATCATTTTTTGGTGTTAATTCTATAAGGTTTTGTAGGTCTTCATAAAACCGGTCAACTTCATCCTCTTCAGCACCAGTGGTTGAGTCATAGACTTGAATGATTGATATTGAATGGTTTGCCTTGGATTTGAACTGAGATCATTCTGTTATTTTGGGGATTGTATCCCAGTACCGCTTTTCCTATTTTTCTATTGACTAGAATAGAATAGAATAGAATAGAATAGAATAGAATAGAATAGAATAGAATAGAATAGAATAGAATAGAATAGAATAGAATTTTTATTGGCCAAGTGTGATTGGACACACAAGGAATTTGTCTTGGTGCATATGCTCTCAGTGTACATAAAAGAAAAGATATGTTCATCAAGGTACAACATTTACAACACAATTGATGGTCAATATATCAATATAAATCATAAGGATTGCCAGCAACAAGTTATAGTCATACAGTCATAAATGGAAAGAGATTGGTGATGGGAACTATGAGAAGATTAATAGTAGTGCAGATTCAGTAAATAGTTTGACAGTGTTGAGGGAATTATTTATTTAGCAGAGTGATGGTCTTCGGGGAAAAAATGTTCTTGTGTCTAGTTGTTCTGGTGTGCAGTGCTCTATAGCATCGTTTTGAGGGTAGGAGTTGAAACAGTTTTTGTCCAGGATGCGAGAGGTCTGTAAATATTTTCACGGCCCTCTTCTTGATTCGTGCAGTATACAGGTCCTCAATAGAAGGCAGGTTGGTAGCAATTTTTTTTTAATTTTATTTATTTATTTATTTTAGACTATGAAGGCTACTGCATTTCTTCTGAGGGATTCTTGCCCATAGTAGTATACCTGATGTTCATCTGAATTAAATTCACCCATTCCTGTCCATTTTAGTTCGCTGATTAGAAGACGTCGATGTTCAGTCTTGGAATAGAATAGAATAGAATAGAACAGAACAGAACAGAACAGAACAGAATAGAATAGAATAGAAGAGTTAGAAGGGACCTTGAAGGTCTTCTAGTCCAACCTCCTGCTTAGGCATGAAACACTACACCACTTCAGACAAATGGTTGTCCAAAATCATCTTTAAAACCTCCAGTATTGGAGCATTCATAACCTCTGGAGGCAAGTTGTTCCACTGATTAATTGTTCTAACTCTCAGGAAATTTCTCCTTAGTTCTAAGTTGCTTCTCTCCGTGATTAGTTTCTAACCATTGCTTCTTGTTCTACCCTCAGGTGCTTTGGAGAACAGCCCGACTCCCTCTTCTTTGTGGCAACCCCTGAGATATTGGAACACTGCTATCATGTCTCCCTTAGTCCTTCTTTTTATTAAACTAGACATACCCAGTTCTTCATATATTTTAGCCTCCAGTCCCCTAATCATCTTTGTTGGTCTTCTCGGCCCTCTTTCTAGTCTCCACATCTTTTTTACATCATGGCGACCAAAACTGGATGCAGCATTCCAAGTGTGGTCTTACTAAGGCATTATAAAGTGGTATTAACTCTTCATTTGATCTTGATTCTATCCCTCTGTTTATGCAGCCTAGGACTGTGTTGGCTTTTTTGGCAGCTGCTGCACACTGCTGGCTTATATTTAAATGGTTGTCCACTAGGACTCCAAGATCTCTCTCACAGTTACTACTATTGAGTACATATTGTTTTTTGTGCCTAAATGTAGAACCTGACTTTTTTCACTATTGAATTTTATTTTGTTAGATAGCACCCAATGTTCAAGTCCGTCAAGATCCTTCTGTATCGTAAACCTATCTTCTAGAGTGTTGGCTATTCCTGCCAGCTTGGAGTCATCTGCAAATTTGATGAGTTCCCCATCTATCTCCTCGTCCAAGTCATTGATGAAGATGTTGAAGAGTACTGGGCCTAAAACAGAGCCTTGGGGTACTCCACTGCATACTTTCCTCCATGTAGATGCAGTTCCATTGAGGACTACACGTTGAGTGCGGTTGGTCAGCCAGTTACGAATCCATCTGGTGGTGATGCTATCTAACCCACATTTTTCTACTTTATCTAGTAGTTGGTTATGGTCTACTTTATCAAATTCCTTACTGAAGTCCAAGTAAATTATATATCAACAGTATTTTTCTGGCCCACTAATTTTATCACTTTCTCAAAGAATGCAATAAGATTAGTCTGGCATGATCTGTTTTTGACAAATGCATGTTGGCTTTTGGTTATTACTTTGTTTCCTTTTAGGTGTTCGGTGATTCATTGCTTGAATCATCTTGCTTGATTATCTTTTCCTATATTTTAAAATATATATATTTTAACAAAAAAGAACAACAATTACATAACATACATTGACATAACATACATTAACATAGAAGCTATGTTTCTTCTTTACATCAGCTTTGTTTCCTTATTCCTCTCATGTTTACATCCTTGTTCCCTCTTTCATTTCGTTTAATTAAACTTTTTTTTGTCCCATTCTCTCTTATTTCTTTTTATCTTCTATCCTATCTATCCTTCTGACTATTCATTTTCTTTCATATACATGCATATATAAGGTTTTCGCCTTTTTCCATCATCTAATATTTCTAGCCTCTAGTCACTTCCCTAATTTTGCTTGATTATCTTTTCCAGAATCTTCCCTGGTATTGAGGTCAGGCTGATAGATCTGTAGTTTCCTGGATCTATTTTTTTTCCTTTTTTGAAGATGGGAACTACATCAGCTCTTTTCCAGTCCTCTGGCAGTTCCCCGGTGTTTTTTATCTTTATCTTTATCTTTATCTTGTTCTTTATTTTTATATCTTTGAAAGATATAGTTCAGTGGTTCTGAGATCTCATCTGCCAGTTCCTTCAGAACCTTGGGGTATAATCCATCTGGTCCTGGTGATTTGAACTCGTCTAGGGTAGGGTTCTAGGGTTCACTTACCATTTTCTTCCCTATTTTAACTTATGTTCCTAATCTGTTTTTTGTAGTATTGTTTTTGATAGATTGGACTGTTTTTTCCCTTTGTGTAAAGACAGATGCAAAAAATGAGTTAAGTAGATCTGCTTTCTCCCTGTTGCTTGTCACCTTCTTGCCACTTTCTCCCAACAATGGATCAATTGTTTCCTTGACTTTTTTCTTGTTTTTAACATGTTGGAAGAAGCTTTTTTTGGTTATTTTTTACTTTTTTTTTAATTTGCATTTATATCCCGCCCTTCTCCGAAGACTCAGGGCGGCTTACACTATGTTAGCAATAGTCTTCATCCATTTGTATATTATATACAAAGTCAACTTATTGCCCCCAACAATCTGGGTCCTCATTTTACCTACCTTATAAAGGATGGAAGGCTGAGTCAACCTTGGGCCTGGTGGGACTTGAACCTGCAGTAATTGCAAGCAGCTGTGTTAATAACAGACTGTCTTAGCAGTCTGAGCCACCAGAGGCTTTTGTTGGAAGCCTTTGTTCATTGTGAGCCTTAACTTTCCTCACTTCATCTTTACAGGCTCGGGCTATTTGCTGATATTCTGCCTTTAGTTATTTGCCCCTCTTTCCACTTTTTATACTTGTCCTTTTTGTCTTTCAATTTGTCAGAGAGTTCTTTGTTCAGCCATGCTGGTTTCTTTTGAGAGCTGTTTTTTTTTTAATTGAAAAAGTTTTAAAAAACAAAAACATTTTTCCCCCTTTTCCCCCCCTCCCCCCCTCAAAACCCCCTTCACCCCTCCCTTCACCCTGCCCCCCCCCCGGCTTCCCGGGTCAATCACAAGGTATTGTTATACATAAACCAAACATAGAGTAAGTTTTTCCCTTCTAATCCAATTAGCCTCATCCGAGTCTTTTCATTTCCTAACCTCCCCCATTACATTCTAAAATAATACATCCTAATTATTCAAAGGCAATCTGATATCTCTTAATCTGATATCTATTTTGTAAATAATCAATCCATTTTTTCCATTCAATTAAATATCTTTCCTGCGTATTGTCTTTCAAAAAGGCTGAGATTTTTGCCATCTCAGCCAAGTTAGTAACTTTCAATATCCATTCTTCTATTGTAGGTAATTCTTTTTTCTTCCAATATTGTCCAATCAGCAGCCTTGCTGCTGTTATTAAGTTCAAGATCAATTTAGTCTCAGTCACTGTACAATCCGTTATAATTCCCAAAAGGAAAAATTGCGGCAGGAACTTTATCTTCTTCTTCAAGACATTTTGAATAATCCACCAAATTCTTATCCAAAAGGCCTTAATTTTCTTGCAAGTCCACCAAATATGAAAATATGTAGCATCATCACACTTACATCTCCAACATTTCGGTTGGATATCAGGATACATACATGATCATTTTTGGGGATCTAAATGACATCTATAAAACATCTTATAAAAATTTTCCCTTAGATTCTGTGCTTGTGTAAACTTAACATTTCTAACCCAGATTTTCTCCCATGTTGCCAACATTATTGGTTCCTGAATATTCTGTGCCCATTTTATCATTCAGTCCTTTACCAAATCTTTTCCCGAATCTATTTTAAGCAACACATTGTACAATCTCTTTATATGCTCGTGGGTCTGATTTCTAATTTGCTTTATTAAATTTTCCTCCCTTTGCATTATACCAGTTTTTTGATCTTCTTTCCATCTAGCGCTTAGTTGCCCATATTGAAACCAAGTATATTTCCTCCCTTCTTCATTTAATACCTGTAAAGATTTTAATTGCAAGTTACCTCTTTCAGCATACAAAAGTTCTTTATAAGTAATCATTTCCTGTTTCTGTTCTATATTTATATTCTCTATTGCATGTCTGGGGCTTGCCCATATAGGAATCTTATAGTCTAGTTTGTAGGAATATTTGTAGGAATATTTTTTCCAAAAGAGCACTTCTCAACACATGATTCTTAAAAAATAAAAAATAAAAATAATCTAAAAAGCCCTATCCACTTTTTTTTCATAAAATAAATACGCATGCCATCCATATAATAAGTCATAACCTTCTATATCCAAAATTCTTTCCTCCATTAAATTAAACCAGTCACTTATTACTGAAAGGGCTACTGCTTTATAATATAGTTTAAAATTAGGCATTTTTAGGCCTCCTCTTTCCCATGAGTCCTGAATTATTTTCATTTTAACCCTCGCCTTTTTACCTTGCCATATAAATTTATTAATCCCAATCTGCCATTCCTCCAAATTTTTATCTTTCTTGATTATTGGTATCATCTGGAACAGAAACAAAAATCTAGGTAACACATTCATTTTAATAGCTGCTATCCTCCCCAATAACAATAGCTGCAGTTTTTTCCAAGCATTCATGTCTTTCTGAACTTTTTGCCATAGCAACTCATAATTATTCTTATAGTTTCCTGTTCGATGAACTAATATAAACCCCTAAGTATTTAATCTTTTTTCCACCTCAAATCCTGTTATTTCCTCTAATTTTTGTTTCTTTTGTTTAGACATATTTTTAATTATCACTTTTGTTTTATTCTGATTTATTTTAAATTCTGATACCTTTCCATATTTATCAATTGTTTCCGACAGAGATATACTTGAATTTATAGGATTTGTTAAAGTAACCACTAAGTCGTCTGCAAAAGCTCTAACTTTATACTCATATTGTCTAATTTTAATTCCCTCTATCTTCTTTAACTCTCGTATTTTATCCAATAATGGTTCCAGAGTTAAAACAAACAGTAGTGGTGATAAAGGACATCCCTGTCTCGTTCCTTTCGCAATCTTAATAACTTCTGTCAAACTACCATTTATTATAATCTGAGCTGTTTGCTCTCCATAAATCGCTTTAATTATTCTAACAAAGCAGTCTCCAAATTGCATTTTCTCTATTAATTTAAATAAAAAATCCCAGTGCAATCGATCAAAGGCCTTCTCTGCATCCAAAAAAATAAGTGCTGCTAAAGTATTCTTCTTTTCCAAATATTCCAATATATTAATAATCTGTCTAACATTATTCCTCATCTGCCTCCCTTTTATAAATCCAGATTGATCAGTATGAATTCTTTGTTGTAAAACTAACATTAATCTATTCGCTATTATTTTAACAAAAATCTTATAGTCCGTTTGTAACAATCCACAAATAGCACTACTTTGTTAGACTGAGAACTTCACACTTTCGCTTTCAGATGCCATTTTAAAGAGTCAATTAAGCAGAGACAAAGAAGGGTTTCCAATTTCAAAAGGGGAAAAGTCAGGATACTTGCGTGCTGTTTCTACTTCAAAGATCGAATGCTTGTGTTTTTCCCCGTCTGCTTAAGAAGTCAGTCCATTTGACAAGTCCTTTTGAGCAGAAGTGGTCCCTACTCCCTTTTCCTGACAAAGCAGGAGCGTGTTTGAAGTCGGAGGACAGCGGGGCTCGGTGGGACCTCAAACCCAGGAATTTCGTTCCACAGAGCAAAGCCCCTGGGGAGATCTACCACTCCCCCGCAGCTCTGCAAAACCCTTTTCACCCAGGGGTATGCTGAGGCCTGCAAACAGCTGATTTCTGCTGTTTTGCTGGCTTTTACGATCTTCTAACGTGGAGCGCCCTGTTCGAGCGCCCAATAGGAGCGGTGACGTCACTGGAAGCCCGAGAGCTGTTTTTCTCCTTCATTGGTATTGTGCTAGACTGGGCTTTTATAATCTCACTTTTAAAATTTCCCAAGTTTTCCCCTTGAGGATTCTCAGAATAGAATAGAATAAATAGAATAGAATAGAATAGAATAGAATAGGATAGAATAGGATAGAATAGAATAGAATAGAATAGAATTTACTGGCCAAGTGTGATTGGACACAGAAGGAATTTGTCTTGGTGCATATGCTCTCAGTGTACATAAAAGAAAAAATAGGTTCATCAAGAATCATAAGGTACAACACTTAATGATAGTCATAGGGTACAATATCAATATAAAGCAATATAAAGCAACAAAGTTACAGTCATACAGTCATAAGTGGAAGGAGATGGGTGGTGGGAACAATGAGAAGATTAATAGTAGTGCAGACTTAGTAAATAGTTTGACAGTGTTGAGGGAATTATTTGTATGGCAGAGTGATGGCGTTTGGAAAAAAACTGTTCTTGTGTCTAGTTGTTCTGGTGTGCAGTGCTCTATAGTGTTGTTTTGAGGGTAGGAGTTGAAACAGTTTATGTCCAGGATGTGAGGGATCTGTAAATATTTTTACAGCCCTCTTTTTTGATTCGTGCAGTATACAGGTCCTCAATGGAAGGCAGGTTGGTAGCAATTGTTTTTTCTGCAGTTCTAATTATCCTTTGAAGTCTGTGTCTGTCTTGTTGGGTTGCAGAATCAAACCAGACAGTTATAGAGGTGCAGATGACAGACTCAATAATTCCTCTATAGAACTGTATTAGCAGCTCCTTGGGCAGTTTGAGCTTTCTGAGTTGGCGCAGAAAGAAATTCTTCGTTGTGCTTTTTTGATGACGTATTTGATGTTGGCTGTCTATTTTAGATCTTGCGATATGGTAGAACCTAGAAATTTGAAGGTCTCTACTGTCGATACTGTGTTGTCTAGTATTGTGAGAGATAGAAGTATGGAAGGGTTTCTCCTAAAGTCTACCACCATTTCTATGGTTTTGAGTGTGTTCAATTCCAGATTGTTCCGGTCGCACCACGAGGTTAGTTGTTCAACCTCCTGTCTGTATGCAGATTCATCATTTTCTCGAATGAGACCGATCACTATTGTGTCATCTGCGAACTTCAGTAGTTTAACAGATGGATCGTTAGAGATGCAGTCATTAGTATACAGAGAGAAGAGAAGTGGGGAGAGCACACAGCCTTGGGAGGGGGCTCTGTACAATTAGTACAGGTATCTGATGTGATTCTGCTTAGGTTCACCTGCTGCTTCCTGTTTGTTAGGAAGCTTATGATCCATTTACAAGTCTGTTCTGGTACCTGTAGCTGGTTTAGCTTAGTTAGAAGAATGTCTGGTATTGAATGCTGAACTAAAGTCTACAAAAAGGACCCTTGCATAGGTCTTTGGAGACTCAAGATGTTGTAGGATGTAGTGCAGAGCCATATTAACAGCATCATCTGTTGATCTATTTGCTCGGTATGCAAATTGCAAGGGGTCTAACAGCGGATCCGTGATGGTTTTCAAGTAGGAAAGCACTAGCCTTTCAAAGGTTTTCATGACTACAGATGTTAAAGCAACTGGTCTGTAGTCATTCAGTTCCTTGATGGTGGGCTTCTTCGGCACTGGGATGATGGTAGAGCATTTGAAGCAAGAAGGAACATAGCACATCTCTAGTGATTTATTGAAGATTCAGGTGAAGATGGGGGCCAATTGGTCAGCACAGATTTTTAAGCGAGAAGGAGTTATCTTGTCTGGGCTTGGAGTTTTTCTTGGCTTTTGTCTGTGAAATACGTCTTGCACTTCCTTTTCTGTGATCACTAGGGGTTGTGAACCCAATGCGATGGGGTCAGTTTTAAGAGACTTGGCTGCTGTTGGCATGTCTGAGATGGGGGTTGTGGAGATAGGTGGCCGTAGTTTCCTTTCAATCCTGCAGTAAAACACGTTCAGGTCATCTGCCAGTTGTTGATTTCTTTCAGCCTGGGAAGGAGGTTTGCCATAGCCGGTGATATTTTTAGGAATTTTCCACATGTTTGCTGGTTCATTTGTTGAGAACTGATTCTTTAGCTTTTCAGAGTAGCTTTTTTTGCTGCCCTGATGTCCCTTGTTAGTACATTTCTGGCCTGATTGTACAGCATTTTATCACCTTTTCTGTAGGCTTCCTCTTTGGAATGACATAGCTGCTTAAGTTTAGCTGTGAACCAAGGTTTGTTGTTACTGTATATTTGCAAGTTCCTGGTATGTACACTTAGATCTTCACAGAAGCTGACATATGATGTTACAGTATCTGTGAGTTCATCCAGGTCTGCAGAGGTATCTTTAAAAATATTCCAGTCAGTGCAGTCAAAGCAAGCTTGTAGCTTTTATTTATTTATTTATTTATTATTCGAATTTATATACCGCCCTATCTCCCAAAGGACTCAGGGCGGTTTACAGGCATATAAAACATCAATATCAATATACAAATTAAAATAATCCTTAAAAAACTTATTCTAGCGCCCGAATTATTAAAAATAGAAATATAAATATCAAATATAAATATTAAAATCAATTTAAAACCCCTCTAAATTTAAAAATCTAAGCCAGTCCTGCACAGATGAATAAATGTGTCTTGAGCTCGCGACGGAAGGTTCGAAGGTCAGGAAGTTGACGGAGTCCTGGGGAGTTCGTTCCAGAGGTGGGAGCCCCCACAGAGAAGGCCCTTCCCCTGGGCGTCGCCAACCGACACTGCCTAGCTGACGGCACCCTGAGGAGTCCCTCTCTGTGAGAGCGCACGGGTCGGTGAGAGGTATCTGGTCGCAGTAGGCGGTCCCGTAGATAACCCGGCCCTATGCCATGGAGCGCTTTAAAGGTGGTCACCAAAACCTTGAAGCGCACCCGGAAGGCCACAGGTAGCCAGTGCAGCCTGCGCAGGATGGGTGTTATGCGGGAGCCACGAGGGGCTCCCTCTATCACCCGCGCAGCCGCATTCTGAACTAACTGCAGCCTCCGGATGCCCTTCAAGGGAAGCCCCATGTAGAGAGCGTTGCAGTAATCCAGGCGAGACGTCACAAGGGCGTGAGTGACCGTGCAAAGGGCCTCCCGGTCCAGAAAGGGGCGCAACTGGCGCACCAGGCGAACCTGGTAGAACGCTCTCCTGGAGACGGCCGTCAAATGATCTTCTAGAGACAGCCGTTCATCCAGGAGGACGCCTAAGTTGCGCACCCTCTCCATCGGGGCCAATGACTCGCCACCGATGGTCAGCCACGGATTTAGCTGACTGTACCGGGATGCCGGCATCCACAGCCACTCTGTCTTGGAGGGATTGAGCTTGAGCCTGTTTCTCCCCATCCAGACCCGTGCGGCCTCCAGGCACCGGGACAGCACTTCGATAACCGTTGGGGTGGTCCGGTGTGGAAAATACAGCTGGGTGTCATCCGCGTACAGCTGGTACCTCACACGAACCCACTGATGATCTCACCCAGCGGCTTCATGTAGATGTTGAACAGAAGGCGAGAGGATCGATCCTGCGGCACCCCACAAGTGAGGGGCCTCGGGGCCGACCTCTGCCCCCTGTCAACACCGACTGCGACCGGTCGGAGAGATAGGAGGAGAACCACCGATAAACGGTGCCTCCCACTCCCAATCCTCCAACCGCGCAGCAGGATACCATGGTCGATGGTATCGAAAGCCGCTGAGAGGTCTAATAGGACCAGGGCAGAGGAACAACCCCTATCCCTGGCCCTCCAGAGATCATCCACCAACGCGACCAAAGCCGTCTCCGTGCTGTAACCGGGCGGAAACCGGACTGGAACGGGTCTAGATAGACAGTTTCATCCAGGTGTAAGGAAACTGATATGCCACCATACTCTCAACAACCTTCGCGCGGCGGGTTGGAGACCGGACGATAATTACCTAAAACAGCGGGTCCAGGAAGGCTTCTTGAGGAGGGCCTCACCACCGCCTCTTTCAAGGCGGCCGGAAAGACACCTCCACCAAAGAAGCGCTCGTAATCGCCTGGAGCCAGCCTCGGGTCACCTCCTGCGTGGCCAGCACCAACCAGGAGGGGCACGGGTCCAGTAAACATGTGGTGGCATTCAGCCTCCCAACAACCTGTCCATGTCCTCGGAGCAACAGGGTCAAACTCATCCCATAAAATGTCACCAAGACCACCCTCAGCCGTCTCACCCGTATCACCGCAATCTTGGTCCAAACCATCCCGAGCTGAACGATTTTATCGTATAGATAACCGTTAAACTCCTCAGCACGTCCCTGCACGGGTCATCCCGCTCCCCTGGTGTAGGAGGAGCGGGTCACCTGAAACAGGGCGGCTGGGCGGTTATCTGCCGATGCAATGAGGAGGAGGCGTAGCTACGCCTCGCTTCCTCAATGCCACTAGGTAAGTCCTAGTATAGGACTTCACTAGTGTCGATCAGCTTCTGAACGGCTAGACCTCCAGGAACTCTCTAGGCGTCTTCTCCGGCGCTTCATCCTCTCAGCTCCTCGGAGAACCAAGGAGCCGGTTGGGACCTGCGCCGGGTCAGAGGCCGCAAAGGCACGACACGGTCTAAGGCCCCCGCCGCGGCCCGTTCCCAGGCCGCAACAAGTTCCTCAACCGAGCCGTGAGCCAGACCCTCAGGAAATGGCCCAAGCTCCGTCCGGAACCCATCCGGGTCCATCAGGCGCCTGGGACGGAACCAATGTATCGGCTCCGTCTCCCTGCGGTGGTGAATGGCGGTCAGAAAGTCCAGGCGAAGAAGAGAGTGATCTGACCATGACAAAGGTTCAATGACTATTTCCTTTAAGTCCAGATCTCTCAACCACTGACCAGAGACAAAAATCAGGTCCAGAGTGCCACCCCCAATGTGAGTAGGGCCATCAACTACTTGGGTCAGGTCCAAGGCCGTCATGGAAGCCATGAACTCCCGAGCTGCCGTCGATGACGAGCCGGAAGATGGCAAGTTAAAGTCCCCCATGACTAAAAGTCTGGGGGTCTCAACTGCCACCCCAGCCAGCACCTCCACCTTTAACTTTGCCTCCTCCGTCCAGGTCTTCATTGATTTAATTGTTGGTTTTGTGGTTTTAAGTCTTTGCCTGTAAGCAGGTACAAGGTGAATCATGCAATGATCAGAGTGTCCTACAGCTGCATGTGGTAAAGACCGATAAGCATCTTTTAGTGTTGTGTAGCAATGGTCTAAAGTATTCTTGCCTCTAGTGGGACAATTGACATGCTGAAAGTATTTTGGTAGCTCTTTCCTTAAGTTTGCCTTGTTTAGATCTCCCAAAATAATGGCCAGTGAATCAGGGTATTTGGCTTCAGCCTCCATAATTTGGTCAGCTAGAGTTCGTAATGCCTTGTTTACACAGGCTTGTGTTGGGGCATAAATAGCAATTAGAAGAAATGAGGAAAATTCATGAGGCGAATAGTATGGTTTACAGTTGATAATTAATATCTCTAAGTTTTTGTCACAGAATTTATATATTATAGTTATATTCTGAGACCAGCTGTTGTTGATATATAAGCATAAACCTCCTCCCTTCTTTTTACCAGTTGTTTCTGCAATTCTGTCTGATCGTTGAATCTGAAACCCTGGGATATGCAGGCTGCTATCATCAATTGATTCATTTAATTAGGTTTCAGAGAAGTGTAGGGCTGCTAAGTTGTAAAAATCAGAATTGTATCTGTTTAAAAGAAGTATTTCATCCATCTTATTAGCAAATGAACGTACATTGGCTAGGACAATTGAAGTCAAAGGAGTTTTATTTCTCCTATTCCTTAACCTGTTTAAAATTTCTGCCCTTTTACCTATCCTTCTCCATTTTCTTCATTTATTTATTTTTTTGGTAATCCATGGCTCCGGGGGAAATTGCTTCTTCCTGTGTTAGAATCTCTCCATGTTTGTAAAGATGGGGGTGGGGGCTGGGTCACAGAATGATGCTCCTTAAAGAAACATTGCTTAATTTTTAGCAGCTGGTCTCATGAGTATGAAATCCGTAGTGAGTTGCAGAGAATAATAAAAAATAAAAAAACTATTAACATTTCATCGAGGCAGCCTTCGGCGGTGCCATCTTGGATCAGATTCCATCTCATCCATGGAATCCTTCCCAAGCTCTTTCTAAGTTTATTAGCTCTCTTAAAATCTCTTAAAAACTAGAGAAGACTCTAGTTTGACTGCTGCTTCATGGAAACCTGGGCCTCAAGCTGCTTGGAAGATATAATGGAACCACTTCTTCCTGGATGCTCTTGTACTGGGGCATCTGGGAGAACACATCCGCCAGGAAATGCTCCCCCCACCCAAAATGTACTTCAGTATGAAGTCGAAACAGAAAAAGTATTTTTTTTGTTATTATTTTTATTTTACATTTTTCTTCATTTTACATCACAATTTCAATTTTGCAACACTGTTGCAAACAACTGGTTGTATCAGCACCTTTTTAACTATACATGATGTTATACATCCTAATTGCGATCATTTTTCTCTTATTCATACAGTATAGCCCGTGGAAAAAAAATAGAAATGTGAAATTATATAACATGCTTATATCTATTGTTTCCATGATTCTAACATTATTTTCTATACATTTATTACTCTATATATTTTGATTTACAATTTTGTGCAGTCTGGTACCAGTATTGCTTACAATGGGTATATAGCTTTATAATTGTATTTATTTCTAGCTTGTTGATCATCTTTCATCAATAAATTTCTAATCTTTGCATCTATTATCTAATCAATTGAACCATAGGTCCCATATTAAGTAATACTCTGTTTCTCCTTTGTCTTTAATTTCCATCATTAACCTGTCCTTTTCAGTGCATTCCAATATTTTTTTTATTACCATTTCCTCTGTAGGTATGCTTCCATTTTTCCAATTTTGTGTATACATAATTCTAGCCACTTTTATTACACATAACATTAAATATCAAATTTAATGGTATACCTAATAAAAATAGTTCTGGTTTTAGGTCTATTTGTTGTGTTACCATCTCCTCTAACCTCTCTTTTATCTTGGCCAATATTTTTTTGCCGATGGACAGGTCCACCACATGTGATAATAAGATCCTTGTGCCTGTTTGCATTTCCAACACACTGGTGACATGTTTGGAAACATTTTTGCCAATCTTGCTGGTGGTAGATGCCATCTAAAGAACATTTTGTACAGCTTTTCTTTATATGATGCTGATATTGTTAATCTATAATTTCTTTCCCACAGTTTTTGCCAATTATCTAGTTCTATATTTACCCAAAGTTTTTTGCCCATGTTATCATAGTTTCCTTTATTTATTTATTTATTTTATTTTATTTTGTCACACAGTATATATAAGCATAAGCATGTAATAACTATACAATATATAAGGATATATATAAGTATGAGTATGTAATAACTATATTAATTGGATATAACGAAAGGAAACAATAGGACAGGAATGGTAGGCACGCTTGTGCTCTTATGCACGCCCCTTACAGACCTCTTAGGAATGGAGTGAGGTCAATAGTAGACAGTTTTTAGTTGAAGCTTTGGGAATTTTGGGAAGAGACCACAGAGTCAGGTAGTTTATTCCAAGCATTAACAACTGAAGTCATATTACTGAAGTCATGTTTTCTGCAGTCAAGATTGGAGCGGTTAACATTAAGCTTAAATCTATTGTGTGCTCGTGTATTGTTGCAATTGAAGCTGAAGTAGTCTTCGACAGGAAGGACATTGTAATAGATGATTTTATGAGTCAAACTCAGATCATGTCAAAGGCGGCGTAGTTCTAAATTTTCTAAGCCCAGGATTTCAAGTCTGGTGGCATAAGGTATTTTGTTTTTATTCAGAAGAGTGGAGAACTCTTCTTGTAAAATATTTCTGGACACGTTCAATTGTATTGATGTCAGAAATGTGGTATGGGTTCCAGACAGTCGAGCTGTATTCAAGAATTGGTCTAGCAAATGTTTTATATGCTCTGTAGCATATAGTACACTAGTACTAGTAGTACTACTAGTAGTACTAGTAGTAAACACTAGTAGTATAGTGTTTTTGAAGAAGAAGCTACGCAAGATTAGGTTTACAACTCTTAAAGCCTTTTTTGCGATGTAGTTGCAATGGGCTTTGGCACTTAGATCATTTGATATGAAAACTCCAAGGTCTTTAACAGGATGGGGGTCATCTGTAAGGTAATGTCCATCAAGCTTGTACTTAGTGTTTAGGTTCTTTTTTCCAATATGTAAGACTGAGCATTTGCTGGTTGAGATTTGGAAGTTTTAGACCATTCAGATACATTCTTTTTGAAGGGTAGTTGTATTGTTGGTGGTGTTAAATAGTTTGACGTCATCTGCAAAAAGAACACAATCACTTGTAATATGGTCACAGAGATCATTAATGTATAATATGAAGAGTGTTGGTCCAAGAACACTGCCTTGGGGAATGCCACTTTTAACAGGAACAAGATTTGATAGAACATTGCCAATTTTGACCACTTGTTGTCTGTTTGACAGGAAAGCTGGTATCCAATTGTGGAGGGGTCCTGAAATGCCGTAGGATTTTAGTTTTAGGAGAAGTTTATCATGAAATACTGAGTCAAAAGCTTTACAGAAGTCTATGTAGATCACATCTATTGCTTTGCCCTGATCAAGATTTGTAATCCATATGTTTTTGCAGTGAAGAAGTTGTAAGTTACATGATAATTTTTTTTCTGAAACCAAATTGTTTATTAGAGAGTAGGTTGTTTGTTTCTAGGTGGAGGGTAATGGATTGGTTGATGATAGATTCCATTACTTTGCAGTAATGGAATCTATCTTTGCTTTACTAATTCTTCTTCCATTTTAAAGCTCAACAGCTAGTTATAAAACTTCTTTATCACTTGTTCATCTCTCCCTTGCAGTATCTTATCCAATTCTTGCAGTTCACTGTAAAATCCATATTTATCTGTATCCTTCTTATATCTCATCTGTATTTGCATATAAGGCCACCAATCCAAGTCAATTCCCTGATTTTTTAGTTACTGTTTCATTTTTAATTTCCCTTGCTCATTTAATATATCTTTATATCTTACTATTTTATCCAGATCTAACACATTAGGCTATATTAGTGCTCCCATTTTGGGTAGCCAGACCAGTATTTTCATATAGTGATTCTGTTTAATTTTTCCCCATACTAACAACAGAGCATTTCTAACCTGGTGTTTTTGGAAGTAGCTGTGAGTTTTTCCCATCCCATATAAATGCATGCCATCCCAATTTTAAGTCATGTCCCTCTATCGCCAACATCCTTTTATTTAGGTTTTTCCACTCTTTTAGCCATGTAAGCACTGAAGCTTGATAGTACAACTCCCAGTCTGGTAACCCAAATCCTCTCTTATTTCTAGTATTCTGTAGAATTTTTTGTAGAATAATTTGATTCTTGGTTTTTTTCCTTGCAAAATAGATTTTGTTATCGATCTATTTAGATCTTCAAAAAAGTTTTTCCCTAACTTTATTGAAATTACTTGAAATAATAATAAAATTTTTGGTATTCATTTTAATTGTGGCTATTTTCCCGATCAGCAAGAGTTGTAAATTTTTCCATTTGTCCAAATCCGTCTTTATTTGCTGCATTAATTTAGTATAGTAATCTTCTTTGATAGATATACATCTTGCTGTTAGCCAGATTCCCAAATATTTAACTTTTTTAGTTACCTGCATGCCCATCTTTTCCATCAATTCATTTTTCTGTTTATTTGTAAAGTTCTTTGTCAATATCTTGGTTTTTTCTTGGTTTATTTTAAGTCCCGCTATCGCACCAAACTCTTCTATTTTTTTTACTAATTTGGGTTCTGTTTCTAGTTGTTCCTCCAGAATAAATACCAAATCATTGGCAAATTCTTGTACTTTGTATTGTTCTTTTTTTTATCTTCAGACCTTTTATTTCCTGGTCTTGTTTAGGCTGTCTAAGTAGGACTTCTAGAGTTAATATGAATAGTAGAGGTGATAGAGGACATCCTTGTCTTTGTTAAATTTTCCTGTTGTTTCTCCATTTATTATCACAATTGCTGTTTGGTTAGAATATATTGTTTGAACAATCTTCACAAAGTTTTCTCCAAAATTCATATTTTTCAATTGTAATATCATAAACTGCCAATTCATGTTGTCAAAGGCTTTTTGTGTGTCCAAAAAGATTAATGCTAGTTGCTTTTCGGGGAAATGGTAAAAGTATTGGGCCCACTGTACTCGCTTCAGGGAGAACTTATTGGGGGTTCCCAGGGACTCCAGGTTTTTGAGATTGGTTGAAACTTCAAAGGGGACCTTACTGCCCTCTAAGAACTGCCTCCACTGTTAGCAGGGCCCATCGAACCACAAAAGCCTTTTTCCCCATACTGCCCAATGTCTTTCAGTCTCATTTAATTTGCGAGATATGTAGGCATAGGGTTGCAACTTTCCCTCCGCATTCTTTTGGAGGAGAACTGCCCCCACTGCCACATTGCTAGCATCCGCATGTATCATGAACAGCTCCTCTAGATTTGGATTCTTTAAGAGCGGCTTTAGTGCAAAGAGGCATTTGAGCTTCTCGAACGCCACCTGTTCATTGTCCAATATAGTGGCTGGCTGGGCTTAGGCTTTACTCTGCCCTCCACCCCCGCAACCCCCATTTTGAGCAATTCCATGATTGGCAAAGTGATCTGGACGAACGAGGGAATGAATTGGCTATAGAAGTTAAAAGTCTAAAAAGTCTGCAGCTGTTTTTGAGTTCAGGGGGCCTGCCACTCCAAAATGGTTTTTCTCTTCCCTGTGTCCATCTCTGTTCCTTCAAATGATATCCAATACCCTAAATGGTCCAGACTGGTTTTGTGAAATTCACACTTCGACAGTTTGGCATACAGCTTAGCATTCAGGAGTTTCCTAAGCACTTGGGGCACCAGTCTCTTGGTGTAGATGAGGATGTCATACAGGTACACCAGAACCCCTTTGTACAAGTTCTCATTCAATATCTCATTTATTAGTTACATGAGCACAATAGGTGCTCCTCTAGTCCAAAAGGCATCACTTTGAATTGGTAGCACCGCAAGGGGCAATTAAATGTAGTCTTCCACTCATCCCCCTTTTTAATCCTCACTTGATACTGTGTTTCCCTGAAAATAAGACTTCCCCTGATAATAAGCCCAAGCGGGCTTTAGAGAGCATGCGCTAAAATAACCCCCCCCCCAAAATAAGCCCTCCCTGAAAATATTTAAACACATGCGCAGCCGGTCCCTGACATTTCTTCTGGTTAGGATTAGGGAGACAGAGCTGGAAATCAGGTAAGATGGCAAGAGGAGTCCTGTCTTGCTCCACGTGCCCCAAAATAATAAGGCCTCCCTGAAAATAAGACCCAGCACTTATTTTGGGGTTCAAAAAAATATAAGACAAGGTCTTATTTTCGGGGAAACATGGTAGTATGTCCCCCTTAGGTCCAGTTTGTTGAACACCTTATCTTTGGACAGATACCCCAGCCTGTCCTTCATGGGGGGGAGGGGGTACATGTTCTCCACACAGACCCCATTGATCCTGAGGAAATCCATGCACAACTTCAACGACCCATCCTTTTTCTCTTTAAACAGCATGGGAGCTGCCACTTGGGACTTCACCAGCTGGATGAATCCCCTGGCTAGGTTCTTGTCTATGAAGTCTCTTAGCTCCCCCATCTCCTTGGGAGTTATTGTGTACATCTTAAGCTTAGACAACTTCGCCCCTGGTAAGATCTTAATTGCACAGTATGTGGGGCAATGTGGGGGGGGGCAGAACATCAGATTCCTTCTTGCTTTGTAAGGTCCTGATACTCCTTGGGGATTGCAGGCTCCCTCGGCTTTGATGTAGTGGCCACTCTCACGTGCTTAGGCCTGTCCCTTTCTTCTGATCACAGCTGGGGCTCACTATGCTTCCTTTCTGTAAGTTCTGGGGTCCCTGGGCCCATCACTAAGCGGTTCCTGTCTCTCCCCCAGCATACTGTCAGGCTCCACTTCTTCAGCCATGCCAACTCCAATATCATGGCTTCTGCCATTTTTTGCCTCCCCCATGAACCGGATAGTCGTTTTGTTCCCCATTCTCAGACTCACTGATTTGGTTAGGTAGGAGGCGGGCAGCACCCTATGATCAAGCCATCTACCTACTCAAATTTCATGGGTTGGCATAGCTTTCTCACTCTCAATCCTAGTCTCACTGTCTGCAGGCTGATTAAACTCTGTATCCTGAGTCTGTCAGGGGTGTTATGACTCCCTTTACCCTGAGTGGGGCATTATGATCTCCACCTGGGCAGTAAAAAGGATGATGGTTCCACTTATAATCAGGTCGTTCTCCCCCTCACTGTTGCTCTCTTAGAGGGTCAACTGGGCCTTGCCAGTGGTCAGAGTTCCCTCCCCCTCACTGGTTGGGGGAGAGACCTCTATGACTTGTGCCACCCGCTTCTTTTCTCTCTCTTCCTTCAATGTCTTCTTGGTCTTTGCTGGGCTTGGAAACTTTGGGGTCATCCTGGGCTTGGGCACTGGGTAGATTGCATCCCTGTGGCCCTCCTTCCCACATCAGAAGCCCTATCTGGGCTCATGCTTTGCAACCTCTCTCGGGGTGGAGGAGGTAGCTGCTGGGGTTTTCTGACCTAACAAACATCTCTCTTGGCTTTTTCTTGGCCAGCTCTCGGCTCCTCCATGCCTCTTATACTCTATCAGATCCAACTCCATGTTCGTTGCCAGCTGGTACTACATGTGGGATTCTGCAAGTATGGTACAGCTCCCGGTTCAGGCTATTATGAAAGTAGAAGACCAGCAACCACTCTGGCCACCGCCTCAGCTTCCTGCCAAGGCTCCAAAACTCATGGATGTACTCCGTCACTGGCCTGTTCTCCTGTTTGATAGTGCAGATCTTGAACTCATCTTGGCGGATCTTCATGCTGTCCCCGAATTGGGCCCAGAGCTCATCTAGGAAGGCGTCGAAGTTCTCCAGATTGGGAGGTCCCTCGTCATGCAGCTGTATTACCCACTCTACTGCATCTCCCGCCAGGCTGGTCACAATGGCGTTCATGCAGGCAACATCATTCGGCTAGACAGGTCCATACAGGTCCATGTGGCTCCACACCTGGTTCAGGAAAAAGGCCAACTTCTCTGGTCTCCTGTTGAACATGGCACTTATCAGCAGGGGTTCCAAGTGCCCCAGGGCAAACCAGTATCCTGGCAGCCACTCCACTGCATGTGGGAACAACTGGGGTTCGAAATCCATAGCTACCGGGGCACATGAGGTTGACTGACTCCCCAGTGTGGAGCAGTGGTCACCCCTCAGGGACTGGCAGTGCCCTCGCACTCTGCTGCAGGATGGTAACCCATCTGGGGCCGGCAGCACTCAGGGATGCTGCTCCTCTAGCCAATGGCTGAGGCTAGGGCTGTGGAGACGAAGAGACCACTGGAGCTTGGCTGACTCTTGCTGTGGTGGCTGGAGGTATCTGTCATGCTAGCACCATGTCTCGCACCTCCATCCCCACAAATTTCTCTCCCAGTTGCTCCACTGATGGGTGTGGTATGCAGCTAGGTTTTTCTAATCCACTAGCTCTTCCAATTCTGCAGCTCTCTTGGCCTTCCACTTTGATCTTTAGGTGAGGGCCACCCAGGAGGGATCAAGAGAAGTGTAGCTTCCGCCGCCTTCCCCACCATGCCTCGCCATGGCTCTACAGTGCTGGGGTAGAAGGATCCAGCTTCTGCACATTCATCCTGCATTGCCAGCTGCTCTGCCTTCTCCACTCACACTTTAGAGCAGGTCACGATCCCTTGGGAGCCAAAGTCTGCCTGTGCTGTTGCCAGGACTTCTTTTGTCGCACCTGCCCTGGTCTTTATCGCTGTCTCCACATTTTGCTCCGCACCAGACATCATTCCCAGACTCCCCACAGTGCTCTTGAAGATGGCTGAGTAGGCTGTACAGAACCAGAGTTAGGAGAGCTGGTTTACTGTCAACAGTCCGAATAATGCCCCCAACAAACATAGACACTTTCAGGAACTTTGAAATCCCAAAAGCAAACTTTATTGAATACATCATTTCAGCACCGAAGAAAGCAAAACCAGCTCTAACTTTTCCCGTGCAATCCTGCAGAGTTAAAGAATAGATTTCTCCCCTCCTCCCACTGGACAGGTCACATTGTCCACTTATGAATTGTCCTTTTGTTTTGAGAACAGTTTATGTCTTGGCCGACACCTGCAGAAGTGTCCTTGGTGGGTGCTTGGCTCTTCCGTCTGAAGTCTGCAGCCTCTGCATTCCATCTTCCTCTTCCCTCCCCCTAATTCTTTGGCAAGTTGAGTAGTGATTATTCACAGGAAGCATAAGCAAATTCAATCTGGACAGGTTATTTTTATGCTTTACAGGAATCTTGCCAGATATATGGAAAAAAGAATAATTATGTTGATGAAATTCCTGTGCAATAATGCTTTCTTCTCCATGTTGGATACACTGACCACATCAATAACACTATCAGCTCTGACTTGCAGATGTCTGCAGCTATTTACTGACCCAGTAAATGGCAGCAAACTGAAATACTAACTCTAATTTTTGCAACTGAGATCTTGGAACTTTGAATGAAAATCCATTTGTTTTGCTTGTATTGTAGTTTGCTCTTGAGTTAAAGCCATGTTAGGGTTGACAGGAAGTGACAGGAATCAAGTTGGGGCATAGATTTGATTAGAAAATGATTAAGGAATGAAGAGTTAAATACTGCTTTTCTTTTATGTTCTACTTCACCTTAAAAATTAAATATAAAAATCTATAATAAATCCCTTTAATAGCTGTTTATCAAGAAATCAACAAATTCATCTTGTTGTCTTGCTATTGTGCCTGTTATAAGTTTCTATAATGTGTAGTGGTTAAAGCTGTAGGGTGAGATTAAAGGAAATGGTAGAAATTTCAATGTTTAAAGTTACTACATTTCTTTCGGATGCATGGATATTTCTCTCAAACTAGCTGTTCTCTTGAAATATCTCAAAACAGATGGTTTCTTTAGTTACCTTTCCCCATCTTTGGCCTTGGAAGGAATCTTAAGCAGCCAAGTTGCCTTGCCTGGAGTTCTGGAATTCAGACCCTGGATCCTGAAATTACCTATTCTGCAGCTAATGGTGAAAAATGGCTTGGCTTATTCATTTCTTTCCTGCCTTGGCACTTTAGGGATTGATGTGCTAAATAATGCCATTGAAACTCTGATGGGCAGCCGTAACCGTGAGCAGTGGATTCAAGCTGTGGTTAGTGTTTCAGACTCAGTGATGCAAGCAGATCAGACTGAAGTAAGACTCTTTGTGATATTGTACACAGTGGAATCTTTCTCTTTCTCACCAAATGTCCTTGCTATCTGTCTCCTATATGTGTTATGGCCTGCTTCATTGGCATATCCCAGAAACCAAGTAATCAGCCAAGAAGATACTTGACTGAAAAACTGATAATTGGAATTTTTCTCAGTACCATTGATTGAATGCTATTACTTAGAGTAGGGATTGGTAGCCTTTTTCTACAGAGCCAGAGGCTATGCTGCTACTACCATCATTTTTGGATGAGTGGGTGAGCATTCTCTCTCCCTCTGTTGTGGGTTGGGTAAGTATATTTCTTTTTGGGATCAAGAGCTGAATGATTATGGCTGGTGGGCATATTTGGCCCATTGGCCATAAATTGCTGACCCCAATCAGATCTTGGTTGCAAAATCCAGTTAACGATCACAGGTAGTCCTCTACTCATAACTGATCACTTAGTAACCATTCAAAGTTATGATGCCCCCACCTCAGTCACATTTTGGGCACTTGGCTACAGGGCCCAGCTATTTGCAGTGTCCTACAGTCACTTAACCATGATTTTTGAGCCATGGTGGCTCAGTGGTTAGAATATAGTATAACAGGCTGACTCTGCCCATTGCCAGGTGTTTGATCCTGATGGGCTCAAGATTGACTCAACCTCCCATCTTTCATGGTTGGTAAAATGAGGACCCAGATTGTTGGGGGCAGTTTACATTTGGAAACTACTTAGAGAGTCCTATAAAGCAGGACTTTATGGAGGGGAATATAAGTGCTAAGTGCTATTGCTATTTCTGTCATTTTTTGCTGAAAACTGGCACTTACATATATTAGCAGCTTTATAGTAAAGTTATAGTTAGGTTTATTGAAATCTTACTAAATTTAATGGAATTACTGTATTCTCAGGTCAGAAAGCTTAAGGTTCCACAGTAGTTCTTTAATCTGTGCTAGCCATTTGCTGTCAGAATTAAATGATGCTTCCAAAGACAAATATTTCAGTGATCCATTGATTCCAGTGGGAGTCAATTATAGTCAATTATAGTCAACTATTCCATAGAGGTCAGTTGGATTTTAATATGTTTATCTTTGTATGTTACAAATTCAACTGATTTTCATTAGAATATTAAGCACTTCCATTAATCTCTCTCATTGAGAACTTTATTATCTTTAACTTTTGTTGGAGTTTGTCTATAATTCAACCTAATTTATTAAATATAAATTGAAAAACCAATAATAAATGTTAAAGGGTCATTCTTGACCTTTATTAACCTGCTCAAGAATATTAGTTTTCAGAGATGGTTGATAAATCCAGATAGAGTTACATCCTATTTGTTCCACTGGTATCAATGAGCACCAAGTATTGCTTTCTTCAGAATGGAATTTACGGTACATTTACCAAACACTCAGTCCTATTATGTTATTCTTCCAATAATGTTTACTTTTAATATATTACATTAAACTATAAACTAGAGTAGGGGTGTCAAACTTGATTTCATTGAGGGCCGCCTCAGGATTGTGCTTGACCTTGGGGGGCCGGGGTGGGCATGGCCAGCTCGATATCACTCATGGGGCACTTGTGGTGGCCAAGTGCTAAGGCAGGACTTCCCTCAGACCCTTCCTCACTCTCATAATCTTCCTTCCTTCCTTCCTTCCTTCCTTCCTTCCTTCCTTCCTTCCTTCCTTCCTTCCTTCCTTCCTTCCTTCCTTCCTTCTCCTTTCTTCTTCCTTCCCTTCTTTCCTTATTTTTCCTTCCTTGCTCTCTTCCCATTTTCTCTTCTTTTTTTCTCTTTCCCTTTCTCCTTACCTGTCCCTTCTTGCATACTCAAATGCAAAAGCGGAAATATTTTGCATTTGCATTTTTATTTTGTTTTTAGTTTGTTTTGCTAGCCCTCCGCCAGTGAAAACGGACCACGGGGTGTGTGCGTCCCCCAGGTTCCATTTTTGCTGGCAGAGGGCTGCAGGAGGCCACTGTGGCTAAAACTGAGGCTTGGGAGGGCTGCATGTGGCCCTTCCAAGCTCCGTTTTTGCTGGCAGAGCTACCACAGGCTGGTCCTTTGCTGTTTCCATGGCGGCCCCATGGGCCAGATCTAAGCACCCCATGGGCTGGATCCGGCCCGTGGGCCTTGAGTTTGACACCCCTGAACTAGAGGGTTCAAGCCAGTGGTGAAATGTAAAATTTGTTACTACTGGTTCTGTGGGCGTGGCTTGGTGATGGTGGGGGTAATGTGACTGGGTGGGTGTGGCCAACTTTTATTTTTTACTTTTAGAAGCATTTTTTCTACAACCTCTTTGGCCAAAGAGGTTGTAGAAAAAATGCTTTTAAAAGGTTCTGACGATCCCAGCTGAGTTGCTTGATCGTCATACCCTTTTAAAAGCATTTTTACAACGTCTTCGACAGAAGAGGTTGTAGAAAAAATGCTTTTAAAAGGTTCTGACAATCCCAGCTGAGCCACGTGATCATCCAAGGTTTTTTTTTTTAACTTTTAAAAGCAGTTTTTCGGCCGAAGAAAAAATGCTTTTAAAAGTAAAAAAAAACCACCCTCTGATGATCATGCAGCTCAGCTGGGCATGGGCGGGGAGGGCGGGCAGGGATTTTTGCTACCGGTTCTCCGAACCACCCGGTGCCATCGCTACCAGATCAGACGATCCGGTCCAAACCGGGAGCATTTCACCCCTGGTTCAAGCCCTGCCTGCTGGATGTATACACCATAATGTGATTTGTTTGAATTTGCCAGGGCATCACATTCACTGCATCATATTGATGAGGCTGATCTCATAATTTTGTGTGTGTTAGGAATAGGGATTTTAAAAAAGAAAGAAATAAAGTATAAATTTGATTCCTGTGTGAAGAACACCTAAAGCTTGCAACTAGTACCTGGAGGACAATTGGAATAAAATGCAATGAGTACTCTTAGTGTAATCTGATTGGATTGTTCTGTATTCTTTAAGGCTGAAGAGGAGGAAGATCCCTGCATTTGGGAATGTCAAGTACGCTACGTGACTTTTATTGGGATTGGGAGAGATGCCCACACATTTGGACTTATTGCTGACATGGGGAAACAACGTTTCCAATGCACAGCCTTTTGGTGTGAACCAGATGCTGGAACCATTTCAGAAGCAGTACAGGCTGCATGTATGGTAAATGTTGTGAAAACAAAACAAACCAGAGCAGATTTCAGGAAAAGTATTAGTCTTCTAAAAAAGCTTCCTCTTAAGCTTGCATACATTTTATCTTCCTACCATTCTTAGTTCCACTCCCCACCACACCCAAGACATTGTTTTCTGGCTCAGTATTCACCATTCTTGAAATACTTGAAGATAAAAAGATCAAGAGTCTTTTGTCAAAAGAAGAAATTATTATTGCATATCACCATCTAGAATAAAACACCTGAAATATTTTATTCTGTCTGAGTGAGGACTTCTAAACTATTCTGCTAGAACCATTTCCTACAGCCTAACTCTAGGAAAAAGAGAAAGAAAATCAGACCTTAATTAAACATTATGGAACATCCAAAGAATCAGTGAAATCAATCTTTTTGTTGAGATAATGGTATAATATTGCTATGCATCATATTTGATAGTAGATCTAGCTAGAAAATCAGAATATCACCAAATAATTGAACTTAGTTTTAATCACTATATAGGTGAATTATACAATACCTGGCCAATTCCAGCTGCAGAATTTGAAAATTAAGCCATAATATTTTACATATTCAGGTTTCTCCAAATAACTTACTGGATTGTATGTTCTTACAACATCTTAGCTGAACTTGAAAAAGCTAAGCAAGGTTGAACCTAGTCAAACTAGAATGGGAGACAACAAGGTATCTTAGGTTTGTAGTCTAGCTTGAGAAGGGAGGAAGGAAGACATTACAGATTAAGGCAATGGTAAACTATTGCCATATTTTATCTTTTAGTCAACAGAAAATTTAATGAATCTTTGCCATTTATATGAAAGGGAAAAGATTTTTAGGACAAAAAACACACATTAATTTTGCTTTTTGTATATCGTGACTGGTTATATAATCTCTAAATTCACTGCAATTTATGTGTTTCTTTGATAGGTGCAGTATCAAAAATGCTTAGTGGCATCACGAATGAGAACAAAAAGTAGTTCACACTCCATTATGAAGCTGAAAAGGACAATGTCGCTTGATTCACCCGTTTGTTCCTTTCCCATCACAGGACCCTCCTTGCAGAAAACCAGCAGTGGGGCCACAACATGCAAGAGGGGAATGTTCTCTTTCTTTGAAACCTTCTGTCAAAAACATTCCATGCTACACACTTCCTAAATTGTCTGGTGGTCCCAGATGACCCTTAATGGCACTGTCCTCTGATGTCCAGGCTATGAATGTAACTAGCATAATTCTGTTTGTGAAACTCCTTCACTGAAGCGAAAAACCAATACAGCCAAACAAGACTGGATCCTAAAGAAGGATCCTGACAGATTCTGGACATGCTATGCATATTTCTTGCAGTTTTTTGCTACATAGAAACTCTGCGGGAGAGCCAAGCTTGTGGGGGAGGGGGAGGGGGCAGGGGAGAAGCAATGCTGCACAAAAACCTTTGAAGATGCTGCTTGCTACTAAGAGCAAGCAACATCATAATCACTGCGTAAACTTAAAGTCTTGCTCCAATTGCCCAGGGATTGATAAGTCTGAGCAAAGCAGCCAATTCATCTTCATTCAGTAACAACACATGATTTTTTTAATAGTTGAAGCTATTGAGATTAACATGCTTCTTTTTCTAGCTGTAGTTTGAACTCTTGGAATGTGACAATGGAAAACAGGCTCAAAAGAAGAAAAAAACCTGATGACTCTCTAGGTACATGCTTGGATTAATATAAACTCATGATCTGAAGTTGTTCCTGGAAAAATAATAAAGAATTGACACAATATTCTCCAAGCTAATGCTACCCAAATGTGTTTGGACCACAAATCTCAATATTTTCATGCAATAATTAATATGCTAATTAGTATACTTTATCAATCCATGCATAGTTCTCGCTGTACTAGTTTTGTATATTTCCCCTTCTGAATATTTTTTTAAATTTGATAAAATCTGCATTCATCTTTTAACATTTGAACATCATCAATAAGTAGTGTTGCCAGTCATGCACATACTAGGAAACAACTCTTCTGAAACATGTACCTGACCATAATAAGCAGATCAAATGATGCACATAATCCCAGTGCTTTCTAACAAAACGTTTGTAAGAAACTAAGCATGCATAATTCTTGCATACCTGACTGTTATTTATAACATGGCCATTCTACCAGTCTGACACTTCAATTGGGAGCATCATTTAGACTCAGATCACCATTTGATGAGCCAATATTGATGATTCTTACAAGAGAGAAATAAGACGATTTCTTTTTCAAAAGATGTAATATTGAATGCACTAGCATTGTGAAAATGAGTACTAGATCACATCTATGGGATCTATACAATGGATAGATGACACTGGTAGGAAGAAGGATGGATCTCCAAATGCATTACATTTTATGTTTCCATTTCATTCTTGATATAATTCCTTTTCTTTTGTTTAATAAGTAATCCTGGATGAAGATAGACTCAAGTCTACCTCAGTGATACTTTTTATCTATCTACATTGTGCAAATAAAGTACTAATATATATTAAAACTATATTTGCTTTATGTTTGGTCTCTGTCTCCTGACAATTCTACTGGTGCTCAAATGAGTGGTTGAATATATATAGTGCAAATGAGCCAGGTTTTGCTGACTTAGATCCAACAGTTTTAGACAAAGCTATTAGCTTTGTTTTTTATTGCCAACCTAGCAGTTCGAAAGCACATAAAAAATGCAAGTAGGGACCACCTTTGGTGGGAAGGTAACAGCATTCTGTGCACCTTTGGCGTTTAGTCATGCCGTTCACATGACCATGGAGACGTCTTTGGACAGTGCTGGCTCTTCAGCTTTGAAATGGAAATGAGCATCGCCCCTTAGAGTCGGGAATGACTAGTACATACTTGCGAGGGGAATCTTTACCTTTATCTTATTAGAATAGAATAGAGCTGGAAGGGACTTTGGCGGTCTTCTAGTCCAGCTCTCTGCTCTAGCAGGAAACCCTATACAATTTCAGATAAGTGGGAGACCCTATACCATTTCAGACAAGTGGCTGTCCAGTCTCTTCTTAAAAACCTCCAGTGATGAAGCACCCATGACTTCTGAAGGCAAGCTGTGCCACTGATTAATTATCTTCACTGTTAGGAAGTTTCTCCTTAATTCCAGGTTGCTTCTCTCTTTGATTAGTTTCCAACCATTGTTTCTTGTCTGGCCCTCTGGTGCTGTGGAAAATAATTTGACCCCTCTTCTTTGTGATAGTCCTTCAAATATTGGAATACTGCTATCATGTCACCCCTAATTCTTCTTTTCTCTAGACTAGCCAAACTCAAATCCTGCAACCATTCTTCATATGTTTTAATCTCCATGCCTTTGATCATCTTAGTTGCTCTTCTCTGAACTTTTTCCAAAGTCTCAACATCTTTTTTGTGGTGCGGTGACCAAAATTGGTTGCAGTATTCCAGGTGTGGTATTACTAGGGCTTTATAAAGCAATATTAATACTTCACGTGATTTTGATTCTATGCCTCAGCTGTACATAAAGATACAAGATTGTGTTTAATATTAGTCTTTAATAATGATTTCATGATTTTATTCAGGACAAATATTATGCCAACAGATGTATAATTACTGTAGTTCCCCTCTCAGAGGCATTTGTCACAATTCACATATAACTCGAAGCATCATAGATCATCATCTGTGGGTAAGATTATCAGCCCTGCTTTCAAGCAAAACCAAGCATTTAATAGTGATACCATACCATACTAATTAAACAGGTGGCAAGAAAGTAGCGGCAGCCAGGACTGGGAAAGAGCTGGTATAGTTCTCATCTTCCAAAAAGGGAAAACACGATCCAGGAAACTACAGACCAATCAGTCTGGAAGATCCTGGAAAGGATAATCAAGCAACAGATCTGTAAACACCCAGAAGCAAGCAAAGTTATAACCAGAAATCAACATGGGTTTGTCAAAAACAGATCATGCCAAACAAGCTTGTGCAGGTGGGCGTGCTGGTTATGTACCTGGCTCCTTGCTACGTGGCAGCAGCCCTGCCTGAGCTGTTGGAGATGATAGCCAGGACGGCGGTTGAGACCCCAGACTTATGGTTATGGGGGATTTCAACTTGCCGTCGGTAGGCAAATCATCGACGACAGCTCGGGAGTTGATGGCTTCCATGGCGGCCTTGGACCTGACCCAGGTAGTTAATGGTCCCACCCACACTGGGGGTAACACTCTGGACCTGATTTTTGTCTCGGGACAGTGGCTTAATGATCTGGAGTTAGGGGAGTTAATTTTTAAACCCCTGTCATGGTCAGATCATTTACTCCTTCAGCTAGACTTTCGAACCGCTGCACCAGACTGCAGGGAGACAGAGCTGATTCGATGGTTCCGTCCCAGGTGCCTGATGGACCCAGAGAGGTTTCTGACGGAGCTTGGGCCGTTTCCTGGGGAATTAGCCCACGGCTCGGCTGAAGAACTGGTGGCCGCCTGGGAGGAGGCGGCGGCGGCCGGGGCTTTGGACCGCGTCGTGCCTTTGCGGCCTTTGACCCGGCGCCGAACTCGACCAACTCCTTGGTACAATGAGGAGCTGAGAGAGATGAAGCACCGGAAAAGGCGCCTAGAGAGTGTTTGGAGGCCCAGCCGCACTGAATCCGACCGAACACTAGTGAGGTCACATATTCAGACCTACCTAGTGGCGATAAGAATGGCGAAACATAACTATTTCTCTGCCCTTATCGCATCGGCAGATAATCGTCCAGCCACCCTGTTTAGGGTGACCCGCTCCCTGCTTATGCAGGAGACTCGGGAGGACCCCTTGCAGGGGTGTGCTGAGGATTTTGTACAGTATCTGTCCGATAAAATCACTCGGATCCGGGATGGACTGTACACTGATTGGATAGATTCAGGCGGGATGGTGAGGACGGGTCTTGTGGATATTACCTGGGCTGAGTTTGATCCTGTGACTCCCGATGACATGGACAGGTTGTTGGGTAGGCTGAATCCCACCACATGTTTTTTGGACCCGTGTCCCTCCTGGTTGGTACTGGCCACACGGGAGGTTACACGAGGCTGGATCCTGGGAGTTACCAACGCTTCTTTGTTGGGGGGTACCTTCCCCACCACCTTGAAAGAGGCGGTGGTGAGGCCCCTCCTCAAGAAGCCTTCCCTGGACCCAGCTGTATTGGCGAACTATCATCCAGTCTCCAACCTTCGCTTTTTGGCGAAGGTTGTTGAGAGTGTGGTAGCATATCAGCTTCCCCAATACCTGGAGGAAACTGCCTATCTAGACCCGTTCCAGTCCGGCTTCAGACCTGGATACAGCATTGAGACGACTTTGGTCGCGTTGGTGGATGACCTCTGGAGGGCTTGGGACAGAGGATGTTCCTCTGTCCTGGTTCTTTTAGATCTCTCGGCGGCTTTTGATACCATCAACCATGGTATCCTGCTGCGGCGGTTGGAGGGATTGGGGGTGGGGGGCACCGTTTATCGGTGGTTCTCCTCCTATCTCTCTGACCATTCGCAGACGGTGTTAGCAGGGGGGCAGAGATCGACCTCAAGGTGCCTCACTTGTGGGGTGCCTCAGGGGTCGGTTCTCTCGCCTCTCCTGTTCAACATCTACATGAAGCCGCTGGGTGAGGTTATCCGTGGTTTTGGAGTGGAATACCATCTGTACGCTGATGATACTGAGCTGTACATTTCCACCCCGAACCACCCCAACGAAGCCGTCGAGGTGATGGTCCGGTGTCTTGAAGCCGTGCGGGTCTGGATGGGGAGGAACAGGCTCCAGCTCAACCCCTCCAAGACAGTGTGGCTGTGGGTTCCGGCGTCCCGGTACAGTCAGCTTACGCCTTTGCTGACTGTTGGGGGTGAAGTATTGGCCCCCACGGAGAGGGTGCGCAACTTGGGCATTCTCCTGGACGATCGGCTGTCTTTAGAAGAACATTTGATGGCCGTCGCCAGGGGAGCATTTTATCAGGTTCGCCTGATTCGCCAGTTGCGCCCCTTCCTTGACCGGGACTCCCTACGCACAGTCACTCATGCCCTCGTTACTTCCCGACTGGACTATTGCAATGCTCTCTGCATGGGGCTCCCCTTGAAGAGCACCAGAAGGCTCCAGCTGGTCCAGAATGCGGCTGCGCAGGTGATAGAGGGAGCACCGTGTTGCTCCCATATAACACCTATCCTGCGTGGCCTGCACTGGCTGCCGGTAGCCTTCCGGGTGCACTTCAAAGTGTTAATGACCACACTAACGCACCATGGGTTAGGACTGGGATATTTACAAGACCGCCTTCTGCCACCGACAGCCTCCCAATGACTTGTGCGCTCCCACAGAGTGGGCCTTCTCAGGGTGCCGTCGACCAAACAATGCCCCTCGGAGATGCCAGGCCCCAAAGGTCCCAGCTTTGCGAGTGAAGTATAGGGGAGATTCCAAACAACTGGGGTTCTTTCTTGTGCAAGCCTGGAACTACTTGCAGGAGTATGGAGCTGAACTGGGGACAGAGGTAGTCTGAGTAAGATGCGTGACCATGGCTCTCAAGGGTGCAGCCACCAAATGGATGGTCTCCCTCCAAAATGACAACACCCTGAGCTGTGGAACTATGACCAATTCATGGCAGCCCTTTGCCAATTGTTTGAAGACCCACTGGCAGAGCGTAAGGTTTGGACCAGGGGTGAAATGTAAAATTTATTACTACCAGTTCTGTGGGCATGGTTTGGGGGGCAATGTGACTGGGTGGGTTGAAGAGGTTGTAAAAAAATGCTTTTAAAAGCCTGTGATGATCAGGCAACTCAGCTGGGATCACCAGAGGGAAAAAAGCTTTTAAAGGGTTCTGACGATCCCAGCTGTTGCCTGATCGCCAGAACCTTTTAAAAGCATTTTTTTACAACTTCTTTGGCCAAAGAGCTTGTAGAAAACATGCTTTTAAAGGGTTCTGACAATCCGAGCTGAGCCGCGTGATCATCAGAGGCTACTCAGCTAGCTCAGCCACAGTTGTGTCAGACGTCGTGAGAAGAAACAAGCCAACTTGGTTTTCTTTTCCACCTGTGACTTTGTTTATTGGGTCTGCTACAAACCGGGTCTCAGTAATAGTTGAGGTCTCTCTGTACAAAGTCGGTGCTGGGAGCCTCTGCCTCTCAGCCCCTTTTTAAACATCCCGCACTGCTCATGCCCCGCCCCATGACTGAGCTGCTCAGCTGATTGGATACCCAGCCGCTCTCTCCCTCCTCGTCTGACAGCCTCAGCTGCCATGTCATCTGCCACATCCCAGAACTAAGGCAGCTCTTTGTGACACCCAAGCCTCATCTCCCACTATCCCAACCGCCAGTGTGATGATCCCGTCCCCATGCTTCCCAGATCCCTGAACCACTCGAATGAGTCCTCAATAATTCGTCTTTTTGGATCTTTGATTAGAGGCTGCTCCCATGATCCAGATCCCCGTAGCGTCATGTGTTGAGCCAGAGCTGGGCTCAACAGGCTTGGTTTTTTTTACTTTTATAAGCATTTTTTCGGCCGAAGAAAAAATGCTTTTAAAAGTTAAAAAAAAACCCTGTGATAATTGTGCAGCTTAATTGGGGCGGGGGCGGGGGCAGGGATTTTTGCTACCTGTTCTCCGAACCACCTACCACCATCGCTACTGGATCAGGCAATCCAGTCTGAACCGGGAGCATTTCACCTCTGGTTTGGACCCAGATGAAGATGATCACCCCGGGTTGGCAGTAGGTAGCCATGTACACTCAGAAGTTCCGAGAATTGGCATACCAGCTAGCCACCTGGCCTGAAGACATCCTGATCAATTGCTTCAAAGATGGCCTCAATGACATCTACCACACCTGCATCTCATGGGGGGGGCATGTACCCTACAACATTGGTATGTGCTGGCAGATGAAGTACAGATCGACCTAACCCAAGACTGACACCGTGGTGGCAGCAGGTAGCACAAATCCTCACCCAAGGCATAGGGAAACCCCAAAGTCAGTGAAGGGTCAATCTGGACCTAGATTGCAATCTATGGTGTGATTCAAGTGTGGGAAGGAGGGGCACCAAGCTGTGAAGTGCCAATCCACCAAGCCCAACCTCAAAGTGATGGTGACCCCAAGGAGGAAAGCAGAGAAATCAGCTCCAAAACCCTATGAGACAGCACTGAAAGAGATGGAGGTTGTTGAGTTTGCCTCTCCTGATTATGAGGAGCTGTGAGATCTGACAGGACTGGGTGAGAGTGAAACTGATTCCGATGATGACCCCCTGGTAAGTTGATAGGTAATCCTGTAACCATTCCCATGGAACTAGTGGTGCCTTCATCAGGGACCCAGGGTAGGATGTTGGCTCTACTGGACTCAGGTTGTACCAGGTGTGTGGCAAGCTCTGAGATGGTGGAAAAATTGGGACTGAGACTCAAACAACTGTAGATGCCAATAACTTTTTGCCAACTGGATGGGACAATGGCTGGCTGGGGTATGGCTCATTTTATAACTGAGTCAATGGAAATGAGAATGAGAAAGCACAGATTCTGAATTTTATAGTTGTGCTGGGAATGGACAGCCCCCTCCTGCTTGGACTGTCTTGGCTCCAGACATGGTACCCTTATGTGCACTGGAGGACAGGGCTCTTAAAAATCCAGCATAAAGCAGTCAAAAAAGGATAAGAGAATCCAATGCCCAGAGGCAGGAAAACCAAAGAACCAAGGGAGCTAGGGGAAATTACAAAGGAGCACCCAAAAAGCAAGCCCAGGATCTACAAGGAATGCTGGGGTCTATGGGATGTAGTGAGAAGGGCTCTGATGCACTTCGACCTTATTGACCCACTGACTGTAGTATTGAAAGCCTTCCTGGGGCTAAATTCCCAAAACCTAAAATTTACTCAATGACTCTGCAAGAGCTAGAAGAGCTGCGCCCTTTCATAAATAAAAATTTAAAACAGGATTTTTTTCAACCAGCTAGATTGTAGGTGGCAGCCTCGGTATTGTTCCATGAGGAAAAAGATGGAACTCTTTGTACATTAACTATAGGGAGCTAAATGCAGTGGGCATAGAAAATGTCTACCCTGGTGAAGGACATGCTTGTATATCTGGACAAAGGCAAAATCTTCACTAAATTAGATCTGTGGGAGGCTTATTACTGGATTCAGATCAGGGAAGGCAACAAATGGAAAACTGCATTTCAGAGGCATGACCAGTATTGCTATGGAACGACATGAATCCCAGTGCTCAAGGAAGAATGCCAAAATTCCAATCATTTTGGGGGTCCTTAATGGACCATAGCTGTCCTGTAGGGACAGCGAAGAAAGAAGGCACCAGCTGGTGCGAACAGGGAAGTTGTGAATTCCCTGGAGCGCCGGTACCCAGCCTTCGACCCAGCGATGAGGAAAGGCAGCCATTAGGAGCTGCCAAAGTCAGGGCGGCCACACAAAAGGATTAAGCAGGAGCAGAGATTTGAACAGAGTATTGTTACTAGGTGAGTGATTGGCCAACTCACAGGTAAGAAGAAAAAATGTTTAAAGCTGAAAAGATTTTCCAGCGTGAAGTTAGCAGCTAATTGGCACGCAGAAACTTAAAGTGAGAGGAAACAAACACCAAAGAGGATTTATAAGATAAAAGCCCTAAAAAAAATAACTTTCCATCTAGATTTAAAATTGGATTTGGAAGAAATTATAAATATTAAAAGGAGAAGAAAAGTGAGGGAAAGCATCTTTTACTAATAAAAGGATTTAATTGAGGAAAACGAAGTAATTGTTTTTGTGGATTAACAAATGACATTTTGTTGCCAGGATTTGTGAATTGGAGAGAAACATCGCTGGAGAGAAAAAAATAACATTGCATTGCTTAGGCTACCATGGGGAAGATTGAAGTAGTGCTTGTTTAAACAGCTGTGGCACAGATTCAAAGGATTGGAACGATCAAAGACTTGAACTAGAATGACTTAAAGAAAACATTTGAACTGGCCTGCATTTGAAAACAGAAAAAAAAAGGGCGGAAGAGACAATATTTTGGACTTGAATTTGAACTATATATACGTTAAAATAAACAAACTTAAAAATCCTTTCTCCTTATATTGAGAATATGGAGAGTTGGGAGGATGAGTATGAGGAATTATGGGAGATGCTTCAAATGATATGAGAATCCTTTAAGGGAATAAAGAAGCAGAGAAGTAGCTTAAAAATTAAAAAAATGAGGAAGAAATTATGAGGAAGAAACAAGAGGAACAAAAATACAATGCTGAAAAAGAAATAAGTGAGGATAAAAATACAGATGATTATATTGGGATTGATAGTGAGAGAATAGAAATGGAGAGGGGGAAGGATATTTTAAAAAAGAAAGGGAATAAAGGAAAGAGAAAAAGACTGAGGGGGAAAATTAAAAGAGTAAAAAAATAGATGATTACACTGGGATTGACAGTGACAGAATAAAGAGAAGAGGAGGAAAGGGAGAAAAATTGAGGAGGAAAATCAAAAGAGTAAAAATTAGAGAAAGGAGGTGGAAAAGAAGATACAAGAAAGAGAGAGAAAAGAAGATAAGAGAATGGGAGAAAGGGAGAAAAATATTAAGAGATGGAATTTTGGAGAGATTGAAAGAAAATGGTTAAAAGGAGGAGAAAAATAAATAGTAGAAAAGAAATTAAAATAGTTGTAGAAATTTTAGGAATGATGGAAATTAGAAGAAATATATAAATTATTGTAAAAGGGAAGTAAGAAAGGTTGAAATGAAGTGAATGAAGGAAGTAAAAAAGAAGGAATACACTGTTTAATATAAAATGGAGAAGTAGATGAAATGTGAAAGATATAATGGGATATATGTTTTCTTTTTAAATAATAATAATAATATTTTAATTTGTATACCGCCCTTCTCCCGAAGGACTCAGGGCGGTGAACAGGCAGATAAAATATAAATACACACAATAATTAAAAACATCCCTTAAAAAACTAATTTAAATGCCCAAAATGTTAAAAAAACGTACTCCCCCGTAAAATCACAAAATTTTAAAAACCCATCCAATAAAAATAAAAATCAGGCTAGTCCAGCCATACGAAATAAATAAGTTTTAAGTTCGCGGCGAAAGGTTTTCTTTTTGTGTCTGAGAATGCATGGAATGAGAGAGAATTATAGTGGATGGTAAAGAAATAAATTTTAAATATAGAAAAGAATGAAGAAATTAACTAAGACATAAAATTGAAAAGAAGTTAAAAAAAAGAAGTACATTGTTTAAAAAAGAAAATAGTCCAGCAGAAGAAATGTGAAAGACAGTATGGTTTATAAGTGAAAATGATTGAAATTAAGATGTAAAAGGGAATAAAATTGAAATGTTAGTAAATGATGTATCCTATTGGAATAGAATAATAATTATTGAATTGTGAACAAAAACTTTAAGAAAATAAGAGGTGGAAGGTTGTATTAATTGATTGTAAGATAATGGAATAAGATGAAGACAATATTAATAACTAAAATATATGAGGGGAAGCTTGAGAAATATACTAAATAAATGAGAAAATTGGGGTTGTCTGGACACCAGAAATATTGAAATGATTTTTTTTTTAATTCAAAAAGTTTTACAAAAAATTCCCCCCCACTTTCCCCCAGCCCCCATCCCCTCCTTTCCCAAACCCGCCGCGCCCCTGACTTCCTGGAACAAACACAAGGTATAGTTAAAAATAAAATAAACATATGCTAAAAAAAAAATTCCCCCAAAACTATTATACCAATTTTCCCTCTCTAGCTCTGACTTCCTCCTTACATAACCAAAATCCTCCAAAAAAAAATTTACAATTAACAATAATAAAATATATAAATCAGTAGAACAAATTAATCCTAAAGTATTTAAAACCAGCTAATGCGTAAAAGTCCAATCCAATTCAGAGAATATCTCCCTTATAGCTTCTATAACCATATAATTTCCCCCCAAATCTTTCTTACATAAGATCTTTCAAGAATATTCTATTTACAATTCAGTAGAACACATTATATAATTTGAATACAAGAAATTACAGTATCTCAACTTTATATTCAAAATCCAAAATAAATCCAAATATTTAGTCTTTTATGATAGATGTGGAACATATAATCAACCCATTTCTTCCAGATCTTTCTCACATAAAGTCTTTCAGGGACGCTAATATTTTTATCTGTTAATATTTCAAAAAAAGCTTCTTTCAAGGATAATACTTTTATCTCTTGCCATTTTGTTTGATGCATTAGTCTCTGTCTTTCCTTCATTACTCCTTTTAAAAAGTCAATCACAATATTTCCTAATAGTTCCTTATATCCAACAATCCACAAGTTACTACCATATATTCCATCAGTCCGGAAAGAGAACTGTTTAAAATGGCATTTGAGAGGAAGTGAAAGTAAAGGGAAGTAAAGTAAAGTAAAAAGGAGCAAGCTGCATAATTAAGAAGCTGAGAAACACTATTTGTGGATTGTAACGAATTGAGCTCTCCTATACTTAAAGGAAAAAAGGTGTTTATTTGCTGAGAAAGTGAAAGTGAATGGAGATTTTATATTATTGTGTTGGACTGTGGACTGTTGAATTATATTAGTTTGTTTAAGTATTTCATAAGGGGATTCTCCATAAGAACTTCGCCATGAAGTTTCTTTCAGAAGAATGGATTTGTGACTTTATACAGGATTATACAGAAAGAATGTATTTAATTATTCAAAAATACGAATTGATAAAAAATGGGGATGTTTTGGATGAGAGCTTGGAGGAAATTAACCAGTGTACTCAGTACTTGGATGGAATGGAGGTGCAAACAAAAATGGATAAAAATGAAGATATGATCGTGAATAAACAAGATGATCTAACAAGGCTGTTTTTAAAAAGTTTAGATGAAATGCCTGAATCTGTGTTACAAGAGGCTGTCTCCCAAATTGGAAAAATTCACAGGGTTAATGCTTTCCAAATATTGAAATGAAAATAAATACAGCAATGGAGAGAGATAAGAAGGAGAGAGATGTAAAGGGAGAAGGAGGGAGAGAGAAAGAAGAAAGGGAAGAGGAGAGGAGGAAAGGGAGGGGAAATATGAGTAGGAGAGAAGGTCAGACAGGGAGCACGTAGGGAAGAGGGGGAGAAAGGAAGGGGAAGTAGAGAAGGAGTAATAGAGGAGAGAAGAAAGTAGGTAGGATAAAAGAAGGGAGGAAGAGGAGTGAGAAGAAGGATTGCTGTAAAAAGGAAAAGATGAAATGGAAGAAAGACAACCCCGAACATATTTGAATATATTAGGTTAAAAATTGAAACAGTTAAAAAAGAATAAAAGAGAATGAATATTAATAAAAATGGAGAAAGTAGAACTTGAGGGCGAAAGAAGGTGACTTAATGAAATGAGCAAGGGAAATATTAGAAAATGAATAAAAATTATGAAAAAAGAATATTCTGGCAAAAATTGTAACTAAGTAAAATGCATTTGAATATGTTAAAATGTATAAGATACGATATGGCCAATACTCCGTTCATAAACTATGTATGCGTGTAGGGGAGGAAATTTAAAAATCAATAAAAACTTGTTTAAAAATAAATGGAAAACTGCATTCAATTGCCCTCTGGGATGTTTCCAGTTCTGAGTGCTCCCCTTTGGTTTGCAAAGCTGTGTTCATGCAACTGATCAATGAGCTGTTGCATGACTGCTTGTATAACACGATGTTGGTGTATTTCAACGATATTTTAATATATACTGAAACTATTGAAGAGTATGTGAAATTGCTGTGGGTGGTCCTAAAAAGACTCTGAGCAGTTGAATTGTAGGCCAAGCTTTCTAAATGTGAATTTCACCAAGACTGATTACCTGGGTTACCATATAGCTCATGAAGGAGTAGAAATGGACTCAGAAAAGATGTGGGCAGTGTTAGAGTGGGCTCCTCCCCGCACTAGGAAGCAATTGCAAAGTTTTCTAGGATTTGCCAATTTCTACAGGCAATTCATCCCTTCATTCACAAAAATCACGTTACCAATCAACAACCTTTTAAAAACTGAGGGTGAGGGCAAACTGAAGCCTAGTCAGCCATTTAAGTGGACTATGAAGTGCCAAGCGAAGTTCAAAAAGCTGAAATGGATGTTTGTGTCACAGCCTGTGCTAATGCACCCTTGTCAGGCCTGCGTCCATTCAAAACTCAAAGAAGAAAACCCCCAACTCCATTGAATTAGAGAAGAGGTACTTTTACTAAGTTTGAAATGATAGCAGTGAAAGCAAGGCAAGATTTGATTCAAAACACACAAAAATTACATATTGAAAGTCACCCCAAATCCCTTCCCCCAGGTTCCAGCACTGAGAGTCCAATCAATGTCCAGTATGATGTTGTGGGAAAGCTCCTCTTCAGGTATTTCTCACATCTGGAAGGACAGTTGGCCTTGACAGAGTATAAACAACTCCATTCAGCAGCACCATAATTCATGAGTGCAAACCTCCCTTCCAGTTCTCATGGGACTACCATAAACCAGCTTTCTTCCCCATCTCAAATGCCCATGCCCCCCTCCTTGTTAGCAAGCACACTGCAGAGACCCATGCTGGAAATCCAGCTGTGATTTGGCCCTCCTGCAGCAGAGGTGTTAGCCCTATAAAAGAAGAAAAAGCATAATACAAACTAATATAAATAGTACAAAAGGATATAAGATAATTAATGAACATTAAAGTTTATCAGGATATTTCTGATAAAACACCTGAAGGCGTTTGGGAGCCCAAATGTTTTAAGCATCCACCCATTCAGATTATGAAGCAGGGAAATGTTTCCAAACTACCAAATATTGTAGTTTCCCTGTCCATTTTCTAGAATCAAGGATTTCTTTGACTTCAAAGTGTTGCTCTCCTTCTATAAAGAGAGATACTGGAGGGGCAGGCTGGGCAGGCCAAAGGGGAGACACTTTCTCAAGCTTGAATAGGCTAACATGAAATACAGGGTGGATCTTTCTAAAGTTTTTTGGTAAGTCCAATTTTACAGTAACTGGGGTAATTATTAAGACTATTGGGAAAGGAGCTACATACTTAGGTCTCAATTTCTTCAATTTTTGGGTAGTTTTTAAATGGACAAATACATTTTATCCTTGGAATTCTTTCAATTTAGCCCTCTTTTTATCAGCCTGCTTCTTATGGGCCTGATGTGCCTCATCCAGTGCCTTATGTGTGACTCTCCAAGTGTGTTGCAATTGTTCAATCCATTCCACTAAGGAAGGGATCAGAGACTTGTCTTGAGGCAGTTCTGGTATGGGGATGAAATCCTGACCAGAAACAACTTTGAATGGGGTGAAGCCAGTATTACTATGTACTGAGTTATTATAAACGACCTCTGCAAAAGGTAGCAGGTTGGCCCAATTGTCCTGTTGGTAATTTACATAGCATCTAAGGTACTGTTCCAGAACCAAGTTGATTCATTCACAAGTCCCATTAGTTTGAGGGTGGTGGGTGGAGCTTAATCCCTGGGCAGAGGCCTAACAGTTTAAGGAATTCCTGCCAAAATTGGGAGTGAATTACACTTCCCTGTCTGAGATAATGTGATTAGGAACTCCCTGTAATTTATTCACATGTTGAATAAATTGTTTAGCAAGCCCTTTAGCTGAAGGTTTCTTAGGGCATGGGACAAAATGCACCTGCTTGGAAAATAAATCTATAACCACCCAAATGATTGTTTCCCCCCCCCCTCCGTGTTCTCAGGCAATTGTACTATAAAATCCATAGATATTTCTTTCCACAGGGCCCTAGGATTGGCAAAACTCTGGAGGAGATCAGCAGGCTTTTCCAGAGGCCATTTAGCAGCAGCTAAATGGCCTCTGGACAGCTGGCAGCATAAGTCTCAATGTCCTTTTCCAAAGGCCACCAAAACTGCCGCTTAATCAGGCATAAAGTGTTCACAAACCAAAATGGCCAGAAATTTTCAAATCATGGACCTGCTGTGAGACAGTCCCCCTCAAACTGGTGGGTATGTATAATTTGGCACCAATGCATGCTAGACCATCTTGCATGGTGCACTCCTTTGTGGGGAATAAAAACCACTCATTGCTCTTTAGTGCCCCCTTCAGTTCTTCATATTTCACTGGGAGGCTCAGGCTCCAATTTTTTCTGAGCCCTGAAAAAAGCGGCCAGCTACTTAGAAGGGATGACTAGTCAAATCACTTTAGACCTAACACTGTTGCATTGAGGCAATCTGGACAAAGCATCAGCCATAAAGTTCTTTCCCCCAGAATATAGCATAGCACAAAATTAAACAGGTTAAAATATTGGGCCCAACTAACTTGCTTACATGACAATTTCTGTGGGGTTTTCATGGACTCCAGTTTTTTGGGATCAGTCCACACCTCAAAAACTGCTTTATAACTTCTAGGAAATGCCTCCAAGTTAATAGTGCCAATCGCACAGCAAACGCTTTTTTCTTCCAAATTGCTCACCTCCTCGTGGTCTCAGTTACTTTCCTGGAGGTGTAAGCACAGATGTTGTGTAAATCAGATGAGGAAGTGGTGTGTGAGTCAGGGCCAACATCAAGGCAATCTGAGATTTCCCAGGATAAGAGGGAATGGAACTGTCAGAGATAGAGACAGAGGTGGAGCCTGGGCTGTCCATCAGCCCTCATATGGAGAGTCAACAGCCCCCAGGTCTGGAGGTGGCTGATGAGGAAGAGGAGGAACAGCTGGGTCCAGTGCCTGATGTGTGAATGCGCAGAAGGCAGAGAAAAGGAGAGTAGCAGGATTATATGGGCTGGTCCTTGGGACAGAAGAGCCACTGCTGCTAATGAAGCCCCACCCTAGTTCTGGGAATAAAAGGCAGGGGGAGGAGATAAATAGATGTGGCAGACAACTATTTATTTCCCTGCCAGTCAGTCACTAGATAGCCTGCCCTTCTGAATTCTGTCTGGAAATTATCAGAATTCTTGGAATCTGCAGCATCTTGTGTGTGTGTGTTTGTGTGTGTGTGTGTGTGTCTGCTGCTGGAAGAAAGCAAGCACACTTTCCAGGACTTCCTTTGCAAGTGTGTGAGGAGAGAGAGAGAGAGGGAGGAAGACAGACAGACAGACAGAGACAGAGACAGAGACAGAGACAGAGACAGAGAGATTCCTGATGTGTTGGGGCCATTTCAGGGGGAAAGGGAATGAGTGTCACTTTCCACAGGATTTAGAGACTTCATTAGCCTGCTCCTGGCATTCCTAATAAAGGGAACATTTCGTTAAATACAAAGGACTTGTTGTGTTTGGGAGCTGGGTCAGAACAGCAGGGTTGTAATTTTAAGAGATGGCAGCAAAACAATTAAAGTCAACTGCTACAAAAACTCCAGGAACATTAACACCGGGAGTCTCTCCAGCACATACAGCAGATACAAAATCACTAAATTTGGAAGCACTTCAGGATAACCTGAAAGAATTTATGAAAGAATCTCTTAACGATGCTATGAATTGGCAAACTTCCCAGATAGAGGATAAGTTTAAATTAATTACAGAAGAAATGTCAGAGATGAAAAAACATATGTTAGAAATTCAGACTGGAAATAAAGAAGTTAAAGAAGGTTTGGTGTCAGCAGTACAGGGTCTGGCATCAAATGTGATTTTATTGGAGCAGGAAGTAGAAGAAATAAAGCTAATTTAAAATTGGAAAATGAGATTGAGGCAGTTCAAAGTAAAATGGATAAAGTTGATGATGAAATTGTTTTGGTACAATATAGAGCAATGGAACTTGCTTTACGAATCCGTGGACTAAAAGAATGTAAAAATGAGAATTTGAAGCAAATTTTTTCGGAGGCCTTTGCAGAGATTTTGGCAGTTCGGCCAGTAGATGTGGCATTTTATATTGATAAAATTTATCGTGTGAATTCCTGGATAGCAAGACAAAGAAATCTTCCCAGAGACATTGTTATTTATTTTACTACTAGAACAGTGAGAAATGAGATTTTACAAGCTTTTTTTAAAGGAGACAAGATTCAAGCAGCCGACCAAGATATTTTAATACTAAAGGAAATTCCCCCCAAAATGTTGAGAGGTAGGAAGGAGTTTGCTTTTTTGGTGAACGAACTTAAAAAACGTCAGATTGAGTATAGATGGGACATCCCAATTGGTATAATAGTTTACTATGAAGGGAAAGCACATCGTCTTAATACAGTCAGTAAAGCACAAGAGTTTTATGCTTATGTGCTTAAGGCTGGAAGTCCACCATCTCCGGATGGTAGGAGAAAGGAAGGTGAAATTAAAGAAAAAGAAGTGATAGTAATGGAAGAAGACCGTTTACAAGCATTGGATGTGTCTAAGATGGGATCAGAGATTCCAAAAGAGCCAAGGATGACAAGAGCAGCTGTCAAACGCAAGGAACAAGAAGAAAAGGCTCAACAGGCTCAATCTGCTATTACCAAGACGGAAACAGTGGGAGGAGCAAGGCCCAAAGAAAGATATGATTTGCGGCTGGTGCTTCAAAAGTTTCCGATTGCTGATAATGGCAATTAGACTTTTATCTTGGAATGTCAATGGATTAAACTCACCACAAAAGAGAAGAAAGATATTTCATTATTTGAAACAATTTAAAAATGACATTGTATGTTTACAAGAAACACATATTAGAACATTAGACCAGAAATATTTGATAAATTTGAAATTGGGAATACATTTTGTTGCATCTGCTACAGAAAAGAAGAATGGACTAGTTGTTTATATAAAGAGTAATTTATCTGCAACATTAATTGAAGCGGATAATCAAGGAAGATATATTGCTATTGAACTTTTATTGGAAGGGAGAAAAATACTTTTAATAGGAGTTTATGCACCAAATCAACAACAAGAAAAATTTTATAAGTTTTTACATAAAAGAATAACATCTTGGGATTATAAAACTTATATATTAATGGGTGATTGGAATGGAGTGATGGATACCCAGAAAGATAAAAGAAGTCTTAAAAATATTTCCAATCGTGTAAAACTGCCAAAGGCATTCTTTGATTTGATGGAAGATTTAGAATTGAGAGATGTATGGCGAGAACGCAATGAAAAGAGAGATTTTACATTTTTTCTGACAGACATCAATCTTTTCTAGGATTGATTTCATTTTAATTACTAATGATTTGTTTTTCAGAGTGAAGAAGACAAAATTTGTTCTAGAACCTTGTCTGATCATAGCCGGTATGGATTGAGTTAGATCGGAAAAAGAGGCCAGGAGGTCGTGGAGGATGAATGAGAACTTGTTTAAATATGAACAAAATGTAAATGAATGTAAAACTCTAATGAAGGAATTTTTTTCTTTGAACATGGATAAAGGGACACCTATAGAGATAGTTTGGGACACCAGTAAAGCTTATATGAGGGGAATTTTATTAGAGATGAATAATAAATATAGAAATAGACTGCACAAAAGGCGAAAAGAACTAGAAGAGGAAATTAAAAGGAAGGAGCAGTTATTGGTAGGCAATCCAGGAGATAGTAAAACAAAAGAGTCAATAAATATATTAAGAGGTCAATTTAATATGTTAATGGCAGATCAGGTGGCAACTAATTTACAATATGTAAGACATAATTTGTTTAATAATTCTAATAAACCTGGAAGGTGGTTAGCATATTTATTAAGAAAGAAACAGAAACGACGATAATTGATAAAATAGAATATAGAGGTAAGGAAGTATATCAGCAAAATTTGATTAAAAAAGCTTTTTTAGAATATTATACTAAGTTATATTCTAGAGATGTGATTAGTGATAAAGATATAGATAGATATTTACAGGACCACGGTATTTTAGAAATTACAGTAGATCAAAGGGAAGAGTTGAATCAATTAATTTCTTCAGAGGAAATAGTGTTTGCAATTAAGCAGCTTAAAGCGAATAAAGCACCAGGTACAGATGGCTTGACAACTACTTATTATAAAAATTTACAAAATGAGATGATTGTACCACTTAAGGAGTTATTTAACAGAATACAAAGGAGGAGAAGCTCCTCCTTCATGGAGGACAGCTTTTATTTCATTAATACCTAAAGAAGATCGAGATGGTGTTAAACCAGAGAATTATAGGCCAATATCGCTTTTAAATACTGATTATAAGATATTTGCTAAGATACTAGCGAATAGATTGATGCCACTGATGAATCAATTAATTCATAATGACCAATCAGGATTTATTAAGGGGAGACAGATGAGATATAATATGAGACAAATTGTAAATTTACTTGAATATTTGGAAGGAAACAGCCAGGTTTCAGCAGCATTCCTCTTTTTGGATGCCGAAAAAGCTTTTGATAGATTGGATTGGCAGTATTGTTTAAAGTAATAGAAAAATGCAATTTGGGGATTATTTTATTCAAGCAATTAAGGCTATATATCAAAAGCAAACAGCTCAAATAATAGTAAATGGTGGATTAACAGAATCTTTCAAGATTGAGAAAGGGACTAGACAAGGATGTCCCTTGTCACCATTATTATTCATTCTAACTTTGGAAATATTATTGAGTAAGATACGTGGTTTAGATCGAATAAAAGGAATTAGAATTAAAAATCAAGATTATAAATTAAGAGCGTTTGCAGATGATTTGGTTGTTTCTTTATCTCAACCAATACATTCAGCTGTATATTTGATGGAGACAATTGATCAGTATAGTAAGGTATCTGGGTTTAAAGTGAATCAACAGAAGACAAAATGATAATTAAAAATATGAATACACATCAGAGGAAGAATTAGAAAGAATAACTGGATATGAAGTAGTTAAAAAGGTTAAATACTTAGGAGTATACATTACAGCATCGAATGTAAAATTATATAAAAACAATTATGAGGTATTGTGGGGAAAAGTAATTAAAGAAATGGAGAAATGGAAGAAGTTACAATTATCATTGTTGGGAAGAGTGGCAGCTATAAAAATGAATGTTTTGCCTAGATTTTTATTTTTGTTTCAAATGATTCCAATTTTGAAGAAAGATGCAAATTTACAAGAATTGCAAAAGGATTAATAAATTTGTATGGAAGGGTAAAAACCGAGGATAAAGTTAAAAATAATGCAAGACGTTAGGAAAGAGGGGTTTAAAATGCCTAATTTGAAATTGTACTATGATGCAGTTGTTTTAACTTTAATTTCTGATTGGATTAATTTAACAGAGGAAAGGATTTTGAATATAGAAGGTTATGGTTTGTTATATGGATGGCACGCATATGTAATATATGACAAGAAAATTGATAAGACATTTAAGAATAATATGGTCAGAAGTGCGTTGTTGAGGATTTGGAAAAAATATCAATATAAGTTAGATGGAAAGATACCAATATGGACCATCCCCAGACATATGATAGAGAATATAAATATATTACAAAAAATGGAAGTTATCACTTACAAAGAGCTTTTGACTATGGAACAAGGGGAATTACAGTTGAAATCTAGGGAGAAATTGAGGATGAAGGAAGAAATTATACATGGTTCCAGTATGGACAATTGCAATCTAGATGGAAAATAGATCAGAAAATTGGTATAAGGCAAAGTGATGATAATCTGGTAAAACAAATAAAAGATCAAGGTCAACAGCATATAAAGAGATTATATAATGTATTGGTTGAAATTGATTCAGAAATGGAGTTGGTTAAAGATTGTATGGTAAAATGGGCACAAAATTTTCAACAACCTATAATGTTAGAAACATGGGAAAAATTTGGGTGAGGAATGTTAAATTCACGCAAGCACAAAATTTAAGAGAAAATTTTTATAAAATGTTTTATAGATGGCATTTAGATCCTAAAAAACTGTCATGTATGTATCCAAATGTGAAAGCAAAATGTTGGAGATGTGATTGTGAGGATGCTACCTATTATCATATATGGTGGACTTGCAAAAAAGTTAAAGCCTTTTGGATTAAAATATGGTGGATTATGCAGAACATTTTGAAAAAGAAGATCAAGTTTGTTCCACAGTTCTTTTATTAGGAATAATCACAGATTGCACTGTTATAGAGACAAAACTGATTCTGAATTTATTAACTGCTGCAAGATTATTGATTGCACAATATTGGAAGAAAGAAGACTTACCTACAATTGGAGAATGGATTAGTAAAGTATCAAATTTAGCAGAAATGGCAAAATTTCTGCCTACTTGAAAGACTGTACACAAGAAAAATATATATTGGAATGGAGGAAGTGGATTGATTATATTCAAAATAAGTATCAGATTAAAATATCAATTAGTTTTTGAGTGAAGTTAGGAATTATTATGTATTAGTTTAAGAAAGAAGGAATTGATAGTGTGATGGTGTGAAATGGAATATGTTTTATGTTATATTTTAGATTATGTTTGTTAGTTACAATACCCTGTATTCTGTTCTGGGAAGTCTCGGGGAAGGAGGCGGGAAGGGAAGACTATAAATTGATTGGTTGCCATTGTACAGGAATAATGGTAGAATTAAACAAGTTGGAATGGTGTAATGTCGGGACTGCTCGGCAAACACTCCCGAAGGAAAGGGTAAGGAAAGAGGAGTAAAGAAGGAAGAAAGTAGGTAGGTAGGTGGGTAGGGAGGAAAGAAGGAGGAGAAGAAAGGATAGGAGGAGGAGAAGAAGGAGAAGATAGAGGGTTAGAAAGGATGGTAGTGAGAAGTGGGAAAGAGGAGGGGAAGTAGGAAAGCGAGGAGAAGGTGGTGGGGGAAGTTTAAGAAGGATGAGAAGGGAAGAAAGGATTAAAGGGGGGAGTGGCAGTCGAGCAGCCCTGACTGAGTATAATTTGAGTATAGGACTGATTGTTGGATAAGTGATTGTATTGTACACTGGTCAAATTGTGGGAATTATTATGGAAAAATAAAAAAATTTTGCAAAAAAAAAAAAAAAAAAAGAACAGCAGGGTTGTAAGACCCCCTTGGCATTTGCCTGCAACAGCATGGGTTGCATAGTCATATCACTAGCATCAGCCTGGATCACAAATGGGGCATCAGTGTTGGGGTGTTTAAGTACAGGTTCAGCCACAAAAAGCCATTTGAAATTTTCAAAGGCTGCTTGGCATTCCATCATCCACTCAAGGGGTTGGCTGGGCTTAGGCTTGGTTTCTCCCTTAGTTTTCAACAGGTTGATGATGGGTAACACAATCTTAGCAAAAGAAGGGATGAATTATCTATAAAAATTAGCAAAACCCAGGAAATTCTGTAACTCCTCGCTGGATTTGGGCATCGGTCAGCGTCTTTAGCTGCCTTCCATCGGCAGCGGCAGCAGCATTGGCATTTCTTTGAGGTGGATGTCATCTGGTCGAGCTTCCCTTCCCCACAGAGACCATCTTTGGCCGAGGAGAACTGGCCGGTTGGGGTAAGGTTGAGCTCTGGCGCTGGCTTTGCTTGCTCGATCTGGGACAGTGGCGGGGTTGCCCCCCCCGTGAGGGGTAGTTGTCTATCGGCTGCTTCAGAGGTGCCTGTTGACGGTGACGGCGAGGCCTTTATGGCGGCGGCGGCGACGGTGACGACAGCGATGGTGGCGATGCTGATACCACCCCCTTCCCCAGGGATCCTTGGGATCACTGGGAGTTCCCCTGGAGTTTTTGTGACTGCCGCTACCACTGAGGTGGAGACATCAGCGGCGATGACGGTGGCGCCTTTTATGGTGGCGGCGTCGGTAGCTGTGGTCGTTGTCCTTTTGGGTGGTGGCGTTGGTCACCACTTCTCCATGGGATCAACCCGGGGTTTGACTGATTGACCGAACCGGGTAAAGACGATGGTGATGTTGTGGAAGGGGGCCTGGATAGCGGTTGACGTTGTTTTGCGACGATGACGGCAACAGGGCCTATCATCCTGCGTCAATACTTTCATCTAATGACATCGCTTTGCCTGGAAGAGTTTTGAACCCCATCTACTGTCCAGAACGTTGGCTGTGATCATCTGACTGGCCAGATCAAGATTTTTACCATCTGCCATCCTCTATAAACTTCCAAAACTTCCAAAACGTGATCACAGCTTCTTGACCTGCGAGTTTCCCCCCTCTCGCAGACATGGCCCTCCACTCTATCGAGGGCCCACCTTGATGACGGATTTTGGAATCCCGAGAGGTGGCACGCTTCAAAGAGGAGGCTTAGGGGCTTTTTAACTTCATGTTTTAGTAAATTTTTAAATAATTTTTTTTTTGGTTTACATTTATACCCCGCCCTTCTCCGAAGACTCAGGGCGGCTTACAGTGTATAAGGCAATAGTCTCATTCTATTTGTATATTTTTACAAAGTCAACTTATTGCCCCCCCAACAATCTGGGTCCTCATTTTACCTACCTTATAAAGGATGGAAGGCTGAGTCAACCTTGGGCCGGGCCCGAACCTGCAGTAATTGCAGGCTCTGTGTTCTTAATAACAGGCTTTACCAGCCTGAGCGAAACCGGCCCATATTTAGGGGGAGGGATGGGATGGCGAAGATAGGTTTAGGGGGAGGCCTATTGGCGCCATTGCTAGATCCTGTGCCAGCTCGCGGCATAAACATCATCGATTCGGAGGTGGAAGAGGAGGCTAGAGCTCAAGGTTACGAGGGCGGTTTTATTTGCACGGTAGGTGGGAGGGGCAGGTATGGTGGACGCGGGGGCCCATATCAGGTTTGGGGAGTGCGCACTCGCTATTTACGAGCGATTGCACACTCCGGTCCCCCGGCAGTTTCCCATTTCCCGAGTGGCCTAAATCCCCAGAGGCTGGACCTTCGTCTGATGTTATGCAATGCCAGGTCCATTGTAAATAAAGCCCCCCTCATCTCCGATCTTATACAGGAGGGGGGCGTGGACCTGATTGGCATTTCGGAGACCTGGTTGGGCACGGAAGGGGGAGTTCCCCTGGTAGAAATGTGCCCACCGGGTTTCCATGCATTCCATCAGGTGAGGGCCCAGGGTAGGGGCGGGGGGGTGGCAGTTGTTATCAACGAGAGTCTAGAACCGAGGGAGACCACTGTGCCACAGATAGCCGGATGCGAGTCCCTCCTTATGAAGTGGGGCCGGGGGATGCAGGTGGGTTTACTGATCATGTACTTGCTGCGTGCTTACCTCCTTGCTGCGTGACAGAAGCCCTGCCCGAGCTGCTGGATGTGATCGCTGGATGTGATCGCCGGGACGGTGGTGGAGACCCCCAGACTTATGGTCATGGGGGACTTCAATCTACCGTCGGCGGGGGTGGCATCCACGTCAGCTCGGGAGTTCATGGCCTCCATGACAGCTTTGGACCTGACCCAGTTAGTTGACGGTCCCACTCACATCGGGGGAAACACTCTGGACTTGATTTTTGTCTCTGGCCAGTGGTTGAATGATCTGGAGTTAGGGGAGTTAGTTATCAGACCCTTGTCATGGTCAGATCATTCGCTCCTTCAGCGGGACTTTCAAACCGCCGACCCCTGCTGCAGGGAGACGGAACCGACTCATTGGTTCCGTCCCAGGCACCTGATGGACCCTGAGAGGTTCCAGACGGAGCTTGGGCCATTCCCTGAGGATTTGGCCCACGACTCGGTTAGGGATCTAGCTGCCGCCTGGGATCGGGCGGCGGCTGGTGCTCTAGACCGAGTTGTGCCTTTGCGGCCTCTGACCCGGTGCCGATCTCGTTTAGCCCCTTAGTACTCTGAGGGGTTGAGGGAGATGAAGCGCTGGAGACGTTGCCTAGAGAGTATCTGGAGGTCCAGCCGCTCCGAATCTGACTGGACACTAGTTAGGTACTATATTTGGACCTATCTAGTGGCAATGCGGGTGGCAAAATGGGAATATTTTTCCACTCTCATTGCATCAGCAGATAACCGCCCAGCCGCCCTGTTTAGGGTGACCCGCTTGCTCCTTCAACAGGGAGCGGTGGAGGATCCCTTACAGGGTTGAGCTGAGGAGTTTGGGCAGTATCTGTTTGATAAAATCACTCAGATTTGAGAAGGGTTGGACACTGATTGGGTAGATCCGGGCGGGATGGGAGAGGCAGGTCTTGGGGTTACTATCTGAGACGAGTTTGATTCTGTGGCTCCTGAGGATGTGGACAGGATACTGGGGGGACTGAATGCGACCACATGTTTATTGGACCCGTGTCCCTCCTGGTTGGTACTGACTACCCGGGAGGTGACACAAGGCTGGCTCCAGGGAATTGTGAACGCTTCTTTGATGGAGGGTGTTTTCCCTACCGCCTTGAAAGAGGCGGTGGTGCGGCCCCTCCTCAAGAAGCCCTCCCTAGATCCAGCTATTTTAGGAAATTACCGTCCTGTCTCCAACCTTCGTTTTGTGGCGAAGGTTGTTGAGAGTGTGGTTGCACGTCAGTTGCCCCAGTACCTGGATGAAACCATCTATCTTGATCCGTTCCAGTCCGGTTTCCGGCCTGGATACAGCACGGAAACAGCCTTGGTCGCGTTGGTTGATGATCTCTGGAGGGCTCGGGACAGAGGTTGTTCCTCTGTCCTGGTCCTATTAGATCTCTCAGCGGCTTTTGATACCACTGACCATGGTATCCTGCTGCGCCGGCTCGGGGGACTTGGAGTGGGAGGCACCATTCATCGGTGGTTCTCCTCCTACCTCTCCGACCGGTCGCAGACGGTGTTGACAGGAGGGCAGAGATCGGCCCCGAGGCGCCTCTTATGTGGGGTGCCGCAAGGGTCGGTTCTCTCGCCTCTTCTGTTCAACATCTACATGAAGCCACTGGGTGAGATCATCCATGGTTTTGGGGTGAGATGTCATTTATACGCTGATGACACTCAGCTGTATATTTCCACCCCTAACCACCCCAATGAGGCTGTTGAAGTGATGTCCCAGTGCCTGGAAGCCGTACGGATCTGGATGGGGAGAAACAGACTCAGACTCAATCCCACCAAGACGGAGTGGCTGTGGATGCCGGCAGCCCGATACAGTCAGCTAGTTCCATCGCTGACCGTTGGGGGCGAGTCATTGGCTCCCATGGAAAGGGCGCGCAATCTGGGCGTCCTCCTGGATGCACGGCTGTCTTTAGAAGAACATATGACGGCCGTTGCCAGGGGGGCTTTCTATCAGGTTCGCCTGATACGCCAGTTGCGCCCCTTTCTGGATCGGGCTTCCTTATGCACAGTCACCCATGCCCTTGTTACATCCCACCTGGACTACTCCAATGCTCTCTACATGGGGCTCCCCTTGAAGGGGACCCGGAGGCTTCAACTGGTCCAGAATGCGGCTGTGCGGGTGATAGAGGGAGCACCTTGTGGCTCCCGTGTGACACCTCTCCTGAGCAGTCTGCACTGGCTCCCAGTGATCTTCCGGGTCCAATTCAAGGTGCTTGTTATCACCTTCAAAGTGCTCCATGGCTTAGGACCCGGGTATTTACGGGACCGCCTACTGCCGCCAGTAGCCTCACACTGACCAGTGCGCTCTCACAGAGAGGGCCTCCTCCGGATACCGTCAGCCAAACAATGTCGGCTGGCGACCTCCAGGGGGAGGGCCTTCTCTGTGGGGGCTCCCGCCCTCTGGAATGAGCTGCCTCCGGGGCTTCGTCAACTCCCCGACCTCCGGACTTTTTGCCGCGAGTTGAAGATGCTGTTGTTTAGACGTGCAGGACTAGCTTGAACATAGTTTTAATTTTAGGGTTTTAATTAGGGTTTTAAACAGGGTTTTAAACTGTATTTAAATTTTTAGGCCGTTATTGAATCAGTTTTTTATATAGTTTTTAAATTTGTATTGTATGTACCATTTTTATTGGCTGTGAACCGCCCTGAGTCCTTCGGGAGAAGGGTGGTATACAAATATAATAAATAAATAAATAAATAAATAAATAAATAAATAAATAAATAATTGCTTTTTATGCAGGTGTTGTGACTCAGGCCCCAGTAGGTAGTAGGAAACTCAGTCAGTGTAAAAACAAACTTTATTCGAACAGCTGAAAATTATTTCATTCTCAGCATAGTTCAACTAAATTAAAGCAAATTCCTCCCAACACAAATTCCTCAGTCCTATCACCAATCTTGGTCCAATTAGGCAAACTGCCAAAGGCCTTTCTTGGCAAAAGTTCAGAAGACACAGATGCAAAATAAATGCAAGAAGATGAAGCTATCAAAGTTGTTTTCCAGCAAAGCCCAAACGCTGTTGCTTTTAAGTTACTTTTAAGCCTTATGGGAGAGGCCAATCATCTCTTGGCCATACTCCCGAGTCATCCTCTTTGCTTGAGCTGCTCTTGCCTTCTGGCAGCTCTTCTCATGTGTGCATTAGGAACAGGCTCCTCCTGTTCCTCTGACTCACTACTGTCAAACTCTGGAGGCTCTGGAGTTCGTACTTCACTCCCTGATGGCCCTGGCCCCACCTCAGCCTCTGATGCAGAGCCCTCATCCAGGCCTTCCCCAGCCTCCAGGACTGGCTCACGCTCTTCCTCAGCCTCATCACTTTCCGTTGCCAGCTCTGCAGGCTGCTGGTGGACCACAACAGCAGGGGAATGCCCATTCCAAGATTGCCCACACCTTTTCAGGGTCCATCTCTATCCCCTTGTGTGATATGCAATAGCCCAACTAGTCAATCTTGTCCTGATGAAACTCACACTTGGACAATTTAGCATACAGTTCAGTAGCTCTGAATTTTTTCAGAACTGCATGCACTAGCTTCATGTGCTTCTCCATAGTCTCAGTGTATATAAGAGTGTCATCTAAGTAAACTAGGACCCCTTTGTACAAAAGTTCTTGCAGCACCTCATCGATCAATTGCATGAAAACAGCAGGTGCCTCTTGTAATCCCCAAAGAGCAATTAAAGGCAGTTTTCCTTTTGTCTCCCTCCTTAATGTGAACTCTATAGTAAGCTTCCCTCAAGTCCAGCTTAGTAAAGATTTTTCCTTTGGCTAAATGTGCCATCATGTCCTTCATTAGCAGCAGAGGGTAAACATTCTACACACAAAGAGCATTTAACCTTTTATAATCAACACAGAGACCAAGAGACCGATCATTTTTTTCGCAAAACAATACTAGAGTGGCTACCCACAGTCTAGCTGGTTGGATGAATCCCTGCTTTAAGTTCTTGTCAATAAAGGCCCGCAGTCATCTAACTCTTGTGGAGCCATCAAATAGATTTTTGGCTTGTGTACCAATGCTGGAGTTCTCGAGGGGCCCCTCGGGAGATGCAGCTGTGATAGACTTCGCTAAGTCCATCCTTGTAACATTCCATCAGGACTTCCTCAGGCCAGGTGGCCATATGGCAGGCCAGCTCACAGAACTCCTGTGTGTATTCTGCCACTGACCTCTGCCCCTGTGTAATGGTCTTCATTCTGGTCCTAGTCTTGTGTTTGGCTTGGGGGTCCTCGAACTGTCAGCAAAGTGCCACCATAAATTGGTCATAGTTCCTTAGTTGGGGGACATTGTCACTGTGCAGAGTAACCATCCACTCTGTGGCAGCTCCTTCCAAGGTCATGGTGACACATCTCACTCTGGCTGCCTCAAATCCCAATTCATCTGCATACTTCTGCATGTGATTCCAGATTTGGGATAGGAAAAATCCCAGAGCTTTGGGATGTCCTCTGTATTTTACTCCCAGCAGAGGAACCTTAGGAATTCGGCGCCTCCGGGAATTGGCCTGAACCATCGCAGTAGCTGCTGGCTGAGCAGCTGCAGCTGGAGCTGCCCCCTGTGGAGCAATGGAGGCCACCATAGAAGCAGCAACTCACCCTGCTGCCTGGACAGTCTCTCTATGCAGTGGCTGGGCAAGCTTCTGGGCAAGGGTTTCCCGAGCTCTCCAACTCTTTTTTTTAAATCAAGTTTTATTGATTTTTTTTCTCTCTCTCTCACACACACACATTTTGTGAACAGAGTATTGGCCGTATCACATCTTATACAACTTTATCATATCCAATTTCATTTTACATAGTTACAATTTTTGCCAAAATAGACTTCTGTAAAGCCTTTGATCCAGTGATACATGACAAACTACTTCTAAAATTAAAATCCTATGGCATCTCCGGACCCTTTGTTGTGTTCCTGTCAAACAAACAACAAGTGGTCAAAATATGGAGCACTGTATCAAATCCTGCACCTCTTAATAATGGTGTCCCCCAAAGCAGCATTCTAGGACCAAAACTCTTCATACTAAACATAAATGACCTTTGTGATCATATTATAAGCAACTGCGTTCTCTTTATTGATGATGTAAAAATATTTAACACTGCCGACAATGCTGCTACCCTTCAAAAAGACCTTGATCTTGACTTTGTATCTGAATGGTCTAAAACTTGGCAACTCCAAATCTCAACCAGCAAATGCTCTGACAAAAGGAATCAGAACACAAAATACAAGCTGAGTAGATATGACCTTGTAGTTGACCCTCACTCTGTCAAGACCTTGGAGTACTCATATCTAATGATCTAAGTGCCAAAGTCCACTGTAACAACATTGCCAAAAAGGCATTAAGAGTTGTAAACCTAATCTTGTATAGTTTCTTCTCCAGTAATATCACACTACTAAACAGAGCATACAAAACATTTGCTAGACCAATTCTTGAATAAAGCTCAACTGTCTGGAACCCCCACTGCATATCGGACATTTATACAATTGAACATGTCCAGAAATATTTCACAAGAAGTGTCATCCACTCCTCTGCCTGCAACAAAATACCTTATGCCACCAGATTTGAAATTCTGGGCTTAGAAAACTTAGAACTACACTGCCTTCAGTATGACCTTAAGTGTAGCTCATAAAATTATCTACTACAATGTCCTACCTGTCAATGACTACTTCAGCTTCAACCACAACAATACATGAGCACACAATAGATACAAGCTTAAGGTAAACCGCACCAAACTGGATTTCAGAAAATATGACTTCAGCAACAGAGTGGTCAATGCCTGGAATGCACTACCTGACTCTGTGGTTTCATCCCCAAACCCCCAAAATTTTAACCTAAGACTGGCTACTGTTGACCTCACCCCATTCCTAAGAGATCTGCAAGGGATGTGCATAAGTGCCCTAGCATGCCTACCATCCCTGTTCTAATGTTTCCTCTATTTTTACCTATTTTATGTATCCAATCCATGTTTATACTTAATACCTAATACCTTCTTGACAAAATAAATAAATAAAAATAAATGAATATAAATAAATAAATAAATAAAATTCTTTTTACATACTTTTTTAATCTTAATACTTCTATACTTATTATATAAACAGCGTCACCATCCGCCCTCAAATCCTAGTTTCTTAACATTATTTCAATTAGTTATTATCTTATCTTATCCATTGTTAATCATATATATTCTCTTTTAACTTTCATATTGATTCACTTTTTTTTTATTCAAAAAGTTTTACAAAAATTTTTTCCCCTTTCCCCCCCCTCCTCTCCCCTCCCTTCACAACCCCCCTCCCCCCCCCCGACTTCCCGGAACGAACACAAGGTATAGTTAAAAATAAAACAAACATATGCTAAAAAATTTTCGTCCCAACTTAATTATACCCTACAATCATCAATTCCTAACTTCCCCAAAACAATCAAAATAATACATCATAATCATTCAAAACAGTCTGATAACTCTTAGTCTGATATCTATTGAATATAGTCAATCCATTTTTCCATTCCTTTAAGTATCTTTCTTGCGTATTGTCTTTCAAAAGGCTGATATCTTCGCCATCTCAGCCAAATTGGCAACTTTCAATATCCATTCTTCTATTGTAGGTACTTCTTTTTCTTCCATATTGTCCTATTAGTAATCTTGCTGCAGTTATTAGATTTAAAATCAATTTAGTCTCAATTACTGTACAATCCGTAATAATTCCCAACAAAAAAATTGCGGCAGGAACTTTATCTTCTTTTCAAAACATTTTGTAAAATCCACCAAATTTTTATCCAAAAGGCCTTTATGTCCTTACAAGTCCACCAAATGTGAAAATATGTAGCGTCATCACAATTACATCTCCAACATTTTGCTTGCATATCTGGATACATACACGATAATTTTTTAGGATCTAGATGCCATCTATAAAACATTTTATAAAAATTTTCCTCAGATTCTGTGCCTCGTGAATTTAACATTTCTAACCCAATTTTTTTCCCAAGTTTCCAATAATATTGGCTCCTGAAAATTTTGTGCCCACTTTATCATACAGTCCTTTACCAAGTCCCTTTCAGAATCTATTTCAAGTAACACATTATACAATCTCTTTATATGCTCCTGAGACTGATTTCTAATTTGCTTTACCAAATTTCCCTCATTCTGCTCTATACCAATTTTCTGATCTTCCTTCCATCTAGCACGTAGTTGCTCATATTGAAACCAAGTGTAATTTTTCCCTTCCTCTTTTAAAACATGCAGAGATTTTAATTGCAAATTACCTCTTTCAGTATACAAAAGATCTTTATATGTAATCATTTCCTGATTCTGTTCTATATTTATATTCTCTATTGTATGTCTAGGACTTGCCCATATAGGAACCTTATAATTTAGTTTATAAGAGTATTTCTTATACTCCAAACACGCAGAAGAGCAGTTCTTAGCACATGATTTTTAAAGGCCTTATACACTTTTTTGTCATAAATTAAATATGCATGCCATCCATATAGCAAGTCATAACCTTCTATATTCAAAATTCTTTCCTCCGTTAAATTAAACCAATCACTTATTGCAGAGAGAGCAGCTGCTTCATAGTATAATTTAAAATTGGGCATTTTTAAACCTCCCCTTTCCCGAGAACCTTGACTTATTTTCATTTTAACCCTAGCTTTTTTACCTTCCCATATAAATTTGTTAATTCCCTTCTGCCATTCCTCAAGATTCTTATCTTTCTTAATTATTGGTATCATCTGAAAGAGGAATAAAAATCTAGGTAAAACATTCATTTTAATAGCAGCAATTCTCCCCAGCAAGGATAATTGCAATTTTTTCCAAACAATCAACTCCTTCTGAACTTTTGCCATAAAACCTCATAGTTATTCTTATACAATTTCACATTTGATGATGTAATATAAACCCTAAATATTTAACCTTCTTTACAATTTCAAATCCTGTTATTTCCTCTAGTTTTTCTTTCTGTTGTCTGGCCATATTTTTATTATCACTTTTGTCTTTTCTGATTTACCTTAAACCCTGAAACCTTCCATATTGATCAATTATTTCCAACAAAGATTTACTAGAATTTATAGGGTTTGTTAAAGTAATCACCAAATCATCTGCAAAAGCTCTTAGCTTATATTCATGTTGTCTAACTCTAATTCCTCTATCTCCTTTACTTCTCGATTTTTATCCAATAATGGTTCTAGAGTTAAAATAAACAATAATGGTGATAAAGGACATCCCTGTCTTGTTCCTTTCGCAATCTTAAAAGGTTCTGTTAAGCTACCATTGATTATAATCTGTGCTGTTTGCTCTCCATAAATTGCCCTAATTATTCTTAAAACCATCTCCAAATTGCATCTTTTCTATTAATTTAAATAAAAAATCCCAATGCAATCGATCAAAAGCTTTCTCTGCATCGATGAAAATAAATGCTGCTGGAATAAAATTTTTCTTTTCTAAATACTCCAGTAAATTAACAATCTGCCTAACATTATTCCTCATCTGTCTCCCTTTTATAAATCCAGATTGATCATTATGAATTCTTCGCTGCAAAATCAACATTAATCTATTAGCTATTATTTTAACAAAAATCTTATAATCATTATTTAAAAGTGAGATTGGCCTATAGTTCCCAGGTTTAGAACAATCCTGTTCCTCTTTGGTATCAATGAAATAAAAGAGGTTCTCCATGAGGGGAATTCTCCTAATTGTATCTGATTAAATAATTCCTTAAGTGGACCTAACATCTCATCCTGTAAATTCCTATAATAACTAACTGTGAGCCCATCCGCATTCAGGAGTTTTCCCATTTTAATTGTTTAATTACCAAAATAATTTCTTCAGAGGTTATAGGCCGATTCAGTTCATCCGTTTGTTCTAAAGTTAAATTTTTAACCTTATATTCCTTCAAATAATTATCAATATCCCTGTTCAATATATTATCTTTAAGATATAAATTTGTATAATATTCTAAAAAAGCGTTTTTAATTTTATCCTGTTGGTATCTCTCTTTACCTTTATATTCTATTTTTTCTATAGTACGTTGTTTTTGTCTTTTCCTTAAGGTGTATGCTAACCACCTACCAGGTCTATTTGCATTACAAAAAGTATTATGTTTGGCATATTGTATATTTGTTGCCACCTGATTAGCTATTATCATATTAAATTGATTCTGTAATAACTTTATTGCATCTTTAAGTTTTTGATCATGTGGGTTATGTATTAATAATTGTTGTTTCTTATAAATTTCCTCTTCTAGATACCTACGCTGTCTTTGTTGCTTATTTCTCTGTCTATTATTAATATATATCTTAATACACCTCTCATAAAAGCTTTACTAGCGTCCCAAACCATTTCTATCAATGTTTCGTTATTCAAATTATAATCAAAAAATTCTTTCATCTGCTTTTTACATTGATTTACATTATCCTGATATCTAAACAAATTTTCATTTAATCTCCAAGTTCTTCTACCTTCTTTTCCATATTGCAATTCCATCCAAACAGGACTATGATCAGACAAACATCTTGGAAATATCTTAGTTTTCTTCACCCTAAAAAGCAAATCATTAGAAATTAAAATAAAATCAATACGTGAGAAGGATTGATGCCTATCAGAGAAAAAAGTATAGTCTCTTTCCTCCAAATTCCGCAGTCTCCATACATCTCTCAACTCAAAATCTTCTATCATGTCAAAAAAGGATTTAGGCAGCTTTGCATGTGCAGGTATCTTCTTAGAAAAAATTCTCTTGTCCTTTCATGTATCTATTACTCCATTCCAATCTCCCAATATAATACACGATTTATAATCCCATAGAATCAATTTATCATACAACATTCTATAAAATTTTTCTTGTTGCTGATTAGTATATATACCAAACAAAAGGGTCCTTTTTGTTTCTATTGTAAGTTCAATAGCAATATATCTTCCGTGAATATCTGCCTCTATTAACTTGGCTGGTATATCTTTTCTCAAATAAACCACTATGCCATGTTTTTTCTCCAAAGCTGAAGCAACAAAATGTTTACCTAACTTTGAGTTTATTAAGTACTTTTGATCTGATAGTTTAATATGTGTTTCTTGTAAGCAAATCACATCATTTTTAAATTGTTTCAAATAATGAAATATTTTTCTTCTCTTCTGAGCTGAATTCAAACCATTGACATTCCAGGTCAAGATTTTATTTGCCATTACTGGCCTGCTGAAGCTTTTGAGCGATCATCTGAAGATCGTCCTCCCGTATCTTCGGCCATGCTCCTCCCACCGCTTCTGTAGCAGAATTCTGAACTTTACTTTGAGTTTGTTGCTCCTTTTCTTTATGCTTAAGGGCTCCCCTCGTCAGTCTTTGTTCTTGTGGTTGTTCCTCAGATGGTAACATCACTGGAATCACCTCAGCTTCCACACCCATTTGAGTATCTTGAATTCTTTTTTCTATTATTTCTACTTCAAGTTTCAGCACGGTAGAAAGAAAATCTTTGGCCTTAAGCACTGTATCAATACGATATCTCCTTCCTTGATGATACACTGTCAAACCAACTGGAACCTCCCATCTAAATTGAATCTGGTATTTCTTAAGTTCTTGTGTAAAAAATGTAAAGTCCTTTCTATCCCTTAACATCTTGGGAGGAATCTCTCTCAAAACCTTCAGCTCCTGTTCTCCTATTTTCAAGTTTTTCTGAAAAGCAACTTGCAAAATTTGATTCCTCACTGTTCTTTTCAAAAAATAAACCACAATGTCTCTAGGAAGTTTCTTCTGCCTAGCAATCCAGGAATTAACTCTATAAATTTTATCAATTTGATAAGCAACCTCTTGTGGATCAAGTTCAATAAGTTCAGCCAGAGCTTCTGATAAATTTTTTTTTAAATCTTCCCCTTTCTCCTCATTCAAGCCCCTAATTCTCAGAGCTCCTTCCATCATTCTATACTGCATCACCACCACTTGATCTTCATTTTTGTCCAATTTGATTTGCATTCCCCCATTCTATTTTCTATTTTCTATTTGCTGATTTGACTGAGCAATTTCTTGCACCTCCTCCTCCATCACCTCCAGTCTTTTTGCCAAACCTTGAAAAGCCATCAAAATATCTTCTCTTATTTTTTTATTATTCTCTTTTATTTCTTCTCTTATTTTCTCATTATTATCCATAATCTCCTTAAACCTTTCTTCAAACACTTTCCCTTGCTCTTTAATCAAATCTTCTAAAGCTGGTTCAGAACCCCTTCTACCCCCAGTCTTAGGTGGTTTAGTAGCCATTTCAGTTTTTAAGAGTCACAAAATATAAGTCTAGAAACTTCTCTTTTCCCCTTTAAGTATAGGAGAGCTCACTTAACTTCATTAGAATCCACACATAACATTTCTTATCGAGCAGAGGTGGGCGTTTTCCTCTTGTCCTGCTTAATTAACAGGATCGAGCCGAGTCTGGAGTGAGGCTGGGTTATGCAGGCAGCCCTCCGAGACTCTGCATAAGAAAGCAGAGCCCCTGGGGCAATCTTCTGCTATCCAGCCGCTCTGGCTAATCTCTTTCACCCAGAGAAAAGCTTTGAAGCTGGCTAACAGCCATTCTCCCGCTGTTTCACCAGCTTTTACAGAATCTCAGTTCGGGACGCCATTCCAGGCGTCCTCTCGGGGAAAACGAAACCACCGGAAGCTTTGAATAACTTAAAGCGGTTTGAATAACTTAAAGCAGACGGGACAAATACAAGTGATCGATTACTGGGGAAGCAAGAAGAGAGCTGACTTCTACTCCTTTTTAAAAGGGGAAAACTTTTTCTCACTTGAACTTAGTGAAGGAAGAAATGGTGTCTGAGAGGAAGTGGATTGGAGGCTGCTTGTGAGAGAAAGCGAAGTTCGTCTTTGTGGATTTTAGCTGAATAGAAGCTTTCCAGAGGAGGCAAGGTGAAAGTTTTTATTTTACAACTTTAATTGGAGACTTTTTCAGACTTTGAGATTTTATAATTCTAATTAGAGACTTTACTTAAATTAAAATGGCTTCTAAGCCACCAAAAGTTCCCATGACGAGAAGGGGATCTGAAACTAATTTAGAAGATATATTAAAGGAACAGAATAGAGTTTCTGAAGAGCGATTTAAAGAAATTATGAATAATATTCATGGTGTGAAGGATCAACTTAAGGAAGAAATTAAAGAGACTAATAAAAAAATTAGAGAAGATTTATTGATGGTTTTTCAAGGTTTGGCAAAAAATTTGGAAGTAATGGAGGATAAAGTGGAAGTAATTAGTCAAGCAAATCAGTATTTGGATAATAAAGTTGGAGAGCTTCAAAATAAAGTGGATAAAAATGAGGATCATGTGGTGGTATTGCAATATAGAGCGTTGGAGAAGGCTTTGAGAATTAGGGTCTTCAAGACCGAAGGAAGAAGATCTTAAAAAGTTATATCAGAAGCCTTAGCTGAAATGTTAGGTATGGACCCTCGAGAAGTTGATTTTCAAATTGATAAGGCATATAGGGTTAATTCTTGGGTAGCGAGGCAGAAAAGCTCCCAAGAGATATTGTAATTTATTTTTTAACTTCTACAATAAGAAATCAGATTTTGCAAGCTACATACCAAAAGAAATTGCAAATAGCAGAACAGGAGGTGTTGGTTTTGAAAGAGATCCCTGCTAAAATGTTAAAGGATAGAAGGGATTTTAGGTTTTTTACACAAGAGCTTAAGAAGCATCAGATTCAATATAGATGGGAGGTTCCAATTGGTTTAACAGTATTTTTTCAAGGCAGGAGATATCGAATTGATACTGAATTGAAAGCAAAAGATTTTCTTTTTAATGTATTGAAAGTGGATGTAGAAACAGTGGATAAAAGTCTTCAAGAGAAACAGAGTGGGGAAGCTGAAACTGCACCTGTGATATCAGTACCTCAAGAACAATCTCAAGAACAAAGAGTGACAAGGGGAGCTATTAGGCGTAAGGAGATGGAGGAACGACTTCAAAGACAGGAATGGGATTCTACTACTGAAGCTGTGGAGGAGCCAAGTCAAGAGTGAGGATCTTCAGCTAATTGCTCAGAAGCTTCAAGAGGCCAGAGATGGCAAATAAATTTTTGACATGGAATGTTAATGGTTTAAATTCAGCACAGAAAAGAAGAAAAATATTCCATTATTTGAAACAATTTAAAAATGATGTGATATGTTTGCAAGAGACACATATAAAATTATCAGATCAGAAATATTTGATTAATTCGAAATTAGGTAAACATTTTGTTTCTTCTGCTCCGAATAAGAAAAATGGTATAGTTATATATTTGAAGAAAAATATATCAAGTAAATTAATTGAAACAGACATTCAAGGAAGATATATTGCTATTGAATTGATTTTAGAAGGAAAAAAGATACTTGTGATTGGCATATATGCACCTAATCAACAACAAGAAAATTTTTATAAACTGTTACATGAAAAATTGACTTTTTGGGACTATAAAACATTTATTATATTAGGGGATTGGAATGGTGTAATGGACACTAGAAGAGATAAAAGAACTCTTTCTAAGAAAATTCCTATGCATGCAAAATTGCCTAAATCTTTTTTTGATTTGATGGAAGATTTTGAGTTGAAAGATATATGGAGAAGGCAGAATTTTGATGATAGAGATTATACTTATTTTTCGGACAGGCATCAATCTTTTTCACGTATTGATTTTATATTAATTACCAATGACTTGCTTTCTAGGGTTAGGAAAACAAAGATATTTCCAAGGTGTTTAACTGATCATAGATGGATGGAGTTGCAATATGAAGGTGGAAGAAGATCATGGAGAATAAATGAAAATTTGTTTAGATATGAGGATAATGTAAATCAATGTAAAAAACAAATGAAAGAATTTTTTGATTATAATTTGGGAAAGGGAACTTCGATAGAAATGGTGTGGGACGCGAGCAAGGCCTTTATGAGAGGAAATTTGATATATATTAATAGTAGACAGAGGAGAAAACTACAAAAACAGCGTAGGGATTTAGAAGAGGAAATTCAGAGGAAACAACAATTATTGGTATATAATCCACATGATTTAAAAACTACTGAAGCGATAAAGATATTACAGAGTCAATTTAATATGTTAATGGCAGATCAGGTGGCAACCAATATACAATATGCTAAACATAATACTTTTTGTAATAAGTTGATTTTGAACTTAATAACAGCAGCACGACTGTTGATTGGACAATATTGGAAGAAAAAAGAATTACCCACAATAGAAGAATGGATATTGAAAGTTTCCAATTTGGCTGAGATGGCTAAAATCTCAGCCTTCTTGAAAGACAGTACTCAAGAAAAATATTTAAATGAATGGAAGAACTGGATTGATTATATTCAAAATAGATATCAGATTAAGAAATTTCGGATTGCTTTTGAATGAAGGATGTTATTTTTGATTTTAATGGAAGAAGTCAGGTTATGTGAGAGAGAAAGATTATAATTGTGTTAGATTTTAAAAAATTTAATGTATGACTGTTTTGTTTAAGGAACTATACCTTGTGTTTGCTCCGGGAAGTCCGGGGGGGGAGGGGGGTTTAGGAGGGAGGGGGGGAGGGGAAAAATTTAATTGTTGTAAAACTTTTTTAATAAAAAAAACAAAACATTTCTTATCTTCTTAGTTACACAGGCTGTTTAAAATTCCATTCTTTACTTTCACTCCCTTTCAGGCGCCATCTTAAAGAGTCAGTTGAAACAAAGAAAAAAAAGTTTCTCTTTTTAAAAGGGTAGAAGTCAGGAAATCAAAAATACTTGCAATCCAATAGTTGTTCACTCGTGCTCATTCCATCTGCTTATAGAAATCCATAAAGATAAGACAATTAGCAGAGATGGACACTTTCTTCTTTTCCTGCTTTTGCAGGAGCGTACTGAAGTCGGAGCTTATGGCAGGATGATTTATGGGATTCGACCCTCAGGGCTCTGTTTAATAAAAAACAAAGCCCCTGGGGAGATCTACCACCACACCCCCGCAGCTCTTATCTTTTCCCTTTCATCCAGGGAAAGAGATTAAAGCCGGCTTTTCCTGGCTTTTACGATGTTCAGTACGGAGCCCCTTAATTAGGAACTCAGCGAAGAAGGTGGCGCCACCGGAAGTTCTTATTGATTCATTCTTCATCCTAATAAATTTGAACATGCTCGGGGTTGCCTTTCTACCATTTTATCTCCCGTGTTTTACAACAATTCTTCTTCTCTTTCTCCTCTCTTTCCCTTCCTCCTTCTATTCTTTTCTACTTTCTTCTTTCCTCCTCTCCTACTCCTTCTCTACTTCCCATTCCTTTCCCCCTCCTCCTTCCTTCCTCCCTTTCTAACTTTCTCGCCTACTCTTATTTCCCCTCCCTTTCTTCCTCTCCTTTTCCCTTTCTTCTATTGGTCTCTCTCTTCTCCTCCTTTCCTCTACTCCTCCTTCCATTCTCTTTCCATTGTTGTATTCATTTTCAATTCAATATTTTCCACAATGGTATCCGGGCAACCCCGATATTTTCTCCATTTATTAATTATTAATAAACATTTTTTAATTATTAACAATGTATTTCAACTTATTCCATTTTTACATTGAAACCTTTTAACTTAATTAACCTTCCACCTCTTATTTTCCTTAGTTCCTAATTTCTTATTCCAACATCAATTATTAGTGAAATTAGTGCTTTCTTTCCACCAGCAGATGTCTCTCTTCAATCCATAATCCCCAAGCAACAAAATTTCACTTTTAAATCCACATAGAAAGTACTTTCTCTTCAATTTCTTTTTCTTTTATTGTTAAAAAATGCTTTCTCTCAGTTTTCTTTTTCCTGTATTATTTCTAATTTCTCCAAATTCAATTTTAACTCCAGGTAGAAAGTTTTCTTTTTTGGGCTTTAGTCTTTTAACTTCCTCTTTGTTCTTTTGCCTCCAATTAAAATTTCCAAGTGCCAATTAGATGCTTATTTCATGCTGGGACCTCTTTTAAGCTTTTTTTTAAAAAAATCTTTTTACCTTTAAGTTGGCCAAATCGCTCTTCTGGTAACAATACTCCATTCAAAAATTGCTCCTGCACAAATCTTAGTCTGGCTGACCCAGCTTAGAGTGGTTGCTTTAATGGCCGCCATCCCCACCACTAGATCAAAGAGCATCCTCCGACCCTTTGAGGAACTTGCCTGTTCCTCTTGGTTTTCCAAGGCATCCCTCTTCCTTCACTGTCCCTCCAAGACAGTTCTGGTCCAAAGACCCCCCACAGTGGTTTGTTTGGCTGGATTTTTGTGAAGCTCATTGGAGCTTCGCTATTTTCCAGCCAGTCTTGCCACAACACTTCCGGTTCCTCCCCGAGCTCTCCAACTCTTGATCACCTCATGCAGCAGTTGCAAAGCATGGCTCAGCATGAGGTCCTCTTTGTCAGAGTCAGGCAGGGCGAAGTTGCCATGCTACTCCTTGGTGAAGATCACCCCCAGTGGATGCTCCTCAAGGTCTTCCAGCCATCCTACTCCTAGTGACCATTTGGCTCAGACTGGCTCCTCATCAAGTTGCAGCTCCTCCAGCCACTCTGCCTCATCTTGATTCCAGTGCGGCTGAGGAGAGATCAAGAACTGAGGTGGCACAGTTCAGAGTTCAGTACTGCAGGCTACTTCAAATGTCACCAGCTCAAGGTTGACTCAGCCTTCCATTCAGGGGTGAAATCCAGAAGGTTCTGACAGGTTCTGGAGAACCAGTAGTGGAAATTTTGAGCAGTTTGGAGACCTGGTAGCAGAAATTTTGAGTAGTTCAGAGAACCAGCAAATACCACCTCTGGCTGGCCTAAGAGTGGGGTGGGAATGGAGATTTTGCAATATCCTTCCCCCAAGAGAGGGAAAGGAATGGGGATTTTGCAGTATCCTTCCCCTGCCACACCCACCAAGCCATGCCCACAGAACTGGTAGTAAAAACATTTGGATTTCACCACTGCTTCCATCCTTCTGAGGTGGGTAAAATAAGGACCCAGATTGTGGCAATATGCTGACTCTGTAAAACCACTTAGAGAGGGCTGTAAAAGCACTATGAAACGGTATATAAGTCTAAGTGTTATTGCTGCTATTGCTAATCCCATCATCCTCAAACTAATGAGGCATGTGAGAGAACTAATTAACCCTAACCCTAACCCAACAAGACAATTGGGCTGATCTTTTACCATTTGCAGAGGTGGCATACAATAATTCAGTGCATAGTAGCACAGGGTTTAACTCATTTAAAATAGCCTTTGGTCAGGATTTTGTAGATATGCCAGAACTGCCTCAAGAGAAACCTCAAGTACCCTCCTTGGTGGAGTGGATAGCACAACTCCAATACACTTAGCCAGTAGCCTATAAAGTGCTGGAAGATGTACATTGAGCCCATAAGAAACAAGATGACAAAAATGGTGTGAAAGCAAAAGATTTTAAAATGGTGATAGAATTTACCTTTCCACAAAATATCTACAGTCCATCCAACAGTCTAAGAAACTAAGTCCTAAATATGTTGGACCATTCCTCATCATTAAAATATTTAATCTAGTATAATACAATTGGAATTGCCTAAGAATCTTAAACGTATTCACCCCATGTTTCATTGCAGTTTATTGAAACCTGAAACTGTTTCTCCTCTTTGCCCTGCACCTTATGCCCCCCCATCCCCCACCCCCGAGGTGTCCATCTTAATTGAAGGAGAGCAGCATTTTGAATTAAGGAGATTCTAGATCTAGGAGTTCTAAGGGGAAAGACTAATACCTAGTTGCATGGAAACATTTCTCTCCCTTACAATCTGGATAGATTCTAAACATGTCCAGGCACCTAAACTCCTTCAAACCTTTCACAGAAAATACCCTGACAAACCCTCAATGGATTAGCAGTTTTACTTGATTTATATTGCTTTACCTTTGTGTATGTTATTTTCTTGTTTTAGGGCTAATGCCTCTGTTATGGGCGGCGGCGGGGGTGGGGGGAATGTCAGCCTGGTCAGCTTCACTTTCCTTCAAGCTTGTTGCCAGCTGCCATGGAAGCAGTGGGGTGGGGTGGGGAAGCAATAAGTGTTTGGGAGGGGAAATGTGCCGAAGGTGAAATTGGAATTTCTGAGAAGCAACAGGAAGGCCTGGACTCAGAGGCCAACTTGGGTCGTTTAACATCTTCAAGGCCAACCATCCTGGGATCGGCATGCATGAAGAAGGAGTGATGCACCTGGACCAGAGATGCTCCCCAAACATCTTCTTGGTTGATGTTTGAACTCTGGTTGCGTGGCTATTGGGGGGTTAGTTTCAATTTGTCTCTTTGCACAGACCTTGCCTGACTTTTGTTGTAATCAGTTATTTCCTAGTGTTATATTGAAAGAAAGCTTCCTCCGTGGATTCAAATTTCCTGGCTGGGAGGATGTCACCAATGTTACACACAAATTAGGTTCCAAGCGAGTTGCGTAAAAGCAAAGTTTCTTTATTTTGCAGGAGATGAAGCATGAACCAGCATTCTTGGGTGAGCTGACAACGATATCCAGTAAGTGTACATTTTTATACTTTTTTCCCTTTTGAAGTTCTTTGTTCCTCATGGGCTTTTGTGTGTTTTCCCTTTTGTGTGTGTGCTTGCTGATGGTTTTAATTCTGCCTTGCGTTTTGTTATTCTAGTTTCCTTAATGTGGGGTGGGGTCTGGCTTTAGCATCTTTGGCATCTTTAGCATCTTTGGCCGTATGTTCCTGTTTTTACCTCTGGACTATATTATTATTCTTGCCCTGAGCTAATCAGTTTGTCAGGCTATTGGTTAAGTCTTCCTGCTTTGCCTAGAGCTGATCAGTCTGTTTGGGATATTGATTAAATCTCCATACTGAGCTAATTGTTTCTTTGTTTGTTATATTTGTCTTTTGGTTGTTTTAATTGCTTTCCTCCCTGCACGTCCTGGCTCTTTGTATTATTTTGTATTCTATAGTTCATTTTTAAAAGCCCTGATGTTCCTGTAGTTATTTTGGAAGGTCGTTTTTTCAAATGTATATAGTGTTTTATTTCTCTGGCCTGATTTTAATTATGAGTCAGTGTCTGTTTTCTCATTATGGAGTTTCTGATTGTTCTTCTAGCACAGCACTGTCTTGGTGAAGTTCTCTTCCCACACTAGTAAAAGTACATTTTCTCTGAATCCATGGAGTCAAGGGTCATCTTTCCTAGGGATTGATCGTAGGCAGCCCTGACACAACCTAGAACTAAGGAGACATTTCCTGACAGTGAGAACAATAAACCAATCGAATGGCTTGCCGTCAGAAGTTGTGGGTGCTCCATCACTGGAGGCCTTTAAAAAGAGACTTTGTCTGAAATAGTATAGGGTTTCCTGCTTGAGCAGGGGGTTGAGCTAGAAGACCTCTAAGGTCCCTTCCAATTCTATTCTGTTCTGTTCTGTTCTGCTGTGCTTTACTGTGCTTTAGAATAGAATAGAATAGAATAGAATAGAATAGAATAGAATAGAATAGAATAGAATTTTTTATTGGCCAAATGTGATTGGACACACAAAGAATTTGTCTTGGTGCATATGCTCTCAGTGTACATAAAAGAAAAGATACGTTCCTCAAGGTACAACATTTACAACATAATTGATGGTCAATATATCAATATAAATCATAAGGATTGCCAGCAACAAAGTTACAGTCATACAGTCATAAGTGGAAAGAGATTGGTGATGGGAATGATGAGAAGATTAATAGTAGTGCAGATTTAGTAAATAGTTTGACAGAGTTGAGGGAATTATTTGTTTAGCAGAGTGATGGCCTTCGGGAAAAAACTGTTCTTGTGTCTAGTTGTTCTGATGTGCAGTGCTCTATAGCATCATTTTGAGGGTAGGAGTTGAAACAGTTTATGTCCTGGATGTGAAGGATCTGTAAATATTTTCACGGTCCTCTTCTTGATTCGTGCAGTATACAGGTCCTCAATGGAAGGCAGGTTGGTAGCAATTATTTTTTCTGCAGTTCTAATTATCCTCTGAAGTCTGTGTCTTTCTTGTTGGGTTGCAGAACTGAACCAGACAGTTATAGAGGTTGTGACTGTCACCATTGGGTAAGGAGGGTATGAGGCATGTGGGGCGCGTCGCTTGGCCTCCTGCTTGTTTTGCAGCTTCAATCGGCTGCAAAAGCGGCCACACTTGCTGGAGGAGGCGGCCTAAGAGACACATGCAAATCAGCTGTTTTGTGGATGGCCTGCTGCAACCCTTAGGGAAGCTGGCACGAGGGGCCACTTGTCTCATACCGGTACATCGGGGAAAATAAGACTTCCCCGAAAATAAGGCCTAGCGCTTATTTTGGAGGTCAAAAGCAAACACAGTACTTCCTCACGGCATGGCATTCCCACCTTGTAAGGCTCCTCCCTCTGGGCCAGTTTACTGTTAGGGAATCAGAGGGTCCCCTTCATCCAGTCTACCCACAGATTCCATTTCTTTAGCCAGGTTAGTCCCAAAACTAGAGGCCACTCCATCCCCAGCATCACCGATGAAAGCAATGGTTTTGGAGTGGTTTGCTATTGTCAGCTCCATCAGTTCAGTAGTGCATGTAGTGGGGCACCTTCTGCAATGGACCCATTGACTTGGCAGAAAGAGACTGGAGTTTTTAACAGCCTTAGTTGGATCCCCAGTCTTCCGACTAAAGTAGGGCTTATTACGTTCCTTAAGCACCCTGAGTCCAACAATGCTTTAAATCTTACTTTTCTCCCCATTGGTGAGGTTAATAGTTCTATGGGGATTATAAGGGGTTTGACAGTCCCACTTACCAATGGGTCTTCATAGTCACTCCCTGAATGGTCAGGTTCTTCTGCCGGAGGGGTCGGAGTTCCTGGCACTGGAGGTGACTCTGGCGGGAACTCCACGACCATGCAGGTCATCAAAGCAGTGTCCCTGGAGTGCTGTGGTGGTTTCGTGGACATTCCCGCAGCTTGCTTCTCTCCCTTTCAAGCAGAGAACTTTGCACAACAGTTCACAGTCAACTGCACAGTGGCCTTCTTTCCCGCAGTTGAAGCAGGTGCGAGTGCAGTGGGACAGAGCAAGGTTTGGCCGTCTCCCTTCTCCATTCTGGTGGGGACCTCTTCCAGGTGTGACTCACATGGTACTGGTTCTGGGCTTGGTCGATTTCAGCTTCATCAGCCAAAACATACCTGTCATGCAGGCAGACTAAGGCTCCGCAGGCTCCGCAAGTGTTGTACAGGTTGTCATTGAGCCCATCCTTGAACCAGCTCACCAGTATTTCCTCTGGCCAATCCAAGTGGCAAGCCAGGTCTTGGAATTCCTCAATGTATTCGGCCAATGGTCGGTGCCCTTGCCTGATGTCCTGATGCAGTCTGTGGCCTTTCAGTCAGCTAGGGGTCCTCAAATCTCTGTCTCAGTGCCATCATAAAGTGGTTGAAGTTTCAAAGCTCTGGGGTGTCTGCATTGTGAGGGTCACCATCCAGCACACAGCTGCCCTTCTAGGGCCAGGGTTATGACCATGACTTTGGCTCCTTCTGTAGGGAGGTCCCTCCCATACTCCTACATGTAGGTTAGCATGTGCATGAGAAAAAAATCCCAGTTGTTGGGGGTCTCTGTCAAACTATATTAAAGAAACAATAAAGGCTAGACAAATCTTTGCAGATGAAGATGGGAGAATATTGATGGTGAATGAATGAATGAATCAAAAACAGATATTGCTGATAATGATATATGCACCTAATAATAAACAAGATGAGTTTTATGAAAAACATCATAAGAAAATTATAGAATTGGAATATGAAAATATATGTGTGGTAGGAGACTTTAATGCAATTGTAGATATAGAACTTGACTATAAGAGCAGTAAAACAGGTTAAAAAGTTAGGGAAACACTCCCTAAAACCTTTTTTAAAATGATGGAAGAAATAGGAACTGAAGATGTATGGAGAGAAACACACCCCAAGAAAAATCAGTACTCATTCTATTCAAATAGGCATAAATCCTGGTCTAGAATAGATATGGTATGGATGTCATCAAAACTGAACACATGTGTACAAGAGATAGAAATAGAACCCAATGTTTGGGCAGATCACAATCTGATAAAAGTTGTATGGAAAGGACAAAAAAGAAAACTGAGATGGATATTGAACCAAGCGATATTGCAAGATAAAGAATTTATACAAAATATGGACAAAGAAATTGACTTTTTTCCCAAAGAGAACAGAAAAGAAGAGACTTCCTTGCAAACTGTATGGGATACTGCTAAAGCGTATATCTGGGGACTAGTTATAACTAACATGGGGAAGAAAAGTAATAATAAGAAACAAAATAAGAAAATGCTAGAAGAAGAATCAGAATTACAGAAAGAACCACAAAAAAAGAAATTAAAAAATCAAATAGACTTAATAAAACATAAAACGAATCTATTGGAAAAAGATGAACTGGCACAAAAAAATCAAAAGTGCAAAACAAAACTTTTTTGAAAATGTGAATAAATCAGGAAGATGGCTGGCATATAAACTGAAAAAAGAGGGAAAGAAAAATGATACATAGATTAATAGATGAGAAAGGGACCCTTTATTATCAGAATGAGGACAAAATAATAATAATAAAAGAGTATTATGGGAAACTGTATGATCAGGAGAAAATTCTAGAAAATAAAATACAACAATATTTGGAACAATCTGAACTCCCTAAAGTACCTGAATCAGTTAAAGCTATGCTGAATGAATGAATAACCATGATGGAATTGACAGAAGTGATTAAGAGACAGAAGATAAAACACCAGGGCCTGATGGGCTACCAGCAGAATTTTATAAGCAATTACAAGATATATTAGGACCAGTGATTTTGGAACTTTATAATGAAGTTTTGCTAGAAGCGAAAGTATCAAATTCATGGATGGAAGCAAATATTACTCTTATACTGAAAGACAACTCAGACTTAACACCGATAAAGAACTACAGACCAATGTCTCTTCTGAATGCGGATTATAAAATATATGCTTTGATAATAGCAGAGAGGGTTTTGAAAAAGGGTTTTGAATGAATTTATACATTTAGATGAGAATGGATTCTTGCCAAAGAGACAGATTAAAAATAACATGAGAATGATTTTAAATACATTGGAGTATTATGAAACATACCCTGGAAAACAAATGAGGTTGATTTTGCTAGATGCACAGAAAGCGTTTGATAACGTTAATTGACAATTTATGCTATGAAAATTAAAATATATGGACTTTGGGGAGAGATTTATTAATATGATTAAAGCAATATACCACAAACAATCAGCCAGGGTGATGGTAAATGGGGACATGACAAAGAACTTTGATATTAAAAAACACACCAGACAGGGATATCCTCTGTCCCATTTGCTATTTATACTGACTCTGGAAGTCTTAGCCAGAAATATTCGACAAGATGATGATATAAAAGGAATGGAAATTAAAAAAGAGAAATATAAGCTACAGGTTTTTGCAGATGACTTGGTCTTTATATTAGAAGACCTATCAGAAACTGGACCGAAGTTAATCAGAAAGATAGAAGAATATTGGGAAGTTGCAGGATTGAAAATAAATAAAGACAAAACAAAGATTTTAGTTAAAAATTTCACAGATACACAAAAAAGAGTGTTGATGGAAAGAATTGATATACAAATAGTTAAAAAAGTAAAGTACCTAGGAATACAATTAACAGCAAAATGCATAACAATTAAAGAGGACAATTATATGAAACTGATGTGACAAATTAAATTACTATGTTTAGTAATTTAATAAGGGGGTCAAAAGTTGGCCTTATTATTGGGGGGTCTTATTATTTTGGGGATGCAGGAGGCGGCAAGTGCGGGACTGGATGTCCTGTCACCACCATCCCCTCCCCTCCCTCTTCTTTGCAGCAGCCAAGCCGCTGGCCAGTGCTGCCCTGGTGTTCTGTCCCCCCAACCACAATCAATTATAAATGCAAACTGACTACATGTGCCAACAATTTATTCTTGCCAAGTCCTCTTATCTATCAGAGCGATTGCAGTCCGAGCTGGAACAATCCCAAAGTTCAGAAGGAAATGAAACAGAGTCCAGGAGCCAAAGTACAGCCAACGTTTTCAACAGTCAATTGTTTGTTCGTCACAAGAACTACAGGGCAACCCCTCCTGCTTTTATATCCTGTGGGGTGTGGCTCCATGACTCAGCATTCTCTAGGCCTGCCCCATCCTTTTTTTTGATGTTGCCGTCTCTCCTGTCTGCGATACCGGGGGTCCAGCCAAAACTGATTGTCAGCAGCTGGGTCTTGAGGCATGGCCTGAGAGGGAGGAGATGCAGGAGACAAAGGCCTCGTCATCTCCTCCACCTGGCCTGCCTCTGGGACTTGGAGTGGAGCCAGAGAAGGAGGCTCCACAGAGGAAAGCCCTGTTGGCTCTTACCCCTCGCTCTCTGAGTCACTTTCTGCCAGGAGGCCAGGTTCGGGGGGGGGGGCAAAGATACAACACCTGGTATGTCCCACTGCTGCCTCATGGAGCAGGACTCTGCAAGGCTTCTTGTGCCATTGCACACACAAACTTCAGCACCACTGCGTGTTTCATCATACTGGCACAGTTGGTGTCCTGCAGCTCACGGCTGTACCGGTAGGTTGAACTTCATGGTAGCACTGCCGTTTGTGCGTGCAACAGCACAACAAGCCTTGCAGAGTCCTGCCCCATGAGGCGATGGCACGACGAATCTCACAAAGATTCATTTCTGGCATTTCTGGCAGGTGGCAGGTGAGGTGGGTGAGAAGCAAGATGCGCATCTTACCTTTCCAGATCCATTGCATTCCTTGCCATTGTGTCCAGGGAAACACATTGTAAAAAAAACCTTCTCGCAAGTTCAATCAAACTTCTCAAACTTGTGAGGTTTTTTTTTACAACGTGTTTCCCTGGACACAATGGCAAGGAACACGATGGAGCTGCAAGTCTCTGGTAAGATGCATGTCTCATGGTGGGGTGCAATTTGGGGGTGGATGTTCTGTCTCCTTCCCCACCTCGGAGTAACGAGCTGGTCTTCAGCCAGTGGATTCATGGCTCTTATCAATCCTGGCAGAGAAATCACAGCTGCTTGCCAAGGTTCAAACAAATGACTCGCAGAGTAAGACTTCAGCTCTCTTTGAAACGGTTCAGCTAATCTTTTGCTCCCTGTGGAGTGCAAGCAGTCCCAAAGCTCCTTATATATCCTGTAGGGTGGGGCTCCTGCCCCACCCTTCCTTTTGATGACACCGCCTCTCTAATCTTCTGAAGCACGGGTTAATCCAAGCTTGATTATTATTATTATTATCAGCTGGGTCTGAAGGCGTAGCCTGAGAAAAGGAGGAATCAGGGGATGACAGCTTCATTACATCCTCCGACTGGTCTGGTTCTGGCTCCTGGAGCCGGGCCAAAGGCATCGGTCCTCCTAAGGTAAGCCTTATTGGCCCTTCCCCCTAACTCTCGGAGTCACTTTCGAGCATGGGGCCAGGTTTGGGAGCTGGAGTCACAACAGTGGCAGATGGGGCAGGGTGGGGCAGGGCTGGCTGCAAGATGCGCATCTTACCAGAGACTGGCAGTTCCATTGTGTCTCTTGGCCGGTTTGTGCAGGGAAACACCTTAAATGGTAAAGAAAAACTTCTCATGAGTGCAAGCAATTAACAACTTCTCAAACTCACAAGAAGATTTTCTTTACCATGTGTTTTCTTTACCAAGGTGTTTTCCTACACAGACTGGCTGAGAGACACGACAGAGCTGCCAGTCTCCAGTAAGATGCACGTCTCGTGGTGAGGTGCAATCTAGGGGTGGCAGGTGGGGCAGGGTATGGGGTGGGCTGCAAGACATAAACCCTGGCTGGAAGCCGCTGGAAATGGAGAAGAGGCCAGTTGGGCTGGCCTCTTGCTGCCATGTCTTCTGGCAGCCGGGACAGAGTGGCAGCGAAGGGTGAAGAGAGCCGCAGCCCCGCATGGAGCTGGAACCATAGAGTGGGAAGCACATTGCTAGAGTGGCTGCTGCCAGAAGACTCTCTGCCCCTGCTCCTGGAAGACTTGGCAGCAGGCGGCTGGCCCGACTGGCCTCTTACCGCTGGGTCAGTGAGTGGCGCTTTGCCCGGCCAGAGGGGGGTTGTCCACTAGGTGGGCACTACGTGGCAAGAGGTGCTGGGTGGCTGCTCTCTTGTGAGTGGGGCGGGAGTTTGCAGGCAAGAGGGATGGATGGATGGATGGATGGATGGATGGGAGGTTGGTGAGCACCAAGAACACTGGGGAGAGATAAAACAGAGAGGCAGCTCCCGATCAGCTCATAGTCATGGTTAAGATGCCCATCTGCCATTAGCTGACCAGGTAAGGGAAAGGCTGCCTCCTTTGCTGGCCACGCCCACCCCTTCACGAGGGCTTATTTTCAGGGGAGGGGGTATATTTACGCCCACCTCACAAATCAGGCTTGACCTTATTTTCAGGACATGATGTATTTTCGGGGAAACACCGTAGATTTAGAGAAATGGAAAGACCTGCAACTGTCATTAACAGGAAGAATAACTACTATAAAAATGAATATTTTACCAAGCCTATTATATTTATTCCAAACAATTCCTATAAAATTGGGGGAAAATATTTTGAAGAACTAAATAAAATAATATTAAGATATATTTGGTTAGGGAAAAAAGCAAGAATAGGTTTGAAAATGTTGCAAGACTCCAAAAAAAGAGGGTGCTTTGGGCTGCCAGATTGGGAATTGAACTTAATGGGTGAAAGAATGGATCAATTTGAGGCATTACACATGGTGTAATGATGGCCCTACACACATGGGGGGAGGCACCCTGGATTTGATTTATATCTCTGGACAGTGGTTAAATGATCTGGAGTTAGGTGATTTAGTAACAGAACCTATGTCATGGTCCGATCATTTTCTCCTTCGCCTAGACTTCCGAACCGCCACTCACCATCGCAGGGAGACGGAACCTATACGTTGGTTCCATCCCAGGCGCCTGATGAACCCTGAGAGGTTCCTGACGGAGCTTGGGCCATTCCCTGAGGATCTGGCCCACGGCACGACTGAGGAACTAGTCGCGGCCTGGGAACAGGCTGCGGCTGGGGCCCTGGACCGTGTCGCGCCTTTGCGGCCTCTGACCCGGCGCAGATCTCGTCCGGCCCCTTGGTTCTCTGAGGGGCTGAGGGAGATGAAACGCCGGAGAAAATGCCTAGAGAGCACCTGGAGGTCCAGTCGTTCCGAAGCTGATCGGACACTAGTTAGGTCCTATTCTAGGACCTACCTGGTGGCAATGAGGGAGGCGAGGCGTTCCTACGCCTCCACCCTCATTGCGTCGGCAGATAACCGCCCGGCCGCCCTGGTTGGTGACCCGCTCCCTCCTTCATCAGGAGGTGCGGGATGACCCTTTGCAGGGACGTGCCGAGGAGTTTAGTGGTTATCTATACGATAAAATCGCTCAGCTCCGGGATGGTCTGGACCGAAATTGGGATGATCCAAGCGAGGGAGAGGAGGCACGTCTTGTTGAGCCTGTTTGGGATGAGTTTGACCCTGTGGCTCCCGACGACGTGGACAGGTTGTTGGGGAGGCTTCACGCCACTACATGTTTACTGGACCCGTGTCCTTCCTGGCTGGTACTGGCCACTCAGGAGGTGACACGAGGCTGGCTCCAGAGGATTATCAATGCTTCTTTGTTGGATGGGGTTTTCCCTGCCGCCTTGAAAGAGGCGGTGGTGAGACCCCTCAAGAAGCCCTCTTTGGACCCAGCTATTTTGGGTAATTACCGTCCAGTCTCCAACCTTCGCTTTGTTGCGAAGGTTGTAGAGAGTGCTGTGGCGCGACAGCTACCCCAGTACCTGGATGAATCCGTCTATCTAGACCCGTTCCAGTCCGGCTTCCGATCCGGATACAGCACGGAGACAGCTTTGGTCGCATTGGTGGATGATCTCTGGAGGGCCAGGGACAGGGGTTATTCCTCTGCCCTGGTCCTATTAGATCTCTCAGCGGCTTTTGATACCATCGACCATGGTATCTTGCTGCGCCGGTTGGGGGGATTGGGAGTGGGAGGCACCGTGTATCGGTGGTCCTCCTCCTATCTCTCCGACCAGTCGCAGACGGTGTTGACAGGGGGGCAGAGGTCGACCGCGAGGTGCCTCACTTGTGGGGTGCCGCAGGGGTCGATTCTCTCGCCCCTTCTGTTCAACATCTATATGAAGCCATTGGGTGAGATCATCAGTGGCTTTGGGGTGAGTTACCAGCTGTACACTGACGACACTCAGCTGTACTTTTCCACCCCGGGCCACCCCAATGAAGTTGTTGAAGTGCTGTCCCGGTGTTTGGAAGCCGTACGGGTCTGGATGGGGAGAAACAGGCTCAAGCTTAATCCCTCCAAGACGGAGTGGCTGTGGATGCCGGCATCCCGATTCAGTTAGCTGCAGCCGCAGCTGACTGTTGGAGGCGAGTTATTGGCCCCAAAGGATAGGGTGCACAACTTAGGTGTCCTCCTGGATGAACGGCTGTCGTTTGAAGACCATTTGACGGCCGTCGCCAGGAGTGCCTTCCACCACGTTTGCCTGGTTCGGCAGTTGCGCCCCTTCCTTGATCGGGATGCCTTGTGCACAGTCACTCACGCGCTCGTTACCTCTCGCTTGGATTATTGTAATGCTCTCTATATGGGGCTCCCCTTGAAGTGCACTCGGAGGCTTCAGTTAGTCCAGAATGCAGCTGCGCGGGTGATAGAGGGAGCTTCGCGTAGCTCCCACGTAACACCGCTCCTGCGCAGACTGCACTGGCTACCTGTGGCCTTTCGAGTGCACTTTAAGGTGTTGGTTACGACCTTTAAAGCGCTCCATGGCTTAGGGCCTGGGTACTTACGGGACCGCCTGCTGTTACCGTATGCCTCCCACCGACCCGTACGCTCACACAGAGAGGGTCTTCTCAGGGTGCCGTCCGCCAAGCAATGTCGGCTGGCGGCCCCCAGGGGAAGGTCCTTCTCTGTGGGGGCTCCCACACTTTGGAACGAACTTCCCCCGGGCTTACGCCAAATACCTGACCTTCAGACCTTCCGCCGCGAACTGAAGACACATCTTTTCATTCGCGCGGGGCTGGCTTAAATTTTAAATTACATAAATTTTATCGATTTTAAATTTTTTACTAATTTTAAATGGGGTTTTGGTTTTTATAAATTTTTAAAGTTCTAGGCTAATTATAATAAGTTTTTTAACTTGCATTTTAAATTGTATACTGTAGTGTCTGTATTTTATTGTTGCCTGTACACCGCCCTGAGTCCTTAGGGAGAAGGGCGGTATAAAAATTAAATAAATAAATAAATAAATAAATAAAATAAATAAAAGATTATTAACTTTAGAAAAGAGGCAACCGACGGATTGGTCGTGGAGTCTCATTTGACTTTTTTTCAGGTCCACGCTTACAAGCTAAAGTCTCTGTTTTGTATTTTATTCCTATTTATTTGTAAAATTTATTGGTCAGCCATCTTACCACAAGTGAGGGTGGGCGGCTTACAATGTAAAAAAATGCTTATTTGTTTTACCGTTGATACCAAGTTTTGCATTTTATATGAAAAACGGAACGAAATGGATGAAAGTATTTTCTCGCTCCGTCTTTTCCTCCAAAAGGGTCTTCGCCCCTCAGAAGATCGCCTGCGACCTTCAGACACGCCAAGCCCCATTCCGGATGTATCAACCGCCACGCCCTCTCTCCTCCTCCGTTAACTTCCCTCCCCCAAGACTGACAAGAGGCCGCCACGTCACCGCGGACGACGGGAAATGGCCTGTAGGAGAGCCGCTCGCCAGTCAGGCAAGCGTGCCGGGCGGAAGTGCGGTGATGGCGGAGCTCTATGTCAAGCCCGGTGAGCTGCGTGGCGGAGACAAAGTGGTGCTTGTTGTGGGAGGCTGGCGGCTGATCGTCTGTTTCTTTTGCAGGGAACCAGCAGCGCGGCTGGAATGACCCCCCGGAATTCTCTTACGGGCTGCAGCAGCGTCCGGCTCTTTCCAGCGGCTTGACCCAGCGGGGTCCCTTCCGGAGAAGAGTGGCGGCGGCAGCGGCGGCGAGTGAAGGAAAGAAGCCCGAAACGGTGCCGCTCCCGCCCATTGCCTCTAGCCCAGGTTGGTGACGGTTTGTAAAACTGTAAAAATACTGCGCTATAATTGTATTTTATTTTATTTTTAGGAGTGTGCATCGCTTTTTGTGCCTGGAGAGAGCAGATTACTTTTCCCATTCTCTTTATTTTGTTCTGATTCTTGGTTTCGGTCTGCCGGATCATGCTGGAAATAACTCTTTGCGACTTCGTGAACATACGTAGCTTTTTTTGGCAGCGGTACACACCTCCCAGTGCCTCTTTCGAGATTATTTTCTTATTTCCTAATTTTGTCTACAGCCCTGAGGTTTCCATTCCAATGTTTTTATTTATGTGCAATTCCCAAGAATGGCCAATTGGGGTAAATGTATTTGATTCTAAGGGGGTTAGTATTGCCACAGCAGCTATGCTTAATTTATCTGCCAACTTTTTAATTTAAGGCCCATTTTTTTCTCTCTATTCACGAAAGTGGATTAATGCTGTACACATCTTTCTTTTAACACAATCTATGTCTACTCTCTCAGTTGGATTACTTGTCCCACAGTCTCTGAACCTGCCTCCTTCTGGACCACCAACCTCTTTTCAGAGAGCAGATGCCACAACACCATCTGTTGTAGAGACTGACAAGGAATATGAGATAGAGGATGTGCTTTCTTCTTTGCATGAGGCTCTGAACAACTGTAGGAGCTTTGTGCAGGTGAGAGAACTACCAGCTTTTCGAGGATTTTACTGTAGAATGAAGTTGTTTGTGTCTTATCATCATGTCTTACTAAGATGTCTCTGTAACTGTTTTTAAGGCAGATGTCCTCATGCCATCTCCATTTCATTCTCTGCCATTGGAGAGCTAACCTAAAGTTTTCTGTAGTTGTTTTCCTATTAAAATAATGTTTTCCTTCTTTTTGTAACCCAAAGTTTGCAATATCGTTGATTATGTGAGTTTCATCTTTAAAAGAGATTATTGCAATTAAGGCAAAACCAAAGTTCATTTATATGACCTTAGAGGAGGGTTATATTGGAATATCCAATAGAGCCACAGTGGCGTAGTGGTTAGAGTGCAGTACTGCAGGCTGTTTCTTTCTGATCACCGGCTGCCAGCAGTTTGGCAGATTGAATCTCACCAGGCTCAAGGTTGACTTGGCCTTCCATCCTTCCAAGGGTGGGTAAAATGAGGATCCAGATTGTTGGGGGTAATGTGCTGACTCTGTAAACTGCTTAGAGAGGGCTGTAAAGCACTCTGAAGCTGTACATAAATCTAAGTGCTATTGCTATCAGTCTTTCAGAAAATTAGTATTTGCAGCTCAATAGAGAGCCTTTTCTATCTGTTATATAAAAAGTAATCTATTCTTTAAAAACATATTTACAAAATTCTAAAGAAACCCACATCTCCTCAAAACTTGTGACAGCTGGTTTAAAATGTGGCATGGAACATGAATTTTTTTTTTAGATCTTTACAATGTTTTAATTTAATTCTTGTCATAAAGTCTCTGTAGATAAGCTTTAGGCACTGGCTGTACATCAGGAGGCTGCAGTGGGATTAGCTGAGAGGGTAAATGATTTCAGAGTTTTTGATTTGGTCGGATCATAGCATTATTGAATGCTTTGCTTTTCCTGCATCTTAGGAAAGGACCATGAGAATGGCCTTCTGCTGTGGCTAGAATTTGTAAATATGATCCCCAAAATAGATACTTGATAAGAATTTGCTTGTGTTTTCAGAAACAGGTTTGTGATGATATCCATAAACGCTTGGTAATTCTGCAGGAAATGTGGACACAAGGCAAATTATCTTCCCCTGTAAGAAAAAGGATGGGAATTCTAACAGAAGGTAAGGATTATACTATGGCTTGCTATACCACAGTAGTGGTTTCTTTTTGTAATCTTTAGCCACAGCTGTGTATTGTGCTAGAGGTAGCAGAAATACAGCTTTGATAGAACTGGCCAAATTCCATTGTAGGGAACTCTGCACATATTTAAACCAAAACAGTTTTCTTAGCAATGTGTGATGATGCTAGAGGGTAGTTGACTAGGATAATTTTTCTTGTTTATTTTTAGCTATTGATTATTGTGGAGGCAGAACCTATTTTATTACTCTGCTTCAGGTTCCTAATGAACCTTTTTGGGTTTTAGAATTTGGGAATGTCGCTCAAGCTCTTGGACAACTTGTCATTGTTTGGAATCGAAGGGCAACAGTAGCATTGGCTCAGACTGTACCACTGTGGCTTCAGAATGCCAGTGGAGGAAGTAAATACAAGTGAAGTTGGATAAGAGCCCTTAGTAACCCTTTCTGTGGCCAAAACAGCAGGGAAATGTTACTAGTTTTTTCTACTCTTACTCAGTTTCCTCAATTACTGTTAAGAGATCCTGTTTTAGTTGACCCAATTCTTTTGGGGAAGAGAGTGGTCAGGAAACACCTTCAGGGCAGATATAAGATCTTGAGGGCATCTGATGGAAAAAGTCACTTAGGACTGCCCTGAGCAGTGAAATTGATTGATCTTATCTAGTTATTTGGGAAGAGTTTGAACCACTTGATCTTAAGGAAGTGGTCAGAATCCTTAGGGTTTGGTTCATGTGTTTTAGATCCATATCCTTCCTGCCTAGTTAAGACTTAATGGGAGACAATATACAATTAGGCAATAGTGAGGAGCTAGTCCCAGCCATACTTAAGGAGGTCTGATCTGTCTGCTTTTCAAATAACCACTGCTGGACCCAATGATACTAGATAATTTTAATCTCTTTAATCTCATCTCATCTTTAATCTCTTTAATCTCATCTCCAGCCTTCCCTTTTAGAGGAAGGTTTTTGAATTGGTGGTCAGATTACAATTTCACAGGGTCCCAGAGGAAAGGATTACTGTTTTTGTACAGAATCCTCCTGTGTGCAAAGTATACCTGTTCTTAGACAGAGAGGTCCTATTCATGGGGTCATGCTTGCTTGGTCACCTTCTGCCATGACCTTGCAAACCACTTAGAAGCTGCAACTGCTCCAAAATGTAGTGGTGCAGATAGTTATCATATTTTTCGGAGTATAAGACGCACCGGAGTATAAGACGCACCTTAGTTTTTGGGGAGGAAAATAAGAAAAAAGCTGATTGGCACGTGGCTTGGCCTCCCGGAATACCCCCAAACAGTTGTTCCCAGAGGTGAATTTTAGCAACAGGTTCCTTGGTTGTGAGCTCTGCGCCTTGCTTTTTTTTCCTGCCTCTGATATTCTGTTTCAGAAAAAACTTTTTTCTGCCTCTGAAAGCCTCCGAAACAGAACTTCAGAAAAAAACCCTCTGAAGCTCTGTTTGGGAGCTTCTTTTCTGAAGCTCTATTTGGGGGCTTTTTTTTTCAAGCTCCTTGAAGCTCCGTTTGGGGCTTTTTTTTCTGAAGCTCCGTTTCTGATGCTTTTTTCAGCCTCTGAAACCTCCATTTGAGAAGCTGGGCGGGACTACATTCAGAGTATAAGACACACCCAGATTTTCACTCTTTTTTTTTTTTTATTGAAAGAGTTTTAAAAAACAAAAACATTTTTCCCCCTTTTTTCCCCCCTCCCAAAAACCCTTCCCCTCCTCCCCCGGCTTCCCGGGTCAATCACAAGGTATTGTTATACATAAACCAAACATAGAATAAAATTTTCCCTTCCAATCCAAATAACCACATCCAAAGCTTTTCATCTCCCAACCCCCTCCCCATTACATAAAATAACTTTCTAATTATTCAAAGGCAATCTGATATTTCTTAATCTGATATCTATTTTGTAGATAATCAATCCATTTTTTCCATTCAATTAAATATCTTTCCTGCGTATTGTCTTTTAAAAAAGCTGAGATTTTAGCCATCTCAGCCAAATTAATAACTTTCAGTATCCATTCTTCTATTGTAGGTATCTCTTCTTTCTTCCAGTATTGTCCAATCAACAGTCTTGCTGCTGTTATTAAATTCAGAATCAATTTAGTCTCAATCCCTGTACAATCCGTTATAATTCCCAAAAGAAAAAATTGTGGCAGGAACTTTATCTTCTTCTTCAGTACATTTTGAATAATCCACCAGATTCTTATCCAGAAAGACTTAATTTTCTTACAAGTCCACCATACATGAAAATATGTAGCATCGTAATTACATCTCCAACATTTCGCTTGCATATCTGGATACATACATGATAATTTTTTGGGATTTAAGTGCCATCTATAAAACATCTTATAAAAATTTTCCCTTAAATTCTGTGCTTGTGTAAACTTAACATTTCTAACCCAAATTTTCTCCCATGTTTCCAACATTATTGGTTCCTGAATATTCTGTGCCCATTTTATCATACAATCCTTTACCAAATCCTTTTCCGAATCTATTTCAAGCAACACATTATACAATCTCTTTATATGCTCCTGGGTCTGATTTCTAATTTGCTTTATTAAATTTTCCTCCCTTTGCATTATACCAATTTTTTGATCTTCTTTCCATCTAGCACTTATTTGCCCATATTGAAACCAAGTATAATTCCTCCCTTCTTCATTTAATACCTGTAATGATTTTAATTGCAATCTACCTCCTTCAGCATACAAAAGTTCTTTATAAGTAATCATTTCCTGTTTCTGTTCTATATTTATATTCTCTATTGCATGTCTAGGGCTCGGCCGTATAGGAAGCTGGTAATCTAATTTATAGGAATAGTTTTCCAGACCAAAAGAGCACTTCTCAACACATGATTCTTAAAAGCCCTATCCACTTTTTTTTCATAAAATAAATACGCATGCCATCCATATAACGTCATAACCTTCTATATTCAAAATTCTTTCCTCTGTTAAATTAAACCAGTCACTTATTACTGAAAGGGCTACTGCTTCATAATATAGTTTAAAGTTAGGCATTCGTAAACCACCTCTTTCCCGTCCTGTATTATTTTCATTTTAACCCTCGCCTTTTTACCCTGCCATATAAATTTGTTAATCCCAATCTGCCAATCTTCCAAGTTTTTATCCTTTTTAATTATTGGTATCATCTGGAACAGAAACAAAAAATAGGTAACATATTCATTTTAATAGCCGCAATCCTTCCCAATAGCGATAACTGCAATTTTTCCAAGACACTCATATCATTCTGAACTTTTTGCCATAGCAGATCATAATTATTCTTATAAAGTTTCTTGTTCGATGAGCTAATATAAACCCCTAAGTATTTAAGCTTTTTTAATACCTCAAATCCGGACATTTCCTCTAGTTTCTGTTTCTGTTGTATAGACATATTTTTAATTATCACTTTTGTTTTATTCTGATTTATTTTAAATCCTGATACCTTTCCATATTTATCAATTACTTCCAACAAAAATCTACTTGAATTTATAGGATTTGTTAAAGTAACCACTACATCATCTGCAAAAGCTCTAACTTTATACTCATATTGTCTAATCTTAATTCCTCTATTTTCATTAATTCTCGTATTTTATCTAATAATGGTTCCAGAGTCAAAACAAACAATAATGGTGATAAGGGACATCCCTGTCTCGTTCCTTTCATAATCTTAATAACTTCTGTCAAGCTACCATTTATTATAATCTGTGCTGTTTGCTCTCCATAAATCGCTTTGATTATTCTAACAAAACAATCTCCAAATTGCATTTTCTCTATTAATTTAAATAAAAAATCCCAATGCAATCGATCAAAGGCTTTCTCTGCATCCAAAAAAATAAGTGCTGCTGAAGTATTCTTCTTCTCCAAATATTCCAATATATTAATAATCTGTCTAACATTATTCCTCATCTGCCTCCCTTTTATAAAACCAGATTGATCAGTATGAATTCTTTGTTGTAAAACTAACATTAATCTATTTGCTATTATTTTTACAAAAATCTTATAATCATTATTTAAAAGTGAAATCGGCCTGTAGTTAGCGGGTTTAGAACAATCTTGCTCCTCTTTTGGTATCAGTGAAATAAAAGATGTTTTCCATGACGGGGGTATTCCCACTCCTAATTGTATCTGATTAAATAATTCTTTAAGTGGGCCTAATATTTCATCCTGTGTTTTTTTATAATAAGTTGCTGTAAGACCATCTGTACCAGGGGTTTTCCCCATTTTTAGTTGTTTAATTGCCTCCACTATTTCTCCAGTAGCTATCTGCCGATTCAGCTCCTCCCTCTGTTCTAATGTTAGAATATTAACCTTATAATCTTTCAAATAATCATAAATGTCCCTATTCAATATTTTATCTTTTGCATATAGTGCAGTGTAAAATTCTGAGAATGCCTTTTTAATTTTATCCTGTTGATATATCTCTTTACCTTTATATTCTATTTTTTGTATGACACGTGCTTTCTGTTTTTTCCTTAAGTTATATGCCAACCATCTCCCAGGTTTATTTGCATTACAAAAGGTATTATGTTTAGCATATTGTATATTCGTTGCCACCTGGTCTGCCATTAACATATTAAATTGACTCTGTAATATTTTTATAGCCTCTTTAAGTTTATGATCTTGTGGGTTTTGAATTAATAACTGTTGCTTCCTTTGAATTTCTTCTTCCAAATACCTACGCTGCCTTTGTTTATTATTCCTTTGCCTATTGTCCAAGTAAATCAATATCCCTCTAATAAACGCTTTGCTCGCCTCCCACACAGTTCCTATAGGTGTCCCTTTGTACATATTAAAATCAAAAAATTCTTTCAACTGTTTCTTACAATAATTTACATTATCCTCATATCTAAACAGATTTTCATTCAACCTCCATGTTCTACCACCTTTTTTCCCTTGTAATAATTCCATCCATACTGGGCTATGGTCAGTTAAACACCTCGGAAATATCTTCATTTTCTTCACCCTAGAAAGCAAGTCATTAGAAATTAAAATAAAATCAATACATGAGAAAGATTGGTGCCTATCGGGGAAAAAAAGTAAAATCTCTCTCATCTGGATTCCGTAACCTCCATATATCTCTAAACTCATAGTCTTCCATCATTTCAAAAAAGGATTTTGGTAATTTTGCATGTATAGGTATCTTCTTGGAAGAGGTTCTCTTATCCCTTCTTGTATCAATTACTCCATTCCAGTCTCCTAATAAAATAAACGAACTATAATCCCAGAGGATCAACCTCTCGTGTAACATTTTATAAAACTTTTCTTGTTGCTGATTAGGTGCATAAATACCTATCAGCAAAGTCTTTTTTGCATCTATCACCAGTTCAATAGCAATAAATCTTCCTTGAGTATCTGCCTCAATTAACTTAGCCGGTATATCCTTCCTGATATATACAACAATTCCATGCTTCTTTTCCAAAGCTGATGCAACAAAATGGTTACCCAATTTTGAATTAATTAAATATTTTTGGTCTGATAATTTTATATGTGTCTCTTGCAAACAAATCACATCATTTTTAAATTGTTTCAAGTAGTGAAATATTTTCCTTCTTTTCTGAGCTGAATTCAAGCCATTAACATTCCATGACAAAATTCTATTTGCCATTACTGGCCTCCTGAAGCTTTGAAGCCGACAACGGAAGATCCTCCTCCGGTATCTTCCGTCTGGCTCCTCCCACAGCTTCCATACTGGGGTCCTGACTTTTACTTTGAGACTATTGCTCTTCTTTACGCTTAAGAGCTCCTCTTGTCACCCTTTGCTCTTGTGGTTCCTCTAATACTGGCAGCAATAAAGGCTCTTGGATCACCACGCCTTCTTGAATCTCTTGAAGTTTTTCTATCACTTCTGTTTCAACTTTCAAGACTGTAGAAAGAAAATCCTTTGCCTTTAAAACAGTGTCAATTCTGTATCTTCTGTATCAGATTTTCACTCTTTTTTGGAGGAAAAAGGTGCATCTTATGCTCCGAAAAATACCGTATGTGTGGTACACCCATATAACATATTTTCTGAGCTGCATGGGCTTCCAGTATCTTCTGGGAGCAATTTAAGCTGTTGGTTATTATCTACAAAGCTGTTAGGACTGCTGGTCCTAACAAATGGTCTTCCATTTTTTCACATCCCACAATATCTGACAAGGCAAGTGTATTCTGGGTCCCTATTGTCAAACAGTGTCATCTGATGGGACCCAGGAAATGCCCCTTTTCCTGTCATGGCACCTGTCTTCTGGAACAACCTATCCTCTGAGATTGGGATGGCATGATGGTCATTCGTAAGATGCTGAAGACTTGGTTCTTCTCTAATGCAGTGAGCCAAGCTGTTGAGTCAGCCAGTCATTGGTGATGCAATTATGTGCATTTGAGAAATTCCAAGTATGATGTGTCATTTTAAAATTGTTTTGGAATATTTATGGTTATATTTTATAGATTGAAAGCCAACTGTATAAGATTTGGGATGCTTTCTTACGTTTTTTCAGAGCTCAAGAGTCAGCGTTGGGATGAAGCTGATGAGATTCATCGTTCACTAATGGTGGACCATGTTACTGAAGTAAGCCAGTGGATGGTTGGAGTCAAAAGGCTTATTGCTGAAACAAAGAACTTGCCTGGAGGAGATCCACTGCAATAGAGCATGAGCAAGGAGTTTGGATCTGAATGCTTATAAGATTTGCCTGAGCCCAGGAACTGGCCAATATGAAAATGGACCCTGTCTGAAAGGCAACCTGGTCCAGGGAGATTTGACTTCTTAACAGCTATAATCAAAGTTGCATTTTCCAATTTGATCACATAATAATCAATGAACATTTTTTTGATTGAATTAAAAAAACACTTGTTTAAAAAGTGCAACTTTTTGAAGATGACAAAAATAACAATGTTGTAAATACTACTTTTAAATTGTATAATGAATCCTAAGTGCCATACTGGTGTTAAATCTAAACAGTTTCTTCATATAGCTACTCTAAAGTCTTCCTGTTTATTTTTCTTTTCTGGATAAGTATGTTGTTCCATGTTTGCCTGCAGAATTCACTCCACCTTCTGTTCTCTAAAGTGTGCCTGTTGAAAAGAAAAAAACAAAACATATAACAAAACCTGTTTTCTGTTCTTGAGCAGGGCTCAGTACTAAAGAGGAACAGATGTTTACTAAAATCAGGAACAGATGTTAAAATAAATTTTAGGAAATCCTTTTATTGCTAGACTTTGTTCCTATTTATTTTATATGGCTGTATTAAAACTATTTTTCATTTTATTCTTCATTTAACTAGTTGCCTCTGATATCTTTTCTTTTGTAGCTGATAGACTGGAACAGGAATAGTTGCTGTTTGCCTTGTGTTTCTTGTTTAAAATATCATAAACAAAACCCTGAAATAATTTTTACTATTTTATAAAATATCTGGAGACAAGTTTAAAAGGCAGCAAAGAAATTCATGAAAATTTCATGGGTCCCTACACAGAACAGCTGGTGATGCTTGAGGGCCTCGTTGCCCCTTGCATTCTATGGGGCTTTATGGAGGGATGCTGTCAACAGCTTTTTGCTTTGCCAGCATTCAACATTTTTGATATTGTGATTTTTCCTGTATTTGGCATGTAGCTTTTAATATAAAATAATAGCATGTATCAATGTTTGTTAAACTGTGAACGTTTTAGAGAGGTTAGTGCGCTTGGTTGTATGTGTGTATGTCTTGCATTTATAATCAGTGTGATTTCTAATTGGGCCATGTCACTGGAATTCTGAAAACTAGTTTCTATTTCAGTATTTTATCCTGGTAAATTTGTAATTGGTTTGATTCAAAGAAGTTCCAAAGGAGGTAACTTTTATTGATCTTTTTTGAAATACCTTCCTCCTACTTGGTTAATTAACAAGGTTTTTTTTTTCATTTTGGTATAACAAGGTTGGAAACCAGGTTCTTTTTAATTTTCATATTCCCTTCCTTCTTGTTAAACTTGTTCAAATGTTTATAAATCTCAGTAGCTTCTTTCAGTCATGCGTAGACTGTGTGTTTATAAATGTAATTTTACGCCCATTACATATCAGTAAGTGTACGGCTACTGTTGTTTTTTTCCTGTTCTAGCCAGTAGTATCTTTCATGTTCTTTCTAGCCAAGTGTGAATACTATGTTTTGTAGTTCAAATATATATCTACAGTTGCAAGGTATATGATAAATTTCTAATAATGAAAATGGATTATTGCCATTCTTAGATGATTGGATCATTTCTTGGATTCTTTTTGATTTATAAATACATTTTTCAGTTGTTTTTCTAGCAATACTCCAGTCTTGGCTTCCATAGGCTTGTCTCCAGTAATCTGTGCTAGAAGACTTTCGTGCAGTTATGCTTTCCTAGGAGTTATAGTGCCCTTCATATTCAGATCATCATTTATCTAGTCAGTTACTGTGGTCATATTACTCCTTGATCCAATTAAGATTAACTGCCATCTGAGTGCACGATTTAGCTGTTAAGTAAGTTCACCTCAGTTGCCTCATAGATCTGTTATTTTCAGAAGGCAACTCGGGTTCTTCCTAAATATCTGATAAAACAGTTTTTTTGAGGACATGATAAGCCTAAGGCAACAGAAACTGAATCAAACCCCTGACAGAATTGACTCCATGTGGCTTCTTTGATTCCTGGGTGTCCTTCACTTAATGGCATCCCAGAGTGTTGAAAGAGCTGCCACATGGAACCACGGAACTAAATCTTTCAGAGCTCCTGCAGCATAGGGGAACTTCCAGAGGTCTGGAAAAGAGCTGATGTGGTTGCAGTTTTCAAGAAGGGGGAAAATATGGGTCCAGGAAATTAGATCCAAATAGCCCAAAATCAATACCTGGAAAAATCCTGGAAAAGATAATCAAGCAATAGATTTGTGAGAACTTAGAAATGAACAAAGTGATCACTAAAGCCCAGTATGTTTCTTAAAAATGGATCGTGCCAAACTAATTCAGGTCCTTATTTTAGAAAGCACATCGGCATGACAAGAAGTACTGGGTGGAAATTCCTTAAAGGGAGATCCAATCTAGAACTAAAATTTCCTGACAGCAAGAACAATTAACCAATAGAAACAATTGCTTCCTGGATTGTGTGTGTCATTGCTGGAGATTTTCATGAAGAGTGGACAGCTATTTGCCCAGAATGGAATAAGGTCTCCTGGTTTGGCCATACAGTTGGACTAGAATATCTCTAAGGTGTGCCTTGGATTCTGTAAGAACTACAAGATTCTATAAGAACTGTGATTCTAGAAGATCTATAAGTAGATACAAACCTACTCTGTCTAGATTTAGCTGAAGGAAGGAGCTTATTCTAGGAGACATTGCTTGTAATAATGCATGCCTGTGATTTGGAGTGTGTTGGGAGTGGATGGCGTCATGGCACCTACAATATGGCACAGCCTATTTCTAAAAAAGTAGGCCAGTTTTCTGGAAGATTTTAAAGACTGGGTTTTTGCAGAGGAGTCTTTGGGGCAAGATTCTGATAGTTTATTTTTGTTCCGCACAATAATTATTACATTTTAATATTTTATTCTTTGGATGTTTTTACTATATTTTGGTGTGCTGTAAATTGCCACAAGTCATGAAGATTTGGCAGCATTCATATATGATTGATAAAATGAGGGACTGAATGACAGACTGGTATTGGAACCAACATTGCAGGCACTTCTGATTAATAAAGAAAGGCAGGACTGGTATTGGACCAGCAGCAGTACCAAACATGCAGTTAGGCGATGGCAGTTTATGATCCTCTTTTTCGTTTTTAGAATCTGTTTCAGGCTTGGTACTGTAGCTTATTCCAATTCCCATTACAGGGAAATCATCATAGGGCTGCTGGGAACTGGCAGTGCTTTCAGGATCCCACTATGGACATTCAAGGAGAATGCCAGTCAGGGAAGGTAGTTTGTTGCCTCAATTGGGGTAGCTGTGAAATGGTGCTGTTGCAGAATGGGTGAAGCCGATCTTTAGCTAAGGTTTGTCATGTAAGGTAACCTTACTGATGCAACAGTACTTTCCATGCTGAACCTTATGCATCACTGTTTCAAAACTGTAGTAGTAGTAGTAGTAGTAGTAGTAATAATAATAATAATAATAATAATAATAATAATAATAATAATAATAATAATAATAATAATAATAATAATATTTTAATTTTTATACTGCCCTTCTCCCGAAGGACTCAGGGCGGTTAACGGACAGATAAAATAACAATCACATACAACACAATAAAAGCAGAATTAAAAAACTTATTCAATTTAGCCTATAATTTAAATATAAAATACATAACATCGTAAAACCGCAATTAAAATCCTATTAAAACCCATTTTATGCCAGTCCTGCGCGGAAGAATAGCTACGTCTTCAGCTCGCGGCGAAAGGTCCGGAGGTCAGGAAGTTGATGAAGTCCTGGAGGAAGCTCATTCCAGAGGGTAGGTGCCCCCACAGAGAAGGCTCTCCCCCTGGGGGTCGCCAGCCGACATTGTTTGGCTGATGGCACCCTGAGGAGACCCTCTCTGTGGGAGCGCAGTGGTCGGTGGGAGAAAAGTGGTAGCAGAAGGCGGTCCCGTAAATATCCCGGTCCTAAGCCATGGAGCACTTTAAAGGTGGTAACCAACACCTTGAAGTGCATCTGGAAGACCACAGGGAGCCAGTGCAGCTTGTGCAGGATAGGTGTTATATGGGAGCCATGAGTGGCTCCCTCTATCACCCACGCAGCTGCATTCTGGACCAACTGGAACCTCCGGGTGCTCTTCAAGGGAAGCCCCATGTAGAGAGCATTGCAGTAGTCCAGGCGAGAAGTAACGAGGGCATGAGTGACTGTGCATAGGGAATCCCGGTCTAGAAAGGGGCGCAATTGGCAGACCAGGTGGACCTGGTAGAAAGCTCTCCTGGAGACGGTCGTCAGGTGTTCTTCAAAGGACAACGGCCCATCCAGGAGAACGCCTAAATTGCGCACCCTCTCCATTGGGGCCAGTGACTCGCCCCCAAAAGTCAGCAGCGGTTGCAGCTGACTACCAGGATGCCGGCATCCACAGCCACTCAGTCTTGGAGGGGTTGAGCTTGAGCCTGTTTCTCCCCATCCAGACCCGCACGGCCTCAGACACCGAGACAACACTTCGACAGCTTCATTGGGGTGGTCAGGGGTGGAAATGTACAGCTGAGTATCATCAGTGTACAGTTGGTATCTCACCCCAAAACCACTGATGACCTCACCCAGCGGCTTCATATAGATGTTGAACAGGAGAGGCGAGAGAACCGACCCCTGTGGCACCCCACACGAGGCGCCTAGCGGTCGATCTCTGCCTCCCTGCCAACACTGTCTGCGATTGGTCGGAGAGATAGGATGAGAACCACCGAAAGACGGTGCCCCCCACTCCTAAACTCCCCAACCGACGCAGCAGGATATCATGGTCGATGGTATCAAAAGCCGCTGAGAGATCTAAGAGGACCAGGGCAGAGGAATAACCCCTGTCCCGAGCTATATTGTTGTTCTAATATATATTAGTTTTATCATGTCATTCTACTTTGCTCAACCTATTATTCCCTTGATCATATTTGAAATACAGAACTTCTATTGATGCAGGAATTCAAATTAAATTCAGTGACAGATTGCATTCCAACTTAAATACCTGAATTGTACCTACCATCATAATCATTTTCACTGTCAAAGATAGTTGATTGGCAACAGCTCTGTACAATGTCCAGTTATTGTAGTTATGAGCTTATCTTCTGCTCTCAAATCAGTCCAGATACTGATGTTGGATCGATTAGTCTGAAATTACCTGGGTTCTTTTTCTGGTGATGATAAAGACATTTACTGTCCTCAGATCAGTAGGCATGGCATTCATTCACAAATTCTTAGCATTTACATACAGTAAAGCCCATGATTATTTTTTTTTTTTATGAATCAGAATCAGAATCAGAATCAGAAGGGACCTTGGAGGACTCTCTGCTCAAGCAGGAGTCTCTATACCATTTCAGACAAGTGACTGTCCAGTGTCTTTAAAAACCTCCAGTCATGAAGCACCCACAACGTCTGAAGGTAAGCTGTTCCTCTGGTGAATTGTCCTCGCTGTTAGGAAGTTTCTCCTTAATTCCAGGTTGCTTCTCTCCTTGATTAGTTTCCATCCTTGTTTCTTGTCCTACCCTCTGCTGCTTTGGATAATAAATTGACCTTTGTCAATTTAAGCCTCTCAAATACTGGAATACTGCTATCATGTCCCCTCAGTCCTTTTCTCTAGACTTGCCAAACTCAAATCCTTCAGCCGTTCTTCATGTTTTAGTCTCCAGGCCTTTAATCATTTTATTGCTCTTCTTTGCACTTTTTCCAAAGTGTCAACATCTTTTTTGTAATGCGATGACCAAAACTGGATGCAGTATTCAAGGTGTGGTCTTACTAAGGCTTTGTAAAGCGGTAGTATACTTCATGTGATTTTGATTATATGCCTCTGTTTATACAACCAAGGATTGTATTAGCTTTTTTGGCTGCCTCCGCACACTGCTGACTCATGTTTAAGTAATCGTCCACTAGGACTCTAAAGTCCCTCTCACAGTTACTGTTTTTGAGCCAGGTTTTGCCTAATCTGTACTTGTACATTTGGTTTTTCCTGCCCAGGTGTAAAACCCTCTTCCATTTCATTTAATTTTGTTGGATAAGGCCCATTGTTCAAGATCTTTTTGGTGACTTTCCCTTCTATTCCCTCTGAGTCATTTTGAAGATATTGAAGAGTATTGGGCCTAATACTACCTTGTGGTACCCCACTGCTTATTTCCCTCCATGTAGATGTAGTACCATTAAGGATTACTCACTGAGTACGGTTTGCCAGCCACTTACAAATCCATCTGGTGGTGATGTCTATCTCACTTTTTTCTAACTTACCAAGAAGTAAGTTGTGGTCTACTTTGTCAAATGCCTTCCTGACGTCTTAAATATACTATGTCCATAGCATTTCACTGATCTACTAATTTAGTCATTTTGTCAAAGAATGAAATGACATTGGTTTGGAATCTGTTTTTAACAAACTCATGCTGGCTTCCAGTTATAATTTTGTTTGTTTCTAGATGTTCACATATGTTTTTTGATTTTTTTCTGTTTCTTCTCAGTATTGATGTTAAGTTGATTGGTCTGTACTTTCCTGGATCTGTTTTTTTCCCTTTTTTGAAGATGGGAACCACTTCAGTTCTATTCCAATCCTCTGGTAGTTCTCCAGTGCTCCAAGATTTTTTAAAGATATGATACAATGGTTCTGAGATAATATCTGCCAGCTCCTTCAGAACTCTGGGATGTAATCCATCATGTTCCAGTGATTTATATTCATCAAGGTCAGACAGGTATTCTCTTGCCATTTTCTTGCTTATTTCAAATTTTATTTCTAGTCCAGTGATGGTGAACATTTTGACACTGCACATGGGGGACCACGTGCCAAAAAGGGAGCAGTTCATCTGGGCCATGACCAGGAATACGAGTTGCCCAGGGGTGTGTGCATGCCAGAGAATGTACTTGCAGTTTCTTCAGGTTTCTTCTTCTTTACTGCCAGCAAGTCTTCAGATTATAGTTGTGCATGCATACGCACCAATCAGCTGGTGAGCGCATGTCGGAAAATATACTTCTGGTTTCCAGCGCACACATGCACGCTGACCAGCAAGTCTTCAGACATACTGTGCATGCGCCAATCAGCTGGCCAACGCACATGCTCACGCTGGAAAATGGGAGACCAGCTCTTGACACAAGCACAAAGGCTAGCTGATCGTCACATGCACAGGCGCACCAGTAACCCAGAAGAGGAACGAGTGCCACCGCACATGCCAGGCGACATGCTCCACGTGTCACTTTGGGCACACATTCCATAGGTTCGCCATCACGGTTCTAGTCTGTCTTTTACAGTTGTTTTTGGTAAGTTAGGGTATAATTTCTTTTTGTGTGAAGACTGATGCAAAGAATGAGTTAGGCAGCTCTGTGTTGTGGCCTATCAGCCACCAGCCCCTCCAGCAGCCAAATCAGAGGAGGCGGCGGCATGGGAGTCAGGGTCGGCATCAGGGCAACCCGAAAGCTCCGAGGGAGAAGAAGGAATGGAGCTGGCAGAGAGAGAGACAGAGGCAGAGCCTGGGCCATCCGTCAGCCCTCAGATGGAGAGTCAACAGCCCCCAGTTCTGGAAGTGGTTGATGATGAGGAGTAGTTGGGTCTAGTTCCTGATGTGCGTCTGTGCAGAAGGCAGAGTAGAGCAGTGGAAAGCCATGGGCCGATCCTGGGAAAGGAAGTGTTGCAGGAAATAACGAGACCCAAAATCTCAGAATCAAAGGTAGTTGTATTTTGTCTACGCTCTTCCCCTGGGGGCCGCCAGCCGACATTGGTTGGCCGACGGCACCCTAAGGAGGCCCTCCCTGTGATAGCGGACTGGATGCACCGGACGATGGGAGGTAACTGGCGGCAGCAGGCGGTCCCGTAAGTATCCCGGTCCCATGCCATGGAGCGCTTTAAAGGTGATAACCAGCATCTTGAAGTGCACCCGGAAGACCACCGGCAACCAGTGCAGCCTGCACAGGAGAGGTGTTACATGGGAGCTACGAGGTGCTCCCTCAATCCCCCGTGCGGCCGCATTCTGTACCAGTTGGAGCCTCCGGGTGCTCTTCAAGGGGAGCCCCATGTAGAGAGCATTGCAGTAATCCAGATGGGAAGTAACAAGGACGTGAGTGACTGTGCATAACGAGTCCCGATCCAGGAAAGGGCGCAATTGGCGAATCAGGCGAACCTGATGAAAAGCTCCCCTGGCGACAGCCGTCAGATGGTCTTCCCTGGGGGCTAACAATTTGCCCCCCACAGTCAACAATGGGGTTAGTTGACTGTGCCGGGACGCTGGTATCCACAGCCACTCCGTCTTGGATGAGTTGAGTTGGAGTCTGTTTGTCCCCATCCAGACCCAAACGGCCTCAAGACACTGAGTCATCACATCGACGGCTTCGTTGGGGTGGTTCGGGGTGGAAATGTACAGCTGAGTATCGTCAGCATACAGCTGACAACTCACCCTGAAACCACGTATGATCTCCCCTAGCGGCTTCATATAGATGTTGAACAGGAGAGGTGAGAGAATCGACCCCTGCGGCACCCCACAAGTGAGTTGCCTAGCGGTCGATCTCTGCCCCCCTGTCAACACCGTCTGCGAACGGTCGGAGAGGTAGGAGGAGAACCACCATAAAACGGTGCCTCCCACTCCCAAACCCCCCAACCGTTGCAGCAAGATACCATCTTTGCTACCAACTGTTTGTGGTTAGCTAAGAAGCATAACATATAGCACAGATAATACTTGTTAAACTGTCCCCCACCTTTTTTACTTTCTGAGAGTAGTTTACTATAAAACAGCAATTGATCAGAAAAGCAAAAACAGTTTGTATGATTATTCCCAAATTTCATCTTCTTCCAATCCCAGGGTCCAATCCGTACATATTGTCCACCATCAGGACTTCCATTTTCCAACTGGGGAACTGGGACAAACTTATTTCTTATCAGCCCTTCCATCACTACCAATTCCTTCTCAATTGTTACTTCTTTGACAGATCTGATATCAGTACTTTGTACTCTGTCCAATCCTGGATGCCCCTCCCCCTTGTAAATCCTTTGCCACTTCTCTGACCACTCCTGATTTGTTCATGTAAAAACAAAATTCTTCTCCCAAGAATAGACATAAACCACCTTTCCCAGCTGTCAAAAGGTCTATGGAAAGCTGGTGTTTGCAAGACCACTGCTGCTCAGGAGCCTATCTGATCCTGGACTTCAACCAGAGTCCCAGGAATCTGATTCAGACTTTGTTACAACTCTTCTTATAGTCTAAATTGGATTGTAGAATGGGGGGTACCCTTTTTGAATGTGTCCCATGAGGGGTACAGGAAGACTTTGTTCCCCACTGACTACACCCATCTTTGGGAAGAGGTGTACCTTGGACATATCCCTGTCCAGTTAGTAGGTAAGCACACATACACAAGCCCACATAAGAATACCCCATTTTCTCTTAACCACACTACCATGTTAATGGAAAAGGCATGGACTCAATGGTTCCCCTTATTACTCCAGACCCCCAAAGTCCCTGCTATCAATGGTTGCAGTGGAAGCTCTTGTCTAGGGTCTCTCTGGGTTTTTTTCCCTTAAGTATTCAAGGAGGTAGTGGGAGCTTTCATTCCCAGAGGGGAATGGGAAACAAAATCCTTTCATGTAGAGCCATGGACATGAGAGTGAGGAATATGAATTCTGATAAAACTTTTTCTCTTAGTCTTCATTTCTTTAACTTACAACAATCAATTAAGAACTCTGCTCTTTCCTGTCTTCTCTCACTGCAGAAAGAGGCGGGTGGAGTAGGGATACTGCCTTGAGACAAAACTCTTTGTTCTTTTATTCTGCTCTGCAACAGGAAGGACGGCTGCACAGTCTTAACAGAGTTGGAAGGGACCCCGGAGGCTCTCTAGTCCAACCCCCTGCCCAGGCAGGAAACCCTACACCATTTCAGACAAATGATTTTCTTAAGAATTTCCAGTGTTGGAGCATTTACAACTTCTGCAGGCAAGTTGTTCCACTTATTAATTGTTCTAACAGTCAGGAAATTTGAACTTAGTTCAAATTCCTTAGTTCTAAGTTGCTTCTCTCCTTGATTAATTTCCACCCATTACTTCTTGTTCTACCCTCAGGCGCTTTGGAGCATAGGGTGACTCCCTCTTCTTTGTGGCAGCAGCGGGATATTGGAAGACTGCTATCATGTCTCCCCTAGTCCTTCTTTTCATCAGACTAGACATACCCAGTTTCAGGAACCATTTTTTTTTAATGTTTTAGCTTCCAGTTCCCTAATCATCTTTGTTGCTCTTCTCTGCACTCTTTCTAGAGTCTCCACATGCTTTTTTACATCGTGGTGACCAAAACTGAATGTAGTATCCCCAGTATGGTCTTATCAAAGCATTATAAAGTAGTATTAACACTTCACATGATCTTGATTCCATCCCTGTGTTTATGCAGCCAAGAACTGCATTGGCTTTTTTTTGGCAGCTGCTGCACACTGCTGGCTCATATCTAAATGGTTGTCTGCTAGGACTCCAAGGTCCCTCTCACAGTTCACTATTGAATTTCATTTTGTTAGATAGAGCCCAGTGTTCAAGTCTGTCAAGATCCTTCTGTATCTTGAGCTGTTGTGCCTCGTCCGCCCTCCTCTCCTCAGCCAGGCCCCTCCCATCTCCTGCTATCTGAGCCAGAGACTGATAGTGAAGAAGAATGGCCTGGCATGCCTCCAGCCCCCAGCCCTGGCACCATGCCCGGACAGAATGAGCAAACAAACCTCCCTCCTACAGCGTGTGAGCATGAAGCCAGCCACGAGCTAGAATTGCCGGCAGCAGAGCAGGAGGACGAAAAGATACAGTGGACAGATCCCCACTTCCGGAGAATGGAGAGGTGACGTCAGCAAAAGGAAGGGAGAGGCAGGCCTGGATAAGTGCTGAGTCGTGGAGCCACACCCCATGGCCTATATAAAGGATCTGCTTTTTGGCATTCCTTGAGTCAAGCGAAGTCTCATCTGGTTGCTTAAGTCACACCTTGGATTCCTGCCTGCCCTGAGAACTCTGACAGGAATTTGGCAAAGCTGCAGAGGCTTCGTGGCCACGCTTGATACAGACTTCCCAGACCCGGCTGTCAGAGGAGGAATGGGACATGACATGAGCCTATCTTCTGGAGTGTTATAGAAATCACCATGTAGTTTTGCCTCTACAGTATTAATTCTCCACCTGGCATCTTTTTTCAAAAGCTTTGGTGGCTTAGTTTCTACCCAAAGGTCTGGTGAGACTGGAACTGCATTATAAGCGGATGGGGAGGCAGATAAACACAACCAACATCTTTGGCCTATAGCAAAATCAGATTTATTTATCAATGTCTGGCCCAATTCCAATGTTTTAAGTATAATGTCCTTCTCTCAATTATTGCAAAGCCCCCGCCCTCTCCTCTGACCTACCCCATAGTGTAGCTTAGGAGTAGCATGTGTGGTGGTAGGATTTGGGGATGACCCAGGGACTCTTCTTCTGCGCATGTCCAAGATGGCCGTCTGACGAGGTCTCGGAGCGGGTGTTGAGGAGATGCCTGGTGTCCAGAAGCAGCGTTGGACGACCTAGCCGACTCGGCTCTGTTTTGGCCGGATGGATGATTTACTCAGCAGCCGCATGAGGGGTTTTTCGCCCTCAAGGAGCTTGCGGTTGCTGAGCGCCGGGCCAGGAACCGAGCCAGCGGAAAGGGCGGAAAGGGCGGCGAAATGGCAACGGCTCTGTTGGGGCGGGGCTGTGAGGCTGTGAGGCTCCGACCAGCATTCTCGGCGGAGATTCCCGGATTGCCGACTGCCGAGGCTGGTATTCTGCTGTAAATCGATCTGACCGACCCTGCCTGCCTGGCTGGATGGACGATCTGCTTGGCGACCATGGAAGAGCTTTGCCCTCGAGGTATTGGTGGTCGCCGAGTTCCAGGCCAGGAACAGTGCAGAGTCGGCGGAAACGGGTCGGTGAAATGGTGGCGGTTTCGGTGGGATGGGGCGGTGATGCCCGGCCTATCGTTCTGGCCTGTTTTCTGGCCCGCTTTTTGGCAGTGTTTATTCCAGCTTTGCCGGCCTTTTGGGGCGACGGTACCGACAGGATGGACGAGGGATGTTTTGAACTGTCCCTTAACTACTTGATCCAGGAAACCCGGCTTAACTTTGGCTTAAGCGATGGATTTTTCAGCATCCCGTCGAGGTCTCCCACAGGCCCTGTGGAGTGGAGGATGTCATCTGGGCCGTTGGGTTGTTTAGTAGACCGGCTATTTCTACATTGAGGGTCTGCAGAAGAGATTATGCTCTAGGACTGCTTTGAGAGCATTTATCCTGCTTTTGTCATCTTGTTTTATCATCTTATCTCCTGTGGGCTCCGCGTTTTCTGCCCTTAAAAATGACTGCTGTATTACCATCAGTGACATTGGACAAACTCTTTTATGCCCGATATGAGATATGAGATATTCTCCGTTGGAACTCCGTCGTCTGCGAGGTGCCCCTGCCTCGCAGAAATGGCCCTCTACGTTATCGGGGGCCTATCTTAATGACGGGTTTTGGGACCCAGAGAGATGGCATGCATCGAAGAAGAACCTTTGGGGGTTTTTTAATAGGTTTTTAAATAAGGGGTTTTTAAAGGGGGGGAGGGGAGTGACGGGTAGGGGGAGAAGCCCGTCGGGGAGGGTAAGTCCAGTCCCAGCGCCAGCTCATGGCATTTCTTTATCTGGTCCGAAGACAGGGGGGGAGGGGGGTGTTCCGAGCGTAGAGTGTTATCCCATCTGTACGGTAAGTGGGAGGGGCAGATATGGCGGAGGCAAGGGGCCATATTGTTCACTGGGAGCACGTGATCAATGTTCAAAAGCGATCACGTGCTCCGGCCCCTCAGTCCTTACTCGTTCCCCGGATGGTCAGGATCCTCAGAGATTGGGTCTTCGACTGATGTTATGCAATGCCCGGTCGGTGGCTAATAAGGCTCCCTTGATTTGTGACCTTATTCAGAGGGAGGTCGCGGACTTTATGGGCATTATGGAGACCTGGTTGGGCACAGAGGGGGGTGTACCCCTGGTTGAACTGTGTCCTCCAGGTTTCCGCGCATTCCATCAGCCGAGGGCCCAAGGTAGGGGTGGGGGGGTGGCGGTTGTGATTAAAGAAAGTCTAGAGCCGAGGGAGTCCACTGTGCCTCAGATAGCTGGTTGTGAATCCTTTCTTGTGAAGTGGGGCCATAGGAATCAGATGGGCTTGTTGATCGCGTACCTGGCTCCTTGCTGCGTGACTACAGCCCTCCCTGAGCTACTAGAGGTGCTTGCCGGGGTGGCGGTTGAGATTCCCAGACTTTTAGTCATGGGGGATTTCAACCTGCCATCGGCCGGCTTGTCATCAACGGTGGTTCAGGAGTTCCAGGCTTCCATGACGGCCTTGGACCTGATTCAAGTAACTGATGGCCCCACACACACTGGGGGAGGCACACTAGATTTGATTTTTATCTCTGGACAGTGGTTTAATGATCTGGAAGTAGGCGATTTAGTGATAGAACCGGTGTCATGGTCAGATCATTTTCTCCTTCGCCTAGACTTTCAGACCGCCGCCCACCATCGCAGGGAGACGGAGCCAATGCGTTGGTTCCGTCCCAGGTGCCTGATGGACCCTGAGAGGTTCCGGACGGAGCTTGGGCCATTTCCTGAGGATCTTGCCCACGGCAGGACTGAAGAACTAGTCGCAGCCTGGGAACGGGCCGCGGCTGGGGCTTTGGACCGTGTCGTGCCTTTGCGGCCTCTGACCCGGCGTAGATCTCAACTGGCTCCTTGGTTCTCCGAGGAGCTGAGGGAGATGAAACGCCGGAGAAGACGCCTAGAGAGCACCTGGAGGTCTAGTCGTTCCGAGGCTGATCGGACACTAGTGAGGTCTTTTACCAGGACCTATCTAGTGGCAATGAGGGAGGCGAAACGTTCTTACGTTTCCACCCTCATTGCATCGGCAGATAACCGCCCGGCCGCCCTGTTTCGGGTGGTCCGGTCCCTCCTTCATCAGGGGGGACGGGATGACCCCTTACAGGGACGTGCCGACGAGTTTAATGGTTATCTATACGATAAAATCGTTCAGCTTCGGGATAGTCTGGACCAAAATTGCGATGATCCAAGCGTGATGACAGAGCCTCGTCTTGTTGAGGTTATTTGGGATGAGTTTGATTCTGTGGCTCTCGAGGACGTGGACAGGTTGCTGGGGAGGTTACATGCAACCACATGTTTACTGGACCCGTGTCCCTCCTGGTTAGTACTGGCTACTCAGGAGGTGACACGAGGCTGGCTCCAGGGAATTATAAATGCTTCTTTGGTGGAAGGGGTTTTCCCCGCCGCCTTGAAAGAGGCGGTGGTGAAACCCCTCCTCAAGAAGCCTTCCCTGGACCCAGCTATTTTGGGGAATTACCGTCCAGTCTCCAACCTTCGCTTTGTGGCGAAGGTTGTAGAGAGTGTGGTTGCATGGCAGCTTCCCCAGTACCTGGATGAAGCCGTCTATCTAGACCCGTTCCAGTCCGGCTTCCGGCCCGGTCATAGTACAGAGACAGCTTTGGTCGCGTTGGTGGATGACCTCTGGAGGGCCAGGGATAGGGGTTGTTCCTCTGCCCTGGTCCTATTAGATCTCTCAGCGGCTTTCGATACCATCGACCATGGTATCTTGCTGCACCGGTTGGAGGGGTTGGGAGTGGGAGGCACCGTTTATCGGTGGTTCTCCTCCTATCTCTCCGACCGGTCGCAGACGGTGTTGACAGGGGGGCAGAGATCGACCGCGAGGTGCCTCACTTGTGGGGTGCCGCAGGGGTCGATTCTCTCGCCTCTCCTGTTCAACATCTATATGAAGCCGTTGGGTGAGGTCATCAGTGGTTTCGGGGTGAGTTACCATCTGTACGTTGATGATACACAGCTGTACTTTTCCACCCCGGACCATCCCAACGAAGCTGTCGAAGTGCTGTCCCGGTGTCTGGAAGCCGTACGGGTCTGGATGGGGAGAAACAGACTCAAGCTCAATCCCTCCAAGACGGAGTGGCTGTGGATGCCGGCACCCCGGTACAGCCAGCTGCAACCGCAGCTGGCTGTCGGGGGCGAGTTATTGGCCCCAATGGAAAGGGTGCGCAACTTGGGCGTCCCCCTGGATGGGCGGCTGTCCTTTGACGATCATTTGGCGGCCGTCTCCAGGAGGGCTTTTTACCAAGTACGCTTGGTTCGCCAGTTGCGCCCCTTCCTTGACCGGGATGCCTTATGCATGGTCACTCATGCTCTTGTCACTTCCCGTTTGGATTATTGAAATGCTCTGTACATGGGGCTGCCCTTGAAGTGCACCCGGAGGCTGCAGCTAGTCCAGAATGCAGCTGCGCGGGTAATAGTGGGAGCAACTCGTTGCTCCCATATAACACCGATCCTGCGCGGCTTGCACTGGCTTCCTGTGGTCTTTCGGGTGCGCTTTAAGATTTTGGTTACCACCTTCAAAGCGCTCCATGGCTTAGGGCCCGGGTACTTATGGGACCGCCTGCTGCTACCGAATGCCTCCCACCGACCCGTACGCTCACACAGAGAGGGTCTTCTCAGGGTGCCATCCGCAAACAATGTCGGCTGGCGGCCCCCAGGGGTAGGGCCTTCTTTGTGGAAGCTTCTACGCTCTGGAACGAACTTCCCCCTGGATTGCGTCAATTACCTGATCTTCGGACCTTTCGCCGTGAGCTGAAAACACATCTATTTATACAAGCGGGACTGGCTTAATATTTTTAAATAATTTTTAAATTTTTTAAATCTTTTAACCGGGGTTTTATTATTTTAGGGTTGTAATTTTAAATTTTAAATTTTTAATTGGCCATTTTCTAATATGCTTGGTTTTAAATTGTTGTTTTAATTGTATATTTCTTATGTTTTTATCTTTGGCTGTACACCGCCCTGAGTCCCTAGGGAGACGGGCGGTATAAAAATTTAATAAATAAAAAAATAAATAAATAAAATAAATAAATAAATTGTCCCCATCTGGAAATAAGGCAGCATTGGCGGGAGAGAACTTGTTCCAGTTCCTCCTTGCCTATTATCTCCGAGGACCCCAACCCTGGACCTTAATCTTTTCCTGCTCTTTGCTATTTTCAACATTCCCAGAACCTTCTTCAGGAGTAAGAGAAGTTAAATGGTCATACTTATAACATTTGGAATTGTTGGGCACAGTTCTGCCACTCAGCAGGCCACTGGCAAGCAATAACCCAAGCCATAGAAACCCCATGTCAATTTAAAATGAACCTTTCCCAACTATAGGGATTACCACGTCAGGAAGATGGATGGGAGTTCATGTGATTTGGGAAGGCTCAAGGTCAGTTTTGGGTTTTCCACAAAGCCAAGTCTCATTTGCTAATATAGTACCCACAGTCCCAGAATTCCTAAGATACTATAAAGGACCCACTCCCAAGGTTCTTCAAACATCAGTATCTCCAGGGGATTCACTCTGTCCCTGGTTGCAGCCTATGTTTTTAGGTACAGCACTTGTCTCTTTAGACTAGGGGTGATTCCAGAAAAACAAGTGTCCTACACAGCAGATCACAATTAGTACAATCAAACTTACTATAGCCAAAACTACTGCTGCTATAGCTACATATGTTCGGACTATCATTTCCAAAAATATATTTAATCTTCCCACGCTGTTTTCCTCATCCAAATTCTTCAACCGTACGTAGAGGGTCAGCTTCCAGAGTGACACCAGTAAGGCTTCTTCTGCCCCGTACGTTGCCTACCTGTTGCCGGTAGGGCAGTTATAGGGGGCGCTTCTTTAAGTGCACCACTAAAGGACGACTTTTGTCTTGTTCTTCTTCCCATTATTCATCAATTGCAGGCTTAATTGGAGTGCAGTGAATCCAGGACTTGGATTCCAACACTTTTACTGCAAGTGGAGAACATATAACCACAATACACGGTCCTTTCCACTTAGGTTTCAAGTTTTCCCTTTTCTAGTGTTTTACCCTTATTCTGTCTCCTACGCGGATATTATGACTGGGAGTAGTCAAAAAAAGTGGACTGAGGGACACACAATATTGTTGGATTTCTTATATTTGCTTTTTCAGTTCCCCCACCATTTGACACAGCTATGTGGTCCCTATCTGGCTTAAGTCCCCCATGTGATTTTTCAAACTACTACTGGTTCCTTTTCCAAGTTCTGGACCTACTTGACAGTGCAGCTGCCAGCAATTCAGCCTTTCGTTGCATCCTATCATCTTTCTTCTTTTCTTCCATATTCTCTCTATTCACGTAGACTTTTCGTGTAATTTCCATCAACTGACTCATAGTCATGCCCAATGCCCCTTCCTGTTTCTGAGGCTTCTTTTTACTATCGGGGCACTTTGTGATATGAAGGGCATTGCTAATATATGGGCATTTTCAGGACTCTCATCAGTCTCTTATGATCATTAAAGAGGGCTTGGATATCTCACTGGTGGTTTCTCTGCCTGTTCTAAGGCCTGGAGGATCAATCCCTGATAATGGTTACAAGGGATTGAATATTTCTTAAAATGCCAGCCTTTAAGTATTTGGTTATATAATCCTGAATTGTTCGTGCAAGGGGTGAAAGTAACTCCTCTGCCTGAGATGAATAGGCTTTGCCAGGGGCTTTACTTGAATGACTAAGGGTGCATGGTAGGCTACGTGGCCTGAGGGATTATCTTCTGCCCATTTTCCTGGACTTCAAATTCCTGCCAGGTATTGAGGACCTGAACCTCATGGGCTACCATTACACCCCACATCTCATCTGGGGGGTGTTTCATTATTAGTGCCATGCGGTTCTCACTAAAGGATAAGGTTGCTCCCATTTATGGAGCATCTCGGGGGCTTTAAGAAAGGGTGGCTGTTCACAGAGCCATCAACTCCGTATACATTTATAACATCTTTAGAACAGAGAGCCAATAACTGAGTACTTACAGACCTAGAGGCTCCTGTATCCACTAAAAAGGTCACCTTATTGACCCCTATATTCATTTGGACCAAGGGTTCGGGGGGTGGGGGCTTGACTTGAACCCGGTCCCCTTCAGTCCTCAGACCACGGTTCTGCTGCTGCCAGACCTATGGCTTCTATCTCTCCTTGAAATTGGCCTCGCCCCCCTCTGGGATCCACATGGCCAAAGTATCCTCCCTCTCCATAATTTCCACTAAAAGTTCTCTTGAACTTATTCAAGATACAATGAAGAAGTGTCTTGGGGACACTTCCTCCCCCAACCATTTCTAAGACACTGCCACTGACCTGCAGTCCTGGACGTTCCGACAGTCACTAACAGGAATTGCAGTGGCTTAACTGTCCCACACAATTCTAGGGTTTCCTTAGGATATGCCAATCCCGAATCCAGGGGAGTGATCAGGCCCCCTCTTCCACTCTCAAAGGAGTGGGTCTACAAAAACAATACTTGCCTGCAGGCGTCTTCCTTTTCAGCTGGCGTGGTTTTGTGGTTACCTTTGATTCCGGACAGGTTCTTGGATCAGCAGGATGTCCAACAAATACCCCCTCGGGGCCGTCTGCCTCCTTCCGGATAAATCATCCGTGGCACCTGAAGGTTCAGCAAGACGGCACCTACCAGGCACCGGCTGGTCCGTGCTGCCCTCAGCAACAAATTGCTTTGGATTCCCGGCCAATGCACCAGAAATGTTGCAGGAAATAACGAGTCCCAAAATCTCAGAAGCAAAGGTAGTTTTATTTTGTCTGCGCAAACAAAATAGATCCAGATTGATATGGCCAAAGCCAAACCTGGACAATTTTCTTAAGGACAAACAAGCATTCTTATACTCGGAAAAACACGGAAACATATATCATAAGGGCATCATCTCAGTCTAGATCAATTATTGGTTCATATAGATGTGGGGAAAAAAGCAGTTTAGACATCTTGCTCCCCCCACCCTTCTTCTGACAGGAAGCTAGCATTTCCTGCTTTGTTTCTTACTTTGCAGCATAGTAAGTGGTTACAGCATGTGTGGTTACTTCAATACTGATATAATGTGTTACTTCGATACTGAAATCGTGGTTTGCCCTTTTAACATTGTTCTTCACCTCTTTCTGTTATCTACAGAACAATCTGTTTTTGCTTTTTTTGGGGAGGTTCTGCCTTAGAAGGGCCACTGCTGCTAGCTAAGGCCCACCCTAGCTCTGGGGATAAAAGGCAGGGGGCGGAGATGAATAGATGTGGCAGACAACTATTCATCTTCTGGCTGGCCAGCCTTGTTACCCTGTGAGAGGAACTTTTTGCCAGGGCTGCCAGCACTCCTAATAAAGGAATCTTTTGAGTTCACATCAAAGTGTGGTGTTTGGGGAGCTGGGTCAGAACGCTCTTTCTCTCTACTGCCTGTTCTACTGCCTTCCTTGCCATTTTTCTCTTTAGTGGACCAACTGTTTCCTTTACTTTTTTCTTGTTATTTATGTTAAATGTAGCTTTTTTAATTACCTTTGACTTTTGTTGCAAGTCTTTCTGAGCCTTTGCTTTCCTGACTTGGTCTTTGCAGATTCTGGCTACCTGCTGATATTCTGACTTACCATATTTTTCGGAGTATAAGATGCTCCTGAGTATAAGACACATTTTATTTTGGGGGGGGAGGAAAATAAGAAAAAAAAATCTGTTTGAGAGGCTGTATTTGCAGCCTCCAAAAGCTCCATTTGCAAAGGAGCTTCTCTTTGCAAAGGCAGCCTCTCAAACGGACCTCTTGGAGGCTGTTTGGGAGGCTGCATTTGAAGCCTCCAAAAGCTCCAAAAGGGTGGGGGCTGGTGGATGGGCGGGGGTACATTCTGTGTATAAGATGCACCCAAATTTCCACCCTCTTTTGGGGGGGGGGGTAAAGGGCATCTTCTATGTAATATCTTATAGGTAATTATGTGTCCCTCTTTCCGGTTTTTGCACTTACCTTTTTTGTCTTTTAGTTTATCAGCGATAAACTGCAACCATACTGGTTTCTTCTTGGATTTCTTGTTTTTCTTTTTTTAGTGATATTGTGTTGGACTGGGCTTTTAGGATCATATTTTTCAGTGTTTCCCATGCTTCTTATTTCCCCTTTAGGATTTTTATCCATGAAATTTTACTTAGGCTCAGAGTTTGTTAAAATTAGCTCTTTTGAAGTTTAAGACACTGGTTGAATTATATTCTGTTGCTTGTGTTTGCATTATATTGAATTCCAGTATCACATCACTCACCCAAGGTTCTGGCAACTCCCTCAACCACTTCTTGATTAGTAAGAATTGGGTCCAGTATAGTTTTTTTTTTCTAGTTCCCTCCTCTATCTTTTGGATGACAAAATTTTCAGCTAAGTTGGTTAGGAATCTGTTCAATCTCCCACTTGCTGCAGCTTGTCTCCGAGTCGATATCAGGATATAGTATCTCATTACTACTGTGGTACGTTTCCTACATACATTTGTTAATTGATTAGCAAAGAATTCACCTATTTTTTCTGCTTGGTTAGGTGTATACGCCTATAGCAATAGTCCCCCCCTTTTATATTGACCCATATGGATTCTAGGTTTTCATCCTTGGTTTTGTTATTTCTATAGAGATGTAATCTTTTATTTATTTATTTATTATTTAAATTTTTATACCGCCCTTCTCTGAGGACTCAGGGCGGTGTTATATACAGTATAATGCAACTCCATCTCTTTTGTTAGTTCTGTGTAATGGTGATTTAATAGTGGCTGCTGCAACAATACTACCACTACACAGCAGTGCAGTACATTGGTTTTCCTCTCCAGGATTCAGTTTAATCATTTTTTTTATCAGTCCCCTTGTGCCAGCACTTGTTTATCCAATTAACGTGGTATGTTATTGGGACAATTTCCTCTGCTGATACCATTCCTTGACTTGATAAAACATCCAGGTCCCTGGTTTTTCAATAAGCTGTTACTTGCTTTTGAATATTTTTGTGGTTTCTCATTTTAGTTTTCAGATTCATATTTTCTTCATGATTCACAGGAGATATATATATTTAATTCACATTATATGATGAATATTCATTGTGAATGCAGATATTTTAATGCAGTTTTTAGTACTAAGCTACTGAGGAACAAAGTGACTATTTTTTCATCCTGAAGAGTGTGGGTGTTATAAATTTTGTATTCGGAACAAATGACAGGCATTGGTTTTGCCACCTATTTCAACACCCAACACCGGAAGTGTTAGTGTTCAGTTTCTGAACTGAAATTATCATGAGTGCATTCATTCAAATTCTATATGAGATTTCTTTAGAAGCAAAATATTCCTTTCTAGTTACAAATCTGAATCTTTTGACTCATCCGTACCTTACTCATCACTCCTAACTCCTCCCTCACCTAGTTGCTCACAGGGGAAGGAGATTCAGTTGCAGCTGGCACCATAATCTGAGGCGAACTGCTTGATATGATTTAGGATCAACATTTTAAAAAATGAAGGAACCTATACCTATCTTGTAGGTTCTCTGTTTTTGGATAACCCCCTCCAAAAAGGGGTTAAAAATCTTTTTTAACTTAAGCAAAAATCTTTAATCTTTTTAATCCAAAAAGATTAAAAAAATAATTATGTTGAAAAGGTCCTGACATTTGAGAATGTGAAAATATTCTTTTGAATTCCAAGGCTTAACAAGAGTGAACAAGAACAGTCTAAGGTAGTTATGCCACACTACAGAGGTAATGGACATGTCAATAGAGTTCTTCCATTCTTCCTTTGGAAAGGAACCAGAATAAAATAGTATACAAACTTTATTTTTCAAAAAAAAAAAAAAAAAGTTAACCTGTGCAACATAGGCAAATTTTCAAAAACCTAGTTGAGCGTAAGGTTCATATTTCATATTTGACCGAGTGTGTTCCAAGCTTACTGGCATTATGAAGCAAAAGTTATCAAGAAAACATTTGGGATCTGACAGCAGAAACATTTTTATTCTGTTACAAAGGCAGTAGTTTTCTCCCTTTGAACATCAAAGAATCTTAAATATTCACACAAGGATAGATTTATTTATTCAAATTTATTTGCTGTCAGTTTTGCGGTTCAGGCAACTCTTAATGTTAAAAGCGTAACAATAAGTTATAAAAGTGGTATTTTTTAATTTTGCATTTTAAAATGAATAATTTTCACATTCTCAAACATCAGGACCTCTTCAGTCTTGTATTCCACACTGTGGAACAGCTATCGTACTACTATTAGTTAGCTAAAGTATTAAAATTTAGATTGTTTTGACCATCTAGTCTTTTTACAGCTGTGACAGTGATTTAGTTCTGACATGAATGAATGAACCCAGCTTAATATAAGTACTATAAATCCCCATGTACTATAAATCTGAATTGGCAGAGCTATACTTTCTCTTTCCTCAAATACAAGTCATTCACTAGGGCAATCAAAGCACTTTTTATTTCAAAGCTGCTTTTATGGATTAAAAACCTACTGTTTCAGAATTAAAAACTAAGGAACAGATCTTCATTTATAATTTTGTCCCTTAGCACACAAATTTTTCTAATTTTTACTGCAGTACAACAGTCACCATGTGACTTCTGGCAGAAGCATCATTTTATAGTTTGATTATGAAATTTGCTATTTTGAAATTCAAGATCTCAGCAGCTCTAACTAGCATGGCCAATGGTGAACAATAAAAGATCCTAGAGTCAGACATGTTGGCCATTCTTATTCTGTAGCTATGAATGCACAGAAGACTGCCTGGACTATTGCTGAAGTCATGCTTTGCTACTTATTCCAATGGTAACATTTTTTTTTTTGCATATGCATGTGCATGCCCTGACAACCTGGGAAAACCTTCAAGGTGGCTACACGAAACTTTAGGAGGATATAACCACCTTAATAGTTCTGAGACCGGCATTGTCATGAATAAAAAAATTCTCACCAAAAAATTTGCAGTCATACCCCACAGTTTGAACTATGAATGGCAGTGATCCATAGAAGATACTGTTGCACAAAAAATAGTTTATGATGCCAGTTCAGATTAAAGTTTAGATTGTTTCCCTATGCAGGATCAGATGCTTTAGATGTGTTGAGTACAAAAATGTTTTTTTATCATATTCTCGAAATCTAACAGTGTGATTACTTTTGCCATGGCAGTCTTGCAGCTACATTGAATTCACTGTAAAGTGGATTGCATCATGTCTGTGTAAACATTGTGTAGTGGTCTACATGTAATAAAATGAACTGAGCTTTTTAAAAAGATGAATATGAGAAATATTTTAAAATAATTGTCATTTTACTTCATTTCAAAAGCACCTTAATCTGAAATATTTCAGTGTTCTGAGTACCTGTTTATTCATCTTTTCCTGATGAATATAACAATGCTTTCATTAGAATTATGTTATTAAACAAAGAGGGACTTCTGCATATATTTTACTCATAGTTCAATCTGATGACTTCAATTAGCAAGATCCAATAATTGTTAATATAATTAACAGTGATGAATTGAGGGAAAGCCTTTAAGAAATTTGTGAATATTATATTAATTTATCCAGGTTAAAAAAGTAAAATGTTTTAATTCTCAGATTCAAATGCAACACCACTGGGTATTAGCATTCAATCAATATATTATTAAGATTAGTACACAAAATCTTGTAATGTTCATCTTTTTATTGAATATTCAGGTAAATATTTCACATTAATACAGGCTACATAAAGTAGAGCCACTATACGACATGAAATTTACTCAACATTTTCCTTTTAAGTATGTAAACAATTATACATGTATTTACCACCCTAAAAGGTTGAAATCATGTAATCACCTAGTTCTCTGTTGCATACAAGTAGCATTCAGTAGTGTTTAGCCAAAAGCACTAGCTTTATCCGATTTGAGTTCAAAATGGCTAAACTAACTGGAGAACAGAATCAGCTGAATAGGTAACTCATTTTGTTCTTATAACAATGGGCTAACAAGTTTCCCTTGTAACAGCCCACAGTGGAAAAAATAGTTTAGTTAGGCACATTAAAAAAAATCCCAAGTTCTTCCAAGGTCAGAGACTTCTCCAAACAAAGTTTTAAAAAAAGTAAAAGGAAAGGAAATATAGGCCCTCCTAGATTAGTTGACATATTTGAGGTGCATGTTTCCAATGTGAGGTGCCCAAGTACCAGGCCAAATCTACAATGGGAAAAACAACATAAAACAAGAGTATTAATTTCATGGAATACTTGGAACAACACTGCAAAGAACTAAAGAAAATTACAATTAGAAGATCCCAAACCTAAGCACCTAGCTTAATTAAGCTTGATTCCAATTCAAAACTCCAAGGAAATGCTATGAATACAGTGTAGTTAATATTTAAGACATTTGAAAAAGTAGAACACAGCCTATTTCTTGGCAAGATAGAACAGTGTGGGATAGATACCACACCAACAGATAGATCTGCAGTTGGCTGATCAACTGCACTCAGCATGTGGTTCTCAAAGAAAAAAATATCTAAATGTAGGGAAGCATGCAGTTGGAATTCTCAAGGTTCTGTCAGGCCCAGTACACTTTTAACATTTTCATAAATGATCTAGATGAAGGAACAGAAGGGGAACTCATCAAATTGCATATGACATAAAGCTGGGGGAACTGTTAACACTCTGGAAGATCAACTCAAGATTCAGAAGGATCTTGAAAGACTTACATATTGGGCCTTATCCAACAAGATGCAACTCAGTGGCAAGGTAAGTAAGGTCACTTTTCACTTAGGCAGGAAAAACCAAGGTACAGGATAAGACAGCACCTGGCTTAACGGTAGAGCCTATGAGAGGGATGTCCTGTGTCCTGATGCAGCACTGCTTAAGTATGAGTGTGCTGCAGCTGTCAAAAAAGCTAATGCAGTTCTAGGCTGTGTCAACAGAGGGATAACATCAAGATCACGGAAGGTGATAGTACCACTCTATTTCACATTGGTGGGGCCATACTTGGAGTTTCGCATCCCGATCTGGTCAGCACAATATAAAAAAGGTACTGAGGCCCTAGAAAAAGTGCGGAGAAGAGCAAAAAAGATGATAAAGGGTCTGGAGGATAAATCCTATGAGAAATGGTTAAAGGAACTAGGTATTTTTAGCTTAATGAAGGCAAGGCTGAGGGAAGACATGATAACAGCCTTCCAATTGAACAGCTGCAACAGGAAAGAGGGTTGATTAATTCTCTACAGCACTTGAGAGTAGGACAAGAAGCAATGAGTGAAAGTTTGTCAAGGAAGAACCAATTTGGAAATTTGAAGGAATTTCCTGAAAATAAGAACTATTACGCAGAACAGCTTACCTTCCAAAGTTTTGAGTGCTCACTTGCTAGAGGCTTTCAAGAAAAAATTGGACAACCATTTGCCCGAGATGGTTTGAGAACTCCTACCTTGGGCAGGAGGTTGGATTAGAAGACTTCCAACCCTCTGTTACTATGGAAAGTGACTAGATTTTAGAAATCTAATCATCATAAAGTAATATTTCACTTTTAAGTAGTTCCTACCAGCTGTTACGCTTTAGTATGACTTCATTTTAAAAGTAATTTATCAGTTTATCATTTATAAATTATAAAATAATTTATAAATTATTTATCAGTAATTTATCCAGAAATCTAATTTGAATGATCACATTGGAATGATCTAAGCTATATGTGCACGCAGGCACATGCACGTCTTTGAGTCAGGTTTGATTCTTAGTGACTACCTAGACCAATCAGAACTGGTTTGGCAATGCCTGCTTCCTAAGTTTGACAGAGAGGGACTGCTGCAAGGGCATCAAGCTGGAATTGTCTATAACACGGATAGTCAACCTTTTTTATACCTACTGTCCACTTTTGTATCTCTGTTAGTAATAAAATTTTCTAACCGCCCACCAGTTCATGCTCACTCTCACAAATCTAACTGCTTACTGACCAGTGCGACTGCAAACAAAAGAGCCTGCACCGTGTATTGTCATCTGCGCATGCCTCTCGCACATCGTGGATTGGATTTGGGGGGGGGGGAGGAGGCACCAGCTACCAGTTCTGCTTGTCTGTTACAGCTGGGTGGTATGGAGGGAGATGTGCGAGCTATTCTGGGACGTGGCTCTTTTGTTTGCGGTCGCACTATAGCACCATTTGGTTTCACTTATGTAACGGGAACTAAACTTATGCGTGGGCGATACAAATAGTATATTTTCAGAAATTTAAATTGTCACGGAGAATTTTATGAAAACCTAATGAAAATGTTTTTAAATAATGCTATGAAATTTTTTTAAAAAGTCAATTAAATTAAAAAAAAGGAAAGTGCTTCAGTATCGGACAAAACCCCTACCGCCCACCATGAAAGCTGGAACGCCCACTAGTGGGCGGTAGGGACCAGGTTGACTACCACTGGTCTATAAAGTCTCTCAGTTTCTTATCTCATAGGCTCACATTTAATTTGTACTAATTTGCATGAGCTTGGAAAACAGAAATAATCTCTGCTCTCATGTTCAATTTTATTATTTCAGACAAAAGTTTGAACTTAAAAGATGATTACTGCACCTGCTGAGCATCAGTACATTCTGCTGAATTTTGAACAACCTTTATCATGGGATTCCATGCTGGATCTGGAGTATGGAGTCCATTGAAAAGAGGACCACCTGGTCCATCAGCAAGCTGAGGATGAGAGGGTATTATAGTGCCTCCATACATGGAAATTGGTAGGCCCTGGAACAGGAAAGGAGTAATAATTTACATCTAGCAGGACAGAACCTGGCCTACAATTGTTTATAAGTAGTAAGTAAAGATAAAAAGATAGAAGCTTATTCCAAAGCATTTTCTATTTGTTGCAATACAACAGAATGAGACAATGGAAGAAGTCTATAACATTCTAAAAGGTTAGGAAACATTCAAAAAGGCATAAGAGTATTCCCCAGATTTTCATACAATTTAAAGATACATTTTAAACCTGTTTCGGATGGAGATGCATTTTTCATATAGGGCCAATTTATTTTCATTTATGTGAAACTAATATAACTCAATAAAGTCCTGTTTATTTGTCTGATCCCCAAATTCCTTCCTTTAATCTAAGGTTCCAAAGCTTCCTTTGTAACTTATATTTTATTTCTAATAATAATTTAAACAGATTCTGGAGAATTGCAGCACTTTTGGGAACAGGACAGCAATGAATGGTCATTACTCATCAGTACATTCTTAGATACACACCTATTTTTCTGAGCATCCTTGCCCACTTTGGATTTGAATATTGTCTTTTCTTAGAATTAACTCATATATCACTGAAAACTGATTGCCCGTTTAAACTTGATTTAATAGCAACTATTCTGAGTGAAACAGAATAATACTGTTAAGTATAATTACTGGAGAAAAAGTTTAAAATTTATTTAGGTAATTGTGCAAGGATTTTGAAACTTTCAAATCAAGTGTCCGAGATAGAAAATTTCAATGAAAATACTCTCGCAAGAAGTATGGAAATGAAATGAAACTTATTAACTCTACTGTAGAAATTTTGTAGAAAATGCAGCATGTATGTGAGAAAATGTACATTAAAATACATTGAAAAATACACTAAAATGTACTTTAGAGAAATCCACAAAACTGTTTGGCATAGGCTGCTGGAAAATATTTGAGGGAGCCACTATTCCAGAATCATCTCTCTCCATTGGTTGATGTTGGGAAAAAGTGCCTGGATCAGAGAGTTGCTGATGCACTGCGTGATTTCCCATTACAGGCTGGGACCAACTGGATAGGCCTTCTAAAAAGACAAAAAAAGCACTTATTAAAAATTGGACAAAAGCCTGGAAAATCCTTTTATGTAATCTTATTATGAAAATAGAAATGTCACTTTTTCCAGTCTTTGCCCAGAGAATTTCATACTAGCAGCTAAAAACAGCTTGATTTTGCTAAAGCAACGCAGTAATCTTTTCTGCCAAGGAGCACATATGCTATTTAAGAGACATAGTAATTTGTCTCTTTCATGAAAATGTTTGCAATAGTCAAGAAAAAAAAAATCCAGCTACCAACAGATAGATCTTTCTTCATCTTACTTTATTGCACCTCAAAGAAACAATGTCTTCCTTCTTTTTCCATATCTAAAAATTCAAAATGTGGTTTTCCTTCCATCCCCCAAAGTATTTTTCCTTGTGTCATCTTCAGTTGTGTGCTAACTTAAATAAGCGTACAATTATATTTCTTCATCCACCTCAGCAACTCTTTTTCTGAGGAGCACTCCTCTATTCTCTTATGGGATATTTTTACCACCTTTTTATACTTGGGAAGAGATGGTGCAAGTGAATATGATCAAACCCTGAAAGATGATTAACATCTTTACTGTATCTTAGTTACAGAAAAAGCTAAAAATCCTCAGGATATTTTTGGTTCTCTATGTATAAATAGTCCTCAACTTACAACACTTCATTCTGTGACTGTTCAAAATTTACAACGGCACTGAAAAAAGTGACTTATGTCCATTTTTCACACTTGCAATAATTGTGGCATCCCCATAATCATGTGATCAAAATTCAGGTGCTTGGCAACTGACTCATATTTAAGATGCTTGCAGTGTCCCAGGATTATGTAATTGCCTTCGGCAACATTCTTTTTTAAATATTTTTTTTCAATTTTATACTTTTATTAGTTTATAGTATAAAATACAAAAATACAAAAACAAACAATAGGAAAAATAGGAGAGGGAAAAGGAAAGGAAGAGAATAGAAAAGAAGGGAAAAGTAAGAAAAAGCATTGACTTCTGACTCCCTCTGCTGCAGTAAAATAAGATAGTAAAATCAAAACTCAACTTTTTACTTTTACATAATAATATCTATATCAACAAACCTGTCTAATCGGTAAACCTAAAACCAAAGTTTAATTTTTTCCACCTCAAGCACAAAGTCCAGAAGCGGTTTCCAAGTAGAAACAAAGAAGTCAATTTAACCCTCTCAGCTAACTCCATTTATAGTCATTAGTCTATTGTGGGGATCAAAGTGTCCCTCCATTTTCGTGCCTTTGGCAACATTCTGTCAAGCAAAGTGAATGTGGAAGCCCAATTTACTTAACAACCTTGTTACTAGCAACAACTGAACAACTGAACAACTATGACAAGAAAGATCAGAAAATGGGACAAAACTCACTTAAAAAATATCTTACTTAGCAACAGAAATTTTGGGCTCAATTTTGATTGTAAGTTGAGGACTACTTGTATAGGTCTCCAAATTAGCTTTCTCGTCCTCTGAAATATGATCTCACCTGAAACATTGTTAACGCCAAATGACCAGATGCCACTGTGTCCTACAGGAGCTGTGAAGTTGCTTCCCAGGGGCGTAGGGGTTACAGAACCTCCTTGCCTAATTCTAGCAAGTCGTTCTGTTCCAATAGGTGGTGGCACCTTTCGATCTTGACTTGTGCTCCCTGATTTTGGCTGTCCCAGATTAGAAGGTGCAGATACAGCTGAAAGAGGAGAAGATGATCCCGAGGAAACTGATGGAATAGGTGATTCACCTGATGGAAAAATAGTTCTTTTGCTTTATTAAATATGAAGGCTTATCTAGAATATTTAATTTTCTCCTTATGGGAAAGATATGTATTTTATAACTGTTGCTAGTACTGAAGCATTTTGAAAGAAATGAGAAAAACCCTTTTAATTCTGATTTAGAAGACATAAGGATAAGCTGTTTAATGGATGGAACAGGTCTCCACAGTGCAATTTATTGTTAAACTAGCTTTTATTATGCAATAAAGTTGTAAGAATTATTTCAGGGGTTATGCTTTTATGTTTTGATTTAATTTCAATGCCAGTAGCAGATGGGGCTGTAGACTAAGCTAGCACAGATGCCCCTCCTCTTCACCAATTCTTTACGATTGTGCATGGTAATATCAGATTTTAACCCCTCCTTTTCTTGTAATTGGTCAGTGAATAATAACTGAGCAAAACAGGAGAATAAGGAAGAGGTGGTTGACAAGCCAAAGATTGCTTCAGATTCACGTTATTATATCTTTAATTATACATTCTTCAATGACAAGAATATCTGAAGTGTGTTGATACTTGAGATTCAGTTCATAGGTTCAATGTATAACTTTAAGATTAAGTTTCCTCCAGTAGTAACTTCCAAATTTGAAGGAAAAATCCATAGAATTGCCCATTGCTTTTAATTTTTAAAGCTTTAATTATCCTGCAAAAAAAGGATAATTTAAGTAAACATACCCTTTATTTTTTTCAAACACAATATTTGAATAAATGACTTACTTTATTCAAATATTGTCTTTGAAAGAATAAAGGATATATTTAAATTATCCTTTTTTGCAGGATAATTAAAGCTTTAAAAACTAAAAGTGATGTGCAATTCTATGGATTTTTCCTTCAAATGTATAATTTACTATTAGAATAACCAATATGAGAAAAGTAATGCACTACCCCTTATTTTACTGCAGAGAAGGGTTTAGTACTACAAATTGTGTATGACAGAAAATACTAAGGGGAAAACCTGAAACTATCCTTAATTTTAGCCCTTCAATCTCATGCACAGTTCAGATTTAAGGATAACAGTTTAATTCTATTTAGAAATCTCTCTTTTAGCTGCCAGTTTCCCTCATCAATCAAACAAAATCACACAACAAGCAAAAAGGCTATATGAACAGGCTATATAAGAACTCATAGGCTGAATTAGACAAACCATCAAAGCTCCTACATGAATTTGTAGCACTTGTCCAAGGATGGGGAGAAAAATGTTGCCTGTTAAAACTGGGAGTCCCAACAGGTCCTTGAAGATAAACCCGTGCTCCTTGAATGTTTGCAGAAAAACCTGCCATAGGTGTTGAAGAAGAATTTGAGGGATTGCTGGATGGATCTAAAGAAAGGAAATCTAAAATTAGTTCAAGTATATTTGAGAAAAGAAATCCAGAGATCAAGAATACATTATCTGTTGTATACCTTACATGAAGTTCAGGAAAAAAATATTCAGAGAACACAACACAAATCTTGGGACAATGAGATGGGTGGCATACAAATTTAATCTCTCTCACTGAAATTTAATTTAATTAATTAAAGAGCTTTTAGAAAGATATTTAAGAAGCATCCTGCTCTGAATTGTTTATTACCAAAATACTATATCCTTCATAGCTACATTTAAGATAGAAAAAGAAATATATGTATATAATACAAAACTATACATGGCAAGCTAAAATACAAAAAATAAACTGGCATTATCAAGTTTGCAGTCAAAATTTTAAAATAACCATTGATCTTGAGAAGACAGATATATGCAACTTGCAATTTTAATTTTTATTCACAGTTGGACAGCAATATTAGTCAGATCTAACTGTGAATACTTTGATGCATACTTTCACATTTGTCAGACAATATATTAATAAGTTAATAGAAATAATAATCTTACAGAGGGCATATGGAGAAAGATCTGCTCAAAATGGTATAGCAGACATTATTTCAGAAGCTGGGAGCTGCAACTCAACTTCCAATCTCACAAAGGACCACCAAAAGTAATCTAGTGAGCTCTGACATAATTGCAAGGAATGTGTCTATATTATTTGGCCTTTGGAAAAGGGGGATTATTTATTTATTTTTATTTATTAATCACATTTATATACCGCCCTATCTCCCGAGGGACTCAGGGCGGTTCACAGGCAAGTAAAAGACATATAAATACAGACTAAAACCACAGTTAAAAAACTTATTCTACAAAGCCGAATTAAAAAGAAATATAAATAATAAAAACCATTTAAAACCAATATAAATTTAAAAACTAATCCAGTCCTGCGCAGATGAATAAGTGTGTTTTAAGCTCGCGACGGAAGGTTCGGAGGTCCGGAAGTTGACCCCCAAAAGTGCACCTTCTTGTCCCTGAATGTGCTAAATATAATCAATATGTGACAATTTTGCTTTCATATTAAACCAAAAACAAATAATCTCTAAATGGCTAATTTTCAGCAGTTTGCTGTTTGTTTGTTTTTATTATCTGCAAATGAGCACAAGGTGAATGTTAGAAAGATTTTGAATTAATTCTGCAATTCTACTTTATATGAATTACATCAAGCTTAGTTGGGAAATGTGTACATAAGTCTTCTTTACTTGAGTCATATATGGATATATTCACTTCATTATGCATTTATAGAAGTACTCACTGTGATTCAAAAAGGAAGACTGTGTATGATACACATGCTATCTACACACATACAAGGAATTACATAATTAATAAGGCCTATTACATTTTAGGAACAATAATTATCTGTTTGCCTCTCACATGCTACTGGGAATGAAACACTGACAACTTTCTACAAAGAGGACCTCAGTTCTGAGACGTTGAAAGCATTAATTCCGGTTTCCTGTCCTTTCTCAAGGTTTAGTTTGTGCCACTAAAGTAACATGAGTTTACATAAGGCTTTGTGGCTGCACATACCAACATTGAGGAATGTTTTAAGAGTCTGGCATGATCCTGAGAGATAGCAATTATTTCAGTTCCAATACTGATATGGTGGGATAACAAATTGACCGCTGTAACAATGATTACATAGAGTGGCTGAAGAACCAGTTATTGAAATTTAACTTGTGATTATTTTTCATGATCTCTGGAGATCATACATCAGAGGATAGCAAGCTTCCATAATGGAATATATAATAAGATCAAGAGCAAATGTCTTTATTAAAGGAAACAGTAGTGCTTGTATAGACAGCTATAAAATAGTGATAAATGAAAAAAGGTGGAAAATTCCATACAGCTGCCTGGGAGATGTATTATGGTGATACACCTTTGGCAAAGGCAGCATGTATAATAGCTGCCTTTGAATGGCTCTTAAGCATAGACAGAAGGAACTAATGCATCAGAAGGTAACCTACTTATTTGTATCCATAACCAAAGGAAAATAATAGGCAGGAATTAGTTTTCTAGTATGGAACAAAAACATGATCAAATGCTACGACATGCAAAAAGATTTGATCTGACTAAAAAGGATATGATAAACATTTAAGTGGTGAAGCTTTTGTTGTGCATCATCTATACAATATGAGAAGGATAATTTCTTGGGTTATACACAAGAGGAGTCCAATTTCTGGAAAGAAAATTCAGCTCTGAGTCTTGATAACAGTTTGAAAAACTGGATCAAGCACATTGTTCATTGATTTAGCAAATAAAATTGATTACTATCACCAAAAACATTTCATACCAAACCAACAGTGATTATCATAGTCTGAAATGGCTTGGCGGTCTGCAGAATAAATAAACCGAAAACTCTAGAATCTGATTCACTTCAGAAATAAGGAATTTAACTTTCATGGTCCAGATCAAGATTTCATGCTAAAAGTTGGGGAAAAAACTCAAAATTCTGACTTAAGGCAGACATACTATAACTGTCAAATAAATTTTGGAGGATGTTGTGTCCCACTCCTCCGCTGACGGCCGGGTCAGGGAAATCCGAATCAGGCTTGCCTCTGCAGCTCTGCCCAAAGTCCTAGCAAAGTCCTCAGAGCAGGCAGGAGACCAGTAAGTGACTTCAGCAAGATAAGTTCGACTTTGCCTGACTCAGAGACTGCCAGAAAGCAGATCCTTTATATAGGCCATGGGGTGTGGCTCCATGACTCAGCACTCATTAAGGCCTGCCCCTCCCTTCCTTCTGTTGCCTCCGCCTATCCAATCTTCTGATGCGAGGGTCACTCCAATCAGCTGTTGTTGGAAGTAAACTTTCCTCAGGCTCACATGCTGTGGAGGAGGGGGAGGGGTCTAGCTGCTCCGTTTGCCTGGGCATGGAGCCAGGGCTGGGGCCGGGGGATGCTCCCTCCTCTGCAGCCTGCTTGGGCATGGAGCCAGGGCTGGGACCGGGAGGTGCCCCCTCCTCTGCAGCTTGTCTGGGCATGGAGCCAGAACTGGGGCCGGGAGGCATACATTCCTCTGTGTTCGGGAGCAGATAAGCAGACCCCGGCTGCGGTGAGAGCGGACAAGACACAACAGAGTAACATAGATCCATGGATGATTTTCATGTATCTAAAATAAAGTTTTGAAAGTGGAGTGAAAGATATCTTTGGAATCTTTTGAATGGTATAGTGCAAGTCTATACGGTCAACAAAGCTTTATGTTATCACATAACAGCTCCTGAATATATACAATGATTTTATTGTGGTTATATCTCTAGGTCCTTGTTGTGTTGGGCAAAACAGTAACTGCAGGTTTGTCAGGACCATCACAAAATCACTAGATTCTGATTATAAATATTGGTTAGTATTTGGGTAATTTTACACAAAAAGTCTGCTTGTAGAGACCTCAAGATTTGCTTATTTTTATATTTCCATCTGATCAAGTCATTACTAAGTCCCAGAAAACTTTGTATCATTATCCTAGAATTTCAAGAATATATAGTAATTGCTTACATGTCCATTTTCAAGTATTATTGTACTTTTTCCTCACACCAATGATTAATTATTCTTCCTTTCTGAAAATTTATTTGCATTCAGTGGTTTTCTTGACATTTCATCAAAATTTCTGAGGGCTTCCTGTAACCTCTAATCTTATCCAGGGCAATTCTAACTCTGTGTTTACTAGAATACAGAAAATGACTGTCTGAAGCATAACAGTTTAGTGACATCTTTTCCAACTAAAAAATCTTATTAATTGAAGCTCATGAAGGCCTTTCCATAAATTTGTTAGTTAGAAAAAGTGCTACCAAACTCTTCGTCACCGTAAACTAATATGGTTCTATGAAAATAGCTAGAAAACTAATTTTATTTTATTTTATTGATGATCGTGTGGTAAAATATATAAATTTCCTCAAGATTTAAAATATCCAATTCCTGCTTTAAAGCACACCTGCACACTCATTAAAAACAACAACAATGTATTCAACCATAGCTTCAGTGATATCACTACCATCCTATAATCACTGAAGAGTAAATAACAAAACAGACATTTGGACTTACTGTGAAATTCTAATTTTCTGAGACTCACAAAGGGTATTTTCGGCATCTTCTACTGGAAAGAGTAGTAGGCATGGTCCACAACTGCCTGTTCAGTGGAAGGAACTATCCTGCCTCCCATAATCAGACTGGAAAAGCAGGACAGCTCAACTCCACTATCAAATCTTCTAAAAAAATTCTATCTTAAAACATGACTATGTATGCAGTTTGAAGATAGCTGTCTAAAGCTTTAAAAAGAGTTAGTTAGGCTCATAGGAAAAAAAATTCCAGGACAATTCCCAAATGTACTACCTGTAGATATACAACTATGGCAGAAACTTTCTCTCCCCACACGTTTCTTGAAGCTGATCTTGGACGAATAGTGGTGAATCAAAATACCGCCTGTGAAGCTCAAGAAACATTTCGGAACCAAGAAAGCACTCCCTAAACATCTTAAAAAGGAAAATCACCTTGGAAGGCAGCTATAGTTGCCATTTTCCTAAATATAAAAGCAGTATTAACCACTGGTGGCTATTTGTCCATGACTTAATAAGACAAGACTAGGCATAGTTAATTGACTAGAAAAAGCAGACGTGAAAATCTTAGTATTCCTTGACTTTCTTGAAAAAATATATAAACATTGCTTCAGATTTCCCCAACTCTTGTGCCCTATCTAGAGAAAATTCAATGTACCGTATTTTTCGGACTATAAGACGCACCTTAATTTTTGGGAAGGAAAACAAGAATTCTGCCTCTGCCTACCAGCATCAGGGTCAGCAGTGTCCTCACTTCCACTCGGATTTTGTTAATGAATAGCACAGATCTTTTTATCAGTTAAAACAAACCCTATTCGCTCTACGCACATTTAACTGGAGTGGGTGGGGTGGGGGATGATTTTCATAGGGGCAGAAGATGGACTTGGCACAGAAGGCTCCACTCTCGAGATGCCCCCGTTTATAGCCGCAGGTGTTGAAAGCTTGGCTTTCTCACAGCAAGGCCTGATAGAGATGCAGCACTTCAGTCCTGCCATCTTGTAAACATGGTGCCAGGCTTCCCGGCAAGCCCCTTACCCCTTTGCTGCCTTGGTTGGAGGCTGATTCCGAAAGCAGCCTGGGGAAGCACAGAGGCCAGGACTCGGTTGGCAAAGCGGGTGCTGCGCAGGAGGTGTAAGGCAAGGCACCACCAACCAAAAACGTTGTTGCTGCGATCTCCGCCTCCTGGAACTACCTGAAAACGCGATGCTCTTTTTTTGCCCCCGGACACCCTGTTTTTGAAATCGGGGAAGAAAGTGTTTTTGGATGGTAGTGCAGGGGAAATAAGGCAAGGCTCGGCGAATTGCATTGGGGAATCGGGGAGGAAAAAGAGCATCGCCTCCATGCATCGCGTTTTCTAGAGTTTTTCTCCCCGATGCAATTTGCAGAGCTGTGTGCCCTCATGAAAACGTGACGGTGGTGGTTTGACTGGTTCCAAGCAGCACCCTAACCGCTTCCACCGCCCATCTCCCAGCGTGCAGAGACCAAAAACATGATACTTGTTTGTATTGGGGAATCAGGGAGGAAAACACCGGAAAATGCGATGCATGGAGGCGAAGTTTTTTCCTCCCCCATTCCCCAATGCAATTCGCAGAGCCTCATGCCCTCCTCCTTTTTCCACAGACTTACTTTCTCCTTCCTCCTGGCCAGATCCGTCTCCTGGGCCAGGAGCAGAAGCCGACTGCCCTCCGCCTGAGTCATATGGAGAAGGCTTATGCCTCTCACACAGAAGTGCCTGTTTCGCCAAATGAGTCCCGACCTCAGCACTTCCTGGGCTGCTTGTAGAATCAGGCTCTGACTGAGGCAGCAAAGGTACAGGGGCTTGCCGGGAAGCACTGTGTTTATGAGATGGCAGCGTCCAGGAGGACTTAAATGCTGCATCTCTATCGGACCTTGCTGCGAGAAAGCCAGGCTTTCAATGCCTACGGCTATAGGTAGGAAGACGGGGGATCTCGAGAGTGGAGCCTTTGGTGCCATATCACTCTTTTGCCCCCATGAAAATCATACCCCACCCCACCCACTCCAGTTAAATGCACATAGAGTGATAAGGTTTGTTTTAAACGGATAAAAAGATCTGTGCTGCTCGTTATCAAAATCCAAGTGGAAGTAAGGATGCCTGCCGCCTGGAACCGCCAGAAAATGTGATGCGCGGAGGTTGACAACCTTTGAAGGGTGGGGGCTGGCGGGTGGATGGGGCTACATTCAGTGTTTAAGACGTACCCAGATTTTCACCATCTTTTTTTTGGGTGGGGGAAAGGTGTGTCTTATACTGTGAAAAATACGGTATATTACAGCCTACAACCATAATGGTGAACCGGTGACACACAGGGCCCTCTCTGTGGGCATGCGAGCAGTCGCCCCAGTTCAGCTAGTCGTCGGGTCTCTGCCACACATGTGCAGGGCACATGCGGGAGGGCCGTGCACGTATATGCGGGCCCCCCGCACGCACATTGCATTCTGGGAGTTCAGCCACATGCTTTGGGCACTTGGTCCGGAAAAGGTTAGCCATCACTGGCCTATAATAACCACATTCTTTTAAGTATGGTAATATTGGTATGGTAAGTATGGTAAAACACTTGAGAAGAGTGAAGCAGGACTGCTCCATCCATGTGAAAAATACCACTCTCAACAATTCAAACAATTTCTGGCTGGAAATAGAGTTTTGTTTTACTTAACGAGTTGCCAAGGAATCCATTGGAGAATTCATGACTGTCAATGTTGATATTCCACAGAGAATATCTGCGTACTGGGGAAACTTCAGAAAAAAGCAGCCTATAAAGGGCCCATTTAAAATGTGGGTGAAATACAAACAATTCTGATATTTGTTCTTTATACAATGGAGGCCATAGAAGGTTCTGCCTGCAAAAGCAGCAAAATCATGTTCACCAGATCTGAGGCTAGGCTATTTTCTTCACATCATTTATCTAGCAACATTTTACCTTTAAATCACAGGTTTATCTGTTTTGGTTATCCTGTTTGCTAGGCATTTTCTGAAGGTTATTGTAATCTACAGTGGACATAAAAAGTCTACACACCCCTGTTAAAATGGCAGGATTTTAAGATGTAAAAAATCAGACCAAGATAAAACATTTCAGAATTTTTCCCCACCTTCAATATAATTTATAAGCTGCACAATTCAATTGAAAAACAAACTGAAATATTTTAGGGGGAAAAACAATGAAAAAGTTACAATAAAGTGGCTGCATAAGTGTGCACAGCTTAAAGAATACTTTGTTGAAGCATCTTTTGATTTAATGGCAGCATTTTGTCTTTTGGGGTAGGAGCCTATTTGCCCACTCTTCCTTGCAAAAACACTGTCAGTTTGCAAGGGTATCTCCTATGCACAGCCCTCTTCAGGTTTTCAACTGGATTCAGATGCGGGATCTGGCTGGGCCACTCCAGAACTTTGATATTCTTCTAGTAAAGCCATTGTTTTGTTGATTTGGAAGTATGCTTTGGGCTGTCGGGTTGAAAGGTGAATTTTCCCTTCATCTTTAGCATTTCAGCAGAGGCCTGAAAGTTTTGTATAAAATCAACTGATGTTTGGAACTGATTATAATTCTCTCCATCTTGACTAAATCCTGAGTTCTAGCTGAAGAAAAACAGCCTCAAAGCATAATGCTGCCACCACCATAATTCACTGTGGGTATGGTGTACTTATGGTGATCTGCGGAGTTGTTTTCGTGCCACATATACTTTTTGGAATTATGGCTAAAAAGTTCAGCCTTGGTTTCATCAGACCATAACACATTTCCCCATATGCTTCTGCTAGACTTAATGTAGATTTTTGTAAATGTAACTGAACTTTTTCTTCATAAGAAAAGGCTTCTGTCTTGCCACCCTACCCCACAGCCAGGCACATGAAGGATATGGGAGATTACTGTTAAATATATTACACAACCAGTACTTGCCCGAAATTCTGGCAGCTTCTTTAAATGTTGCTGTAGGTCTCTTGGCAACCTCTTGGACCATTATTCTTGTTTTTTCATCAATTTTGGAGGGACATCCAATTCTTGGTAATGTTACTGTTGTGCCATATTTTCTCCATTTGTTGATCACTGTTTTCACTGTGTTCCACGTTATATCCAATACTTGGAAATGTTTTATACCTTTCTCCTGACTGGTATCTTCCAATGAGATCCCTTTGTAAGACCTTGATTTCTGCTGTAAGAAGCAGCTGAATAAATGTCAGAAAAGTCCTACTAGAACAGCTGAACTTTATATGGGCTTGATCAGTCACTTTAATTGATAGCAGGTATGTACTGACTACTATTTAACATCAGTTCGAATGTGATTGATTTTGAACACAGCCACATTCCCATTTATAAGAGGAAGTGCACATTTATGCAACCATGGTATTGAAAGTTTTTTATTTTTCCTCTGTAAGAATTTCAGGTTGTGATTTCCGGTTGACATTGCGGTGGTACAGACACAGAGGAATGGGTCTCTGCATTCCCTGTGCTGAATTCTTCCTGTTTGTGGGCTCCGGAAGGAGCCAAAGCTGCCCTGTGAGGCAGCTTTGCAAAGAAGCAAAGAGCTGCACCCTGTGAGGTTGGGGAGAGTCACAACTCTCCTGTCTGTCCGGTGTTTTTTCTCCCTCTCAGTCATGACAAGAAGCAGCAGCCCAAAGATGGCTGCTACAAAGCTGGGACAACAGAAGAACAACAGCTAAGACTGGTGCTGGAGAGAAGAAGGTGAGCCGTGTTGGAACTGGGGGAGAGGATTTTTCTTTCGCTTTAAATCTAATGCTAAGAAACAATTCAGAATTATTTACTCAGAACTATGTGTTAAAGTGGTGTTTAAGCATTTTAGGGGTACTCTGAAGAAATATCTAACTGGAAATGAAAGGCACTTATTCTGCTTTCAAAAGTGTTTTATAACCAAATGACGAGGGACTAGTAAACTGAAATCTAAGTGAAGAGTGCCACTTGGTGACAAAAAGGAAAATTACATGCTTTCTACTTATATGAAAAACAGTGAAAGTGAAAATTTGATTGGATTATTTTTAACTATCCTATGAGTACTAGAGATTCAAATATGAAAATGAGGAAGTGATTCAATTAAAGAGACATTGGAATATCATACTAGAGGATTGAATTTGCAAAGAGGACATAAAGGGGCTTTTGATAACCTCTGGGACTACTTAAATGGAACTGATTGTTAACTTATGAGACATAAAGAACTGGGACTAGTGTACTCCTTAAAGGGTAATTCAAAGATTGAATAAATAGTTCTTGAACTGTTGGATAAAAATCATTCTTTTCAAAAAACAAGATACTTAAAAAGAAAAAAATGAGTGGAATTGCACAGGAGATGCATTTACTCTTTCAAAATACAAAAGACATTATTGATAAAGGATTTAAGGAGATTATGGAAAAAATGGAAAATGCCATACAAGGGATGATGAGTACAGACCAAGGCACCCAGAAAAGGGAGGAGTCACAAGAAGAAATGAAGAAGGAAGAAAACAAAGAGGAGATAACAATGAAAATAATAGTGATTGATGAATTAAACCAGGGGGAAAACATATTAAGAGTTGGAAGATATGTTTGAAATGAAGGCAGGGATCTAAATTCTAGAAATTAGGCAGTGGAAGAAGTTAGAGATGGGGGGAATACTTAGATTGGACATCCAAGAAATAAACATAGACAGAAATTTAAGAGAGGAATTTGGGAGGCAAGCCCTCCCCCCCACAAAGCATAACAATTAAAATATTGAAGTGGGCAAGAGACGATGGATAGAGAATTTTTTTTGGTTTATTGTTGTTCTGATTTGCCTTCCCCTCTTCCTTTTAAAGCATAGCAATTAAAGTATGAAACGGGTAAGAGATGATGGATAGATGACTTTCTTTTTTTGTTGCTGTATTGAGTTGCTTCTACCCCTCTCCCTCTCTGTATTCTTTTTTTTTCTTTACACAGGTGACATGATTAGAAGCTAGACAGGAAAGAAAGAAAAAGTTTCATAATAAAAGCTAGAATAAGTGATAGAAATAAGGGAATATTAATGTATACATGAGAAAATGTGGAATAATTGAATAATGATAGACTGTAACCTAACACAGATGTGTATTGTGATTAGAAATACGTAAACTGATTGAATGTAATAATTATGCTTAATCTGATCAATTTAATTTGTATTGGGAATGTATGGCGCCCAGGTGCCGCACTGTTCACACATTGATTTGACATTTTTATTAAAAAAACTTGGGAAAAAATAATTTCATTATTTTCGATTGAATTGTTTAACTTATCCCTTTAATGTTTGTAAGACCCTGATTTATCTTGGCCTGATATTTTAACATCTCAAAAACATGTCATTTTAGCACGGGTGTATAGACTTTTTATGCCCACTATATGTCCTCCAAGAATCACATAATTATTCTGTGGAATGTTTTTGTAGTCGCGAATATGTTAACAGACAAATCTTTTAAACTGTTTTGTTTATTCACGCATTGGTAACTATTATGTAGGTTAGGTTTGCAAGCAGATGCAGATTGTACAAATCTATTTTTGAAATTCCATGGGAAAAACAGAAGGCCAAAAACAGAAGTCTGTTATATACTGTTTGATCCACATCTTTACCACCATACATCTGACTCTTTCTTTTCTTATTAAATATGCCAAGGTTTTTGCCTTCCAATAAGAACAAACTGTTGTATCAACATTTTTATGCTATTCAGGTTATAAGAATAATTCTCTGATTTGTTGACAAAAGACAGAATGGTAGATGATTGAAATAATTCAATTAGTTCATCAATATATCAATACTATATTTTTACTGCTTTGGTTAGAAAGGAATTCAAACAAAGAATTCTGATATGTCAGACTGGGAAAGAAATAGTTACAAACATCACCATTTATCTGTTACTATTGGTTAGATCCCTAAATTCAAGCTAAATCATTTTTTCTTCTGTTTAATAAGATATATATTATCTCTCATATGAATCATCTACAAAGACAATATTCTCATGTAATACATCTGTCCTTGCCAGAAAATGTAGCTTGTTATTCATCCATATACACTAGACCACAAAGAAGACAACCACAAAAGAATGATCTAACTTGGAAACAATATTACCAGAGACTTACTTCAGATTGATTGACCAAGGTTTGATGATACTGCTTTTGAGCGGCTATGGTGCTCCTTTAGAATGGCCTCCCAAGGAAACTTGGGAGTGGAACTCATCTTGACTGCCATCAGAAGCTGCTCAAAACAGAGCTTTTCTGGAAGGCATTTTGGCCTTGCTTCTACCTTGGGTTTGCTTATAATTGTTTAATTTACATTTATTCTGTGTTTTCATTAATTTATAAACTGTTTATTTGTAGATGTGGCAGCCTATATTGTAATATACAAACAAACCAATTCTTTTAAATCAAAAGAATAGAAAAGCCACAGACAGCAAATCAAGTGTTTTTGATCAAACATGAAAATGAATATTGTACATGTGTTTAAATTAAAAGTTAAAAGTTAATGAAATATCTGAGCTTTTCCCTCCTGAAATTCAAAAAAACCCCGATCATCCTATTATGCTATTATAATATTCACCTAAAATATACCTGCACAAAAAAGGAGGTAAAACAGAAAAATTATTTACAGAAACACAAGGCTAGATATAGGAAGGATCTAGCACCATGTACTGCATTAATGTAAAAGCATGAACTGTTGAAAGTACATAACATGAAAAAAATCTCCCCTGTGGTTTCAGAACTTGGAGGAAGAAAAGGAGAGAATCTACTAGAGATTCTAGCAGAGTTGCTGGCGGGAAGCCTTAGAGGTGACTAAATATAAAATACTTGATGGAATTGATGAAAGATTAAAATTCATACCAGATATGCGATAAGAAATAGGCTCCCTAGAGAAGTACATGTAAGATTCATTAAAAAAACAATGAAGAGAGAGATTCTATGAGTGAGAGATAACCCTTTAAAATGCAAAGGGAAAGATGTAGTAGTTCTAAAACATATTCTGAGAAGAGTTAGAGAAGCAAGGAGGGAATACCAATTCACGAAACAACTAATTAAAAATGGAGTGACTTTCAGATGGCTGACACCAGAGGGAATACTGGTGATCTGGATGGAGCAAAGAAAAAGCAGAACAATTCTACAAACACTACTTTGGACAACAAGAGGAACAGGGAACAAGGGAGGAAACAGGAAAGAGAGATAAAGAGAGGATAGATGACAAGAAGAAGCTGTAGGAGAGAGAAGTATACAACACAGAGAAGACTAAAGAGATTTGGAGGAGAGAGAAGGAGAGAAACCAAGAGCCGAGAGAGACAAAAGCGACTAGTACAACAAAACCAATATACAAGTGAAACCATGGAAGAAGAAGTAAAACTAATGTCAATTAACATAAATGAACTGAATTCAACAATAAAAAGGAAAAGAACCTTTAAGAAATCAGAAAAATTAAAGTTAGATATAACTTTATTTATAAAATTATAGATAACTGCCTGCAAGAAGTTCATGTGAAAAAACAAACATAATAAAGCACTGGAATACCCTCTTTATCACAACAAAAGAAAATGGGAATAGCGCTTTATGTAAAAGAGACAATAAATGTTAAACAAATCTACACAGACGAGGAAGGGAGGATTTTGATGGTGGCGATAACAATGAATAACAGACATTTTAGTAGCAATATATGCACCAAATAACGATCAAGAAGATTTTTATGGTAAACCCCATATAAAAAAAAAGAATTGGACTATGAAAATATATGTGTAGTAGGAAATTTCAATGCAACTATAGATGCGGAACAAGACTATAAAATTAGAAAGGCAAACAAAAAAAACCAGAAAAACACTTCCAAAAGCTTTTTTTTAAAATGGCGGAAGAATTAGGCGTTCAAGATGTATGGCGATTCATTTCAAGGAGAATCAATATTCATTCGAGTCAAATAGACATACGTCTTGGTCCAGAATAGACATGATATGGATGTCAGCAGAGCTAAAGTCTAACATACAGGAAATAGAGAAATAAACAACTGGGCAGATCATAATCCAATAAAAGTTATATGGAAGGGACAAAAATGGAAATTAAGATGGACCTTGAACCAATCAACACTAAAAGAAAAGGAATTTATCCAATTTATGGAAAGAGAGTTGGATTTTTTCTTTATAGAGAACAGAAAAGAAGAAACATCACAGCAGAATGTATGGGATACAGCCAAGGCATATATTAGAGGACTAGCTATAACATATATGGGAAAGAAAAATAAAAAGAAGAGACAAAACCAAAAGATATTAGAAGAAGAATATAAGAGATTAGAGACAGAACTATAAAAAGAACCACAAAAGAAGAACATAAAAAATCAAATGGAATTAATAAAACATAAGCTGAATTTAATAGATAATGAAGAATTAGCACATAAAATTAAAAGCACTAAACAACATTTCTTTGAAAATGCAAATAAACCAGGAAGATGGTTGGTATATAAATTGAAAAAGGAGAAAGAAAAGAAATTGGTATATCAGTTAATGGAAGATGAAGGGACTCTTCAATACCAAAATGAAGATAAAAAGAAAGTGATTCAAAATTACTATGGGAAACTATATGATCAGGAGATAATTTCAGAAGACAAAATAAAACAGTATTTAGAAAAAGCGGAGTTACCTAAAATACCTGAAACAGTCAAAATAATGTTAGACAAACATACAACAATGATGGAATTAACAGAAGCAATCAAGAGACAAAAGAATGGTAAAACATCAGGCCCGGATGGACTACCAGCAGAACTATACAAAGACTTACAGGACACTCTAAGTACCCCAATGTTGGATGTATTTAAAGAACTACTGTTAGAAGCCAAAATACCAAATTCATGAATGGAAGCATATATTACTCTCATATGAAAATAAGATTCAAATCTGCAAATCTGCAACAGATAAAAAACTATAGACTGATCTCTTTATTGAATGCTGATTATAAAATATTTGGTTCAATAATTGCAGAAAGACTAAAAAGTTTTTTAAATTAGTTTATACATTCAGATAAAAATGGCTTTTTACCTAAGAGACAACTTAAAGACAATATGAGAATAATCTTAAACACATTGGAATATTATGAAGTACATCCAGAGAAGCAAATGGTGTTGGTCTTCCTAGATGCACAGAAAACATTTGATAATGTGAACTGGCAATTTATGTTAACACAATTAAAAGACATGGATTTTGGGGAGAGATTTATTAATATGATTAAGGCGATATATTATAAACAAAATGCAAAGGTAAATGGAAACATGACTGAGAAGATCAATTTTAAGAAAGGTACAAGACAAGGATATCCTTTGTCTTCCATGTTATTTATAATGACACTGGAAATATTGAATAGAAATATTTGACAGGATACAGAGCTAAAAGGCATGGAAATGAAAAAGGAAAAGTATAAACTGCAAGTGTTTGCAGATGACTTAGTATTTATTTTGGAAGAGCCACAAGAAACAGGGCCTAAATTAATTTAAAAAAATAGAAGAATATGGTGAAGTAGCAGGACTGAAAATAATTAAAGAGAAAGCTAAAATCTTAGCGAAAAACCTCACAGATACGCAGAAAAAAGAGTTAACTAAGAGAATAGATATTCAGATTACTAAGAAAGTAAAATACTTAGGATTTCAATTGACAGCAAGATGTGTAACAATTAAGGAAGATAATTATAAATTGATACAACAATTTAAAATAGATTTGGAAAAATGGAAAAATCTGCACCTATCATTGATAGGAAGGATAGCTACAATTAAAATGAAGTATTGTACTTATTCCAAACAATTCCGATAAAATTGGGAAAAAATATTTTGGGGAACTTAATAAAATAGTATTAAAATATATCTGGCAGGGGGGAAAAGCAAGAATTAGTTGTAAACGGTTGCAGGATTCAAGGAGTAGAGGAGGCTTTGGACTACCTAATTGGGAATTGGTATTGGGAATACCAAGCAGCAGTATTAACATGGATGAAAGAACGGACTGCATTGAGACATACAAGATGACTCTGGAGGGACATGACCTACAACTGGGCTGGCATGCTTTCTTGTGGTATGGGAGAAGCAAGGTATATGGTTATTTTCAAAGACATTATATAAGGAATGCATTATTGTTAGTATGGGAGAAAATCAGAGAACAACATTACTTGAGGATACCAGTTTGGCTTTCAACAATGGAAGCACTGATTCACCCAAATGTTGTTAACATGGGAAATATTGTTAGATATAAAGATATTTTGAATGAAAAGGGCTAATTCAAAACTAAACAAGAATTGAGCAACCAAGGGATCAACATGCCATGGTATGCGCAGGTGCAGATACACTCTAGATATGAGAAAGATGCCAAACTACTGTATTTTTCAGAGTATAAGACGCTCTGGACTATAAGACACACCTACCATTTTTTGGGGAGGAAAACAAGAAAAAAATATCTGCCTCTGCCTCCCAGCAATTTGCCTTGTTGTAGCAAACAGCAAACAGCCTGCTTTAGTTTCATTTTCGTTTTCAGCACAGCTTGATTAGCATAAGAAAAGAAAATCTGCTTCCCAGCAATTTACCTCCTTGCAACAAACAGGAGGCCCGCGTGGCAATAGGCAATGGCAATCCCTGCAGCTGAGGGTCGGGAGGCCCATCCAACCGACAATCAACTGATTGTGCTAATCAGGATGTGCTGAAGCTGAAATGGGCTTTTTGCAGTTTGCTGCTTGCTGCAAGGAGGTAAATTGCTGGGAGGCAGAGGCCAAAGGTTGGGGGCCAGCGGATGGGTGGGGCTACATTTGGTGTATAAAACGTACCCAAATTTTCACCCTCTTTTAGGGGTGGAAAGTGTGTCTTATACTCCGAAAAATATGGTATATGGTTTCTATAAAGAATATACAGAATTAGGTAAGATGTTAATAGGGACAGATGAAAGACTGATAAGAAAGCTGTACAATTATTTATTGACCATTAAACTGGAAGATGAACAAGTGAAGGAGACAATGATAGCATGGGCAAAAAAATTTGGTTACACAATAGAACTAGACAAATGGCAGAAGTTATGGAACAGGAATTATAAGTTAACAATGTCAACTGCATATAAAGAAAATTTGTACAAGATGTTTTACAGTTTTGCACCAGCAAGATTAGCAAAGATGTTTAAAGATAAATTTGCTAAATATTGACAATGCCACCAGACACCTGGGTCATACTATCATATGGGGTAGACATGTGTAGAAGCAAAAAAATATTGGACAAAAATAAAAAGGAGTTTGGGAAAGATTACAAAGCAGCATTTTAACTTAAAACCAGAAATATTTTTGTTGGGGATTTTGCCCGAAACCTATAGTAAAGAGAATGCATATTTAATTATACATGTGTTAACTGCGGCTAGAATTGTATTTGCACAAAACTGGAAAAGTGAAGAGGGAGCATGTGATTAGGAAAATATTAGAATGTGCAGAAATGAATAGATTAACGTTGGTATACAGGAGAAAGAACCAACTGAATACTGTACGACATGGAAGCTATTTTAAGGATGGCTGGAGAACAAAAACAGAAGGTAGAAAAAAAATGAAGATTAGTGAAATATAGAAAATATGTAAAGACAAACAATATGATTTTTGCTAATATGTTTGATAAGACTATTGGGTCTAATATTACTATTATACTCTTATTAGATTTTTTTTTTGTTTGTTTACATTTATACCCCGCCCTTCTCCGAAGACTCAGGGCGGCTTACAGTGTATAAGGCAATAGTCTCATTCTATTTGTATATTTTTTACAAAGTCAACTTATTGCCCCCCCAACAATCTGGGTCCTCATTTTACCTACCTTATAAAGGATGGAAGGCTGAGTCAACCTTGGGCCGGGCTCGAATCTGCAGTAATTGCAGGCTGCAGTAATTGCAGTAATTGCAAGATATGTTAAGAGGGAGAAATGAATAGGTTTATTATGCTTATTATTTTTATTATTATTGTAAGATTAGAGAATTAATATCAGTGTAATGAATACTGTGAATCTTGATTGATATTACACAGGGATATTTGTACCCAGACAATACACCTTGTTAAAGGAAGATGAAATGTTTAAATTAAAAAATAAAAAATATATACTAAAAATAAACCCATGAAAAAAATCTCCCCTAACAGGTAAATAGATTTGATCTAATCTGATGTAAAAGTAAAAGATGGTGCAGCTATATCTATCATTATAATAATTATATAGTTACCACTAAACTTACACTGTAATGGTATAATTCAGAGGTGAAATGCTCCCGGATCGGACCAGATCGCATGATCTGGTAGTGATTGTGGCCGGTGGTTCGGCAATCTGGTAGAGATGGCGGAGCAAAGATCCGCCCACCCGCCCGGGTGTCATTACTTCCTGGTTTTAACATGTATTTTTTACCTTCTTCGCATTTTGCACATGTGTAGAAGGTCTGTGCATGCATGTGATGTGTGCGTGTGCACTTCCGAACTGGTAAGGAAGTTAAGTAGATTTCACCCCTGGTATAATTGGATATCAACAAAGTTTGAGTCATATGAAAAAACATATATTCTAGAAGTTCCACAAAACAAATTATACTATACTTTTAGAAAGTGCAAACTAATTTTCAGAATGAAAAGTACTGTGATTGCTAAGGATACAGTTCTAAAGAATACTTCAAGGGCACGGTTCCATTTCCAGTGCCACTAGCCAAAATGATAATTCTTCTCTGCAAGAGGATTATTAACAACTGAAATCATGTGTAAAATATGAAAAATCACACAGAAGAATATAGTTCAGGCAGAGTATGGTTGAATGATCAGTGGAGTGAATGAAAGCACTTTATGCAGCAGCATTTTCTTACAGATCTCAGATGATCGTGATGTATGCATTTTCCAGCAACAGTTCAGCAGATTTTTATCCTCCACCCACATTTTGAAAATTTTAAAACAGGAAATCAGTCTCACAGCACACTTCCCCATACTAGACAAGCTAGACTAAAACTATTACTGCAATCACTAAGAACTGCTTCCTAGGACTATACAAACCAGGGGTAAGTTCCAAATTTTTTTTACTACTGGTTCTGTGGGCGTAGCTTGGTGATCATGTGACTGGGTGGGCATGACCAACTTGACGTCACTCATGTCGAAGGTTAGGGTTAGGGTGCCTGGCCTGTCCTCGCCTCAAAGATCTCAATGAGATACAATTTCCCTGTCTTATTTATTTACTACTACTGAACATCCAAAATATACTATTTAATTCTATGTATATATGCCATATGTGTACATACATATTACACAGTATAGAGTATATAAGCACACAGAAAGATACATTATCTACTATACATACTGTATGTGTATGTACACACACAGACACACAGACACAGACACACACACACACACACAGATACAGCTCTTCTAAAACATTCAACCTCATTTACTACATTTGGAAAAAAACACTCAGAGTCCACACTAAAACCTCTGTACATTTAGAACATTACACACGCATTCAGATGTTCTTCCCTAGCTTGCACATGATTGTTAGAGCCAGGAGAGGTCATGGATTGAGTAAAATGTGGTGAAACTCACTTAACAACGCTCTTGCTTAGCAAACAAAATTTTGGGCTCAATTGTGGTCGTAAGTTGTGTAAGTATCTCTGCCTTCCTCTGCATGGCAGCCTTGTCCTAGTAAACTCCTTCTCCTTTCTGCCAATTTTCCTCTCTGTTAAGAGGCACCAAAATAATCCAGACCAGGGGTCACCAACCTTTCGGACCTCAGGGACCACTAAATTCATAATTTTAAATCCCGCGGAGCACTAATATTAATTTTTTAAAAGGATAAATAGTATTTAGTGCAATATAAAAATGCAAATAATTTTTCTACAGACCACCAAAATTTTCTCGCGGACCACCCATGGTCCACGGACCACTGGTTGGTGACCACTGATCCAGACGATATAAGGTTTCCTGCTGGAGCAGGGGGTTTGACTAGATGGCCTCCAAGGTCCATCTAAAGGACCTCTAGAAGTCTTGTTCAAAACTGATTGTACTCCATGACAAAAGGTTTAGCTCAGATTCGTTAACTCGACTATTAATGATCCCATTTAGAGAATTTAGTTTTTTTTTTAAAGAATGTGGAAATGAGCAAAACAATATAGTAGAGAAAGAAATAAAGAAAAAAGAATGAGAGAGAGAAAGAGAGAGAGAAAGGTGTTCAGTTCTTAATATTTGAATGTTTCTTCTTAATAAACATACTAGTAATAATGTATTAGAATGTTTCCTTTCTCCCTCCCTTCCTAAAAGTTATTTGGTGCCACATACAATTCTTCTTCCTTCCTCCCCTCATTCCCCTCCCCTCCCCTCATTCCCATCTCCTTTCTTCCATCCATCCTTCCATCTCATTCCCAGCTCCCTCCTTCCTTCCTCCCTCCCTCCCCTCCCATTCCCTACTGTTTGTGCCATTATTATGTGCCATTCAGCAAAAGTCTTAATATTTTGGCTTTGAATAATCTTATCGTTCTGGTGAATAGGTTGTAAAAAATGCTTTTAAAAGTTTTTAAAAAAAGGCTCTGACGATCGCGTGGCTCAGCTGTGAGCATCACATGTCCCCCGCCCCCCCGAGACGCCTGTTCGGCCAAGCGCAGCAAGTCTCCCTTCCCCGCCGCCAACGTCGGCCTTACCTTCTAGGTCTTCCATGCGCCTCTGAAGGAAAGGCAACAGCAGTGGCAGGAGACAGTAGCAACGGCCTTGGCAGGAGAGGGCAGTGGTGGCGGGGAGGGCAAAGCCAGCGGCCTCAGCGGCGGATTCGGGAGCTGCTGGCAGGTGAGAGGGGGCCACCCAGCTCGGCAAGCTTTGCAGCCATGGAAAAAGCTGCTGCCGTCGCCATGTTCTTCGCGCATGTGCATCCCATTGGACTTGCAAGGCAATGGGATGTGCGTGCATGAAGAACATGGCGGCGACGAACATGGCGGCTGGGGCGAGCAAGCAGTGACTGGGGGACCGGTTCGGGGGCGTGGCCAGCCAGCCATTACTACCAGTTCTGTGACTGATGGCAAATTTTTACTACCGATTCTCCTGAACCAGTGTGAACCGGGAGCAACCCACCACTGATACAAACTATTACTCAGCAGCTGGACAACTCTAGTTGGAGGAAGGGAGGGAGCTTAACACTAATAACAAAACGTATAAGTAGAGAATGACAATCAGACTGAAGAGGCAATAGCAAAGTTAGATACAAATCTAAAAAAAATTAAGTAATTTCTAAAACAAGTCAAAATTTTCATCAATTTATGGGTTGATTTACTATTATGTTTCAACTTATTTCCCAGATCCTTTAATTAAATTAAATCACCTTAAATGATATCAGCCAAATAAAAATAGCTAAAGATCCAGCATAATACCTGTTTCCATATTTCTTTGGCTCAGGATGAGTGATAATTTTCTGCAAATAGTTTCAGTTACAAAGGTGCTTTTTCAGGAGGCAACTGGATTTTTTTGTTTTTTCTTTGAAGACGTTTTGCTTCTCATCCAAGCAGCTTTTTGAGCTCTGACAGGATATGGGGAATGGAAGGATTTATACTCCTTGCAGACAGCTGGTCATCTGCATTCATTAGAGGGTCATTGAAGCACTTGGAGGTTTATCTGTCTCCTCAGGGTTAGCTGAGTTGTGCTAATGATTCCTCTAGTTGGCAAGTTTTCTGGAATCCGGTCATACTCCCATGAACACCCATCGAATGGTATGGGAGTTTGAATGGGTTTCCAGAAAAACTGCAGAATACAGGAACTATTAGCACTATTCATGTAACCCTTAGGACACAGATAAACCTCCAAGTGCTTCAATGACCCTCTAAAAGGATGCAGGTAACCAACTGTCTGCAAGGAATATAAATCCTTCCATTCCTCACCATCCAGTCAGAGTTGAAGAAGCTTCTTGGATGAGAAGCGAAACATTTTCAAAGAAAAAAAGAAAGCCCAGTTGCCTCCTAAAAAAGCACCTTTGGGACAATTAGACCTGGATGGCTGAGAATCTCTACAGCAGCAGTTTTCAACCTGTGGGTCATGACCCCATTGGGGGGTCGAATGATGATTTGCCAGGGGTCGCCTAAGACCATCGGAAATATGGGAAGTACACTTGCGAGTCGAAGAATCACGCTCCAATGGTTGACTCCACAAGCCAGCTGCAGGCTCTTCAAATTGCTAGCCGAATTCAGCTTCAGGCGCAATAAACTTAATAGGGGAGGAGTCTCCGCTTTAATGCCTCCGTCCTCAAGGCACTCGCAAGCAGTTCAGATCGCTAGCCAATACGGCTTCAGGCGCGATAAATTCAAAACAAAAATAATTTTACGGTTGGGATCGCCACATCGTGGGGAATTGTATTTAAGGGGTCGCCACATTGTGGGGAATTTTATTAAAGGGGTTGCACACTATAAAGGTTGAGAACCACTGCTCTACAGCGTTTCAGTTACACTGCAGAGACTACAAACTCTCCTTTACGTATGGAAACTTAGCAACTTACCTACAGGACTTGTTGAAACTCTCTGAGAAGGCGGTCGGAACCCTGGAGCCTTAGAGTTATCAGGATGTACACTTTCCATGTGCCCCAATACAGAGTTACTTAAGAAAGTAGACTGGACAGTGAAAGATTGATCTGCTGCTGCTCGTGTGGACAGTGGGCAATCTCCCCATCCTTGGTTAGCTGGCATCTGATTACTATCAAAAAGACTACTAAAATGATTAAAGAGTGTTGCTGGCCCAAAGGTAGGAGGCAAAGGCTTGTTTGCTGGATTAATATGCATCTGAGAACCATTCATAATGTTCATGGGTGATGATAAGTGAACTGTAGTAGATGGACCTTGAGATGGTGTTAAAGGTACGGCATTTGTAACAAAAACAGACTGGGTTTCTTGATGGAGATTTGCATTTGGTACCATTGAATAAAAAGAACCTCTAGGCTGCATTCTGTGAGAAACTCTTGGTGCTGGTACAGCTAACTGAGGTAAGTTACCATTGTCCTGATTTTCTGAAGCAACCGATCTAGGCGATGATAAAGTTAATGGAGTGGATTCTGAACTTGAAGAAAAAGGCATAGTTATGGGAGGACTTAATTCAGGGATATTAGCTGGCAGTGTTTCATTTGGGATATTATCTGGAGGTGTAGGACTGCTGGATGTGCATGACTCTAGGACTCCTGGACTGCTGCAAGATGTTATATTGCTGCTAGTAGCAACCGATGATGACACACATGCAATGCCAACAGATTGTTCTGGCGCCGATACTTTTTCTTTGGGTACTGAAACAGGAGGAATAGCATCTGGTTTAAGTGCAGATTGCTGTGCCTGTGGAACATTAGAGAGTAGAAATGTAGTGGGAACATTCCCAGTACTTTCATGTGCAGGAGAAGTTGAAGGCAGTGTGCTACATGTTGTTGTCACAGTTGAGATTGCTGTTGTCATGGTACTTGTTTTAGGAATACAAGCAAACAGCTGCTTCCTGACTGATGATGGAGTCCGATTATTTGTCACACAAAGTGGCTGAGAAGATGGAACTGCTGAAGAGACACTACCAGGACTGCTAGAAGCTAAACCTGTAGGTTCAGACTGTAAAATACTACCATTCTGGTTACCTATGCGATTTGAATTATTATGCTTTGGAGAGCTATTTGTGCTGCCTGGGTTAACTGGTCTCACTGGGAATGGTCCCCAAGTATTTGGAGATGTTGAAAATGTTCCTCCAAACTGGGCCATAGGTAAACGAGGATGTCGAATTTGTTGCATAGTTTGAGCAGCCAATAAAGCAAAGTGAGGATGGGAATAAGCTAAAGGTAAAGAGACTGGAAAAGAAGAGCGCACATTTGCTGGGACATTTTTGCTTAATTTGTTAGCAGACTGGAAAGTAGATAGTGTTGATGACTGAGACGTGACAAGAGATGAAGCTCCAATAGAAAATGAGTTTTTGTTTGAAGCTGAAGCAGTACTGACGCCAGATGAAAAATTGGTATGGATTGATTTAGTGCTGGAAACAGGCGTTCTTATATGAGTTTTAGGAATTAAATCTTCCAGTTCCTTAGCAGGATCTTGAATAAGGGCATTAATAAGTTGTACTGCATATCTTGTTGATTCTGTTCCACCCCTGAAACAGAGAAAGTTGTCATTTGTAAAACACAATTCTTGTTTAGTGCAATTTAATCCAAATGAAAATCAAAGCAAAATCTTATGAACTCTACCTTATGGTGATCATTCTTTCTCCATTTTTATCTTTTTGCTTGTCCACATCAATGTGAGCACCAGTAACATCTTGAATCGCTGTGATATTGCACCCACCTCTTCCCATTATTCGAGACACAACCGATGCTGGAACAGACAGCTTTTTTGACCTAAACATTAAAGGTTGCAATTATGATTGTTGTCAGGCTTTATTATTAACAAATTCTGCACTATAGATAATGCACAATGGGGGAGGGAGGATGGATAATCTGTTGAACTTTTTAATCTATTAAATTTACATAGCCAAACTTAGAGCACTGCTGTTTTAACTTAGTAATTACTATCAAAGATGTTCCTAGATTTTGAACTGAATCTTCAGTTAATTTTATTTTTTTAAGTGATTACTACTAAAGTTAACTCATACTTAAATTACTGAATTTTAGAAGACTAGCTCATCTCACTTCTCTTCTTTTTCCCAGCCAGGATTTTTAGTTAATGATCAAACTCCATAATCATTGTAAGTTTAAACGAAATCTCATGGTATGTACCATATAATTTGAAAGCTGTACAGCTGGTAAATATCTACATACAGTGACTGCATTTCTATATGATTATATAGGACAAGAATAATGATCAAGAGACTGGAAACCAGAAGCTGCAAAAGTACAAAGGAAGAGGAATTTTATAGCACTTTTCAAGTAAAAGAATACCACAGCTTGATCCTTAATGCCCATAAGTTAGGTCAATAAATATTTCACAATTATAGGAAAGCAAATTTTGACTGAATGCTAGGTGAGCCTTTTAATAATAAGAATGGATCCAACATGGAACTAATTATCTAAAGAGATATTGGGTTCCTGGTTGTTGGATGTTTCAGGATTAACATGGAAGGGGCAGGGTAGTTTCTTATCTGAGATGATTTAGTCTATATTGTGATAGGGGCCTCTGGTGGCTCAACAGACTAATGCAGTCTGTTATTAACAGCAGCTGCTTGCAATTACTGCAGGTTCAAGTCCCACCAGGCCCAAGGTTGTGACTCAGCCTTCCATCCTTTATAAGGTAGGTAAAATGAGGACCCAGACTGTTGAGGGCAGTAAGTTGACTTTGTATATAATATACAAATGGATGAAGACTATTGCTTGACATAGTGTAAGCCGCCCTGAGTCTTTGAAGAAGGGCGGGATATAAATGCAAATAAAAAAAAAATTGATGTCAGTTAGACTTCATGCCTAAACCTTGTGATTCAAGAATTCTAAGAGTTTTTCAAACACTAATTTTGCCTCTGCATTTCAGATCAAGGTTTTTCTTATTCTCTGAAGTTTCTTATGGTATCAAGGTTTATTACCAAACTGGAAACACAAATTTTGAAACTGTAAATTATTTTAGACATATTTCAGAGAATTATTTGCACAATTACAATGCTATAAACAGTTTTGATTACCTATGTAGCTATTGCTCACGCTGCCAGCAGCAGGAATACTTACATTTTATTTTCAAAGCTAAAAGGTATTCATATTACTTTTACTCATTTATTGAAATGATATTTTGCTCCAATAATTTATTCATTTCAATTTTTAAAAAATATATTAAAAGCTTCCATCAGTTTTAAAAGTTAAAATTCCCAATTATTCCTCATATAGATTCCAAATTCTTACTCTCCTTAACTTTCATACAGTGATATGAAAATATGATAACAGACTCTTAATGCTTCTCACTGCAATAATTGCTAGGGTTCTAAACAGCATCAATGTTTCAATCATAACTTTGCTTTTTACTTATCTTAACTCTTTACAGTCCAATACGCAATCTTAAATTGAGTGCACCCCAATGTACCTTTTTGCTCCTGAACAGCAGCGTCCTCCCCTTTGCAACTGAAATTGTTCAACTGGAGTTGACTGTAGAGTGTTGCTAGGGGATGTCTCTTTCAAAACTCTGCCCACTTGCCTGTCAAATAATAAAAAAAGCAGTTTCATAGGTAACAAAGAACTAAGCTACAGATTTTAATCTCAAAACGCAGATGCAGGCATGACAGCCATCTGGATGACTTTGGACCAGTCACTATCGTTCCGCCTAATGAACCTCACAGGGTTGTTGATGTGGAGAAAACAGGAGGCGGGAAACCAGACCAAAAAGGGGCCAGGTAACCCACTTCCTTCAGAATTCTTCAAAGCATGATCTCCTCAGGAATCTTAATTAGAAAGGTAAGGCTGCAGACAGAACAAAAGTTACCTAATATGGTCAGATGTAGCAATGACTTCCTTCAAAACTTGCAAAGAATTCATTGCTCCCAGGATGCAACTGCATTGTACCTTATAGGAATATCTGGCTAGCCAGAAGCAACACTGGTTCAATATAGAAGTGAGTGAGTTTATAATTCTAAGTATATATTTTAAGCTTCTAAATATATATTTTAAGTTTACTCACTAGCAGGAGAAACCGAGCTAATATGCAACCAACATGAAATGACACACTCGCATATGACTTGCATTTCATGAAGCTGAAAACATACCTTCTTACTACTTCTTTCCATCCTTCTTCTCTCTTTTGGCCTCTTTTTGGACTAGTCAGATTCAGTTTTATATTTGGAGATGTCAGAGGCAAGGATACCGATTTATAATTTGTTAAGCTTGAATTAGTTTCTCCTTCAACTCTAAACATAAAGATAATGCAGTAATTAACTATTTGTAACTAAACCCTCTAAAACATCTACTTACATGTAATAGAATTGTTTACTTTTTACCTTTTCTTCTTCAAATGATCATTTGTGTAATTGTACATAGAGGTGAATTGTACTCTCTGGTGAAAAGCACCATTGTATAGATAGTCCTCAATTTACAAAAGTTCATTTAGTGACCATTCAAAGTTACAACAGCATTGAAAATGTGGCTTATGATTGTTTTTCATACTTACAACTGTTGCAGCATCCCCATGGTCACATGATCACAATTTAGACGCTTTGCAACTGATTCATATTTATGACAATTGCAATGTCCCAGGGACCTGTCATCATCTTTTGTGACTTTCTGACAAGCAAAGTCAATAGGGATGCCAGATTCACTTAACAATTGTGTAACTAACTTAACAACTGCAATGATTCACTTAAGAACTGTGGTAAGAAAGGTCATAAAATGGAGCAAAACGGATTTAACAAATGTGTCACTTAGCAACAGAGATTTTAAGCTCAATTGAGGTCTACTTGTACAATATTCAAAAATTGAGATTTTTCTACCACCATAGGGCATGCAGGAAAGGCATGCCTCTTCCTACCTACTATGTAGTTACTACCTGGCACAGTGGCCTTAATGCATTATATCAATCACCAAAGAACCTGTGATGAAATAAGCTGGAGGACTATAATGTTTGCCCAAATGACTATTAAAAAATGTTTTAATTAAATGATTTTCTATTTCTGTTTTTTCTGTTCTTCCCATAAATGATTTATGGTTGCCTAGAAAGTTTATCTGGTGTAGACAGAACAGTGACTGTACCTTAGTAAGTACTGTCTGACTGAAAGAGGTATCACAAATACTGACATACTAAGCAGAAATGAAACTCTGACAGTGAAATTTTTACTAGATTAAGTAGTTATCAATTCAATTTGCTTAAGCATCAACTGAATCAATACAACAGATTACAGTGACACCCATGGATATGGCAGATAATTAGTATTGAGCAAATCAGCAGATTAACTGCTACAGAATAATGCAAAATATTGTAACATTGGACATACTGAAGGATACTTTTGAACAATGGAACCAGAAGTTAATAGCAATGTTTGCTTTTATGGACTGTGTCCAAAAGATTTTGGAAGAAATGTCACAATAGGAACAAATTTTATCTGACAAGCAGTAGAGTTGACACTGAAAGTGGATCTAAAATGACAAGCTATAAGAATGCTATGGAAAAAGATGTTTCATTGGATATATAAAAGAAATTGGTTGATGCTTTAAACATCGAAAAGAAATTACAAGTAACAAACCAAGAGAATGACCTGAATAATTCTTTTATACTAGATTTGCAAAAGAGGTTTATTAAAGCTTGGATGAATACTGTGAGAAGAGGTAACAAATAAATCAAGTTCTATGACATTATTTGAATAGACTAAATATATTACAGATTGTCTGATACGTTGTTATTTCTGGAGACTGTTAGTGGACTTTTACTGACACCAGGATTGAAATGATGGGACACAGGTGTGATGAAAGTTGGAAGTCTTTCCTTCCTTCCTTCCTTCCTTCCTTCCCTCTTCCTCTTCCTTTTTACTTTTACTTTTTACTCTTTTCATCATAACCATCATAAATTAGTTTTTACTATTGTAATTATAATCTGTAATTTTTTTTAAAGCACTGTGGTTCTCTGCAGCATCACAGGACAGTATAGTGAACTCATGGTGGTGCCCCAGGATATTTAAAATTTTAAGACAAACCCAGCACTATAGGTAGTCCTCACTTATGATCACAACTGAGCCCAAAATTTCTGTTGCTAAGCGAGACAGTTGTTGAGTTTTGCTCCACATTTTTGCCACAGATGTTAAGTGACTCACTGCAGTTAAATTAGTAACATGATTAAGAGAATCTGGTTTCTCCATGGACTTTGCTTGTCAGAAGGTTGCAAAAGGTAATCACATGCCCTTGGAACACACTAACCATCATAAATGAGTCAGTTGCCAAGCATTTGATTTTTGATCACATGACCATGGGGATGCTGCAATGGTCATAAGTGTGAAAAATGAGTCACTTTTTTCAGTGCCATTGTAACTTCAAATAGTTACTTAACAAACTGTTGTTAAATCAAGGACTATCATTTATTGGACAATTATTGGACATTACACAAAACTGCAGTGTAGTGAGACATTAAGAGTGCTATGAATGAAGAATGTTTGGGAATCTCAGTCTTAGCATAATGCAGTAAAGATTAAATTTAATGCTTACTAGGCCAAATCCAGCAAAAGTGTACGCTGTCTTATGTTAGAAGAATCGCAATATGTTTTTCTTAATTGGTTCCTCAAATGAAAAGATTGGTTTGAAATGTAACAACAAAATATAAGAAAAAGAAGCAAGAACTAAGAGTCAGGTCAAAACTTGACTGAATAACTACTACTACTACTACTACTACTACTACTACTACTACTACTACTACTATTATTATTATTATTATATAATAGATAGTCTTTCTTTTCTTCGAGTCAAAAATAGATATACTTGGCACATTTTGTCTTAGTCAACAACAGTTTCTGTGTTGTTTATACTCAGAAAGAATTGGCAAAGTAAAATTCCATAATCAACATGTTGGGATCTATAAAGTTTGAACCATTTCACTACTAGCATTCAAAATATTAGTTATTTTTTTTTGGGGTGGTGGTGGTATGCATTGAAGGTTAGAGAAGAAAGAGTCATTCTACAGCATTAAGGAAGTTGACAAAATAAGATTTTTAACTTACCTGGTTTGTACTTTGGAAACTGACGAGTTAGTCTTATCTTCCTGAGAAGGGAGCAGTACAGAGGCATATCGCTTATCACCTGAAGAATGTGTGTCCATAGTGAAGTTCAGTTCTTGGCTTTTACCACCACTGCTGCTTTCACTATTGCAATCCGTACTGTCTAAGTTGTCAGAATCACTATTCCCACCAGCACTACCACCTCTTGGCTCACCATTAATCTTGTTTTTATCTGCTTTTTGCTGTGCTAGAGTTATATGCTGATCTGGCAAAATTATCTGCACATTTTGAGGAGTGTCCTTTGTTTTATTCTTCTTATTTTTTCTATTTGTGCTTGGAGTTGTTATCACATTGGCTCTCTTCTTGCCAAAAACATTTGTAAAAGTAGCTGAAGTTGCAGATATTCCAATAGTAGTTGTAGTAGTTGCACTTGGAGGCTCTAAAGGAATTTCTGAATCAACTAAAACAAGCACATTATAAAAGCTTAGGCATTTGATAGTTAGAAAAGTTACTTTTAGAAATATAATACAGACTGCATTGTTTTGTATCACAATGTCCGAAGTGGAATATTTTTCTCTAACTTAAACCAGATTCTAAAGATCCTGGTACTTGATCCTGAAATAGCTAAACCAAACTGAATTTGGTTAATAACTGGATGGAGACCACCAAATTTAGATGGTAATTTAGGCTGCTGATTTGAAAAAACAAATACTCCAAAATATGGCAATGGCAAATCACTTCTACACTCTTGGGATATGGATGTATCCATGAGAATTTAGTGGAATTTGGGGGATCTTCACTTTTTAATATGACCTTGAATGGAAATGGAAAGCATAAAGGTCATTTTTCTGAAAATGTGTTACTTAAGAAGGTGCTTCTTAGTTTTACATTTATCAGAAGACCAATATAAGAGTAAGTAATTGAAAACAAAGTGAAAGTTTACAAAATGAAAACTGACAATTAAAATGCATTGTATTACTGGACGTGAGAAATAAATAATTAAGCCAGAAAATTTAGGGCCAAAGGTACAACTCATAACAGGGAGAAAAAAGCATTATTTGGATTTATTTTTTAAACTTAGTTCAAAATGGGAAACTGCTCTAACATCCCTTTGTTCTTAGAATTTCAGAAGAGCTGCAGCAAGAATTCACTTTACTATACTAGTAAAGTTTCTATACATACTATAGAAAGATATGCTAGGGTTGTTTCCAGCCACTATGGTCACATAAAAATTTTAACACGTCTGGGATGCCCTTTTCGCCCTCCCCAGGCTTCAAGAAAGCTTCTGGAGCCTGGGGAGGGCGAAAAACAGGCCTACTGGGCCTACCGGAAGTCTGGAAACGGGCTGTTTCCAGCCTCTGGAGGCCTGGTAGGCCCAAAACGGGATGCTGGGGGGTTGCATGTGGGGGGGACAACACTGAATTATGGGTGTGGGCACGTGCATGCGCAACCCCCACACTCCCCTCGCTTTTGGCACGCAACGACTATCACTGACCTAGATCAACTCTTATGTAAGAAATATGAGAAATACACTATATAACTGAGGATAGTTTAGCAAGCAATATGATGCAAAACATATGCTTTCCTATTCTAATGACTCAGGGTGTATAGGTACATTTAAGAATACATAATTTAAACCAAGGGCTAAATATTTGGTTTCCAAATAACGGAAATATGTTTGGAATTGCAGTCCATCAACATCAGAATTCCATTTATGATTTAAAGGGAGTATGAATTGTAACCCTCACCATCATCATCATTTTCCTCTTCCTCTTCATCCTCTTGAAGCTCTAGCGTTTCCTTTGGTTTGTGTTCCTCATCTTCCTCTTGTTTTCTTTTCTGTTCTTCTTTTTTCTTCTTTCTCTTCTCTTTTCTCTTCTCTCTTTTTGCGGCAAGAGCCTGCTTTCTACTCTCTTCTCTTGACTATAAAAATTGACAATGTATAGTATATATTGATACTAAGAATTGTTTCTTAATGTTTTCTATGTAATGCAAACACAAATAGGCAAAGAGTGTGATATTATTCCCATCCATTTCCCTTTGTTCAACAAACCATACGGCAGTTATGTTAGCCTCTCAAGTATTGGTTACAGGTTATGTATTTGTTTAAGTATATTTCCCCACAAATTTCTACTTCCAGTCTTTCTCCACAAAAATAAACATTAGTAATCTTTTGGGCTTAGAAATAGCGACTGACCTAGAAACAATTGGTACGTATTTATCGCTAAGAGTGGATTTGTATCCGAGTCTTCCTGACTATATCTTAAGTTAGGAATTCTTAGATCTTTTCTGTGATTTCCCCTTCAATAATAAAACAATTTCATTCAAGTTAAGGCTAGGATATAAAAAAATAAAAAACTTCCTTTTAATAATTAAATCTATTCAAAATAAAAGTGACAGAAATGTGCAATTTCATAACATGAAACTTTTTCACTGAAAATAATACATCCAGTTTTTCATCATAAAGAAATATTTGTATTTGCCCATGCTGTTCTTGGAATTTTGGGAGTCAAAATCCACACATTTATACCCTGTTTCTCCACAGATAAGACATCCCCTGATCATAAGCCCAATTGGGCTTTTGAGCGCATGCCAATAAGGCCTAGCACTTATTTCAGGGTTCAAAAAAATATAAGACAAGGTCTTATTTTCGGGGATAGTTGCTGAATTGAGAAACACTATTTTATTTCATATTTTTCCCTTAAAGCAGCAACTATAGAAAATTCTGATTTTGTTACTGGCTTGTTCAGGCTGTGCAGGAGAAAATTTTGTTAGCCTCCATACACTAACTTGGAGCCTATAACGGATAATAAGGCTGTCGGGATTTTGAGGTAGAATGAATGCTTTTGTACAATCAGAAATTCAAGTTAGTGTGTGTACAAGCCATCAAACTGTGCCCCAGGATTTACTTGGGACTTATTAATATATGTTTATGAATTGGTTCAGATTTGTATTCTAATGAAGCTTATTTAATCAGTTTTTCTGAGATAATCAAGTTTTGCTTAAAAATTTTAAGTTAAATTTGTTCAATTACACACTTACTTTTTTTAGTAACAAAAAAATTACAGCTTAAAATTTTGATTGCTGGACATTCATAAAAGTCCATCAAGGTACTGATAATATATGCTGTCTTAGTTCTTATATTTCTTCATGTCTAGGTTCGGAATATTTTTATTATTATTATTATTATTATTATTATTATTATTATTATTATTATTATTATTATTATTATTATTATTATTAATTCGATTTTTATACCGCCCTTCTCCCGAAAGACTCAGGGCGGTGTACAGCCAAGGTAAAACAAACAGTGCAATATACAATTAAAATACGAATTAAAAAACTTATTACATAATTGGCCTAAAACTTTGGAACATATAAAACTAAAACCATTAAAAATTCATTATAAAATTTAAATTTAATTATACTTTCCCAATAAATGCCATGTACTCTATTGTTAAGTTTGTTCTTTTGTCTTTTTTTTATTATATTGTATAACACGTCTAGAGTCATTTTGTGATCAAGGTGGCATGTAAATTAATAAGATATATGAATAAAATATTAACCATCTAACAATTTTCTTTGTTAGGGACAATTTTAAGAGACATTGTAGCTATTAGTGCAGAATATAACTTTTGTTGAATAAAGCATACAGAAAAAGAATACATTATTCAGTCTCAGATTTTCTATTGCATCTATGGTATCAAAATATAATGGCTTTTCACTATTCAGGAAAATGACCACAATTCATTGAGCAAAGCAGACATTAAGCAAAAAGTCATGTGACTGCTTTGTTCAACAAACATATTGATACTCCTGGTTGCAGTTATTAAGCAACCTTGGGGTTGTTAACCGGAGTTCATAGCAAGTACCTCAGAATAGGCTATCCGTTGTCTCTCTCCATCTAGGAGCTAAAAATCCGCTGTGCTGAAATTCAAGCCAGATTTTCAGCCCATGAGGGGAAATATACTTGCACATGTCCTGCACAGGACCTCCCCTCCTTCCCTGATGTACCTCACATGGCTTACCTGCTTTTTCGCTGAGGAGATGAAAATCCTTCCTGCCAAAACCCAGCAGGATTTTCAGCTCCTGAATAGAGACACTGAAACAGCCTGCATAAGGCCTCCAGACCATTCTCCATCCATCCTGAGGCTGCCTGTGCTCACTTTACTGAGCTGCCTCTCTGCTCAGTGACTGAAAATCCTGCTTGCATTTTGGCTCCCTCAAATCTTTGGGGGCTGGCTGAAAGAACTGCTTGCTGAAGACTTTCATCTTAGTGCAAGCAAGCATGGAGTTGAAATCCTTCAAGAATTACCGTATTTTTCCGCATATAAGATGCACTTTTTTCCCTCCTAAAAGAGGGTGGAAATGATGCGTCTTATACACCAAATACAGCCATTTTTGGCCTCCCGAAGCCCTGCCCTGCTCAATTCACACCATATTAAGTAAGCAGTCATAACTCAAGGACTATCTGTAAATAGAATGTTATTTAAGAAAGATGATGTAATTGTATATCTCACCTTTTCCAAATCTAGCTCTTTCAGCAGGATGCTTGCATTCTTATTTGCTTCAGCTGCTTGCTGGTCCTTAGCCTTCACAATGGTTTCAACACACTGATGACACTTTTTCAACAATTCCTTTTCAATTAAAAATGTTTTGCAGAAATGTAAGACAGAGTACTCAAAATATATTCATAATTCACTTGCATTAAACTCAATTCCACAATCAAATAATTAATTCAAATCAATTAACATTAACTCTACAAATAAATAAGCTATTTAGAGCCACTGAAATATGTCAACAATTTGAAGAATTTTTTTTAAAAATTTACATTTATATCCCGCCCTTCTCCGAAGACTCAGGGCGGCTTACAGTGTGTAGAATTGGAAGGAGGTATGTATAACTCATCATAGATATGAATGTTTGATGCCCCCCTCCTCCCTTCAAAAGGGAAGGGATTAGGTGAAAGTTTTGAAAGTCAGGTAAAAACAAAATTATCTTTAGTAACTAAAAGAGTACTATATATTTCATATATATTTCATATACATATACATATACATCTGGTCTCTCTAAGGCGGGGTGTCAAACTCAATTTCATGGAGGGCCACATCAAGTCTATGGTTGACCTTGGTGGGTGGGTGAGGAGATGGGTGGTTGTGGCTGACTGGGTGAGCGTGGCCAGTTTGACCACCGCTCACTGGGCGTAGCCGACTGGTTGGGTGTGGCCATCTTGATACCGTTCACTGGGCATGGCCAGCGTCATGTGACTAGAGCTGAGATGGCTTGTTAGCCCCAATCCAGAGAGACAGACAGATAGAGCTGATCATTTCTTGAGCAGCTTGTCAAGCTTGGTCAATTTAAGCTATGTGGATTTCAACTTCCAGAATTCTCCCTACTAAGCTTAAAGTTGACAATGTTGGGAAATGCTAAAGTTACAAAATGAACAAGGAGGGGCTCTGTATGTGAATCAGTTTATCAGCAAAATATCTGGAGATACCTAGCTTTTTTACCTCACCTTGCCTCCTGGCCGCTCGCTGGCCTGGCTTCCCAAGGGGCGTGGATGGGCACTTCCTTTGACGGCTGGCCCTGCAGGAGGAGAGCCCCTTCCCTCGGCTGTCATTACATTATGCAAGCCTTCTTCCCCAGCATGAGCAAAGCCTAAGAGGCGAGCGACTCAGAGGCAAAGTGGGCAGCCAAGAATAATCCACCTGGCAGAGACGGGAATGGGACCAGCCTGTGCTGTACTCACAAGGCTACCGCCATCCCCCTCAGGCTGGGGAAGGACATGCACAAAAGGCAGGAGAGCTTCGATTAAGGAGTGCATGGCAACCTGGAGTCGGCAGCCACATGGGACTCGAGAGGGCTCCCTGCGCAGGCACGCTCTGGCATTACTTTGGTATGGGTGCCTCAAGTGTGGTGGCAGGCTTGGGTGAGCGCTGGTTTGGGGAGAGAATCCCAGGAGAAGTGCATCCCTTGGAGGAAGTGGGGCGAACAAGAAAGGAGGCAGGAAGCCCAAGTGTGTGGTTTCTTCTCCTGCAGCAGTTGTACCTGGAGCCCTGTGTCACAAGCTCCACAGCTGGAGCTGAGGGACAAGGAGCACAGTGCTGTTCCTCACTTTCCCTCCTCAGCTGAAATGGACCATTCAGACTCTCAGGTACGGGGAGTGGAGATGCTGCTCTCAATCGAGGAAGTGGTGCTGTTGCCTACCTGGCTGCTTGTACTGTTTCCCTTAAACTGTGATGCTGCCATTACCACCAACACCCCTCCTCCTCTTCCTGACCTCGTGACTTGCCAAGAATTCAGAATTCTGGAGTTGCTCAGCTGAATCTTCATCTGAGAGCAGACGAGCTGGCTTATGATATTGGGAGGACAGGAAGCAAGGAAGGGGAGGCAATCATGTCCTAGATGAGGTGGAGGATTGGCTTGGGGAGGAACTTTTTGAGCCACAAATTAGTCACTTGTTTGCGCACAAGATGACAAGGGGCTGGGAGGGGAGGGCTGGGCATGGCATGATTCAGCTGGTTTGCCGAACTACACAAAAGATTAGCTACCGGTTTTCCCGAACAGGCTGAATCCCACCACTGCCCAGGGCTCTGGAGTGAAAGTACAAAGTGGAAGGAGCCTTCCACTTTGTGCTTTCATGCCAGAGCCCTGGGCAGCAGAGGGCAGCCCCCAGTCCAGATCTTGAGCATCGGGATCCCACAGCCCAGTCCAGCCCTGCTTCCTCAAGGAGGCATCCGCTTACCTCCTCCTCAAGACTACTGCTGGTGCCACCATGGGGCAAGGCTGGGTGAAGAGACGACAGTGGATGGCACAGAGACCAGGCCAGATGGCAAAGACATGGCAGGCACTCATGCAAAAATGAAGCATCAGGTGAGGCTGGGCACTGAGACGAGAGACCCAGCAAAGAGATGAAGAGGCTGTGTGTACAGAGGCTAGGCAAAGAGGGGGTGGGTGGGCCAGTCTGCCTGGCAACAGCTGCAGCTTGTTGGCCTCGTCCTACCTCTTCACCTAGCCTGCGCATGTACAGCCTCTTCATCTCTTCGCTGGGCCTCTTCCCTCAGTGCCAAGCCTCACCTGATGCTTCATTTTTGCATGAGTGCCTGCCGGAATGGGTTAAGCTGGGCTTAAATAAGACCCTGTCTTGTATTTTTTTTGCCACCAAAAAAGGGACAAGGTTTTATTTTTGGGGGTGGGGATGTCGTCCACTGACTCACCTCACTTGCCTGCATCACCCCTGACCTCCCTTTTGCTGTCAGAGGCCTTCAGGAACTTCTTCGGCTTTGGATAATTGTATCCATGTATACCTCGGCCCATTTCTTCTGCAGCCAGCAAGTCTTTCCTGAAGGCCTCTCTGTTGTGGTCCGTTGGCGGCCTGCAGAGCTGGCAGCAGAGTCGGACAGTGAGGAAGTTGGGGAGGAACATGGGCCAGTCCTGGAGTCTGGGGAAGGCTCGGACAAGGGCTTTGCATCAGAGGCAGAAAGGGGGCCAGGACCATCTGGGGATTATGTGCTGCATCAGCAAGGTAGAGGAACAGGAGGAGCCTGTTCCCAGTGCGTGCATGCGCAGAGCTGCCAGAAGGCAAGAACAGTTAAAACGAAAGGGATGACTCAGGAGTAAGGATTGGAAATGATTGGCCCCTTCCATAAGACATAAAGGAGAAGCAGAGGCATGTGAGCCTTTGCAGGAAACAATGTTGTTCGTTCTGGTTGGTTTAAATGCTGAAAATCCATTTTGATTCTGTGCTCCGTGTGGCCTTACAAAGCTAATTGCCAATTAGGTCTTTGGCAGTGTGTCAAGGGAGATAAAGGTGGGTGATTATCAGCCTTATCCTGAAGGACTGTGGCAGACTTCTGTTGGACTCTTTACCAATTGTTTGTGACTCATTATGGGTTGTGAATGAACAATAACTCACCGCCATTGAAATAAAAAGAGGGTTTTTGGGATTAATTGTGTGCTTTTTACTGTCTAAGGAAGCCTAGGTCAGAACACTCTCTAGCCGATAACTACTGGCTACAGAGGCCTTCAGGAAAGGACTTCAGCAAAGGCCTCTCTATCCGATAATGACTCCTGAGGCCTTCAGGAAAGGACTTCAGCAAAGGCCTCTCTATCCGACAATGACTCCTGATCAATCCGGAGCTACTGTTATCGGCTACAGAGGCCTTCAGCAAAACCTTGCCGGCTGCAGCAAAAGAAATGGGGCAAGGTGAGGCCTGACTGCAATTATCCAAAGGTAAGTAGTAGGGCAGCTCCACTCCCTCATCCCCACCCTAGTTTAATTTTTACCTATGCACCCTGGAGTGGGCGGAGTCTTAATTAGGGCTTATTTTGGGGGGGTAGGACTTATATTGGGCGCATGTGTAAAAAGCAAGCTAGGACTTATTTTCTGAGTAGGTCATATTTTTGGGGAAACACGGTAGGCCTGATGCTTTGTTTTTGCATGCGCGCCCGCCGGGATGGGGTGGGCTGGGCCAAAGCAACATGGGCCAGCCCCATTTTCCAGAACAGCCCCAAGGGCCGGATCCAACCACATCATAGGCAGGATGCAGCCCGCGTGCCTTGAGTTTGACACCCCTGCTGGAAGGGATAACAGAATTCATTCTTGTACTGTAAAAGGGAATGTTAATATTCAGTGTAAACTACAGATGAGGATGTATGATTAAGCCCTTCCAGAAAGGTTATAAATGATAGCTGCTAAATAAAACTAATAAAATGATAACACTTTACTAACTTTTCTCTTGGAAGTAAGCTATTCTGCCTGAGGAATGTTTAGCTGGGGAACTACAAAGGAATATACAAAGCTATAAGCAAAATCACATGCAGAAAGCATTGTGGAGAAAGATAATGGCAAAACATGTCTACACTGTTATAAAGAAAACTGCATGGATGTATCCATTAAATCATGAAGTTTATTTTGATCTAAAAGCTTAAACTTTTAAAATAAGGTTTCTCTTTTCTTCTTGCTTTGTTGAGGCACCTATCTTTACCCATTGTTCAGTTTTATAGAATCATAGCTGATAATTTATTTATTTATTTCAATTTTTATACCGCCCTTCTCCCGAAGGACTCAGGGCGGTGTACAGCCTAGTAAAAATACAGTGTATAAACATTAAAAAAGAAGTTAAAAAGAAATATGTGGCCAAAATTTTTAAAACCATTTAAAATCATAAGACATAAATAACCCAATAAAATATCAATCCGGCATTGCCCAGGTATTTCTTTATCCCAATCCTGAAATTGCTTGAGGCATTCCAGAATTATTCTGGAACACACACACACACCGCTAGGAGTGCTAGCGGTGTCTTACCCCCATAGTACTTGTTTCCAGGGAGTAAGTCATCTGTGAGCCAAGTTTGGTTGAAATTGCTTGAGGCGTTCCAGAGTTATGCTGGAACACACCCACCCACCCACCCACCCACCAGGGAGCCGTTGAGAGGGGCCATTACAGGGGCCTTTCTTCCCCCTACTCCCATGACCATAATCCCTGCCCTTTCCCTTCCCTCTCCCATGTGATCTTCTTTCCTGCCCTGTGTACTATCCTGGCACTTTGCCCCAAATCCACCAGGGGGTGCCTTCTGCCAACACAAGGGAACATCAGGCACTACCCCCTTCCCCGGCGAACGTCACAGCTGGCTTTCCAGAAAAAGCTGCAAAAGAACTGACATCACAAACAATTGCCGCTCTAGGACACTGCACTTGCTCTCCTTTTCCAGAGGCAACTGCTAAGGAACTGACATCACAAACAATTGCTGCTCTAGGATGCTGCACTCGCTCTCAACAGCCCAGACGTTCCAGAGTGATGTTGGAACACACCCACACCCACACACCAGGGGTGTCTCCCCCCCAACAGTATTTGTTTCCAGAGGGTAAGTTATCTGTGTATCAAGTTCGGTTGAAATTGCTTGAGACGTTCCAGAGTTATGCTGGAACATACATACATACGTACAGGCAGGAATCATTTTATCATCCCAGATAAATGTTTTCAAATCTTTTCTCGAAAACCTCCAACAAGAGAGCATCCACAATTCTCCCGAAAGTATATTGAATTAGCTCTATATATGCTACAGCAAAATTACATGCACTGAAAAGGTTCTCCGATGCCTTCAATGGAAGAATAGTTAACCAAGCTGTGGGAATATGCCTTGATGTCTGATATAACTTTCTACCTTAAAAGTAAATCACTCATAGATTTCAACTCAAATGGGAAACTATTCTTAGATTACACTTTATTCACACTGTATCTAAAATTTGGATTTACCTACTTATAGAATCTATAAATCAGTTTTTATGAGATTAAACCAAGTCAGAATAGATTTTAATAATAAGAGTTAAGAACTTACTATGATGTACAATTTTGTTAGCTAATTTATATTGTGTTGACAATGGTCTTCATTACTCATTAGCTTAAGTTCAATAGTCCCTTCCAATGACATATACAGTCTCTACTATATTCTCCCTTATCAGAAATCTCTATCTCCCCCTCCCCACCTTCTTTTGTGTTGTTCTCCTAGAAGAAAGGAAAATCTAAGTGTGTACATTTGGTTTGGTGTGTGAAAGCAGTTTGTGAGAAAGAATGTTTGGTGTATGCAAACAGAAAATCTATAAACGTTATGAACATATTTTATGGGCAATTTTTCTCTGTTGGTATTAAATTTAATTACATTAACAAGCTATTTTGTGCAGGAAATGGCTCTTGTTGTCCAACTATAGAAACTAAACAGGTTATGGTCTGATCAGTACTAGTACAGGAGAAAACCAGGCAATTCTACAGTTGTAGGCCAAATTAATACCTCAAAAGAAAATGACAAATTCTGTATTGTTGTCAAGAAAATGAATATGGACAGAACAGAATAACAAAGTTGGAAGGGACCTTAGAGGTCTTTTAGTCCAAAGCCTTGCACAAAAGGAGACCCTGTACCATTCTGGACAAATGACTGTCTAATCTCTTCTTGAAAACGTCCAGTGATAGAACATCCACAACTTCTAAAGGTAAGCTTCCCACTGGTTAATTGTTGTCACCCGTAGGAAATTTCTCCTTAGTTCTAGGTTGTTTCTCTCCTTGATTAGTTCCATCCATTGCTTTTTGTCCTGACTTTTGGTGCTTTGGCAAATAGGTTGACCCCAGGGGTGAAATGCTCCCGGATCGGACCGGCTCGCGCGATCCAGTAGCAATGGCGGCTGCTCGTTCGGAGGACTGGTAGCAAAAATCCCTGGCCCCGCCCCCCTGCCTCTGCTGAGCCCCACTATCTGCAGAGGTTTTTTTTTTTACTTTTAAAAGCCGGTTTTGCTTCAGCCAAAACATGCCTTTAAAAGTAAAAAAAAGCCTTTGAGGATCCCGCCCCTCAGCTGAGATCGGCAGACTTTAAACTTAAAATAAAATAAAATTAAAGTCTCCTCTGGCGATCTCACCTGAGTTCCTCATCAGCAGAACCTTACGTGTACTCTTATTTGTAGAAAACATGTTTTCTACAAGTATGAGTAGAGATTCTAAGGCACTTACCTGATTACTGATGAACGCATGGCCACAGCCCGAAAGCAGTTTCCGTTTCAGCCAGACAGAATCAATTGCTTAGCTAATCTATTTCCTCGGTGATCAACTGGCTGGCTTTGCTGGCTGAGGAACTCTGGGATTTGAAGTCCATAATAAAATAAAATAAAATAATAACATAAAATATTTGTGCAGCTTTCTGAGAATTGGTGTGTTTCTGTAGTGTTTCACTCTAACTACACAAACACACAAAATCTCAGAAAGCTGTATGTGGCATTTTGTGTGTGTGTGTGTGTGTGTGTGTGTGTGTGTGTGTGAGCTGTGTGTGTGTAAAGTGTGAAAGTTGGTTTTTGAGCTTTTCGTGGCTGTGTGAAGTGTGAAGTGCAGCTGCTTTTACATTGTGTGTGAGTCAGTTGTGTTGTGTTGTGTGTGTGTAAAGTGTGAAAGTTGATTTTTGGTACCTCTTATTGTTTTTTATACTTTGTTAATTATTTTTGTTATTTATTGTTATTGGCCACGCCCACCCAGTCATCTGACCACCAAGCCATGCCCACCAATTAAGCCGTGCCCACAGAACCGGTATGGAAAATTTTTAGATTTCACCCCTGGTTGACCCCCTCTTCTTTGTGGCAGTCCCTCATAGGAGATAAGAATACTGGTGAGAAAAGTAAAGTTCTACACTTAGGCAAGAAAAACCAAATGCACAGGCATAGAATAGCCGGTACCTGGCTCAATAGCAGTAATTGTAAGAAGGATCTGGAGTCCTAGTGGATAATCATTTAAATATAAACCAGCAGTGTATTGCAGCTGCCAAACAGTCCTAGGCTGCAATAAAAGAGCTATAGAATCAAGATCATGTGAGGTGATAATACCAGCTTAAGAGCACATTTGGAACATTGCATCCAGTTTTGGTTGCCATAATATAAAAAAGAGGTTGAGACTCTAGAAAAAATGCAGAAAAGTAGGGGACTGGAGACTAAGACATATGAAGAATGCTTGAAGGAATTGGATGAGTCTTATTTAATGAAAAGAAGAATAAGGGGAGACATGATAACAGTGTTCCAATATCTAAAGGGCTGCTACAAAGGAGTGGGGGTCAACCTATTCTCCAAAGCACCTGATGGCAGAAAAAGAAGCAATGAGTGGAAACTAATCAAGAAAAACCAACCTAGAAATAAGGACAAATTTCCTGTGAGAACAATTAATCAATGGAATGGCTTGCCTTCAGTGTGGATGCTCCATCGCTGGAGGTTTTTAAGAAGAGACTGAACAGCCATTTGTCTGGAATGGTATAGGATCTCCTGCTTGAGTAGGGGTTGGACTAGAACAGGGGTCACCAACCTTTCGGACCTCAGGCACCACTAAATTCATAATTTTAAAATCCTGCAGACCACTAATATGAATCCAGCGCGCCAGTCGCTGAAGCGCCTGGACTCCCAGTGATGGGATGGGGTCCTTCAGGCACTTAGCTTGGCTGCCTGTTTCTGCAACCTTAGACGCTCAAAAGAGCCATTTGGACCCGTTTCCCACAGAAAAAAAACAAAAAACACCGGGATCTCTCATCTCTCTTTCCCTCTCTCATCTTTCTCCCTCTCTCTCAGTATCTCCCTCTTTCTCTCTCTTCTGTCTCCTCATCTGTCTCTCTTTCTTTTTCCTGTCTATCTCTCTCTCTCTCATCTCTCCCCCACCTCTCTCATCTCCACCCCCCTCTCATCTCTCTCTTCTCTGTCTCTCATTTCTCTCTCTCTCTCTCTCTCTCTCTCATTCTGATTCTCCGGCGCGACCAAGGTACATATAGCACCAACAAAGGCTAGAAGAAACTTCCACAAGACCCAGCAAGAGATTAAGCTTTGCTCCTGCTCTGGAATATGGAGCGAATCTCCATCCCCCGCCCTTCCCTTCTCAGGCCAGGCAAGGAGTGATTGGGAGGGTGAGGGGCGGGGACAGCTAGTGGTCCAACAGGAAGCCACAGCAGGGGGACGAAAGAACTGCAGGTTGCTAACACCTGTTACTTTGGCCCGCCTGCACCCCCACCCCATCTTGCCGCAACACCACCATTACCTTGTTCCGGCGAGCGAGGGCTGCCCTACTCCTTGCACGTTCATCACCTTCAAAGTTGCAAGTTGCACGTACCTGCCTCTACGGCGGAGATTTCCAGCCCCACCACGAGCTGCCTGGCCGGTCCCATATTCCAGAGCTCTAGTCACAGAACTGGCCCATTGGTCATCCCATAGCAGTTCCTCCACCTGGGTGCACTGTGGACCACCAAAATTTTCTCGCGGACCACCAGTGGCCCATGGACCACCAGTTGGTGACCTCTGGACTAGAAGACTTCCAGGGTCCCTTCCAACTCTGTTCTTCTATTATTTCATTTGAAACAGATTTTATTTTTTTATCTTAGCTAAATGATAGCAGCAATGAGTAATATTACTACAAAAAACGCATATTTTACAAGTGAAGTCTCAAGTTATCTCAGTACAATTACTAGCTTCTTGGCACTCACCTTGTCTGCTATAGTTGCTATGTACCTCATGCATTCAATATCCGAAGGAAACTGGTTAACCTCTTTCACCAAAAATTGAACTACTCTCACATGACCCTAAAAAAGAATGGTTTAATTATATGAAATTGGAAGGAGTTTTTCTGTAACACTTATATCATACTAGATTGTGCCAATTTAATATATTTCTTTTATTTTGAGTACTTTTTTTCTGCAAGAGTAACATATCAGCTTTATAGAAAACTAAAGTCTCTTGTTCTACATGTGTAGAAACTTGAATAGATAAAGAACTGGAGAATTATGCAAAATTAAGAGTATCTGCATACATTATATAGAATTGGATTATCAGGACATAATACTATAATGTGCTATAACAAACATTCTCAATGAAAGATCCAGAGATGTATTAGGATTTTCTCAATAATAAGGTCACACTGGCACATAATACTTTCCAAAAGACAGCTTGTCTATCACTATTTATTTATTTATTTAAATAAAGCTCCTGGAATAAAGTACAATAAACACTTACAAGAACTAAATACAAGTAGTCCTCAACTTAAAACCATTTGTTTAGTGACCTTCTATAGTTACAATGGCACTGAAAAAGGGGCTTATGACTGTTTTTCACACTTACAACCATTGCAAAATCCCAGGGTTACATGATCAAAATGTGGACACTTGGCAACTGGCATGTATTTATGACGGTTGCAGTTAGTAACCATGATACTAACTTAACAACTACAGTGAGCCACTTAACAACTATAGCAAGAAAGATAGTAAAATGGGACAAAATTTGTTTAACTTGCTTAGCAATGGAAATTTTGGGCTCAGTTGTTGTCATAAGTAGAGCACTACCTATAGTACAATTCAAGTTAAACATATCCAAAGAAATGAAATAAAAATATAAAATAAAAACAATATATAAAACATTTCAAATGAAAAGTATGAAATATCCGAGAAAGATTGTTCTGATGCACTACAGCAGGAGTGTCAAGCTCGATTTCATTGAGGGCTGCATCAGGGTTGTGTTAAGACGTGGGGGGGGGGGGCTGGGGGGGCAGCTCGATGTCATTCATGTTAGGGGTGCCTGTGGTGGCCTGAGTGCTCTGCCAGAGAAAACGGGCTGCACCAGCCTCTTACAATACTCTGCCAGCGAAAACGGAGTTCCGTTTTCACTGGAAGAGGCACTGCAGGCCAGTCCTTTGTGATTTCCAGGGTGGCCCCGCAGGCCAGATCTAAGCACCCCGCTGGCCAGATCTGGCCCCCAGGCCTTGAGTTTAATACCCCTGCACTACAGTCTGATAATGAAATATCTGCAAAAAAACCAACCAAGCTCAGAGAACACTAAGGACCCCACAGCTCAACACTAAGCTATGAATATTCTCTACTAAAATATTCTGAGAATATTTTGAGCTTGAAATATACTGGAAATCTTGAATCAGTCTGCTTCACACTTGAGCTACCAATTTTGCACATGAATTTGCATGTTTTATTAAAGTTCAAACTCAAAATAGAATGTTCTGCACACTTTATTATAATAGTGTCTGAATTTCAATCACGTCACCATTGGGATGATGTGATGGTTGTACGGTCATAAGTCACTTTTTTTCCCCAGTGCCATTATAACTAAATGAGCTGTTGTAAGTCAAGGACTGACTACTTTTACATTACTTTTATTTAAGAGGCATTTAATTTTGTTGTATGAGGTGCAATGACAATAAAGTAAACTTAAAACGTAGTTATTCGCTCTCTATACACTCTGCTACCAGGCAGTGGTTGGGGAAATAAAACAAAGGTGGTATCCAAACACCCAATACTCTTAGGAGTAAAGTACCAACATAGCTCGAAAATCTGCAGCTACACAGTTGCATTTATTTTGTCCTCAACTTACAACAGTTCGTTTAGTGACTGTTCGAAGTTACAACGGCATTGAAAAAAGTGACATGACTGTTTTTCATACTTATGACTGTTGCAACATCCCCAGGTCATGTGATCAAAATTCAGATGCTTGGCAACTGGTTCCTATTTATAACGGTTGCTGTATTGTGGGGTCATGGGACGTCCTTTTGCTATCTTCTGACAAGCAAATGTGGGATTCTTCCCCAAATTGGTTTGTTCAGCAGCCAGGAGTGTTTTTTTCTCCTGTTGACAGCTGACTTTGCTGCAAAAGCAGTTTCTTTGATTGCAGCCCATTATTCCCTGGATCAAATAGGAGCTACTAGGAATGACTCTTAGATGACTGTGGACCTACCTGATGAGGAATCTTAATTGATTGCAATTCTTGGTAGGAGCACCATTTCCTCTCAGCTTTCTGTTTTTTAAACCCGCCTTGGTTTTAACAGCATGATTTAACATTTTTTTACTTTTATTTTTAAATGTTAATTGGTGTGTGATTTAATGTATTAAATAACAGATATAAATTTATTATTTATAAATACCGGTTGAATGTAGTCTTAGTAAGACCACACTTGGAATACTACATCCAGTTCTGGTCACCACATTAAAAAAAGAAGTATTGAAACTTTGTAAGAAGAGCAACAAAGGTGATTAAAGACCTGGAGACAAAAACACATGAAGAATGGTTGCAGAAACTGGATATGGCCAGTCTATAGAAAAAAAAAGTCCTAGTAATGACTTGATAGCAATGTTCCAGTATAGGAGGGGCTGCCACAAAGAATTTATTTTCCAAAGCACCAGAAGGCAAGACAAGAAACAACGGATGGAAACTAATCAAGGAGACAAGTAACCTGGAATTAAGGAGAAACTTCCTAACAGTGAGAACAATTTACCAGTGGAACAAAAGTTTTGGGTGCTTCTTCACTGATGAAGAAGTGACTGGACAGCCATTTGTCCAAAGTATAGGGTCTCCTGCTTAATCAGGGGTTTACACTAGAAGACCTCCAATGTCCTTTCTAGCTCTACTCTGAATTGAATACTGTATTATTCTAACCCCTTGCCGTGTTTTAAATGAATTTCCTGTGCTTTCTCTTAATGCTTGATAACTGTCATAAATCATTTTAGTTTTGCTCTGTTAGCATGGAAGCAATGCTATTTTTCTGGGTAGCGACAGGGATTGGCAATGATTTGTGTTTCTATTGAACTTTCACTACAGGGATTTTGTATGTTATTTACTTCTAAAAGTAAATCTTTTAATTTTTGATTTTTCCTTGTATCTTTTTATTACAGGGAGATCTTTTCAATGGTATTTGAGCTCTTTTGCTATAGTATCTCCCCTGTATCTGAAAATTGTTTATGATTGGCTATAGAAGTTTAATACAGAAGAATCTTGAACTAAAACAAAATGGAAACAATAAATTATCTTAAAGACAAAATATTTGGGGAAGCCTTGAAAACAAAATGCTTTTCAATTTACAAGACCTATTTGAAATTTTAGTCAAAAAGCTTAGTAATGCAACAATGGTTTTAATCAATTGTAAAGATGATACTCAGATGGAAGCAACTGTCGAATCCAAGTTTATGATAGGATGGATTGGAACTTAATTTGTTGCTTCCATACCCGAAGCAGGAGTCTGGTTTGAAGGCAGGTTGCTTGGAGATAACTGAAGACGCTATAGATCTTAAAGACTCAAAGTTAGCAGAACTGATGACTGATGAAATGGATTCTTTCAATAAGACTGATGGAGATTGGGGAATGGACATTACATTTAACTGGGAAACAAATGGTAAGAGGTGTGTTTCAATTTATAGGAGAGCTTTTGATTTCGGGGAAAGTCCTGATTAAAACTTTGAGGAGATTTATTATTATTTAAGATTTACTCTTCAATTCAATTTAACAGTTCAAGTTCTAACCAAGAACCTAAGAGCTCCTAAGGTAACAACTGAGTGGGCAGGCATATCCAAGTAAGGCAGTTTTTTCCAGTCAGAATATTCAGGTCTAAGAAGTTTTAAATTTCTATGTATCTAGGCAACCTCTGGGGTATTGCTCCAAAGATTCCTATTACTATTGGTACAACTGTTGATTTCTTCTTTCACAATCCTTCTCCTCCTTTTTCCCCTTCCCCTCCTCTTCTTTTCTCCTCCTCCTCCTCTCCCCCTTCCGAATAAATATGGACAAAGTATCTAAGAACTTATTATTGTTGCAATATTCTCATGGTCATGCAATCAAAATTTGGATGCTTGGCAACTGGTTCATATAAACTGGTTTATATTTATGCAATGTCCTGGGATCATATGATCACCTTTTGCGAACTTCTGACAAGCAAAGTCAATGAGGAAGTCAGAGTCACTTAACAACCTTGTTACTAAATTATCCACTGCGGTGATTCACTTACTAATTGTGGCAAGAAAGGTCATAAAATGGGGCAAAACTAACTTAACAACTATCTGGCTTAGTGACAGAAATTTTGGGCACAATTGTGGTTTTATGTTGAGGATTACTTGTACATTTAACAATCAATCAGATATGAAATAAAATGTATGCAATGACCTAAAAAGAAGTGTGTAAGAGCAATTAAGATTCCATAATTCAAATATTTGCAGCTCGCCTCAATTCCAAATATTCCAATCTCAAAACCATCAAATAAAATTACCTTGCGAAATGCAGACATAAGGGGTGTGATTTTCCGATTATCTGCAGCATCCACATCAGCTCCTGCCTGCACAAGTAGCTGCACTACATCAAGGTGACCACCATTTGCTGCCAACCAGAGTGGTGTGTTTCCTTTCTTATTGCGAACATCAATATGTGCTCCCCTAAAAGGATATCAGATTTTATTAGATTAAATAATTCAGATACCAGTTGAAATTAAATTTTACTTGCAAAAAACAACAATGGCACCTAGTTAACAATTTCATATTGCTTTTAATTATTAACATATACATGCCACAAGAGAAAACTAGAAATGAATATTTCACATGTTTGGTCTAATGGGTAAGGCATCAGGTTAGAAAGTGGGAGATAGTGAGTTCAAATCCTGGCTTTAGGCCAGTGACTCTGTCTCAGCCCAACCCAACCCATCTCACATAGTTGTTGGTGTAGAAAAAAATAGAAGGATGAAGGTGTGTTGAATATATTTGTTACCTTGAGTTATTTGTAAAAATAATAAAGGCAAGATACAAATAATAATTCAGATTTGTCTCTAAGCTATACTTCAAAAAGTACTAGGATATTAGAATGTAAATGAAAAGTAAATTATGATAAATTATTTAGATCTGGGATTATGGAAGTGAAATTAATGAATGAAGAGTATGATTTAATGAAAATTTAATTTATGAGAATAACCCACTTCTCCTACAATCTCCCTATAATAAAATTCTCAGTATCCCCATTTAGTTATAAAACTTATTTAGTAAAAAGGATTCTAGAACTCTGTATATCCACAATGGAAAATTATTGTGGATTTGAAACTGTGAATGGGTAATATTTAGCTTATTTTCTCTACTTAGCAGTTCCCAACTTCCTAACTTGAGATCATTAGTCTGAAGTGCGAAAACTGATTTTCCCTTCTTCTACCATCTCTCAGTTTTAAATTAAATTGGGCAAGGGGAAATTCCTTAAAATGATCAATCACTTCAATGAGGAGATAAGGCAGGTCAATAAAGATGGAATAAATGAAGGAGGAATAAAGTATCTAGCATGCATTGTACCTTTGAAAAAAACAAACAGCCACTAAACAAATTACATTGAAAACAAAAACCTGGGAAATGGTCTTAAATGGGAAGGGCCAATAGTTTCAACAACACAGAAACAAACAAATATAGGCCAGCTGAGGCAAATTTCACAAATTTCGTTATTATAAAAGGACTCACTTCTAAACAAAAAGAAATCTGTTTGCATTTTGCCCTATACAAATGATTTTTTGGCCAATGGTGGCAAAGAACATACTTGCTGAAAAACGTTTTGCTTTGGCCAAGGTGTAAGGGTTCTCTGACACACAAATTAAAGGGCAAAACCTAGAAAGGCAACAGCAATAATGACAAACGTATGAGGGCAAGGATAGAAAGCATGGGGGAGGACACACAAAGAAATGCAAATTTGCCACTGAAGTTAAGCAGTAGAAGGAAGGGAAGAGCAGGGCCAGATCAGACTGGTTGGGGAAACTGCATGTAGTTCAAGTTGTACAATTCTAATATAACAGAAAATACTATACCGATTAATCAGGAGCTCACAAAACTTGTAGTGGCCTTTATCTGCAGCAATAGTTAAAGCAGTGTCTCTTGAAGAAGGCACAGGAGGAGCATTGACATCTGCTCCTTTATCAAGAAGAACTCTTCCAACTTCTGCATAACCTCCTGATGCAGCTTCCATGAGAGGTGTGAGTCCAGTCTGTTTAAAATAACTTGCTTGAAATTCAAACTTATATGAATAAATTACTACTAACCCTTTTCACTTCCAAGTCCAAAAGCACTTCAGTCCAATCAACATTAAAAGAGGGTAGCTAAATAATATATAATACTTTATTTCTATCCATTACCTACATTATTTTTGTTTTGGAATATCTAACACAGAACAGAAAAATCACTCTTCCAAGGCCTCTACATAGCAAATTAAGGAAAATCCCTCTATTCCTAGAGTTCAGTACTCATGTTTCCTCAAAAATAAGACCAGGTCTCATTTTCTTTTGGGCCCCAATATAAACATGAGGGCTTATTTTTGGGCGTGTCCACCCCCCCGCCGGTGTACAGGAGGCCCACTTCTGCTTAGCTCACAGCGGGGCAGGAGGCCATGCAGTGTGCCAGTGCCACCGTCATGAGGCAGGGAGATGGAGCTGCACCACGCATGCATTGGCTTACCTCAAGGCCTCCACCAGACTACACACACACTTCACAGTGGCGGCTCTGGCAGATCCATCCAGCAGGACCCTGTGTGGCCATTGGCCCATTTCTTCTGCTTGCTTGCGGCCTCAATAGAGGAGGCCAAGTGATGCACCGGTACCGTGTTCACGAGGTGAGGCGGGAAGTGGAGCTGCCTCATGTACCCCGCACTGGCTTACCTCAGCGCCCCTGCAGCCAGGCCATCCAAGCCCCAATACCTGCCTCGCCTTGCAGCTACGGCACCAGCACAACACTCAATCTCTTGCTCCGTTGCAGCCGCAAGCAAGCAGAAGTGTGTCAGCAGCCATATGGGCTCCTGCTGCACATGGCTGCTGGTGCTGCTGCTGCAAAGCAAGTGTCAGATGTGGATGGCTTGGCTGTGGGGGCCCTGAGGTAAACCGGTGCAGGACGAGTGAGGCAGCTCCACTACCATCCCGCCTTGCTGCTGCAGCACTATAAGCAACCAGACAGAATGGGCAGGTGGCTGGTTGTGCAGGCTTTTAAATACGGATTATTTTGGTGGTAGAGCTAGGTGCACACATAGAAACATGCTAGGGCTTATTTTTCGAATAGGTCTTATTTTTGGGGAAACAGGGTATATACCCGGACAATACTCCTAGGTGTATTGAAAATGCCAGAACCTTGATAGACCTTTCCACCAAAAGCAGTATTATATAATTATCAGCCTTTCATTTAATGCTGGACCTTAATCCAGATGTTGTCTCCTAGAAGGAAGTCTCCTGGGATCTTGAATCAGTGGGTAAATTAAATATGAAAACATTTTGCTTCTCAACTAATGTAGAGCTCTGAGCACTATGTTTTATTATGTTTTCTAAGCATTTCCAAGTAATGTTTGCTGCTAAAAGTGCATACATAATCTCCTTCCATAAGTATGCATGAATATTACTAGAGGGTAAATAATGTATGTATGTATTAGATTTGTGTGCCATCCATTTCATCTACAGATGATAAAAGGACGTCTATGAAAAACGCGTATGTTGTGCATTGTTGGGCCTGCTGCAGAACCTGTCAGTCAAAAAATTCCAGCTGGTTGGGTCCAGGAGAACAGCCTTTTCTGCTATGGCTCCTGGCTTTTGGAATATTGTGCAGTGAAATTTACCCCTGGGCCTTCTGGAAGGGCTTTAAACTTGGCTCAACCAATTGGCCTGAGTTCTTATGGGGGGAAGGGCATGCCATACTGGAGAATGGTTAGTGGATTAAGAAAAGACTCCACCTTCACCCTTTTATATATTAGCTACTTTTTTGGTAATTTTAATTTTAATATTTTATACTATGGGTTTTATATCATGGGTAAACTGCCTATGGGCCTCCCACCCATAGTCCTCTTTGTTTAGATCACTCCATATCTCTGAGGTCACTCAGGTAAACCTCTCAGGTAAAGTGACTGGCAGCTTCCTTTAGACAATCCCCAATTTTAATTTTTATTACAAGCTCATGGTCACCAAAGTTCAATTGAGAAAGAAATCTATTGATTGCTTACCTTTGCCCTATGTTCAACATTGGCTTTTCTGTCCAAAAGCAGACTGACTACCTCTGCTCTGCCCTGGAAGCAGGCTAAAGTAAGTGCGGTATTCCGATTGGTTTCAATCTGGGCATTAATATCAGAACCCATATCAAGCAATAGTTTTACTGCAGGAACGTGACCATTCATAGCTGCCAGCATTAGAGGAGAAATGCCTAATTTACTCCCAGTCCTAAAAAAGAAAGCCAATAAATACAAATATAACAATGACATAATCTAGACAAAACGTAGAGGAAAATATTTCTTCAGTATAATTATTTTATGAAAAGCTGAGTGTTGTGTAATGAAATATATCCTCATTTCACTGCTGGAAAGTGCACTATATAAAAATCAGCTAGATTTTAAAATATAAAGTAATAGAAATGAAAAACAAAAAGTATTTGAAATATGCTAAGAATACTAGCAACATACAAGTGCTGGATGGAATTCTGAAAATCTTAGCACAGCGTATCTACAAATCACAACTAAAGATGGCTCCATGGAAAGTGGCATCAAGGGCAACAGTTGAATGAAGAGCCAGTGAGTAGCAGTGGTTCTTCAAAAGTAGTTCTTTGAACAAGGAGAGAACACCCAGAGTTACACAGGCAGTTAGTTACTCCTTGTCAAAAGACTGCAATAGTCATCTTGCTGAAATCCGTGTCTTGGAAAAGACACTGGGTTCACATACTTTCTGTTCTAATCGCTTTTGGAAATTACTTGTTAACTGTTTTGGAACCTTTGGATCAACAGGTTTTACAGTAGCGGATGAATTTCCTTCCATTTTTAGATACAGAAGTTTTAAATATAAGTCTAAGGACTTGGAAAAAAAAGAGAGAATAAATAGCAAAAGGGTGATTAAAACTTTGATTTTAGAAAGTTATGAAAGGACTAAGGATTCAGAAAAATTTAAAATAAGAAACTGTGATTAACTATGAAGAATCCTTCCTGTGGGGAATTTTTTTTCCCAAAAAATCTTCTCTTTTTTGAAAAAACACTGGATTTAGTCGCTAGTAGGAAGATGAAGAAACTAATTATTACAATTAAAGAATATTCAAATTCAACAGAATGAAGCAAAACATTTTAATGTTGGACATTTTAAAAATCTTGTTGAACAATGGACTCAAATTAATTTTAAGAGTGTCTGCTTCTACAGTCTGCATTAAAGTTTATTTATTTATTTATTTCGATTTTTATACCGCCCTTCTCCCGAAGGACTCAGGGCGGTGTACAGCCAAGTAAAATTCAATATATAAACATTAAGAGAAATTAAAAAGCATATTATAATGTGGCCGAAATTTTAAAACAAATTAAAATATAAAATATAAATAACCCCAATAAAATTTCAGTCCAGTCCCGCTTGAATAAATAGGTGCGTTTTCAGCTCACGGCGAAAGGTCCGAAGATCAGGCACTTGACGTAAACCAGGGGGAAGTTCATTCCAAAGCGTAGGAGCTCCAACAGAGAAGGCCCTTCCCCTGGGGGCCGCCAACCGACATTGCTTGGCGGACGGCACCCTGAGAAGGCCCTCTCTGTGTGAGCGTACGGGTCGGTGGGAGGCAAAAGGTAACAGCAGGCGGTCCCGTAAGTACCCGGGTCCTAAGCCATGGAGCGCTTTAAAGGTGGTAACCAGAATCTTGAAGCGCACCCGAAAGACCACAGGAAGCCAGTGCAAACTGCGCAGGATTGGTGTTACATGGGAGCAACGAGTTGCTCCCACTATTACCCGCGCAGCTGCATTCTGGACTAACTGCAGCCTCCGGGTGCACTTCAAGGGCAGCCCCATGTAGAGAGCATTGCAATAGTCCAAGCGGGAAGTGACAAGGGCATGAGTGACCGTGCATAAGGCATCCCGGTCAAGGAAGGGGTGCAACTGGCGCACCAAGCGTACTTGGTGGAAGGCCCTCTTGGATACGGCCGCCAAATGATCGTCAAACGACAGCTGCCCATCCAAGAGGACACCCAAGTTGCGCACCCTCTCCGTTGGGGCCAATAACTCGCCCCCCACAGCCAGCTGCGGCTGCAGCTGACTGTACCGGGGTGCCGGCATCCACAGCCACTCCGTCTTGGAGGGACTGAGCTTGAGTCTGTTTCTCCCCATCCAGACCCGTACGGCTTCCAGACACCAGGACAGCACTTCGACAGCTTCGTTGGGGTGGTCCGGGGTGGAAAAGTACAGCTGAATGTCATCAGCGTACAGATGATAACTCACCCCGAAACCACTGATGACCTCACCCAGCGGCTTCATGTAGATGTTGAACAGGAGGGGCGAGAGAATCGACCCCTGAGGCACCCCACAAGTAAGGTGCCTCGCGGTCGACCTCTGCCCCCCTGTCAACACCGTCTGCGACCGGTCGGAGAGATAGGAGGAGAACCACCGATAAACGGTGCCTCCCACTCCCAAACTCTCCAACCGGTGCAGCAAGATACCATGGTCGATGGTATCAAAAGCCGCTGAGAGATCTAATAGGACCAGGGCAGAGGAACAACCCCTATCCCTGGGCCTCCAGAGGTCATCCACCAACGCGACCAAAGCTGTCTCCGTACTGTGACCGGACCGGAAGCCGGACTGGAACGGGTCTAGATAGACAGCTTCATCCAGGTACCGGGGAAGCTGCCATGCAACCACACTCTCTACAACCTTTGCCACAAAGCAAAGGTTGGAGACTGGATGATAATTTCCCAAAATAGCTGGGTCCAGGGAAGGCTTCTTGAGGAGGGGTCTCACCACCGCCTCTTTCAAGGCAGTGGGGAAAACCCCTTCCAACAGTGAAGCATTTATAATTCCCCGGAGCCAGCCTAGTGTCACTTCCTGAGTAGCCAGCACCAGCCAGGAAGGACACGGGTCCAGTAAACATGTGGTCGCATGTAGCCTCCCCAGTAACCTGTCCACGTCCTCGAGAGCCACAGTCTCAAACTCATCCCAAATAACCTCAACAAGACGTGCCTCTGCCATCCCACTTGGATCATCGCAATTTTGGTCTAAACTATCCCGAAGCTGAACGATTTTATCGTATAGATAACCGTTAAACTCCTCGGCACGTCCCTGTAGGGGGTCATCCCGCCCCTCCTGTTGAAGGAGGGAGCGAGTCACCCGAAACAGGGCGGCCGGGCGGTTATCTGCCGATGCAATGAGGGTGGAAACGTAGGAACGTTTCGCCTCCCTCATTGCCACTAGGTAGGTCTTAGTAAAAGAACTCACTAGTGTCCGATCAGCCTCGGAACGGCTAGACCTCCAGGTACTCTCTAGGCATCTTCTCCGGCGTTTCATCTCCCTCAGCTCCTCAGAGAACCAGGGAGCCAAGTGAGATCTACGCCGGGTCAGAGGCCGCAAAGGCACGACACGGTCCAAAGCACCAGCCGCGGCCCGCTCCCAGGCCGCAACTAGTTCTTCAGTCGTGCCGTGGGCAAGATCCTCAGGACCCGGCCCAAGCTCCGTCCGGAACCTCTCAGGGTCCATCAGGTGCCTGGGACGGAACCAACGCATTGGCTCCGTCTCCCTGCGGTGGTGAGCGGCGGTCCGAAAGTCCAGGCAAAGGAGAAAATGATCCGACCATGACACCGGTTCGTCACTAAATCTCCTAATACCAGATCATTAATCCACTGTCCAGAGATGAAAATCAGATCTAGTGTGCCTCCCCCCATGTGTGTAGGGCCATCAATTACTTGAATCAGGTCCATGGCCGTCATGGAAGCCTGGAACTCCTGAGCTACCGTTGATGACAAGCCGGCCGATGGCAAGTTGAAATCCCCCATGACCAAAAGTTATTAATAGAAGAACAACAAGTTTTATCTGGCAAGACTGAGATTGATTTGCAAATAGATTTGAAAATGGCAGGTTTCCAGAATAAAATAGAAAAAGATGTTGCACTAAACATACAAAAGCAATTGGCTGATGTCTTAAAAAGGATATACAAATAATAAATCAAGAGAATGACCTGGATAATTTTTCCTACATTGGCTTTATAAAAGAGGCTTGTTAAAACTTCAAAGAATTTTGTGAGAAGAGGCAAAAAAATCAAGTTCTGGGATATTATTTGAAGGGAATAAATCATTAGAAGCAAAAGGAAGGAATATAAAATTGGTTTATTTGATTAAGGTTAAAATAAGTATGTTATCATCTCTGGTAATTCTTAATGAACTTTTGCTGACACTAGGACTAAAATGCAAGGATTTGTGGATTTGTTTATAGATAAGAGATGGCATATGGGAATAAGAGATCATTTTTTTCTATTTTCAGAGCATTTAAGTTACTAAAATGATTTATACTTGTGATGAAGGGAAAACTCATTTTTTCCATATATTTTTCATATATTTTTATTTTTCTTCTTCTTTCTTTCATATTCTTTGTTTGTAGTTTGCACTAATATTTTATTACTGTAATTGTAATTTAAAAAAATAAATTACTATTTTAAAAAGGTCATCCACAGATAACGAAGTTTGTTCAGTATGTCTGAATGGATAAAAGCAACGAATCTATGGAATTCAACCCTACTTTATGTTATATCCATCAGAGAATCCAAAATCTTTATAAACCAATTACCTTGAATTAATTTCTGCTCCAGCATTGAGTAGTATCTTAATAATGTTAACATATCCACCAGATGCAGCAAGACTTAGAGGAGTATAATCAGATACATTTCTGTGTTCTTTGTTTGCTCCTCGTGCTAGGAGAAGATCTACCACCTGAAATATGGAATATTATTAACACTATCAGAAGTTGACAATAGCACCAATGTGCTCAGGATAAATATTGAGTTTTAAATCTGGCAACAAACTGCTCCAGAGCATAACAAAAGTATGGAAAAGGTCATTGAAAAATTATGATGTATATATAACATTAAATAGTAAGTTAATATTCTGCCTTAGCCATGAAAGCCAGCTAAGTGACTTTGGGCCAGTCACTCTTTCTCAGCCCAATCCATCTTACAGGGTTGTTGTTGTAGGGAAAATAGAAGGAGGAAGGTGTGCTGGGTTTGTTTCCCACCTTGAGTTATTTGTAACAATAATAAAGGCAGGATACACACAAACAAACAGGTTAAGGTAAAATCTTCACTTTTTATACTACTGCCTTACTGAATTCCCATTCTATGAATAAAATTTTACATTTACATGATTATAGAATGGACTGTAGGACAGTCTGTTTTTTAAAATAGGTGCAAGAATATGTGCAAGAAATCAGTCCTAAAACATTGGAGACTCATATTAATCTGAGAAATTACATGGAATGTACAATGCTCATGTATTCCATGTAATTTCAGAATTAATTGAGATTTCCCAATCTTTTTGGATTAGTTGGCAGATCTGAAATTTTGAGAACTCACTGTTGTAGTCTTGCAATATGGCAGCAAGGGAGGGATTGATTGCTAAATCATAAAACGGCTCCACAGAGACCATAACTAATTAGAAAACATTGAATAACCAGAATGCCACTTGCTATTCCTTAAGAGTCTCCAATCTCTTCAGCTCATTGACTTATTGAAATTTCAGGTTGTTCATCGATCCCCAAATGTTTATTATATGAAAATAATTTAATAAACACTATCTACACTAATAATACTATAAATAATAACAACATCAACCCCTTGGATAGTCCCTTGGGGCTAATATGGACTACTTTAGAGAACCCTAGACTAACCCCCTCCTTCAGTCCTATTCACCTGGAGGGAGGATGCAAGTGGAAACAATTAGAAGCTTAACACACAACTTGCATCCAGCATTTTTATATTCAAAGCATGTTTTTTGTTGTAGCATGCCAGATTCCTAAGGAATCACATTATTCTAAGGTGATGATGTCCACCCAACCTGTGTGGGTTTGGAGAATCAATATATGCTTTCATAATCTAAGAAATGCAATAACTATAATATGCAGTAAAATAAATAAATGAGGAGACATACTATCAGGATGCTAGATTCTGTTTTTCCAAACTATGACTATAGCGGTTAAACAGAAACATATATGAAGTTGTTCTTTTAAAAAATGTTAACACTTACTTCTTGACGGCCACCAGAGCATGCTAATGAAAGTGGTGTGTCCTTAGTACGTTCAGACTGGGCTTCTATGTCTCCACCTTTATCTAGAAGTATTTCTACAACACCAACATGTCCAGCAGTTGCAGCTAAAATTAGTGGTGTAAACCCTAACAGAAATGATTCTATTATTAGAAGCCATTTGGAAAACAAGAATCAAAGTTAAGTTATGTTTTCAGTAAAACCAGAGTGTTTCAAAATCAGTAATTCTCAATACAGTAGCAATCAAGATCACTACGTACAAAACTGAAATAAAAGTTCTAAGTTCGTGATCGAACATTTGGGAGAAACAGAAGCAATGTGTTTTTGAAACCCTAACCACTCATTTAATTAAGTTGTAAAATCGCATATAGAAAAAAATATTTGCTGCCCAAATAATTATCATCAGCTAGGAAAAAACACAAATGTTGCAAGTCATCAGAAATTTATGAAAAACTAATGGGATGCTTGATTGGATATGTCTAATTTTAAAATAAAAGCAATGATAAATAGCATCATGTTAATAGCTTACCCTTTTTGTCTCTATGTTCTATACTGGCACCTCGTGCTATCAACACAGAGACAAGTTCTTCATGTCCACCAGCACATGCAAGCGTCAGCGCAGTATCATGATTACTCTCCGTCTTAAGATTGGAAAAAATGCATTTCAATTGTATTAAATTGTGTTATTATTGTGTCATTTAACCAAAATAATTTTCAAAAGATGTAGCTATATCAGTAATCAACATTACTCACATGGGCATCAATATCAACAGAAGGGTATGTAGGAACCACAGACTGAGAAGTCATACTGAGCGTTTGTGAACAGGACTCAGGTGTAGCCGAATCCATGACATGTGAGGAATTGGAACCAGTAGGCACTCTGCTATTGACAGCTGGGAAGGAAAAATGACATGCTCAATATCTCTTGCATGAAGAACATCTTTCCAAGAGACTGAAATGTTTTGCTATTATATTCATGAATCATGTTAAAGAAAATACAAAACCACCCTCTTCCTGAAATGTGTAAGAAGGAATCTTAATTTAATACTCTAAATCAAATGTCCAAATAAAAAAGTCAGGGAAATCCTAAAAAGCGTGAATGGTATAAGAAAAATCTGGACCGTGCCTGTTAATATTTAGTGAATGTGAAACTATCTTGTCCACATTTCAAGCAGATAAAGAATATATTTTATACATATACAACACTGTGGCCATTCATTTATTTTATTTTCCAACTCCTGGCTCACTTACTGCAAATAATACAAATCAGGCTATTGATAGTAAAATGATATTATTGATAGTAAATGTGAAAATGTGTTTCCAGTAAGACCTCTCATCATCATGACTTGCTTGTGCCCGTGCATTTATTTTAAATTTAGTATTATTAAAACCAGGTTTGGCGAAAGCAATGATCTCTCCCTCTTACAGATCTCTCTTTCCAGGTTTCAAATCCTTTTATCAGATGCAACTAGGAAGGGGAAATGGAAATAAAAGAATCCTGCTTATAACCAGGGGCTTTATTCCAGAAATAGCAATTTGCAAATGAAGTCTTCCAGAAAATAAAGCAGTAGAAAGACACACCTAGAGTATTGCTAAGGGAACATGAATCCAGGAGCATGGTACAAACTGAGTATGAGCTTTGTGGTGGTAAGGAAGCAGAAGCCTAACTACTTATCTTCCCTCATTGCACTGATAGGTTATCACCCAAATTACCTTGTTTAGATTGGCCAACTGGCTACTAGGGGTTCTCTAATGGTTTACGTGGTATAGCTATGCTGATAATACCCATATGCTGTTGAGACCTTGATCCAGTTTCTGGACTCCACAGAGTTTGAATGGTCCTGAACAGGCCCCAAGTAAAATGGAATTACTATTTTATTCACCAGGTCTTTATTTTAATTTTTAATTTTAATTTTACTTTACTTTAATTTTTAAATTAAAGAGTTTTCCTGGACTCACAACTAGATAGGCAGGTTAAGGCTATAGCCCTTTGCAACCTTATATAGAATGAAATGATTTTGCTAGAGTGTCTCATGCTCTCACCACCATCCATTTGGACTGCTGTTATATATGCCACATTAGAATATTTTTGAAGAACATTCAGAAAATTCAATGTCCATAGTGCAGCAGTACATATGTTGGTAATAGTTGGTACTATGACCATTTGACATCAGTGTGCTAGATCCCAGCTGCATATTAGCTTTCATGTGCAATTCAAAATTTTGTTTTTGACTGTTCAAGTCCTGCTTGTTGCTGAGTTATCTCCAGGATTGTCTTTCATCCAGTCTTGACCTGCCTGCTATGAAGTTCCAAAGAGAATTTTCTAAACATTCCCTACTTTTTTGGAGTAAGCTCTTAGACACTGTTTCTCTGTCATAGCATTGGCACTTCCAAACACTTTTCTATGAAATGCACGCTTTCAGAAAATATTAAAAACTGAAATGTTATAAATCCTGAATGAGCCATTGAAACTTGATGATTCCAAAATATGTGGAAAGCACCAGGTTGAGAAAGCTACACATAATCCTTGATTCATGACCCCAATTGGAACCAGAGTATCATCACTGAATGGTCATTAAGTGAGATCTCATATGACTGCTTCGCTTAACAATTTTAATTATGAAACTCCCAGTTGCAGTCTTTAAGTGATCTCACATCACTGAGGAGTTTCAGATAAGGAGTATGCAGTGCCTTAGGAGAGTGAGGGAAGCCCTGGGAGGCCAGCACTGTCCTTGTCAGAACTGCCATCATAGGCTTGAACTTCATGTTTGCTGCCAGTCTGCCATAGTGAACTATGGGGGGGGGGGGAGCTGGTCGGGAGGGGAAAAGACTAATCCTCTTTCAGAGATGAGAGGGAGTCCTCTTGTTCTCAGGGGGTTGGCCGAAATCATCAGTGCCAAAGTGCTGCTTGGATTTCAGCATGGAGCTTTTTTAGCCAGTCCCAAGAAACATGAGGGAGTTCTCTCAGCAAGCAGCAATAGCAGCTTACAACCTTCCCTGCCAGCTTCCCCAATGAACTTTTGGGGAAGCTGGCAGGGAAGAGACTACAAATGCTGATCACACGATCCTGGGGCACTTGGCATCCAGTTAGCACCCAGATTGCAATCCCATGGGTGCAGAGAGGCTATAATAATCACAAGGTTGGGCAATTGTATTAAGTCCCTTCGTTTAGCACTATTATAACTTCAAATAGTCGTTGTCATTACCTGTAGTACCACAGGCACATATGAAGCAAGAACTTAGCTCAGTATATCAGCAAAAATGTATAAACCAGATACAGGATAAAAATATTGCATATATGACTAAGGGATGAATTACACAGAATTACAATATATTATAATAATGTGAACCATTTTATTTCAAAGCATTCAATAAATAGATATCTGAAAGTACCATCAATGAAAACTAGCAAACTATTTCATCTACCCACAGGTGAACCTCAATTGATGACCACAATTGGGATGCTGAAATTATCATAAATGCAAGCCAGCTATCAAGCACTCAAATTGCAATTGCGTTACTGTGGGGTTAGTGCAACAGTCATAACTTCAAGGAAAGTCATAAGTAACTTTTTCCAAGATTATTGTAAATTTGAACCACTGTTAAGCAAACTATCATAGTGTTGTGATCCACCAGCAGCCTGTGGAGCTGGCAGCAGAGTCAGACAAAAAGGAGGCTGGGGAGGACAATGGGCCAGTCCTGGAGTCAGGGGAAGGCCCAGACGAGAGCTCTGTGTCAGATGCACAGACTCTGGAGCCTCCAGAGGCGGACAGCAGAGAGGCAGAGGAACAGGAGGAGCCTGTTCCTAGTACACGCATGCGAAAAGCTGCCAGAAGGCAAGAGCAGGTAAAGCAAAAAGGACAACTTGGGAGTAAGGCCAGATGATTGGCCCCTCCCATAAGACTTAAAAAAGCAGCAGCGGCTCTTGGGTTCTTTGTAGGAAAGCAATGTTGCTACAATTGTTTCTTGCCAACATCTCCTGTTTCTGAACTTCGTGGGGTTCTTGCCAAGAAAAACCTTTGGCAGCGTGCCAAAGATAAGGTTCGTGATAAGGCCGAATGACTTTTTCTGAAGGACTTTGTTTTGGAATTAATTTGGACTAAGCTGAGAATGAAGTAATTCTCAGCTGTTCTAATAAAATATGTTTGTTTAGGACTGATTGTGTCTGTTAATAACTACTTGGGCCTAGGTCACAACAAATAGTCCCATTGTATTCCAGTACAGAGGAGGAGGAGATGGAACCGGGACCATCTGATGTGGATGGCAAGTCTCCCCTGGAATGTCTGGAGAGTCCAGGAGCTGAGGACGATGCTATCCAAGGCTCCTCCGGCTTTGGGAAGGTAGTCAACTGGGCAGGCATCTGCTTGCCCTCACAAATGCAGGGGAGGATCAGCTGTAGGTAGGCAGTAATGATGAGGCAGCAGATTCCCTCTGATGAGGAACAGCTCTCCCCACATCCTGGATCCAAGGGCACAGAGATAAGGTCTGCAAGGCTTCTGGTGAGGAGGCTGCCCTATCCTTCCTCACAAGGAATACCTGGCTTGAGATGATTTAATCAGAGTCTGTTGGGAGGATGTATTTGTCAGGAATGATTGCTTTGCTTTGACACTTCCCTGGCCTTTGTAAATTCTGCTTCAGATCATGTTTCTGTCTTGTGGACTTTAACCTTGCTTGTGGACTACAGGGCTTGTTTTGTGAACTTTGAATCTTGTTTTTCAATACGGATTTCCTCCTTGCTTTGCGAATTGGCTCTGGTGACTATTGGCTTTAGTTTGTGGGACTGTGTTGCACTGACTGTGGGGGGCTGCCTTCAGGAAAGTTTGAGGTGGAGTTTTACTGGCTGTTGTAGGGCCATTTGTCTGGGATAGTAGCTAAATAAAGGACTTTACTGAAGCCTGCATCTGCCTAGGCAGCTTGGGTCTTAATATAGGAACAGTCATAAGTTAAGGACTACATCAAAAAGTTCTGCTTATGTCCAAATTGTTATAAAGTCACAGCATTTCCTCATAAAGCATTTTCTTTATTTCTTAAATAAAGTTCATTTAAGCAGAGATTTTTATAGTTCACATTTTTGGGTTTGAATTAGATGAAACTATTATCCTGAATCATTTTAACTTAATATAATAATAATCATGATAAAGCAAAAGTGTCAATTGCTTATCCACTGCTTCCTCCCAAAAGTTGTGAAAATATTCTTTCAAAATCTGACATAAAATTCTGTACAACTAAAACACATCTGGAATATGGTGGAATGCATGAGAAAAAAAGCAACAAATGTCACTGCAATTCAACTATAAACACTCTATTAAACACATTTTATAGATAATCTTGTGTCCAAGTCAACATTAAAAATGTATTAAAATAGAGATAAAGAGCAAATCTTTTAAAGAAACCAATCTTCAATCTTTCTTCATTCACTGATTAAAAGCATTATATTCTTGAATTAACAAAAGGAAGATCTATTTTAACTAGTTAAAAGAGATTATTAATAGGTGCTATTAATTCTTATTCTTTACAGGTGGTCCTTGTTTAGAAGCCATAAGTTGGACTAGCAATTCAGCTATTGAGCGAACCAGTTGCTATGTGAAACGTGCAGCTATACTTATGACCTTACTTTGGTTTTTTAACTTGCAAAAGTTATAAATATGAGGATTGGTCACAAAATTATCTTTTAATCACCATCATATCTGCAAATGTTCACTAAATGAGGCAGTTCCTAAACAAGATATACTATCTTTATTATTTTCCGGCTTTTTTATACATAACTCAAGGTAGCAACCATACCTAATATTCCTGCTTTCTATTTTTCCCATAACAACTATGTGAAGTGGCTAAGAGGAAGTTTATGCCCCAAGTCATGCAACTAGTGTAGAAAATCAGGAGTCTCGCAGCACTTTTTCCAATTAATAAATTTTATTAAAAGCTATTCATTTGTTACCTGAAAAAGATATTATCAGATTCCTGATTATTATTTTTTTGCCACTACTGATAAGAGTTTTTCTTGTATAATGTGAAAAGCTGCAGGTTAATATCTGGGTCCCACATTATTTTATAGTACAGCTTGTTTTACAATGGCTTACTGAACTAAAGCATAATAGCTTAGTTTATATAAAATGATAAATGATAAACTTGCTTACAACACATATGACTGAACCCCAATTAGTTTGTAGCAAAATGTTATTTATTAAATTTGCTATTATAGCACACCTGATTTGTTGTAAGAGTATAACAGGAATGTCTACATCTTTTTTTTGTTTCTAATATACAAATACTCAAACAAGATTCATAATACTGGCTGTCAACAGTAGTTGACAGGACAAACTTAAATGTGTAACTGATACCTATTTGTGAGTTTTATGCTGCTGAACTTAAGAATCCAATTAGTTTACAGGATCACACATTTGATTTCAAAATGTGTACAAACATCTTAAAATTGAAATCCCTAAATCAAGTTATTTTAAAATTTAAATACTTTTGTGTTTCTTAAAAAAATTAAGAAACTGAGCTATTTTAACAAAGTTTTGAATAAAAAACTATTAAAGGAGAATTAAGATCACTGATACCTACCCATCAGACAATTGAGTTGTTGGTTGTTGGATACTTGCTTACATACCACTAAAGCCTTCCATACTATTTTCCTTAATCTATTGTTTTATGAATTCTTCTCAACCCATCTTGTTCACATAATAAGAATGCATATAGCTTATGTTACAACTGTTTCCTAATAGCACGGTTTTATTGTATCACCTCTTTTTATTTTCTCTCACTGCACTTCGGGAAATGGGAAATCTGCAGCCCTTTTCCAAATACTCTGGAGATGCCAGATGGATTACTTTTTCTTATGGAATTATTTTCCACATATTCTCCATTAATGAATACAGGTGACTGCAATCAATCTTATGTAGGTTGTCCCTTGAACTGAAGTCTGACAAGGGATTTGAAGGGAATGGTATCAAACACATATTTTATAAAGATAAGAACCAGGGAAAAAGCAAAACTGTGTTAGATAATTTATTTTTGACTTCCCAAATTGACATTAACATAAAAACAGTAAATATTAGGTATACAAATAAATTTGTTATTAAATAGTAAGTTCTGCAAACAAATGGGCTGCCTAAATAAAAAGTTATTTCTATTCACACAACTGTTCCTGAATCTGTTCAGATGTTAATATAAGGCTTTTATAACAATATCCGTGCTGACTCAACTATCTGGCATTTGGAGATCACTTTTTATTTCAATGCTCCCAGATTAGGAGTATTGAAAAAAAAAGAAAAGGAGTTGCATTTGGCAGCCACACTTTCAGCATTCAGAAATGGGGAGAGCAGGGAATTTGAGGTGATCACATTACATTAATGAGGTGATCACTAAGTGAGGTGATCACATTAACTGAGCATCACAACTTACAACTCTAATGGCCAGGCTCTGTAATGGTAATAAATCGAGGACTACCAGTAAAACTTTTAATTTTATCACAACATAACTCCATGTGCCACATAATGTCCTTCCTGTTAAAAACAATCTTTAGCTGTAATAAAGGCCCTGCAACATTATATGCAAATATCTTATATGCAGAGACCACAAAGGTTTGTGTTCTGAGAAATTTTGATACTCACTTTTATTGCTTTCTAGTATAATTAAAGAAAAAAGGAGAAAATGACTGAATAGCCTTATGCAAATCACTAATCGAGGCTGATAATGATGTGAGTCATTTTTCTTATTTCATAGACCAATGACCCACTTTCATCAATTTGATTGTTTATGGAGCATATTAAGGGGTCACACTCCCAAAACGGGTAGGCTTCAAAGTTGGGTCAACTTTTGCCTCAAAGTTGCCTCAAAAGGTTGGAGATTTTAAAACAGCGAATTATATACTTTAAGCCTTATAAAACTCATTTTGTCCTTAAGATTCCCTTAAACTTTAAAATCTGGTCATGTACCATGCTTTCCCATAGCATATAATTTGCCTTATTAAATGAATACTATAAGCAAAATGTAATATAAAAGTAAGTATGGATCCAAGACCCATTTTGCATACAATCCAAAATCTCAGATGTTATGAAAATGTTCTTGTCCCAACAAAGACAATTAAGAGACACTTTTATGGAATATTACAATCTCATAGAAGAAGGGCTTAATTCTGAAAAATTGGGTATAATTATAATTATAATTCTTATAAGAAATGTACTTTAGGGAATGAACATATTTTTGCATCGATAGTATGCTTCTTAAAAGGGGAGCTCCTCAATTGGAACATGACTTGAACAGTCATGTTCCAAATGAGGAGCTCCCCTTTTAAGAAGCATACTATTTCACGTAGCCAACAATAGCAAATGAGGAACTGGTGAACCTTGGAACTCCTCTCTGAACTGAGAAGACAAGGGTTCGCCCATAACTTTGCTTCATATAGAATCTCTATGTCAAGAGATTGCAAATAAAGATTTCCAGACAACTCTGAAAACTGAAGGAAAATCATTGCCTAAGCTGCAGTTCAGCACCTTTAAAAAGACATTGGGTACAACTTTTTTCCCCTTAACTACTTTAGGAAGATGCTGATTATGTTTTTTCTAGATGTTTAGAAGTTTTGGAAGGACAAGGTTTATTTTACTGGGAGAATCTCCTATCTTAAAAGAAATAAGTGTTATGTAAGTTTAAGGATTAAACAGCAAAAAGGAGGGCTAGAATGTTGATTCTGAGGCTAAATGGACTCTATAGATCCTGTGGGTGTTTTAACACTTTATAAGGAATATCTGAAGATTTTGAAATTAAAATGTTCCTAGTTCCAGTGACCAACTCAGATTGCATCCTGCAACATTACACTGGGATGTATATATTTGTTTTGAAATTCATTTTGAAATTAATTGTAAGAAATCCTCTTGTGGGAAAACTTTGCTGATCGGAAGATAAACAGATAAAAAGGACCTTGAAGGTTGATTAGAGGGAATCAGAGAGAGCTAAGAATTACAATTAAAGGAAAATAAAACATGAATTCAACGGTGCCATACTATCGGATTACAGAAGAAATTAAGTATACTCAGAAATTACTTGCAAGTTTGTCTGATACTGTAACAGAGGATATAGAAGAACAATAGAAGGTCAAGTTTATTTGAATGTGGATTTGGATTTTTTTAAAATGCAAGATTATAAAAGTGAAATGGAAAAAGATGCTATGAATCTGAAAATGGATTTTAAAATACTACAATATAAGATTGATGTGGGAAAAATGGCACAATGGATTTACGAACAAAACCAACTGGTGTCTTAATAATTAAAGGGAATATAATTAAAGGGGATATATTAATTATAAAACAGAGAAGTGGACTCAGAAAATCTTATTTTGGATTTACAAGTGGGATGTGTTAAACTAAACAAGCTGTTTTGGAGAGGAGACAAAGAGAAAATGATAAAAAATAATTGGGGGACACTGATAGGATTAAAGAACCAGGAAGGTAAGCAAGGAATTTGATTCATTCAATCTTGGTTAATATGTTATGTTGTCTCATAGCTACTCAAATTTGTTTTTGACAAGGACTGAACGACAAGACTTTAAAAATCTGTTAATAAATGAGTAAATATTTCTTTTGATTTATTGCTTAAAGAAAGTGATAAATTGGATTACAAAATGGATTTATTTGATTGGGTTAAAATATATACATTACTATTTCTGGGAGCTCTTAAGAGACTTTTGCCAATTAGAATTGAATGATGAGGATTTTTTATAATGTCATTTTTGATCACGAACGAGATATACTTTTTTATTGAAATATTGGAGAAGGTGTTAAATTACTGAAATTATTCTTGTCTGTAGGGAAGAAGGAGTTATCTTTTATATATATGTTCCCATTGTGACTCTGCCAGGAGAAAGAGAAGAAATTTTTTTCTAACTAATCAACATTTTGAGGCCTTGCCCAAGAAGCTGTGATAATTCTACTTTCTGATGAGAACATTGTTGCAATGGTAAAAACTTGAGACCAGCAGCCAGAATCCCTTAAAGAATCCCCCACATTCATGGCCATTTGCAGGGACTTGTGGTCACAAGACTGTGTTTTACTATAGTTTTGCAGAAAGCTGGCATTTCCAGTTTTCAAACAATGAGTTCACTTAATGAATGCAGTATTTACAGTTAAGATTGTAGTGCTCATTTAACAACTGCCACAAAAACATTAAATTGGGTTGGTCATGTGATTGACCCATTTTATGATTGTTATGACTGAGAACCATAATGAGTACGCTCCATTATGGTTGTAACACAAAGACTACCGGTAACAGAATAGAACTTAAAAATTCAAGGGATAAAAATCTCAACAATGGGAGTTACGAAAATCCACAATAATACCTCAGCAATAATGTATAGTTTATAGTTTAATTTATTTGAGGAAAAACTCTAATAAATCATTAGGATTAATAAGCGACCTCAAAATGCCATAAAAATGAAATTCTATTTTTATAAAATAGAAAGTTTTCTAAAGAAATGCAGGAACCAGCTAATGAGGAATGCAAAAAATAAAATATTAAGGTCAATATAATAATAATAACAATAATAATAATAATAGAGGCACAAGTCAAACAAAGCTCTGAAGAAGAAAAGTGTAAATTTATTATGAAAAAAAAGCCAGAATTATGAAAAAAAAGCCACTGATGCCAGTTGAAAATTGGAATTTACTAAATGCAGAGGAAATAAAAAAATGAATATTGAATAACATAATAAAAATACAAACAGAATGCTGGCAAGAAAACATGATTGTTTTGACTGAGAACCATAATGAGTACATGGCCAATTTCTACAAAAAAAAATGAGGGGAAAGTAGATAAATATAAAACCTGCCAATGGTTTATAACTAGAACATTTAAAAAAAGGAAATGAAGGAAATGAAGGCATGATTTTAGGTGCTCATAAGCAAAGTTTCAAACTAATGCAAATTGAAAAATCATGTGCAAATTGTGCAAAGAAATAGAAGCATATTAGGTCATATGCTCAGCTCTTGCAAAAGGATTTCACAAACTGATTATAAGCAACAGTGTAACAGTCATCAAAATGATTTATTGGAACATCTGTAAAAATTATCATGTATTTGTAATGAAAAATTGGTGGAAACATGCAGTTGAAAAATTAGTTGAAAATGTTAAAATATTGTGGGCTTTCTAAATATAGATTGATAGTCTTGGCTCATAATACATCAGATGTGTTTGTGATTGAAAAGGAGAAATTAAGGATAATTGATGTGACAATACCAGGGGATAGCAGACTAGAATTGAAAAAGATCACAAAGTATTAAGATCTGAAAACTGAAGTTGAAAGATTATGGCATAAACCAGCCTTGGTGGTCCCAGCGATTATCCGCACAGTGGATGCCACACCAAAAAATCTTGGATGGCACTTGGATAATCTGCATATTGACAAAATTTCCCCGTCAATTATAAAAGGCTTGAATCCAAATATATACTATACCAATACATTACAACATCCTAGGTTCTTGGAAAGAACTTGATAAGTATGAAGGACAATGCAAACTAAAGTACTGGCAACTATGACTTCACATTCTTGTGAGCAAATAATAATTACTATTATTCAGTTAAGGTCTTATGAGACCTTTAAGATCTAATTAGACAGGCATCTTGTTTATAACATGCCTGATATAACAGTTTTTGAAAATAAATTCTGGTTCATTGGTGTTGCCACTCCAGGTGATGCTAGGAGTGAGGAAAAATGATTGGAAAAAAATTACAAAATATCAGGACTTTCAGGTCAAAGTTGAATGTATGTGGGGTAAAAATCTATATACTAATTATTGGAGCCCTTGGAGCAATACCTTGATTTTCTCAATATCTAGAAATATTTAATTTATCATACTTCAACACCCCAGGTTTTTTTTAAACTAACCTGATTGGAACTGCCTATATTTTTAGATGCTACCTTTATAATTCTTAAGTACTTGGTTTGGAGTAAAATTATTAACTTTCCACCAGATTAACCCACACATACAATAAATAATTTACTGAATATTAAAGGAATAAAAAGGGCTAAACACTAAATAACATAGATAAGAGAATTGTTTAAATTCTTTTCGCTGGAAAGAAATAGAAAAGAAACCATTGCCTAAATCATTATTTTGAGGGACCGAATCTGAAAATGACAACAGATGGAATTGTTTTTCTAATCTAAGTTCAATTAAAATTTATCTGAAAGTAAATTGTTTTAGAATTGTTGAACATGTTATAATGCTAAAAAGAGACCACTGAAAGTATTTTAAAGATTTAAGTCTTGTTGAAGAAAAGCCAACATAAGTTTGGTAAATTAAATCATGGCATATTCTTTACTATTCTTTTGAAAGGTTCAATGAAGTATCGATGGGGTAATCTGACAGATACACAAAGGCTTTTGATAAAACCAATCATCCAAATCAAATTCAGCTGTTAATCAGACAAGGGATTGAACAGAAATTAGTGAATAAGAATAAATTGTCAAGTTTTCACCAGATGCATTCAACAAAGTCCTTGTAGATTTTCATTGGCACTAGTACTTTTGAAGTTTTTTATAATTTTTTTTGAGTTAAGGTTTTCTTATAACTAACAGTAAATTGGGAAGGTTTTCTAATTATTTGGAGAGTTGCGATTTGTGACCTTTCCTATTGGTGTCTGACAAACAAAGTCAATGTAGAAACTGGCAAGTAGCCGCAAATCAAGTTCACATGAGATACTTGCTTAAGAACTTATGCATTAAGCAAGAATCTCATGTGATTGTAACTTGATATACTAATTATTGAACCCTCACTTAATGATGGCAATCGGGACTGCCAGAACTGCCATCACTAAGTGGTGCAGTTATGTAGGGGGTTTTTTTGGTCTTACAACAATGCTGTTTAAAGGCAGAATTTCTGGTCCCAATCAGCATAATTAAGGGAGGACTACCTATGCTGGTCAGAAAAAAAACACCTTAGAATAGAATTCAATGAAAGCATTTTCATGTAAGGAATTATGAATCCTCCATCTGTCAGTATACCTGAATTTTTTCCATTTTCCAAAATGATTCATTTAATAAGTTTTTAATTTCATTCTTCAGTTACAAAATCTCTCAAAATATGGAATGTTGCTTACCATTAAAAAAAAACCTGCAGAATTACCTCTTAACAGATACAATAATTTAATAAGACTGATTAGAATAACCCCTATCATTAGGTGAAATCAATCAGCCACTTTGAAGACAGACCAAAAATAAAAGCTAATTGAGGCTAAAAGCTGACTCCTCCACTGCCATACTAATCCATCTCCTACAACAGCTATCTTCATTTTATTCAGGTCAGTTTTCTAGAACAAAACCCATCAGCAAGAGTGGCAGTGCCTAAACCAATGCATGAAAGTGAGCAGCTGGGGGCAGACTTAATGGGTGAACAAGGACCACCTTCCTACCTTGGGCAGCTGATTAAACTACTGCTAATCAAAGAAATTTGATTGGGAACAGCTCTTTCTAAAGTCATCCAGTGAAAAAGAATGGCGATAGATTTAGTACAAATAAAATAATTTTTTTCTTTACCTAGCACACAATGCACTACCATTTGATACCATAATATGTAGTAATGTCACCACGTTGTATGTATCCTTTAAGAGGATTCATCAATTTTATGGAGAATAAAATTATCAATTGCTAGCCAGATAAAATAGCTATATACTATCAGTAACAGAAGCAACAAGTCTTGCAATATCCACTTCTGGATTGAGTTTACTCTTGCTTTGGAGTTTCACATTCATGTTAGTTGGCTACTATGAGAAAATATGCTAATCAATGGGCATTTTGATTCTATTCAGCACAGTTTAAGAGTGAGTGAGTGAGTAAGGGGGGGAGAGACTCTGTGCTTGTCTATTTACCTCTAGGGACTAATCTATCATTTGAGTCCAAATACCCTAATTTGAAGTGTTACCCTGATGGGATAGCTATGATTGCGACAACATGCAAATAGTACAAAATGGGTAAGTAAAGCAAGCCCACGTTTATTACCAAATATAACCTATTCTCACTCCCTCACTCACTTCCAAGTATTTTTGATCTTTATCTTTAGTTAGTGGAGTAATACTTTTCAAAACTATTCCATCTTATGACTGACTATAGGCTTATGACATTCTACAGCTACATAAAATAAATAAGTAATTAGCGATTGAGTTCTATTGATATATAAAAATCAAACAATGTCAACTTGAGACCACTAATTAGAAATTATGAAGACAGCTCCTACAAAGAATCAGATTCACCAAAATACTATCTTCTCACAAATGTTGCCTGATCAACAATTTGCACAATTCTATAAACTGATATATTTTCTTAAAAAGATTCCCATAATAGTTATTACACCAGAAATGAAACCCAAATGGATCAATACAGTAAAAATCCAATAAAGCAAAACATTTTGCTTTGGATTAAATAATCCAAAAAGTTGGATATAACTGAATGCCAACATTAAAGCTAATAAAAACTGTTAAAAACAATAAGGGAAAGCTAGAAAACTTTGCGAAAGATAATGGGAACAAAAGAAACTAATAACACACATATTTATTCAAGAAAAGGTACATTTCTCAACCCACCTGCTATCAGGTCATCAAGAGTGTCGGTAAGCGTCTGTGCTGGCGAGGCAACCATTAATCCATCTGGTTCTTGAACTAACAGTCCCTGAACATGTCCAGCAATTGGTTGCTGCTGTCCTATAGTTTGCTGATTACCTAATACTTTCTGAAGTTCAAAAGAATCTGTCCCATTACAACCTATGTTACTTGAAAAGTTACACTGTGGTGTTGCGAGAGGCTGAAGAGGGGCAAACTCAGTTTGCTCAGGAGATGAAGGAGAGTGTTGTTGCTCATCTTTATGCAGGACACTGTCAACCTGTGACAACCCTGAAAGGTTATCCCCAGGAAGGCCCTCATTTCCTTCCAGTTCTGGGAGAACACCTGCATGTGGACACTGCTGCTGCTGAGTAAGGGGAGCGTCTGTCTGACCTTTGGTCTCCAAATATTCTTTGGTAAATTGCTGCTGTGTTTTCATCTGCAACTGCCTTTCCACCTTTTGCAGCTCCTTCAGTATTTTCTTTTTCTTTTGTACTTGTTCTTCTCTGTTCTTTTTGAGCTCTTCAATTTTATCTTTATTCAAAGGTTCACCTTGAATCAATTCCAACGATTTAAGTTGTGCTTTTTCAATTGCACTAATTCTCTGTCCAAGTTCATTGAGCTTGCCTTCAGTTTCTTCTACTATACATTCCAAAGGCTGGTATGGGTGAAAAGGTGATAGTAGTTCCTGATCTGCTACCTGAAGGGAAGTTGACTTCTGCTTGGATGTACCTAAGCACACGAAAAATGTTTGAAAAAGTGCCATGCTGCAGTTCACCCATATCTCCCACAATCTTTTCCCACCCAAACGTAATCATTTAAAGATAAAATAGACCAAAGCTGTTACTCAAAACCAGAAAAGACATTAAAACATTGGATGGGAATTTAAATATGGACCCCTGCTTTAATTTTTAATACTCAAAGGAAGATTCTGTCTGAAATGTAGGCTACCAAAAAATCATTTACTACACTTGGAAACTCAAACGAAACTTGCAAAACAGTTGCAATACTCTCTCACCCATCTTTTTTTTAGAGAAGTGCTAAATAAATGCAAAAACAATATAGTATTTTTGAAAAATGTTGCAGGTTTATAAATGCAACACAAACTAATCTAACAAGAAATTACTGCCAATTCAACCTCCATGCAAATACAAGCCATTCTGGTATAGGAGCTTTATTGTTCAAAAGTCCAAATTCTAAATATTTTTTAAAAGCTAATACATTTGGTGTTAATATACAAAATTAAAAAAAAATATTCATAATGAATCAAATATTTTGAAAAGTAAACAAAGAATTTTAGGAGGACCTTTATACCTATTCAAGAAATTATATTATTATATAGAAGATATACAAGACAAATATATATACTATTTTATTTCACTGCTCCAAGGTTATATAAAATTGTATCAATGTATAGATACTGAGTTCCATATTTCTAAAAAAATGAACAATTCATATTCAAAAAATAATACTAATTATACAAAATCAATAGAAACTTTGCCATTAGCTATGTTCTTACAGTTTTCCTTTTTTTAAAAAAGTGTAAATATCCTAAACTAAGCAATCTTAAAATCCTTATATCTAATTAAGACTATTGGGTATTTCTATGGTTCTTCCTATTATTATGTGCTATTTTGTGTTCCTAGTTGTCTTTTGTATCTAGTTGTCTTTTGTATGAATCTATTCTTTTTCCTGTAACATTCTTGATTTCGAAAGTCTATTACTAGATTTGCTGCACCACAATTAAACTGAACAATTTTGTACTCAAACTATAGAACCTCACTGAATCAGGATATTTTTATATATGTCAGTTCTCACATTTAACTCTTAATTCTTTCTTCCACTAAGATCTTGACAATGTAAAGAGATAAACTGAAATATAGACATCTGCCTACAATGTAAACTACAGCTGAAGTTTCTAATATTAAAGCTATACTACATATTTATGTGCATTTGTTTACAGATTCAAAAGAAGGAAATAGTGAGTAGAGCAATCAAAATAATTTGGATACACTACCACTCAGTTCTTTTTAACAAACTCTCTTGCAGTAGTAGGGTGGTGCAGTGACTTAGTGGTTAAAATGCAGGGCTTGTCAGCTGGAAAGCTAGCAGCCCTAGGTTCGAGACCCAAGTGTCATGGGATGTGGTGAGCTCCAGTCCTCACCCAAGCTCTTGGCCAACCTAGCAGTTCAACAGCATGCAAATACGAGTAGATAAATAAGGACTATCTTCTGTGGGATGGTAACAGCACTCCGTGACAACATGCTGGCCACATGTACACAGAAATATCTTCAGGCAACACTGGCTCAATGGTCTTGAAATGGAGATAAGCACTGCCCCCTATAGACAGCAATGACTAATGGAATACAATCCATAGGGATCCCTGTACCTTTTTTACCTTGCAGTAGTAACACTTCTAAACTTACTCTCTTGTAGTCAGCCATATATTCTTGTTTTTTATTTCTCCCACTCTTCAGTTGCAGAAATCTTCTAACTCAGAAAACTGAGCATTCTTAAGTCTCCTTCCACATACTGCATGTTTTGAGATTCCCCAGATTTTCAATAATCCCAGGATTGTGAAGATTATTCCAAAACTTTTATCTTTTTTTCTTGTAAATGCCTCAAGACTGATTTCAGATAGTAATCTTGAAGAAATACGCAGCTGATTTACAGTTTAAGTTTTTCCCCCACTGACTGTGGGACATTAACTTCTAGCCACCCTTAGCAATATTTCCCATGCCATTGGTTGTTACACATCCTCGAAGCAAAATAGAGACATCCCCTTATTTAAGTTAGCAAAGTGTACCCAAAATAGTTTCCTAACAAACAGGAAGCAGCAGGTAATGCTAAGTGGGATCACTGTACAATTAGCACAGCCCCCCAACCAAGGCTGTGTGCTCTCCCCACTTCTCTTCTCTCTGTATACCAATGACTGCATCTCCAACGATCCATCTGTTAAACTACTGAAGTTCGCAGATGACACAACAGTGATTGGTCTCATTCGAGACAATGACGAATTCGCATATAGACGTGAGGTCGAACGACTAGCCTTGTGGTACGACCGTAACAATCTGGAACTGAACACATTCAAAACTGTAGAAATGGTGGTAGACTTTAGAAGAAACCTTTCCATATTTCCACCTCTCACAATACTTGACAACACAGCATCAACAGTAGAAACCTTTAAATTTCTAGGTTCTATCCTATCGCAAGATCTAAAATGGAAAAATTAACATCAAAAACATCATCAAAAAAGGACAACAAAGACTGTTCTTTCTGCGCCAACTCAGAATGCTCAAACTGCCCAAGGAGCTACTGATCCAGTTTTACAGAAGAATTATTGAGTCTGTCATTTGCACCTCTATAACTGTCTGGTTTGGTTCTGCAACCCAACAAGAAAGACACAGACTTCAGAGGATAATTAGAACTGCAGAAAAAATAATTGCTACCAACCTGCCTTCCATTGAGGACTTGTATACTGCACGAATCAAGAAGAGAGCTGTGAAAATATTTACAGAGCCCTCACATCCTGGACATAAACTGTTTCAACTCCTACCATCAAAACGACGCTATAGAGTATAGAGCATTGCACACCAGAACAACTAGACACAAGAACAGTTTTTCCCCGAAGGACATCACTCTGCTAAACAAATAATTTCCTCAACACTGTCAAACTATTTACTAAATCTACACTACTATTAATCTTCTCATCGTTTTCATCACCAATCTCTTTCCACTTATGACTGTATGACTGTAACTTTTGGTTGCTATCATTAAGGGTTAAATTGCAACCTATGACCATCATTTGTGTTGTAAATGTTGTACCTTTGATGAAGGTATTTTTTTTCTTTTTTCTTTTCTTTTATGTACACTGAGAGCATATGCACCAAAACAAATTCCTTGTGTGTCCAATCATACTTGGCCAATAAATTCTATTCTATTCTATTCTATTCTATTCTATTCTATTCTATTCTATTCTATTCTATTCTATTCTATTCTATTCTATTCTATTCTAAAATCCTTCATACATTTTCCCTCCAAATGTATTGTGTATAGCTGAACAGTTCAATTTCATTTCATACACTTTATTTGTAAACACTTCAGGAATATCAATATTTTCTTTTGAAAATATTGGATTATTACTTTTATCATGAGGCTGAAGCAAAGGTACCCTTCTGAAAATTCTCTCATGTACGTAACTCTTGTGTAAGAAAAGCCACACTGTGGACAGCAATTTCACTATTAACTAACCTTTACAAACACTTTGTTTATAACTAGGTCTATAGTTCTCTTTTGAAGATCTGAACAATTTTCAGGCAGCTCTAGCAGAGTTTTCTATCAAATTGTGGTTTTGACTTTGATAATTCCACATCACTTCTATCTCTTAAGAAGGGTGAATTTATCTTCATTCACACTTGCTTAGAATGAATTTTGGTTGATCAAGGTTCAGAAAATTTCTTCTCCTGTGTTTTCTCTAAAGGGTCAGTCATCTTGTGGGATCTTATTAATAACTTTACAGCAGTTTAAAAGAAGTAGCACTAAATCAATTAAAAGGCTGCCAAAACTTCTGCAAAGTTCATATTTATTACTCCTTTATTCTGAATCTGCAAACAACTGCACACAAACCATAAGCATATATTCAAATTTGCAAAAGAATGTATTTCATTTTCTATCATGTAAATATTGTGCCATTTCTGTTCACTTAAGGATCAACTAAAACACAATTTAACAAGGGCTGCCCAAACTTTTTAATTCAACTGAATATTTCAAGTCAAAATTATGAACATGAAGTGCACATTTATTTCACAATCAGTATACTGGTAGTCTTTAGAAAAATCTATTGAAGCAAAATTAACTACTCAGGAGGAATCATGATCTATAAAAATATTACTTTTCTTTGCGTCCACCTGCTAAAAAAGGAAAAATCTTTTCAATGAGAAATGACTGTCACTAACATCTCACCTTTTAAAAAGCTAATTTATGACAAGATATAATAATGGTACCTACAGAAACAATTCAAGTTTAATCCTTTGTTTATGAAACTTGAAAATAAGTAAATATTTTTGTTTCCTAAAATAGCAGTGGTTTCCAGGATATAGTTCACATGCGTTAAATTTTCCTCCCCGTGCAGCTTGTGTCTTCTCTTTCAGAATGCTGAAAAAGTGTCACTGGGAAGGGCAAGGCAATGAGACTTCTTCTATCCCTCCTACAACCTTAACTTGCAAGACATTAATTTCCCACTAATGAAATCAGATTGTGTGCAGCTTCATTCTTTTCCCTTCCAGAGAACCTCTTGCAGGTGTTTCCTGATGTTCCCTTATAAAATACTGGGAAACCTAATACAGAAATAGTGGAATTTTAGTAATAATGTCTTCTCATTGACCAGGGAGCTATTAAAAAAAAAAAAATCTCCAGCAGTTTCAAATACAGCATACTGAACTAATGAAAATAAAAAGGTGCTTTTGCTAAAGTTAATTTCACATCTGAAATTATATACAAATACTTCTAAAGAAGTACCTCACACTTTATTCTTTGAATAATCCAGAAAAGTAATCAATACACCAAATTATTGAATAAGCATCTAATTCTTCAATATAGATAAGAAGTACATGAGAGATTAACGAACAGAAAGAAGGTTCGCACAACTGACACGAAATTCAAATACAGTATTGTACCAAAACTACAATCAACATCTGGCAGAAATCTAAAATGAAATCATTTAAAATAAAAGGTAACTATAGCAATCTTGCCAGCTATTCTTTGTAGACATTCTTGAAGTACTAATCCAGTTATCTGAGATAGCCCAACGATGATCAACTTTTAAAAAATGTATTATTTTATTCCACTGAAAACTTATGGTAAGGGATATTTCCATGTTTTTTATATATACCTTCCTCTCATCAACCTCATTTCATCTTCTATCTAATTACATTATTATTAATGATTAACATTTTATTTTTTTTCAAATTTCTAATAACATTTAAAAAGATAAAACCAGGATAATTTTTTGGTTCTATTACCCTGTTTCCCCCAAAATAAGACATACCCTGACAATAAGCTATGTGCTTTTGAGCGCATGGCAATAAGACCAAGCACTTATTTCAGGGTTCAAAAAAATATGACAGGGCCTTATTTTCGGGGAAACACGGTAATCACTTTATAACTTGTGGTTCTCGCATTCATAAACATTAGTTAATTATTCTAAGAATTGTGGAACATATACAATGTTCCATTATCTGTGGGTTTCTTTCTGTTAGAGGTATATTAAGTATTTCTATTACACAATAGATTAGCATTTTTTATTATATCATAGTTGACATCAGAAAAATTAATTAAATGTAAGGCTCCAAGTAGCGAATTCTTCTCATGCTTCAATCATTTAACAAAAAATGATTTTGAGTCTATCAAAATATTTTATTAGTTCCTGTTTCCAACACTGGTTGTTTTTTTAAAAAAATACATTATAATTAGATTTTTGTTTAAGGTTCTGCTATCCTGTATTCCAGTTCAGAGAGCAAAAACGTATAGTCACAAACTCCTCATCAGTAGTCTAAGCAAATTATTTTTTGTATTATAAAGTATTATAACTATATCTTTACGAGAATAGAATTAGCACTAATTAAAAAGCTGCAACGCACAATTCAATACAAAAATCACATTTTGACATCTTACTAGGCAACCAGTATCACATCAGGCCTGGAGAGCCCAGGCTTCTCCCTGGTTTTCTGACAGTTCTGATGGGGACTGTAAGGATGACATAGTTAGAATGCAAATGGTTTATCAGCCATATTCCTATACAGTCGACCCATTCATATGGCAGCAAAGACCAAAGTAGCTTCTTCTGTGACCTCCTCTGCTTTTTTAGTTGTTGTTCAGCAGAACCCTTCAGAATAGTCAAAGGCTTATCACCTGCCCTGCATCTTAATCTCAATCTTGGGATCCTCAGCAACTGCTTTGACATATTTTAGAGGCATTCAAAGTTTTTAAGAAGAGACTGGACAAACATATTTGTCTGAAATGGCATAGGGCCATGATGACGAACCTATGGCACATGTGCCAGAGGTGGCACGCAGAACCCTCTCTGTGGGCATGCGCACCGACGGCACCTGCTCTTCCGGGTTCTGTTGCATGCATGCGCGCTGGACAGTGGTCTTTGTGTGAAGACCAGCTGGCCAGGACACATCTGCGCGAGAGAACCCATATAAGCAGCTGCCCGCCACGCACACGCACGCACGCCACGCACATGCGCACCAGCCAGCTCTCTTCCAGGTTCTGGCACTCTGGGGCAGACCCTCCGGTTTCGGCAGTTGGTGAAGAAAAGATTAGCCATCACTGGTATAGGGCTTCCTGCCTGAGCAAGATGTTGGACTAGAAGACATCCAAGATCCCTTCTGTTATTCTCCTGATGATATGCGCACTATTGTAATGTAGTGCATACTGTTTTCAGTGAACCATTCTAATTGCATGGAATCACTTTCAGTTTAGTAGGTTTGAGAACTTGGACCATATGCTCTCTTGATCTCTATCCATTTGTATAGATCTAAGTTAGCACATGAGAATTCTCTGGGTAGATACAGAAAGAAATGAATACATCTTTGTACAATGCAGATATAAGTGTAGCTTTATCCAAGATTAGCCAAACTCAATTAGGCAGTGCCACCTGCTGTGATCTTAACAAAGACACAATAATCTTACTTAATGCACTTTTTTAAAAAGCACCATGTTTGGATTTATAGAAGTATCTAATACAATTTCAATAGGGTACTAATTTTAAGTAGGAATTAATCATTTTGACAATTTTAAGCTAAAAACACTCAAAAGTGGGTATTTAATTTTATGTCTTTTCCAATGTTCTAATATTTACAATTGGGTTTTTTGTTTTTTTAAGCACTGAAAGTTTAGAAAATAAAACTTAATAAAATCATACACAAAGATTTCATCTGTGACACAATTGACTGCATACTGCAACTGAGAAGAGAAATGGATATTCATGGAGGATCACTAATCATATTACAGAGATTAGAAACCATTTTGGACATAAGAAAAAACACCAGCAGTAATATGTCAACTTTGAATGTTCTAAGACAAGCTATTCTTCTATGGCAGATTTCAAAATCTAATATGCATTGTTCCAGTGCATTTGCATACAGCTATGGTGTTGAATTTTCAGACTGCCAAATGCAAAAATTATATTGTTTTGCCTGGTGTTTGAACTTTTATCTTCCAAATATAAAATTAGGCATTGTCAGATGCATTAGGCAAAAAAATCAAGACAACAGGCAAAGAAGTGGGTATTTGCCTCTATTATATTATTTGTGTAAGATAATGAAATGTATTTATTCTTGCTTCTTTTCAGGAACTCAGATCTGTGGCTGTTTGTGTAAGCAGATGTTGAAAATCTGTGTTTAACTATGATTTATTTATTTATTAAATTCAAATGGCTGCCTGTCTCTCAAAAAGTGATTCTGGGTGGCATACAGCAAAAATATTAGAACAATAAACATATTAAAAGGAGACAAATTAAAGTCTTAAAAAAGCATAAAATATTGCATTCCATTGCTAGCTAAATAAATTTTTGAAAGGTTTTTAATAATAATTACCTTGGGCAATTTTTTGGTGGACTGCATTATGGGTAGCCTTTACCTTACTATTGAGATGTGGGAGAATATAATATATATTGACACTTTTGTTAATTACTGAAATACAAGAATATATCTGGCTGAAAACCAAATATTTCAAAATCAAATTTGAAAGCCCATATCTCCCTCACAGAAATATCTGTTTACCAAGTATTTATGGGTCATTTATCCACAATAAACCAAATAAAACCTTCTATCCTATGAAAATCTAAGCAACACTGAAGTGGATATTCTTTTCTTTTTTTAATCTTTTTTTCATGTTATTTTTATATTTGTTTGTATATTTTTTGAAGTGTTAAATTTTTTAAAAAAACAACAACTCTCAGTGAAAATGGAAACCTTGGCTTAAATTTTGTTATCTAACAGATATGCTAGCCAATATGCTTAGTTACATACAGGATGAGGTGGAGTGGAAGGAATCTTGCTTCAATAAAACATAAAAGATCTTCAGATATAGTGACTGCTATCAATTGTAAAAGAGTATGCATTTCTTTAATCAAACTTTCCCAGCTTGTTGCTCTTTCAGATATAAAATTCAGATATTCTGAATTACAATTGTCATTATCTCTAACATGGGAAATATATCAGGCTGGAATTGAAGAACAAAACTCAGCCACTATTTTCCTGAATTAGAGGGTCTTAAGATCTGAAAGGGGCAAAAAGTTCTGCAGCATGTGGTAATATAAATATAGTATTTTTCTCCTTAAACCAAATGCAGGTTTACTCAGAAAAGCCATAGCTACTTTAAGATACAATAGGTAGGTGCTCATGCCACTTTTACACATCACTGCAGTGCTTTATAGCACTATGTATTAAAGCTGCAGATAATCAATAGCGAATGAATACACTTGTTTGTCCAAATTACTAATTTTAAAAAATTTGCAAATTTTTTTTAAAAAAATTCAGCAGCATAGTGATTGAGATAGAAGTCAAGCAGGAAGCTCATTTAATCTTCTTAAATCATTGCTCTCTCAATATTAATTGCCCATGTAGGACCAAGCTAATCTGCAGATTTAGAACAACATCAGATGCTGTATAAATTATAAATTTACATATAGAATAGTGTGTACTGGTTGCAACCTTTCCATTTTAGGAAAGATCACATTTCTTCATCAATTTTCATTAGATTTCAGAACTCAAGTAAAAAAGTAATATATAGGATCATGAGTAGTATTTACCCGTGTTTCTAAAGTATTATTATTAATTTATTACAGCTGCTCACCCATATACAGTCCATATGACTGTTATTAATAATTATATACTCAAGTAATTGAGTATAGTACCCCCTCCCAATTTGTATATGTATTAAAATTGGGAAAAGAATATAAAACTGATTTAATAAATAACTGAAATATGCTGAATTTACATATTCCAAATATATTTTTTCTTTGAAAAAATGACTGCAGATTTCAAGCATAGAATATATAGGTATGGATATCTTGGCCAAATATTCTAAGCATTTAAGAAAAACATTATCTAAATAATATATAATTTTTCCATATTTTATTAACAGCTTTTACTCAAAATGCTTAAAAAGTACTTCTAGATTATTCAACCCCCAACTAGTCACTGTTAGTCCTGTACTCTGAAAACCCTGTTGCACATCATGTTTTGTTTCTTAAACATTCTAATTTTAATTTATTCTTGTAGAAAGTAATTTTATATATCCTGCCAGATCTCAGATTTCATTTCACTTTTTTACTAATACACTTCATTATTTTGATCATTACAGATGGTAGAACAAATTCTTTAAACAAACCCTCTAAAATCAAATCTATGCAGTGAAATATAAATTATTTTACCATTGTCCCTAGCTAGTACAATTTAAAGTATGGATCCTGCCATTATGTTTTCAATACATCCTATTATTAATGGTTAAGTTAAATTTGTACAATATAGTTTCAAATAGAAGTACATTCATCCCCTAACTGCCCAAATCAGAATATTAACATTCCATAAACTGTAAGAAAGATAACTTACTAACCTTTTTGAAGAGTCAAAAGTGGAGGGGGATTTTCTTGAGGAGCTCTGTCGGGTTCCTGGGGAGGTACAACCATGGCAAGTGCATGCATTGGTACACGTGGAACCTGTAAAATCAACTCAAGAGAAAACCAACATGTCAATGGTAAATTATGATTTATACATTAGTCCAACATGTTTAGAACAGTCCTACTCAGACAAAGTTCTAGGTTTACTTGTATTATTCATATAACCCTTCGTCTAGCTTTTAGCAGTACTAAAGTCATTCCATCACTTCACTTCTATCATAAAAGTTGCTCCATTTGAATTAAGTTTTTCTGTCTTTGTATAACCTACCTCTATATTTTTTCTCATTTATTATTTCTTATATGATAAACACGCCTAACATACTATGAGATAAATAGGATTTTAAATAGGAAATTGTGAAGTAGCATTAAAATGTTTTTATGTTTCTATAAGCCAGGAAGGAGATTACTAATAATCATTGTTATATAAAAGGATAATTTAAGTAAAATGAAGATGGCCATCACAATCCTAAATATCAAGTGAAGAGTAAGTCTATATATTTTATTCATCTTTGATTTCCAAAGCACAGATATGTCCATATGTTTCTTTGTGATTTTACTTATCTTTCATTCTGTAACATCTATTAAATATTAATATATATTATTCACTGCAAAATAACTTAATCCCAATTTTAGATATTCTTAATGATAGAGCTAACTTTTAAAAATTATGCAGTGATCATCTAGGCCAGGGTGGGCAACTATGGCAACTTCGCGACTTGTGAACTTCAACTCCCAGAATTCCTGAGCCAGCCATGTCATAGGTCGTAAAGGTGTGGTAGTTGCCCACTCCTGATCTAGGCTATATATTTTATAATGAGCATGCAGTACCTGAACTCACATCATAAAGGAACACAAGCTAGTAAAGGAAAGAAGATTGTGGAAGATCTTTGCATTATATTATCAATGCCTTCAGTTATCATTATAACAATTCTTCATTTTAATGTACCAATTGGAAAAAGAAACATTCACTATTTGAAAGTCCATTATACTGAAACAAGATTCTATATATTCATAAAAACAGACTTATGGGTGAATAAAATAGCACATAGATTTGTCTATTCAATCCAAAGTCTGCTAAACTGAACTGTGCTAAATTGGGAGTTTATGATGCAATACATATATAATATATTCTTTTGCATTCCATTTGCATTTTTATATTTATAAACCTATTTTACTTTTACTTCTATGTTGGCTCTTCAATCTCTCTATAGTTAAAATACAGAAAACATGTGGAAGCATATACTCTCTGGCTCAAATTCTCTCCAGAGTCAAGAGATATAAGAAATTGCAGATGTATTTTAAGATATCCAGAAATTAACTGAGTTCAATTTATCTAATTTATTTTTACTTAAATTTATACTTTTATTAATCTCAATCCGTAAAGGCAAAAAGCTGTTTTCAAGTGACAAAGTTAAAAACTGACCTGAGACTGATCCTGAGATGGTGGTGTGAGTTGTGTCATGTCTGTAGTTGGAACTGACAGAACATTATTTGGGTAATCCAATAAGTAGGAAACAACATTTGTGTGACCACCCTTGGCAGCTTCAATGAGCATAGTTGAGCCATCCTAAGATATAAATTTGAGAAGAAAATAAGTAGTATTGAAAACTGTGGCATCAAATTTTCAATATTATATTATCAAATCAGTATTATAGTTAAAATATTTTAAGATTGCTTACTTCTTAGATAATTAATAATATTTAATAAATTTAATAATAAACTGAGTTACTTGGCGTACCTTAAGACGATGAGTAGGATCGGCACCATGAGCTAGTAGTAGCTCAACAACAGCAAGATGGCCCCCAGCACATGCCAGTGATACCACTGTATGATCATTATTAGCTGTAGCCCGATTAACATTGGCACCTTTGACAGAAGATACAATTAAAGGAAAGTTCTAATTAATAAATTAGTGTAGGTAATCTTAGCATTCAGATTTAAAACTATTTTGTTTGCAGGAAATCATTACTTTTGAAATAAAAACAGAAAGGAGGAAGGGAGGGTTTTACATATTTTAGAAGAAGTTTTACACTAAGCAGCCTAGATCCAAAGAAAAATATATGAATAATTGGATTGCCTATCCTCAGATTATTTTTTATTTATTAGAAAATTTATATTGCCGCCTATTTGTACATGACGACTCAAGGCAGCTTACAGGGATATAAAAACAACAAATATAAAAAATAAAACTGAGAAAAAAACAATCAATTAATAAAATAATATAATAGCCCCCCACCCCTCACCCTGGCGACAATAGATCACACAAGCCATTTCCCAGGCCCACTGGAAGAACCAGGTCTTCAGCGCCTTCCGGAAGAGATCTCTGGGGGAATGATGCTCCAGAAGGAAGGAGCCACTATGGAGAAGGCCGTTCCTCTGGGTCCCACCAGGTATATCTTCCTAGGGGATGGGACCTGCAACATTCCTTGCCTCTCCACCCTAGTGGGTCAGGTAGATATGACCGGCAAGAGACGATCCTTCAGACAACCTGGTTCCAAGCTATGAAAGGCTTTAAAGGTGACAACCAACACCTTGAATTGTACCCGGTTACAAATCGATAACCAATGCAGCTCCCGCAGGAGAGGTGATATATTTGCACATCAAGGTCTGCACAAAACCATGTGGCCACTAACCAACTGGGGCTTCTAGATGCTCTTCAAGGGCAGCCCCATGTAGAGTCTGTTGCAAGAGTCAAGACGGGAAGTGACTAGAGCATGAGTGAGTAGGGATTGTTGGTCCAGGAAAGCCGTAACTGGTGCACAACCCATAGTTGCGCAAAGGCCCTCCTGGCCACAACCACCACCTGCTCTTTGAGCAGGAGTCACAAGTCCAGGAAAACCTCATATTATGCACAGGGTTTGTTTGAGGTAGTGCCACCCCATCCAAGACCAAAGATCGTATTTCTCCATGGGCCAAAGAACCCCAAGCCCAGAACCACTCAGTCTTGCCAGGGTTCAGTTTCAGCCCATTGCTCCTCATCCAGCCCCTAACAGTCTCCAGGCACTGCGAGAGGGAGGACATAGCATCGCTTAACTCACTATGGGCTGAGACATACAGCTCAATAACATCAGCATATCGATGATCCCTCAGTCTATGATGACGGATGATCTCACCCAACAGCTTCATATAAATGTTGAATAGGAGTGGAGAGCCCTGTGAGAGGGCTGGATCTCTCCCCTCCTATCAACACTACTGAGAACAGCCTCAGAGGAAGGAAGTGAACCAGGTATAGCACAAAGCCTCCCACTCCCATCTCCCGAAACTGCTCCAGAAGAATACCATGGCTGATAGTATTAAAAGCCGCTGAGATGTTAAGTAGAGCAAGGATGGATGCACTACCCCATCCCGCTATTGCCAGAAATCATCTAAAAGGACAACCAATGCCATTTCTTTCCCATATCCAGTCCTGAATCCTGACTGGTAGGAGTGTAGATAATTTGTTTCATACAGAAATCTCTGGAGTTGCCGTGCAACCACCTTCTCAAAGGTGGTTCCCCAAAAAGGGAAGATTGAAGACAAATTGGAAATTATCCAACAGGGTGGAATCCAGCGATAGCTTAAGAGCCTCTTTAAAGTGCTGGGATACTGCCCCCTCCTGTAGGGAAGCATTAATCACCATCATAGTCCACCCGCTTTCACAAGCCAGGAGGAACATGGTTCTAAAACACAGGTGCTTGCGCGAATACTCCCTAGAATCTTGTCTGCTTCAGGAGCAACAGGGTCAAAACAATCCCAGATAACAAGGCAAGAACCTGCCTTAGGGGCTCCCACCAGACCAGCAACCATGCTGGCATCTAACTGGGAATGAAGTTGAGCAATTTTGTCTTCCAGAAAAGATTATATCTTTTTTTTTTTTTTGAAAAAAAATAATTTAATTAAATCCTTTTTTGATTTTAGCACTTTAATCTAATTCAGTAAGCTCTTCTGATTCTGAAATATTTTCAGAGCTACTTAGGAGAGAGCAAAGTCGTCTTATAATTGCCAGGTTAGAAATGGCTTCTTTCTGGATTTAACGTAGGTGGGCATTTTGGAAAAATGATTTCAATAATGAAATTGTTAAGATTTTTCACAAACACTTCTGGAAACTCCTGTAATAATATGCATTCAGCCAATCTATTGCCTTAGGGAAGTACTTTCTATAGAATAGAATAGAATAGAATAGAATAGAATAGAATAGAATAGAATAGAATAGAATAGAATAGAATAGATTTTTTTATTGGCCAAGTGTGATTCGACACACAAGGAATTTGTCTTGGTGCATATGCTCTCAGTGTACATAAAAGAAAAGATACCTTCATTAAGGTATAATGCTTACAACACTTAATGATAGTCATAGGGTACAAATTTAATACTTAATGATACAACGTAATGATAGTTATAGGCTACAAATAAGCAATCAGGAAACAATCAGTATCAATATAAATCGTAAGGATACAAGCAACAAAGTTATAGTCATACAGTCATAAGTGGAAGGAGATGGGTGATGTGAATGATGAGAAGATTAATAGTAGTGCAGACTTAGTAAATAGGTATATTTACTTTCAATTGTATACTATATTTATATAGTGATTGTAAGACTGATATGTGTTACTGATTGTTAAGAAAAACATTAATAAAGCACAGTTTGATATAATCTAATAACTATGGTATATATAATCAAATACCATTCATAAAATAGCAAGTTACACTTATCTCAAATAAACACCAAAATTAAACAGTAACCTCATCTTTAAATATATAATAAGCATAAATATAATAAATAAAACTTTAAAAACTTCAAATATATCAAGCAATCCCTCAGTTTATATTACTAACCTTTACTAATAAGAAATTGTACAGTGCATAGATGACCAGCTCTTGCAGCCTTCATTAATGGTGTCCTTCCACCTTCAGATTCATGTTCCTATTTTAAAAAAATATATATATATCAAAAAAAGTATAACCAGACTAACAAACATTATTGCATTCCACTATGAGCTTAAAAATATTTACTGTTTTCCAGTATGATCTCTAACTCTATGCAATAATAATCACTTAATTCTGCCATAGGACGTCTCTTTCTAAACAAAAGACTTTTCAACACAATGGTCTATGTACAAAATTGGTTCATGTGAAAACTTTTCTAGAGAAAATTCCTATTTTTTCATTTTTCAAAAGACACAGGAAGCCGTCTACTTTATCCAGGAGATATCTTTTAAATCGGACAATAACCTTAAGGCTAGTTTTGGGAGAAGCATATTTTAGAAGAAGGAAGAGAAACTATGCTTGTAAAAATAACCCTTATTTATCTATTTTATGCCTTAAACCCAGTACGACCAAACCTAAAATTACCTGGGTCCTCTTGAAGTACATGTTGCATTCAGATTTCCTCAGCTGTCATCTCAATGTTTCATTTGTTTCAAGTGTTTTCAAAGAGACTGACCTAGCAAAAACTTACTTCCAAGTATGTGGAAGAAAAAAAGATGGCATCAAGAAGCAAAAGGGAAGACTTCCGGATGGCGCCATTTGTGATGGCGCCATCCGCCAGCCTTGGGATCTTGTAAGAATCACTAAGACAGTGTCGATCAGCTGTCAAGCGATTCAGAAAACCTTCCCCTTGTGAGAAGAGGGGCAGGTGAGTTAAGGGGCAGAGGTAGAGTGCCCCAAGAATCCTTGGAACGATTCCAAGGGTTCGGAGCGGAAGGCTCCCTAGGAAGCTCCGGGAAAACTCCGGATCCAAGGCTTTTCTGCTGGCTAGAAGAACAAATCACAACGTCCACTCCTAGGACCAATACTGGATTATAAATTGAATCTTTACCAGCGGAGCAGAAGCAGGAGGCCGAGCTGTGGCAAGTAACAAATCCTTACCTTCCCGATACTTTGTTTTTTGCTAAAGACAAGAACGGAAACGCAGCCATTGAAGTAATAGGCTGGAAGTTAAAGTGAGAAAGTTCTTATTGTTTGAAGTGCTGAGTCACCAGAGACTGTTGGAGTGTTTTTTAACAAATAAAAAAAAAGGAAAAAGGAGAGACTTTGAAAGTGGTGAAAGATTGAAGAAGTTTTAATTATTTTTATTGACTTTGATTAAAATATAAGTTTAGAGATGGCAGCTAAACAAATTAAAGCAAGTTCTACTAAAGGAGCTGGGGCATCCCCAGCTCATGCATCTGAAACCAAAGTATTAAATTTAGAGATATTACGAGACAATCTGAAGGATTGTCTCTAGGTTCACAAGCTTCCCTTATTGAGGAGAAATTTAAGGAGATGGTGGGGGAAATTTCTCAAATTAAAGAGGAGGTTTCAGAAATTAAGAAAGGAAACAAAGAAATAAGAGAAGGAATTAATATAGCAATTCAAATTTTGGTATCAAACATGATACAGTTAGAGGAAAGTGTGGAGGAAATTAAGCAAGTTAATTTAAAGTTGGAAAATAAAATGGAGGAAATTCAAACTAAGGTGGAGAAGACAGATGATGAAGTTGTTTTGCTATAATATAGGGCGATGGAATTTGCTTTAAGGATAAGAGGAGTTAGAGAGAATAAACAAGAAAATCTAAAGGAGATATTTTCAGAGGCCTTTTCAGAGATTTTGGGGGAGCAACCAGAAGATTTGGTTCTTCAAATTGACAAAATTTACCGTTTTAATTCGTGGATTGTGAGACAAAAACAGCTGTCAAGAGATGTGGTTATATATTTTACTACCAGGCGAGTCAGAAATCAAATTTTACAGGCATTTTATAAAGGGAAAATACAAGTAGCTGGTCAAGAAATTTTAATATTGAAGGAAATTCCTCCTAAAATGTTGAGTAGTAGAAAGGATTTTGCCTTTCTGGTTTATGAACTCAGAAAACGACAACTGGAATATAGATGGGATATTCCAGCTGGTATAATAGTTTTTCAAGCAGGGAAAGTACATCGTCTTAATACAGTTTTGAAAACGAGACTACTATGTTAATGTGTTAAAAGCTGGAAACCCATCATCACCAGAAAGATGAAGTAGAAGGGACTGAGATGAGACAAAGAAGGGGAAAGAGAAGGCACGTGATGATTCTATGGTAATAGTTATGGAGAAAATTTGTTGCAAGTTACAGAAAGCCCAAAAGAACAAAGGCAGACTAGAGCTGCCACCAAGTGGATGCAACAAGAAGTAAAAACTCAACAAACTCCAAAGGCAGTACAAGATACTAAAACAGAAGCAGTGGGAGGAGCTAGGTCGAAGATCCAGGAGGATTGGCAGCTGATGCTTCAAAAGCTTCCGTTTGCCAAAAATGGCAACTAGATTTCTATCCTGGAATGTTAATGGTTTAAATTCACCATGTAAGAGACGGAAGATATTTCATTATTTGAAACAGTTTAAATATGATGTAATATGTCTATAGGAAACCCATATTAGAACTTCAGATCAAAAGTATTTGATAAATTCCAGGCTTGGTACACATTTTGTTGCTGCAGCTCACAGGAAAAAAAAAGAAGCAGCAGCAAAAGGGAAGCCTTCTAATCCTTAAACTAAGGTTTACTACAAAAAATATTCTTGCCCTCTGAGCCACTTGATGGTTCCAAGAACAGATAAGACTGCTATCTTGATTGAATCTTAACTATTGTTGAATCTATATCAACAAAGAAAGTAACAATCTCAAGAAAAGGGGATTTATTTACAGTGTTTTCCCAAAAATAAGACCCAGCTTAATTTTTTTACATGTGCATTCAATATAAGCCCTACCACCAAAATAAACCGTAATTGAGACCCTACCCACTCCATTGCACCTGTTGCATGAGGTGGGGCGAGGCCCACAGGTAAAAATCAAGCTAAAGTGGGGATGGGGGTGGTGGAGCTGCCCTACTTACCTTAGGACAGTTGCAGCCAGGCCTCCCACGCCCCAACACCTGCCTCGCCTTGCCACCCTACTTCTTCTGCGGATGCGTGCCACCGCTTTCACATGTCACCCTGGCCTCCGTTTCACTCTCAGAGGCCTTCAGGAAAGGCGGCTGCAGCTGAGAAACCAGCTCTGGATTGACGCATGTGGGGCCACCCGACTTCCGTTTCACCATCAGAGGTTATTTTTCAGCTGCAGAGGCCTTTCCTGAAGCCTTCTGATGGCAAAACAGAGGCCAGGGAGAGCTGTGCACCGTGCGCAAGCAGCAGCAAGCGGCTGCAGAAGTGGGTTGGCAGCGGCCACATGGGCTCCTGCTGGGCAGGACTATCGAAAATCTAATGCCTCTTTTGGAGATAAAAAAAAATTAAGACAAGGTTCTTATTTTCAAGAAAACACAATATACATGGATAAAAGTTGGAACAAGATAAAACTTTAATAATAAAACATGTGCTGTTGATTTTTTTAGGCAATGCATATAAGAAAATGAAAAAAAAGTATAAATTGCATGTGTCTTCAAAAGAAAAAACAAGAAAGTCCAGTTGTCTCATGAAAAAGCACCTTTGGGACAACCATGACCTGGATGACTGAGAATCTCTACAGACATGTGCCTAAAGCAATACTATTTTGAAAATCGATAAAATGATTACAAAACGATGAAATATTTGGTGGAATATTGTGGGATAAATTAAGCCACAGCAAAACATAGGTTGTTAATATATGATGATATTTCATTTACTTTTCTAGATAACTATGTAATTTGCACTGCATCTATACACTGCATATTATTTCCAAAGAAATGTGAGCAATGGCAGGGAATTAAACTGAGAATATTTTGAAGACATGTTAAAATCTTACTAAATCTGCACCAGCTTGAAGAAGAACATCTGCAACATCAGTGTGTCCATTTTCACAAGCATAGGTCAAAGCAGTGTCTCCTGTTGCAGTTGTAGCATGGACATTAGCACCTAATGAAAATCAATGGACTGATATCAGAATGGGTTTAGGAACTGTAAATAAAAATTGTTTACCAATATGGTTTCATCTAGAATGTACTAAATGATTCAAATACACATAAGAAATTCCACTTTTTTAAAAAAATTGTCAGATTATAAAAAAAATTTAAGGTTATCACTAATAGTAGACTGCATGTTAAATATTACTACTGGATATTCTTGTACTCTATTATATATGTATGCATTTCTCAATCCCACTAAGCATTATTGTAGAATTAAAAATATCAGAAAAATTTTGGAAACATTAATCAGACAGATATGTAAATAGAAATACTCTCCAGTGGTTCTACCACTGTGATCTTTAAAAACTCTATGATCTAATAAAAATATTTGTTGTTATACTGGAAAAGCAGCAAGTCCAGAGGAACATTATTTAATATTACTTTATCTAAGCACCCCTTCTAACGCTTTATTCCAATTCATCCATTATGTACTGCTTTTCTTGGAAGAGTTTTTTTCTTCAGAAGTATTAATTGGATGAAAAGGTTTTATGTTACTGTAGGAGTTTACATAAATCTATGTGCTCACTAAGAGTTGAAAACAATTTGATTATACATACAGGTACAGTGGTGGGATTCAGCCGGTTTGGGCAAACTGGTAGTTAAATTGCTGGCTGGCTCCACCCCACCCCTTCCAGGAGTCCCCCCGCGGCCAGTTTTCGCTCCCAGGAGGCTTCAGGGAGGCCTACTAGGCCCAAAACTGTGCGCGGGGGTGGGTGGGCGGGGCTGCGGTGCGTCCCCCCCCCGCGGCCCATTTTTGCTCCCAGGGGGGTGCAGGAGGCCAAGTGCTGCCTATCACACCCCCTGGCCATGTCCACCATGGCCCACCCAGATAGTCATTAGGGGAGAGAGCCGGTTATTAAATTATTTGAATCCCACCACTGTAGGTAATCCTTGATTTACAATCACAATTGGGACTGGAATTTCTGTCAAATCATTGCAGTCATAAAGTTATCATGTGACCCAATTTTACAACTATTTTTATCATGATCGTAAATTGAGCCATAAGACTGTAAGTCTAATCATGTGGTCGTAAGCGTGAATCCAGCTTAACCGATGCCATTTTTTGCCACAAACTAGTGAAATCTTAATCAGGTGACTGCAGGATGCTACAATGGATTATAAATATCAGTTGGACCCCAAGTGCCCAAATTCTGATCACCGGACCATGGCGATAGGGTGACACACTTAAGCTCGAATTTAAGGCCATAACTGACTTTTTTGGAGACCATTGTTCAACCATCATTCCAAGGAACCTTTCCAGATCAGGAAATAAAAATTCAGATTTTTTAAATGGTGAGATTAAAGAGAAATAAAAAACGTAAAATGAAAATAATTACAATAATCATGTAATCTTTCCACTCCCCATCAATAGATCCTAATCCAGCTCTTTTGTAGTTTTACTGGACAATCCTGAAGCAACTTTCAAAACAAAAATACCTATGTACATTCTCAGATGATTTAATCAAGCCCAAATTCTTATTTCCATAATAGGACAACTATTATTTTATTTTATTTTATTTCATTGTTTTATTTGATTTGCATGCTGCCCATCTCGTCTAAATGTCTAAATGCCAGGAATAGTGCTAACGATAAAACTGCACCAGGCCATGAAATCATTCTTAAGACTTTGAATTGTACCTACAAACATACCTGCTGCTAGTAAGTATTTCACCAGCTCTAAATGGCCCTCTTGAGCTGCTTCCATCAAAGGTGTAGAACAACCAAGTTCTATGTCAGCTCCTGCCTTAATGAGAAAATCAGCTACTTCTGAAAATCCTCCACAGCATGCCAAAGTTAGAGCTGTTTCCTGTGTCTCTTCTGTCTGTGCATTTATGTTAGCACCTATGAAACAATAATTATATAATTATTAAAAAATAAAAACACTTGCATTCCATTTCTTCTTTACTTCTTTATCAGTGGCTATAAGTATTAGGCTGTGTGTTTTGTGTATGTGTATAATGTTTTAAACAAGGAGGTACACCAGCAAAGTTTTTAATCTTAAAGCAGCACTCAGAGATATACTGGCCAGAGACTGTTACCACCTCCTCCTCCGTTTTCCAGGCAGGAGGAAGAAAAGGAGGGAAATAGGCAGGAAGATTATGAAGGGGGAAACTGGGTGGAGGTGGGTTTCTGTCTTTTGCTTGGCCCCACCCCCTCAGGTGAGTTGTGCAATAAGAGTAACCACTGATGCAATTTCCTCTTTCTTCTCCATGTCAGAGTTCACACCCATGAATCATAGCTAAAGGTCACTTTATCTGGGATCTGGGCAGCATAAAATTTTAATACCCTGTTTCCCCCAAAATAAGACATCCCGATAATAAGCCCAATTGGGCTTTTGAGCACACGGCAATAAGGCCGTGTTATATAATAAGTGTTTTGGGGAAACACAGTAATTAAATTAAAAAAATAAACAGATAAAGGACTTGTTCTGTCCATGCTGAGGTAGCGCCTTTCATTTTTTAGGGCCACAATAGGCAAGGTGGATGTAATATTTCTCTTTGGGACTACAACACAGGAACTTCAAGTGACAGGTCACATCCAGCCCATAGGCATAGGTTGTCAATCATTATCTTAAATTGTTATCATCAACCTAGGTGCCAATTGCAAAGCAAAGAACCCTCTAGAGACCCTCCTCTTTTGCTAATCCATAATTCCTTCAAACAGAATAGTGCACGCAGCACTATTATATGCCAATCCATCCAGTGTAAGTAAAGGCACAATAGTATACACAATTTAATCAAAAGTTTTTGATGCATTTCCATTTCAGCTGAACGAGTTCCAATGTTCTTCCTTCTGCATTTACTTTTTCTAGCCCACATTTATATTCTGTTTCCCTGAAAATAAGACCCTGTCTTATAATTTTTGAACCCTGAAATAAGCGCTTGGCCTTATTGCCATGCGCTCAAAAGCCCAATTGGGCTTATTATCAGGAGATGTCTTATTTTGGGGGAAACGGGGTAGAAAATATTGCCACACAAATGTTTTTACCCTCATATCTGACCATCTCTTATCTCTGTGCAAAGTTAATAGCCGTTTTAATTCAAGTTTCTGGAAGGTATGGTGTTAGGCTTCAAACTACAAATAAAAAGTATTAGAAGTTAATATTATTGGCCCAAGTTTGAACAGTTTAGAAATTAAATCATAGTATAACATTGTTTAAGCTTGAATTCATCAGACTCACTGGTCAAGCTTAACTATAATTAACAAAACGAACCAATCTCAAATAATTATCTGTGCAATTAGCTTATTCGGTAATTACAATTATACTACCTATAGTTGGATTCAGACCATGCTTTAAGCTATAATTTTATACAAACACACTGCATTGGGAAATTTAGGAAGGAATATTATGTTCGCCACCTTAAGTTATTTGTAGAAATGATAATAAAAGGCAGGCTAAAAGAAAATTTTAAAATATCATTATTTATTTATTTATTTATTTATTTATTTATTTTGTCACAACAGTATATATAAGCATAATCATGAAAGTAATTATATAATATATAAGCATATATATATAAGCATAAGCATGTAGTAACTATATTAATTGGATATAATGAAAGAAAACAATAGGACAGGAACGGTAGGCACGTTTGTGCTCTTATGAATATAACTTTATATTCATATATTTATATTTATATATATATTATATAAATAAAATATATTTATTTGAATATAACTTTATTTGAAAGTTATATTCAAATGGAGTAAGTATCTTCCATACAATAAGTATTAGCAACAAAAATATTTTGCTAGACATATTACTTCTTAAAAAACTGAAAATGGGAACCAAAAAAATTATTAAGCTATACCTGAGGTTACCTTCTCTTACCTTGTGCCAATAATAGAGCCACCATCTCCTCATGACCTTCCCTTGCAGCTTCCATCAATGGCGTATACCCTTCATCATTAACTTCCTCAAGATTTGCTCCTCTTTCTATCAACAAAGCTGCTAATTCCACATGACCACCACAAGCAGCAAGTGTTAGTGGCGATTCAAATGAATCGGCAGGCATGTTCACTTGAGCACCACTGTCGAGCAACAGACGAGCTACTTCTACATGCCCATCCTATTAAAAAAAAAATTAAAGGTGACACAAATATCCTTCCAAGGAACTGTTCTATATGATCTGAATGAAAAAAGAAGACTATATTCAATCATAATTGCAAACACAATTTGTGAACTACTTCTTAAAACAGTAATATAATTTTGCATGGTATTTAATGAAAATTAGCAACAAAACGTTTTACTTCTCGCAGGAACTCAATTTTTAGTTTCTGTGTCCTGACAGAATCCATTTTGATGGCAACCTAGGCATTCACATTGTGCCAGAAAAATTTCTGGAAAACAAACAAAAACAAAAACAGCCCTCCCCAACAAACAAATCATATTTAGTTAATAATCATAAATGTATTTATTTTTATTAGTGAAGAAAAACACTACTGGACAATTTAAAAATATAGATCGATATTTTCAAATATTAACTATTTTAAAGAGTATTTACAATTATTTCATAACCTATTTTCACCCCCCCCATTTTTAAAGAAAAGCCTCAAATACAGAAATACAATTTCTCCTAATTTTTCCATTCTCTCCCATCCCTGCTCCAGAAGCAATGACTGTCCCTATGAGTCTCTCCACTGCTTTAATAGCCCTAAGGACAATTCCCCCCACCCAATATAATTGCTTCTGATGTAGCCAATATCTGGGTCCCTTCATGCTGCCTCATGGCTTGGCACCTAGGAGACCAGTTTCAGAAATTTTGCTTGCAAATTGGCTTGCAAAAACACCCTTCGCACTATCCCAGTCTTGGCACAGAGTGTTTACAAGCAGATGGGAGGCTTCAAGCAAGGGATGTCACTATTCCAAAGAGCATCTTGAAAATGCTCTTCGCACCAAGACTGCAAGCAAGCAAAGAAACCGCAGGAGAGACAAGAGAAGACAGATCTTCACAAGATAAGTGACCCGACACAGCAGGATGGAGGGGGGGAACAATTGTGGGGACCCTGGGGAGGAAGCATGGGTATCCCAGGGGGTCGGGGGAGGCCTTGGGTGGTCAGAAGCAGGTGGCCTGTTCCATCACTGTGCCCTCATGGCCTTCCTCACCCTGAGATACCTCATGTGCAGTTAATGACCCACAAATTCAATTAGCGAATGCATGGGCAAAAGCAGGAAGTGATCATGATTAAGTTACATGATTCACTCCTACGAAACCTTGGGTTACAAATGCAATTGGCAGGCTCCATTACATTCGTAAATTGAGAACTACCTGTATAAGTGACAGAATGCATCTACCATTCTAAGAAAAATAGCAATAGTGTTAACAACAACCGGGCCGGTCGCAGACGGTGTTGGCGGGGGGGCAGAGGTCGACCGCGAGGCACCTCCTATGTGGGGTGCCACAGGGGTCGGTCCTCTCGCCCCTCTTGTTCAACATCTATATGAAGCCGCTGGGTGAGATCATCCGTGGTTTTGGGGTGCAGTGTCATCTGTACGCTGATGATACGCAGCTGTACATTTCTACCCCAAACCACCCCAACGAAGCCGTCGAAGTGATGTCTGGAGGCCGTGCGGGTCTGGATGGGGAGAAACAGGCTCCGGCTCAACCCTTCCAAGACCGAGTGGCTGTGAATGCCGGCATCCTGGTATAATCAGCTGACTCCATCGCTGACTGTGGAAGGCGAGTCATTGGCCCCCACGGCGAAGGTCCGCAATCTGGGCGTTCTTCTGGATGCGCGGCTGTCGTTGGAAGAACAAACGACGGCCATCGCCAGAGGAGCTTTCTATCAGGTCCGCCTGATACGCCAGTTGCGTCCCTTCTTAGACCGGGATGCCCTATGCACAGTCACCCATGCCCTTGTCACCTCCCGTCTGGACTACTGTAACGCTCTCTACATGGGGCTCCCCTTGAAGAGCACTCAGAGGCTTGAGCTGGTCCAGAATGAGGCCACGCGGGTGATAGAGGGAGAAAATCGAGGCCTGCGTAGGCTGCACTGGCTTCCGGTGATCTTCCGGGTGCAATTCAAGGTACTGGTTACCACCTTTAAAGCGCTTCATGGCATGGAACCTGGCTATTTATGGGACTGCCTACTGCGATCAACGGCCCCCCAGCGACCAGTGCGCTCCCATAGAGTGGGCCTCCTCGGGGTGCCGTCGGCTAGACAATGTCGGCTGGCAACCCCCAGGGGGAGGGCCTTCTCTGTGGGGGCCCCAACCCTCTGGAACGAATTACCACCAGGTATTCATCAACTCCCTGATCTCCGGACCTTCCGACGCGAGCTGAAGACGTTTTTTGTTCCATCGCACAGGACTGGCCTAATAGTTTTTAATGGGGTTTTCTGACGCGAGCTGAAAACATGGCTGTTTCATCGTGCAGGACTGGCCTGATAGTTTTAATTGGGAATTTTAAATGGGTTTTAAGGAGTCAGCCTAAATTTAAATATTTCATTTTAAATTATTTTAGTGTTTGTAAAAATTGTTTTAACATGGCTGTAAACCGCCCTGAGTCCTTCACGAGAAGGGCGGTATAGAAATATAAACAAATGTCGGCTGGCGGCCCCCAGGGGAAGGGCCTTCTCTGTGGGGGCTCCCACCCTCTGGAATGAACTTCCCCCTGGACTTCCATCAACTGCCGGACCTTCGGACCTTCTGCCGCGAGCTGAAGACCTATTTGTTTATTCGCGCAGGACTGGCATAGGATTTTTAATAGTTTTAATATTTGATATAAATTTTATGGGGTTTTTATGATTTTAAATGTTTTAATTCGGCCATATATTTAATAAGTTTTTTAATTCATTGTTTTATTTGTACACTATTGTCGTTTTATCTTGGCTGTAAACCGCCCTGAGTCCTTCGGGAGATCCAATAAATAATCCAATAAATAAAATAAAAAATAAAATAAAATAAATAAATAAATAAATAAAATAAAATAAATACTAGAGATAGCAATAGCTTTTAGACTTATATACTGCTTCACAGTGCTTTACATCCCTCTCTAAGCAGTTTACAGAGTCAGCATATTGTCCCCAACAATCAGAGACTTCATTTTACTGACCTTGGAAAAATGGAAGACTGAGTCAACTTTGAGCCGGTGAGGATAAAACTCCTGGCAGTGAGTTGACTTAGCCTGCAATACTGCATTCTAACCATTGTGCCACTATGGCTCCAATACAGTATATTTAAATCTAAATGCATGTGATAAATGAACAATGTGAAAGAATTATCCTGCATAAACATTTTTTCCAATCAGGTCTTCTTGGGTGGGGGGCAGAGAAGAAAAGATAGAGAATAGATCCTCAACAACATAGATTTATTTCATCGGTGATTTACCATACAAGCCTCCATTAAAGCAGTGTGCATCTCATCTGTTTTGTGCTCTTGATCAGCTCCTGCTTCAAGCAAAAAACGAACCATATCTAAGTGACCTTCAAAATGCAAAATAAAAAACAAATGAATCATTAGCTGTAGGATATAATGTCTTAACATTTTGCATTAATTTTGCTGTTTTCTAATTTGAACCAATTTCTTAAAGATATTTTCCACAATAAGTCCTGAAAGCTGCTTATCAGTAGCAACATGATAGAGGCATTCTCAGTTATAAAATATGTTAGATGAAATGATTTACTAACTATGCAGTCTTCCATAACCAAATTACTATTAAACAATTACTTGCTTGAGTACTTTTCTGATCCTAAGACTGTCAATTAGCTCAAACAGGGTTGTATTATTTCTGGAGGTGAACCCTATTTGTCTTCTGGAAGACCCTAAAAACATGCTTCTGCCATTGGGCCTGGTGATCCTATGGAAGTATGCAGTCCATTAAGTGGCTGAATTGTGTTTAAGTTCAAAATGTACTCCCCCTCCCCTTTTTTATTATAGTTTTGGTTTTAATCGTATTGTTTGATTTTTGGTCTTTAAATGTGTGTGCTGCCTAGAATCACAAGCATGAGACAGGCAGGTTATTGAACAAACAAAATGTTTGTGCTACAATGTATGTTCAGGACTAGGTATATTCTATAATAAATTCCATGCCAAAGAAATCCAATCATGCCATCTGAACAAATTCCTGAATCGCTAAACTGGTGCCGGTAGAGCAGGGGTCTTCGAACTTGGCAGCTTTAAGACTTATGGAGTTCAATTCCCCAGAATTCTCCAGCCAGTATAGCTTCTGGAAGTTGAAGTTTACAGTCTTAAAGCTGCCAGGTTTGAAGACCTCTGCTGTAGAGTTTTTCATTGTCATTTTTACTATTATTTTATTTTTTTATATGAAAAACTATTTTGGTGCTAAGGCACCAATGTCATCCATAATTTTTATTTCTGAAAATTTGCACATACTTATTAGCATTTCTAAGGGGACGCAGTAGCTCAGTGGCTAAGACGCTGAACTTGTCGATCAGAAAGGTCAGCAGTTTGGCGGGTCAAATCCCTAGCACTGCATAACACAGTGAGTTCCTGTTACTTGCCCCAACTTCTGCCAACCTAGCAGTTCGAAAGCATGTAAAAATGCAAGTAGAAAAATAAGGACCAACTTGGTGGGAAGGTAACAGGCATTCCGTGCGCCTTCAGCGTTTAGTCATGCCAGCCACATGACCACAGAATTGTTATCAGATAGTGCTGGCTCTTTGGCTTAGAAACAGAGATGAGCACTGCCCCTAGAGTCGGGAACGACTAGCACATATGTGCGAGGGGAACTTTTACCTTTACCATTAGCATTTTTAGAAAATATAAGTAATAATAAGCTGCAGCCCAGAATTCTGTTTGGCATTTAAAAACTTAAATAAGTAGTGGTGTAGAAAGTATTACTAGATGAAACACTGCTAATTTCCTTGTTGTAAATGATGAGATTTTTTTTTACCGTGCTGATCACCATACTGCAATAGGCTCTCCAAATTCCTAAAGTGCTCTATTTCTTTATAAAGATTGGAAATCTGTTATAGATTCAATTAAAGTACATCTGTAACATTATAATATATACAGTTCTTCAAAATTCCATACCTTTATAACAAGCAAGTGTAAGGGCACTTTCTTTGAATTCATTAGAGTGAGTGTTAATTCCAGCACCATATTCCAGAAGTACTCTTGCCACCTCAACATGACCTGCACTGGCAGCCTCCATTAAGGGAGTATGTCCATTTTCATTATGATCTTCAATATTTGCTCCTGCTTTCAGCAAGACTTTAACAATGTCAACAAATCCCCCTGCACAAGCATAAGTGAGTGCAGTGTTCCCTAAAAGAGAAAGAAACATCTAAGAGTTAAATTTAACTCTTAATGTATTTTATATACCTACAATTTTAAAACATGAATATTTAGCAACATTTGCATTATTTTACTATCATAAATTATGTTTAGGTCTACAATTCTTTATCCACTTGTTTGATAGTACCCTCCCCATTAATATCAATATACTCCTTAGCTTATTTACTTCCAATGTTTGGAAACTTTATTTTTTAAATTTATATTCAGCCCATCTCACTGTCCAAGCTGACTCTGGGCAGCTTACAATAAAATAATAAATGTAAAATTACTAGCAATGTTACAGTGGCAATACAGTAACCAATTTTGGAATAATAATTCCCAAAATTACCTTGTGGCATGATAGCTTGCAATGAAATAAATAAAATAGATTTAAAAGTTGTCAAACTATTAAATCAAGCGGAAGTTTGAAAATCCTGGACAATTAATCTTGGACAATTAATCCCATAACTGGCCTCCCACCCAGTGCATCAGCACAAGTTTTCTTCCAATGCCAAATATGCTGTAATACTAGTTTAGCAATTTTAAACCAGAAAAATTGAGATAGAAAGAAACAAGGCCTTTCAATCATAGAACTATGAATGTACAAAGTCTATTTTTTCAGATCTTCAGAAGATGTTGTTTGCAGGTTGGATTTTCTTGGGGGGGGGTGGGTGAGGGGAGGAGGAGGTATCCTGGGGTTTATTTCCGAACTGAGAAGATGAACTTCCAGAACATACTGGAAGATCACTCTCAGAACAACCAGATCAATATGATCTGGACCGAAAAAAAAACAGAATGTTACCGGATTTTTTAAAAGTTTCATTCCCAAAATAATGGGTCCTGCACATAACTAATATGATGCCAAACAACATTAATCTTTAGAGATTAGCATTTCCATAAGTGAAATTTCCAATGAAGAATAATTCTGGCCACAGAATTTATTATTATAGACACTATTCATATTTGAAAGGCAAGTCTTACAACTGATGTATAACTCTACAATAGAGTTATACATCATTATACAATAGAGAATAACTCTACAATAGAGTTATTCAACTATAAAGAATAGTCAAGCAAAAATGGCATTTTGATAACTGAAAAAATAATGTAATTCAACTTTTATTTACTTGTAGAAGAGCACAGTGTAGATGTAATGCCCTCTTGTTTGTAATCTTGGAGACTAAAGTGTTATGCTCCAAAAAATTTTGAAAATTCTACCTTTCATTAAAGAATGTTAATGAGTTAGAAAACATAGAGTAGTAAATTTTTTGCTCAAAAAAATTCAGGTGAGATTGAAAAATACTGCAAATTTTCTTATAGAAAAATGTATAGAAAATGTTCTTATATAGAAAATATGAATCTTAGTCAAAATCAACATCTAACTTAGATTCAGTCACAAATAGGGATATGTATAATGTATAAACTAAAAATCTTTTTTACACTGGTAATTATTTTTTCTTTCTGCTCAAAGACAAATTGAGTTAAGAGCAAATAATATATATGCAAAATGGATATATAGATATAGAGGACAGTATTTGTCTGCTGATTCTTTCCATAGTATCAACAATTTAAATAAATCACCTTCTAGGAGGGTATTACATTTCTGGAAGTATTCCAACATCAGTTAGAAACAAAGGGCAATCTTGTTCCAGGTACTACATGAAAAAAATTTATGGAGTCTATTTTAATTAATAATGTCCCAATAATAAAAAGTAACCTGCTATTTTTTGAAAAAGTTATTTTCAATTTCTTCATTGATATACTATCTCTGATTGAATTGGCAGAAATATTAAAATGCAGTTAATGCATTTTAATATATCTTTATTCCTCAGTTCCAAGCAAACTATATCATGTCTATACTTGAAAATTGTTTCTTAGATCTGGAAATTATTCAAATGTTTCATAATCAGACCAATTTAATATAGGATTCAACAAATTTCAATAGATCCATTTATCTTTTCTCAAAATGTGTGATGCTGTTTTTCAAATATTTTAGATAATACTAACTTAATTTCTTCTTCTTTTATCTGAAGTTATTATTTAAAACACTGGTGACAAGTTATTTCTCAAGTTTAGCATTACTTTTTAAAATATGATTCTATTTGTAGCAGAAATCTAATACAAGCCTGCAAATAGGAAACTGGGACTTGCACCTAAAATTAATTGTTTCTCATTTATTTTATAAAACCTTACCTGTAGAGGACTGGGCATTCACATCAGCACAATGAACAAGGAGCAGTTTTACAATGTCCACATAGCCTCCACTGGCTGCTGCCATGAGTGGAGTTATATCTCCTTTATTCCCTCTGTCTTCAACGTTTGCATGCATGGCGAGCAACACCTGCACAAATTAAACATGTTAGCCTCATTTCTTCCCTGCTATTCTCAAAACTTTAGCTATTTTCTAAATGATTCAAAAGAATCAGAAGTTTAACTACAAATAAAGGTTGTAAGACATCAGGTCTGTGCTGGTCATTTGCACAATAGACTTTGTCTGCGCAGATAATTTTTCAATTTACAATTTAGTTATTTATCTACATTACTTATAGCCCATTCAATCTCAAAGGACATTGAACAAAATGAAACAAAACAAAAACAAAGTAAAAATAATGTCATGATCAATATCTCCAAATAGATACCCTCAATCAGCAGGGGCTGAAGACTGAATGAAATAATACAGATTTTAACTTATTTTCAGATTGCAAGTACTTCTGGAGAAGGCGTCTTCCACAAAGTGGCAGTGCCTATCATCTTATCCATGTTCCATGTATCTCAAAAGGAAGATAGACTCTGAATAAGTGTTCTCTAAAATCAGAGTGGACAGGCAGGTTCAATTCTGCCAATCATTGGCCAATATATTCCAGAACTGCACTTGTATATAGCTTTAAAAGTAACCACAGGCTCTTTGTATTGGAATCAAAATTCTACTGGCAATCAATGCAGCAACTTTATTATAGATGTTATTCTGCACTCCGATGGCTGCCCCTTTAGCAATCTAGCTACATTTGCACCAAAAAGTCTAGAAAACATGTGGAAAACTCTACTCACTTGTGCCAATTCATAATATCCAGCTGAACAAGCCAAGCAAAGTAAACTCTCTCCTTCTTCTGTATGTTCATTCACACTTCTTCCTTCATCAAGCAATTTACGAACAGCATTTACATCCCCATCAGAACAAGCTTCCGCCAAACTGCGACTAGAAGATATATTTGTAATAAAATTGTATAAAATTAGTCACTGTTAATCTTAATTTAAGAACAGCTGATATGTTTAAGAAATTGGTTAATGAACCATTTTTAAAAAGGCTTAGTAACCTAGCAACTATTAGCTCAGACAATGTTTTCCTGTCCCAAATAGAATTGTGTCTCATTTTATACTATTCAAGAAAAAAAAATGAAATATCTAAAATGGGGAAGAATAAGAACTTGCCTTTACTTAGATATCCCACAATCATATATGCAAGATTTATATTTCTACACATCATTCAGAATGCTCTAGTTCAAAGGTATTTGAATAAGAAGCTTTATTTCTAGCTCATTCTGTTAAGTTCATGAAAGTAATTTATTGTTTTTTCACTCTCAGGAAGAAAATATCTTGCAATGGAAGAATAATGCAAATACACATAAGACAATTAAAAAAACAAATGTTACTTGTAAGCAAATAAAATAAAATAAAGGGTGCTGTTTATTAAATCCGAAATTTAAATTTACATGATTTTTTGTTACATATTTTGTAAAAAATGTATAAAATATAATATACAATTCTAAAGTACCTGCTAATTACATTGTATTATGCTTTCTAAAATGGAGAGACGTTGATAGATTTGCTAACTGACTCTTTCTAAAAATGCAAAACCAATATGAAGAATTTAAGCTGGGAGAGCTGATGTAGGTAAAGAGGACTGGTTTCTCAGCCCACCCCTCCTCACAGGGTGGTTGTGGGGGAGGAAGTAGGTGTGTTGATATGTTCGCTGCCTTAAATCATTTGTAAAAATAATAAAGGAGGGATACAAATAAATAAAAGCAAGGGCTAGGAGAGGGAAATAGAAAGTGAAACCTAAGCAGAACAAAACTGAGCAATAAATTTCTTCTCCTGAAATGTACCTTCCTTCCTAAAACTTAACAATGGCAGCAGTAAATAAAATATTCAATTTGGAAATATTTTAATTAATAGTTGTATGGCTTAGAAGCCCACAAAATATATATGATATTTTAAAAAGTTAGCTTGGGGTTCTTAATGAAGAATAAGAATTTAGAAAGTAAAAATCAAATGCACAGATATAGAAGAGAAAAGAACTGACTTAATAAGATTACTTGTGAACACAAGTATGGAACTAACTTTATCAGTGTTAATGTAATTCCAAAATCAAAGGCAATGATTATTTTATTTTAATTCCAGATTGGTCAGACACCATTCCATGCACTTTATCTAATTCTTTGCACAATTAAGACATATTATATAAGAGGTTCAGAGAAAGGTAATAAAGATGATCAGCAAACAAGAAACAAAGTCCTATGAGGAGAAACAGAAATTTGGAATGTATAACTGTAAGAAAGTATTTTTGTTTGCCTTCAAATGATGTCATATGATGATTAACACTAATCATTCCAAGTTGCAAGATGTGGTTTAATGGATTTGAATTATTGAAAGGCAGATCTCAATTAAATGTTAAAAAAGAGAAGGTCAGAAGTACAGGTCGTCCTTGACTTACAAAAGTTCATTAAGTGATGATTTAAAATTACAATGGCACTGAAAAAAGTGAGCTATGACCATTTTTCACACTTATGACTTTTCAGCATCCCCATGGTCATGTGGTTTACATTCAGATCCTTGATAACTGATTCACATTTATGGCGGTTGCATTGTCCAGGGTCATGTGATATCCTTTTTGAACCTTCTGACAAACAAAGTCAATGGAAAAACCAGATTCACTTAACTAACACTAAATTAGTGTTACTAATTTAACAACTGCAGTGATTCACTTAACAAACGTGGCAAGAAAAATCATAAAAGGGGCCAAAACTCACTTAACAACATAAATTTTGAGCTCAATTGTGGTTGTACGTTGAGGACTACCTGTATAACCAATTTCCTAGGGAGGTGGAGAGCTTCCCTTTGCTAAATGTGCTCAACCAAAAGCTAAATAACCACCTGCTATAACCTCGCTTTTAGATGAATTTCTCAAATTACTCAAATTCTCTTGTTTGAATGAAAGAAAATTGTAAGATTATAGAAGCTTAATATAGTTAAAATCAGCAGGTATGCAGTCAGTAATACTAAAAATATATTAACTACACTGACTTCTTTTCCTAGGTGGAATTATCTTCAAAATAAAAAATACTGATGACTGTCCGCTTACATCTACTATCTACTGTATAATTTCAAGAGTTCTTTAATAAGTGTTCCTATCATGTTATTGCAAAAAATATATAGTTAAATTGTGTACATTTGTTTTACAATTTATGTCAAAAAACCCAAAACATTACACAGAAGAAATAACAACTGAAGAGTTAGGAGGAAATAAATTAGATAAGTAAAGATGACATCTCTTTTCATAATTGCCACTGTGGCAGTGTGAGAACCCACAACTGTAATTATGAAATAAACATACAATTCTGGAATAAATCTTCTGCATAGGCCGAAACCATAAACATGACCACTAAGTCAGTTTATAATTCTAGTTATACTTCTGAAATTCAAATCTAGATATCTGCCTTAGTTCTAAGTTGCTGAACTCAAAACCATAAGTTACAAGATATTCTAAACTCTGAATTATTGTATCAAAATGCTACTTTTCCCTGCCAAACACATAAACAAACGTGCAAACAAACAAACAAATAAATAAATGTGCATACTTGTCCACTTGTCCTGCATTGTGATTGTTCTCTGCTCTCATCCGTGTCAGTGCAGCAGCAGCTTCATCCAATGCACAGCTGACAGAAGAAGTCAATCTTCGGAGCACCTCAGGATCTGCGAAGGCTTTACCATCGGCAGTGGACAATTTACCAATCCCTTCAGCGTATGTGTGTCATCAATCAGATTAGTATGAAAGCCACACAAAAAATGCAGAGACACTATTTTAGACTTCAACCACATGCATTATTAGTTAGCACCAGTAGCAAACATGCCAAAGAACTTAATATTCAATTGTTTAAATGTATTATTTAAAAAACTACTAAAGCTGACTAAAACAATCTTCATTGCATATAATTCTAGCTGCTACCTTTATGGAAAACCTAGACCTGAAGACCCAAAGGTGCTTTTTCAAGAGGCAACTGGACTTTCTGGTAACCAGAAAGTCCAGCAGCCTCTTGAAAAAGCACCTTTGGGATCACCATGACCTGGATGACTGAGAATCTCCATAGACATTTAATCCTAAAGAGTCAAATAAAGAAGGAAAAGGGCTCAGGATCATGGAATGTAAGGCTTCAATTATTCTTTTAACTACAGTTTTCCCAAATTTTCAGGTAGTACAAAGACTGGTGAGGATTCAAATTAGAAGTTGTTTGCATGTACCTATATAAATTAATCCATTTCCTAGAAGTTTAAGATAATTAGAACTATTTTAGATCACTATGAGTTGGATGCAGAATTAGCCATACTTACAGTGAATGCTAGGAATTAATGTGATTTTATGTAGTAATTAATTACAAAAAACTGAAGATAATTAATTTTGGATCCATTTTTTTGCAGTACGTTAGCTATTTTCCTTGATCCCTTATCCTTCTTAATTGATACATTTATTTCATTCATACATGTACCACTATTAAGTTTTCCACTGTAGAGAAATATAGATGTTACATCTTTCTAATGCAAATGTTATTTATTTTATACTTAACAATTACAAATTATTTAAGATTTTTTTAAAAATTAAATGTTTTTAATTTTCCATTGGTCCCAGTAGATCATCTCATAATAAAAGGAACTTTTCAAGAAAGATACTACCACAGGAAAAGAATTCATTGTGTCACTGAGATGCCTGAACTTATATCTCATAAGGGATCCAGACCAAATTTTTATATAAGAATTGTACTAAATTTCAAGTTGCCCTAGAGCAAGAATATTTTTAAATATTCAAACAATGATATGAAGTATGCTGGCAATTATTTATTTATATACAGAAACCTTGTTAGGATCAAAACTAGAATCTATCTCTAGCAAATCAAAGTATGGTAAGGAGTGCATGTATATGATTCATGAAATAAAATGGTTGGAGCCAAAAAATTAATATCCTTTTTATTTCGCACCTCATTCAGCCAATTGGCAAGTAATGGCAACTTACCCTGAATCCTCCTAATATCCCACATTTCCTTCTAGTCCATACTACTAGCATGCTATCAAGTTAGCTATCAAATCTGGAAGAAATTCCAATGTTTATAGAAAATATCAAACAGAGAGTGTTGTCTCTTTTTCTAAGTGTACAGAATGTGCTAAGCTTGAAAAATCCATTTAAAATGTCCTGAATTAGATCAATGTATTTGATGTTCATTCTACCTTGCTTCATTCATTCATTGAAATCTTGAAATTAGAGAAAGTACACTAGACAATAAAACAGCGGGTAAAGATTCTATCCTTGTTGCCATTGAATGAAAGTAGCTCAGAAAAGGATGTGGAAGGATTCAAGAAAATTCAGCTAAGTATCATTGTTGCCTTCTCTGATTTACTATTTTTTTAAAAAACCTATGCTTCTATGAATCATAGCATAATTTTGCCATTACATGTAGGCAATATAATTGTTAAGAATACTAGGGAACTAAATATAACCTATAGATTGCCCATTACTTCTCTCAGTCCTGGAAATATATCCAACCAAAAGAAAAAGGAAACATTATCAATATACTACAATTATTATGATATATATTAATAACATAGCATAAGTCTGACGGAAGTTATGATGGAGCTTCTCCAGTGTGCTGAGCAGAGAATCCAAGGAATGGGTTAACTCTGCTCTTCTGCTTGCTTGGAGACTGAGTCAATCAATCTTTTAGTGATACCTCGAGAGGAGGCATGGCCAGCCTCGCAATGGGACGGCATGGATCCCGGTGCTCTGGGGAAAACGCCAAAATTCCAGCCGATTTGGGGTCCTTAATGGACCATAGTTGTCCTGTAGGGCAACAAAGAAGGGAGGCACCAGCCGGTGCGAACAGGGAAGCTGCAAATTCCCTGGAGACCCAGCATTAGCCTCTGACCCAGCGGCGAGGAAAGACAGCCATTAGGAGCTGTCAAAGTCAGGGCAGCCACACAAAAGAATTGAACAGGAGCGATGATTTGAACAGAGTATTGTTACCGGGTGAGTGATTAACCAACTCACAGGTAAGAAGAAAAATTTTTAAAGCTGGAAAGATTTTCCAACTTGAAATTAGCGGCTAATTGGCATGCAGCAAATTAAAGTGAAGGGAAACAAAAAGCAAAGAGAAATTCTAAGACTAAGGCCCTAAAAGAAATAACTTTCCATCTGGATTTAAAACTGGATTTGGAAGAAATTAAAAATACTATAAGAAGAAAATTGAGGGAAAGCATCTTTTACTAACAAAAGGACCTAATGGAGGAAGACGAAGTAATTATCTTTGTGGATTAACAAGTGACATTTTGTTGCCGGGGATTTGTGAATTGGAGAGAGACATCGGCTGGAGGAGAGAATAACATTGCATTGCTTAGGCTACCGTGGGAAAGACTGGAGGAGTGTTTGTTTAAACAGCTGCAGTACAACTTCAAAAAAGGACTGGAAAGATCAAAGATTTAAATTGGAACGGCTTAAAGAAACATCTGAACTGGACATTAATTGGAAATAGAAAAGAAAAAAAGAGACAATATTTGGACTTGAATTTGAACTATATATAAGTTAAAATAATAAATTTAAAAATCCTTTCTCCTTAAATAGAGAATATGGAGAGTTGGGAGGATGAGTATGAGGAATTAAGGGAGATGCTTCAAATGGTGCGAGAATCGTTTAAGGGGAATAAAGAAGCAGAGAAGTGGCTAAAAATTAAAAAATAAAGGATGAAGAAATTATGAGGAAAAAACAAGAAGAACAAGAATACAATGCTGAAAAGGAAATAAGTGAAGATAAAAACATAGATGATTACACTGTGATTGACAGTGACAGACTAGAAATGGAAAGGGGGAAGGATATTTCAAAAAAGAAAAGAAGGAAATGGGAAAAGATTGAGGGGAAAAATTAAAAGAGTAAAAAAATAGATGATTACACTGGGATTGGCAGTGACAGACTAAAGAGAAGAGGAGGAAATGGGGAAAGATTGAGGGGGAAAATCAAAAGAGTAAAAATTAGAGAAAGGAGGTGGAAAGGAAGATACAAGAAAGAGAAAAAGAAGATGATAAGAGAATGGGAGAAAAATATTAAGAAATGGAATTTTGGAGAGACCGAAAAAAATGGTTAAAAGGAGTAGAAAAATAAATAGCAGAAAAGAAATTAGAATAGTTGTAGAAATTTTAGCTAAGATGTAAATTAGAAGAAATATATAGATTTGTAAAAGAGAAGTAAGAAAGATTGAAATGAAGTGAATGAAAGAAGCAAAAAAGAAGAAATATGCTGTTTAATGCAAAATGGTGAAGTAGATGAAATGTGAAAGATATAATGGGATATATGTTTTACTGTTTGAGAATGCATGGAATGAGAGAGAATTATAATGGATGGTAAAGAAATATATTTTAAATATAGAAAAGAATAAAGAAATTAATTGAAATTAAGATATAAAACTGAAAAGAAGTAAAAAAAGAAGTAACATATTGTTTAAGAAAAATAGTCCAGCAGATGAAATGTGAAAGACAGTATAAGTGTGTAAGTGAAAACAATTGACACTGAGATCCAAAATGGAATAAAATTGAAATGTTAGTAAATGATGTAACCTACTGGAAGAGAAAAATAATTATTGAATTGTGATTAAGAATTTAAAGAAAATAAGATGTGGAAGGTTGTATTAATTAAAAGGTTGTAAGGTAAAAAATGGGGATGTGGTGGTTCAGTGGCTAGGACGCTGAGCTTGTTGATCGAAAGGTCGGCAGTTTAGCGGTTTGAATCCCTAGTGCCGCGTAACTGGGTGAGCTCCCATTACTTGTCCCAGCTTCTACCAACCTAGCAGTTCAAAAGCACGTAAAAAATGCAAGTAAAAAAATAGGGACCACCTTTGGTGGGAAGGTAACAATGTTCTGTGAACCTCTGGCATTTAGTCATGCCAGCCACATGATCACGGAGATGTCTTTGGACAGCGCTGGCTCTTCGGCTTTGAAACAGAGATGAGCACCGCCCCCTAGAGTTGGGAACGACTAGCACACATGTGCAAGGGGAACCTTTACCTTTTAAGGTAAAAATGGTATAAATTGAAAACAATGTTAATAATTAAAACATATGACAGGAATTCTGAGAAATTTACTCAATAAATGGGAAATCGGGGTTGAAATGAAAATGAATACAGCAATAGAGATAAGGAGGAAAGAGATGGAAAGGGGGAAGGAGGGAGAGAAAATAGAAAGGGAAGAGGAGAGGAAGAAAGGGAGGGGAAATAAGAGTAAGAGAGAAGGTTAGATAGGGAGGAAGAATGGAGGAGGGGGAGAAAGGAAGGGGAAGTAGAGAAGGAGTAGGAAAGGAGAAAAGAGATAGGAAGGATAAAAGAAGAGAAGAAGGAGAAGGAGAAGGAGAAGAAAGATTACTGTAAAATGGAAGAAAGACAACCCTGAACATAGTTTGAATATATCAGGATAAAAACTGAAATAGCTAAAAAATAATAAAAGAGAATAAATATTAGTAAAAATGGAGAAATTATAACTTGAGGGGGAAAGAAGATGTGATTCATGGAAATAAGCATGGAAATATTAAGACACGATTAAAATATGGAAAAAGAATACTTTGGCAGAAATTGTAATTAAGTAAAAAGTATTTGGATATGTTAAACCCTATAAGATATGATATGGCCAATACTCTGTTCATAAACTATGTATATGTGTAAGGGGGGGGGGAATTTAAAAAAATCAATAAAAAATTGTTTTTTTTAAAAAAATAATCTTTTAGTCATGCCTCCTTTGTCTGTGCATTCCCAGTTTTGACTCAGAGGAAACGTGCAGAAGAGTGCTCTTAGAACAAAGAACAGAGTTATTCCTTGGATTCTGGAAACTTACAGTAAGGTCCTGGCTCCGTGTAAGCTTTTGCAGACAGCGAATGGCTAGGCTGGCTCCCCTGGTCTGTCCGGCATAGCTGCCTCACCCCTTCTGATTGGCTGGCTCCCCTGGTCTATCCAGCATAGCCGCCTCATCCTTTACGATTGGCTGGCTCCCCCAGTCTGCCCGGCATAGCTGCCCTTGTCATAACCAGCTGTCAGCCGCATCCAGCAAAGCCACCCCGTCCGTTCATTAGCTGGCTTCCCGGTCTACCCAGCATAGCCACCTTCATCACAATTGGCTTTCCTGGCCCGTCCAGTACAGCCATCTTCATCCCAGCTGGCTCCCCGGTCCGTCCGGCATAGCCGCCATTGCTCCAGTTCCAGAATAGAGCCAAGGTCCCTACCCAGGTCCCACAGGCATCAGAGAGGACTGGAGTCACTGCCCGGTTGAAGCCTGGTGCATACTCCGAAGTGGGTAGGCAGGAAAAGCCATGGCAGCAAGTTTCCGCTTAAGAACAAGCCTGCCATTGTCGGAGGGGGGATGTTGTGGCTCCGGCCCCCAGGCCAGGCTTCCTGGAGCCGGATGACTCGGAGAGTGAGGAGGAGGAGCTGGCAAGGCCTCCTTCCGCCCCAGATCTTCCTCCTCCCTGGCACCGTCTCAGATTCCAGCTGCAGGCCAGGAGGAGGAGGAGGAGCTAACAAGGCCTCTTTCCCCCGACCCCTCTCCTCCCTGGCAATGCCCCAAGAACCAGCTGCTGAGGATCAATCTTGGCCAGATGCGAAACAGTGACGCCGAGAGAAGTGTGTGCAGCAGAGGAGGGGGTGGGGCAGGCCCAGGGAGTGCTGAGTCATGGAGCTACACCCCACAGGGGATAAAAGCAGGGAGAGAGCTCCGTAGGCCCTTGTGTTGGACAAAGTTACAGACTACTGGCCCTTTGACTGAAGGCTGGAATTACTTGTGAGTGCTTTAAGATCATCCTGCAGACTCCTGGTTGCCCTGGCAACGATCTGTCGGCATGCTGCTAAAAGATAAGGACTTGGCTGGCACACCAGAACTTTTGTTGCCAGAAGGAACCCAGCCAAGTATAAATAAATTGCTGGAAGACCACCTCGGCTGGTGTATTGTTTTGGGAAGGAAGGGAGGGGAAAGAACAGGGGGGCAGAAAGCTAACATGGCGGACCCCATGACCCCAGGAATGCCACAGGTGAGTGAGAAAGACCAGGGATCGCTGGCTCAGACCCAGAGCCATCCGAAAAGCTCCGTAGGGCCGAAGTTGGCCACTAAAGGAGCAGCATCCAAATTAAAGGCAAAAGCCCTTTCCTCCCAAAGAGCTTCAAAAGCGAAGGAAAAGGACACCCAGAGGCGCCAGAAGGCCATTGACAAAAGAATTGCCATGGCTTAGAATGAAGTGCAGCGAGGGAGGGAGGAAAGTCCCCCTAGAGAGGAAATGGTTGAATTTTCCCACGCTTTACCAGCCCAACAGTTAAGCCAGCCAATCTATGTAAAACAACAGATTCCACTGTGTTCTCAGATGGCGCCAGGGAGCAATTCCCTCAACCATCCTTTTCATCAGAAGGCAATGAGATTTTTGCTGATCCACCTCCAAAGACGATGAAAGTTGCATCAGAGGCCACCTTTACACCCACAGCGGCGGGACTTTGCCCACAGGAGAGTAAAGGGCCTGGAATTGTTGACCAGATGAAAATTATGATTTCAGAGGCCATAGCACAGAGCATCGCTGCAGGCCTACAGCAGGGATGTCAGGCTGCTCCTGTTCCACCTGAATATCCAATGTATGCTGCTCAGCATCAAAGAGATTTGGCAACTTTCCAAAGGTCTCACTTACCCTCTTCTTCCATGCAGACCGTGGTATCGCTCTCAGGAGATGAGGACCAAAAAGAGATGGAACTCTGAAGATGAGGGGATGGCTCTAGCCCTCCCGGTCTTCGCAGGGCTCTTTCGCCCAGCACTTTTTAAATCCTTATTATTTAAGGCCAAAGCCACAGCACACCTGGGAGTTGACCCAGCCACAATAGTCAACATTAGACCTAGAGGACCCGAGTGAGTTCTCTTTTGAGAGCCAAACCCGGAGAGCAAGGAAATTCCATCACCTAAACTATTCTGGAACGTGATCCTATAGGCCCAACTGGGGGTATATACTCCCCCAAGCGGAAATGACAAGAGATTGTATAATGTGGCCCCAGACTTCTCCAAGACACTGCAACTACCAGCTATAGATGGTCCTGTGGCAGTCTTAACATCCTCCACCATCCTAACAATCCTGAAGATGTTCTGAAGACAAAAGATAACAAGGCGGAGCTGACCCTTCTTTCCTTTTGGCCCACAGACATGGGGTTTGACACTTCTCAACTCCAGAGGGCATACGCCCACAGACAAGACCGACAACCGGATAGATCCGGGTTCAGAGACAGAAATAGATAACACTTCCAAGGCAAGTGACCATTTCGTGGCACAGGCAGTCATCTCTTTTGCCGCACCAAGTGACGGCAGATACAGTCCTCCCATTAGTGGGCTCTTAAGCCTATTTGCCAATCAATGGGAAGCAACAACAATGGATACCTGGGTTCTGAATACGGTGAGACTAGGTCTTACTCTCGAATTTATATCCACATCCCTGAGTTTTTTCATACGTTGCCCTATATCAAGGGACAAGACAAAAAGAAGCCACATGGAGGTGTCAGTCCAACACTTGCTGGACATCCAAGCCATTCAACTGGTTCCAAAGGACCAACAGGGACAGGGGTTCTACTCCATCCTGTTTGTAGTTGCAAAGACCTTAGGGGAGGGGGTGGAGAGCAATTCTGGACCTGAAAATATTGAATAGACATCTAATTTATCGGAGATTCAAGATGCAGTTCCTCCAATCAATCCTGGAGAGCATTCGAGAGGCTGACTTCCTAACATCCATAGATCTAACGGAGGCATACCTCCATGTACCTATCCTGCCATCCCACCGGTGGTTCCTACAGTTTCACTATACAGGCCAACATTATCAGTACAAGGCCCTACCATTCGGGCTATCCTCAGCGCCCAGAACTTTCACCAAGTTGCTGGCAGCCCTGTTGGCACATCTCAGGGCAATTCCAGTGCGCATCCAATGTTATGTGAACAATATACTGATACAGTCCTCCTCTCACCTCCAGGCGACAGAGGAGAATTACAATCCGGGTTCTCCAGGATCACCGATTCTCCATCAATTTTGACAAGAGCCACTTGGCTCCTTCAAACCGACTGCTACACCTGGGGGCAGTCATAGATACCAGGTCGTGCAAGGTCTTTCTATCCCAGGAGCATCAGGTCAGTATAAAGAAATTGGTGTCGGATCCAGGCAGACCGAACAGTGTCCCTGTCCTTCCTCTCACAACTTCTGGGCAAAATGGTATCCTGCAAAGCAATTGTCCCTTGGGTATGCCTGCACACTAGAACCTTACAGTGGTTCCTCCTGCCCTACCAAAGGTCAGGTCCCACCAAGTGTATTTCAATCCTTCCAGTGGTGGATGTCCCAGGCCATAACCAAGGGGTGTGTTTTCAAGGAATCCAGCTGCATGACCATCAGCACAGATGCCAGTCTCTTTGGCTAGGGTGTCCACTTCCAGTCCCTGATGGTGCAAGGACAGCAGTCCCAGGCAGACCTGAGGAACAACATCAACTGGCTGGAGCTCACGGCAACCCACTTGGCCCTCAGTTGGTTCCAGGACACTATCTCCGGACACCATGTGCCCATTCTGACGGACAATGTGGCCACCGAGGCCCATATCAACTGCCAAGGGGGCACCACTCCAGATCTCTCATGCAAGTGGCCGAACATCTTAGCCTCTGGGCAAAGAGACATCTTCTATCCATCAGAGAGGAACGCATCCCCGGGACATCAAATGTACAGGCAGATTGGCTCAGCAGAACCACAGTAGACCACTCAGAGTGGCACCTACACCCAGAGCTATTCAGGAAGCTGTCAGAAAAGTTTGGCTCTCCGATCCTGGACCTGTCTGCCTCTCTGTCAAATATTTTACACCGGATTTGCAACATCGGGGGCAGAGGGGGTCAATGCATTCTGCAGTCCATGGCCCCAAGGGCTACTATATGCCTTTCTTCCTCTCCCCCTCATTCCAGGGGTAATCAGGAGGGTCCTAGCAGAGAGGGCAGTGATCCTACTCCTGGTTCCCCATTGGCCCAGACATCCGTGGTATGCAGATTTGGTCAGTCTGTGGGTATCCAGACCCTGGAGGATTTCCCAGGACAGAATCTCCCTCAGTCAGGGGGCCTTAGTTCATCCAGATATACAATGGCTCCAACTGACCATTTGGCATTTGAGTGGAGAATCCTCAGGCAAAGTAACTTCTCCAACAAAGTCATACAGATACGTATGTCATCCATATGGGTCTGGATGGGGAGAAACAGACTCAGACTCAATCCATCCAAGACGGAGTGGCTGTGGATGCCGGCACCCCGGTACAGTCAGCTGCAACCGCAGCTGACTGTTGGGAGCGAGTCATTGGCCCCAACAGAAAGGGTGCGCAACTTGGGCGTTCTCCTGGATGGACGGCTGTCGTTTGAAGATCAGTTGGCGGCCGTCTCCAGGAGAGCCTTTTACCAGGTCCGCCTGATTTGCCAGTTGCGCCCCTTTCTTGACCGGGATGCCTTATGCACGGTCACTCATGCTCTCGTCACTTCTCGTCTAGATTATTGCAATGCTCTCTACATGGGGCTACCCCTGAAGTGCACTCGGAGGCTCCAGTTAGTTCAGAATGCAGCTGCGCGGGTGATTGAGGGAGCCACACGTTGCTCCCGGGTAACACCGCTCCTGTGCAGTCTGCACTGGCTACCTGTGGTCTTTCGGGTGCGCTTCAAGGTGTTGGTTACCACCTTTAAAGCGCTCCATGGCTTAGGGCCCGGGTACTTACGGGACCGCCTGCTGTTACCTTATGCCTCCCACCGACCCGTACGCTCACACAGAGAGGGTCTTCTCAGGGTGCCGTCCGCCAAGCAATGTCGGCTGGCGGCCCCAGGAAGGGCCTTCTGTTGGAGCAGTCATTGGCCCCAACAGAAAGGGTGCGCAACTTGGGCGTTCTCCTGGATGGACGGCTGTCGTTTGAAGATCAGTTGGCGGCCGTCTCCAGGAGAGCCTTTTACCAGGTCCGCCTGATTTGCCAGTTGCGCCCCTTTCTTGACCGGGATGCCTTATGCACGGTCACTCATGCTCTCGTCACTTCTCGTCTAGATTATTGCAATGCTCTCTACATGGGGCTACCCCTGAAGTGCACTCGGAGGCTCCAGTTAGTTCAGAATGCAGCTGCGCGGGTGATTGAGGGAGCCACACGTTGCTCCCGGGTAACACCGCTCCTGTGCAGTCTGCACTGGCTACCTGTGGTCTTTCGGGTGCGCTTCAAGGTGTTGGTTACCACCTTTAAAGCGCTCCATGGCTTAGGGCCCGGGTACTTACGGGACCGCCTGCTGTTACCTTATGCCTCCCACCGACCCGTACGCTCACACAGAGAGGGTCTTCTCAGGGTGCCGTCCGCCAAGCAATGTCGGCTGGCGGCCCCCAGGGGAAGGGCCTTCTCTGTTGGAGCACCTACCCTCTGAAACGAACTTCCCCCCGGTTTGCGCCAATTACCTGACCTTCGGACCTTTCACCGTGAACTGAAAACGTATTTGTTTATCCAAGCGGGACTGGCTTGATTTTTAAATTTTTAAATTTTTGAATTTTTAATAATTTTAATGGGGGTATTTTAGTATGGGTCAATTTGACCGTTTTAATTCTCGGCCACTTATAGAATATGTATTTTAACTGTTGTTTTAATTTTGTATATTGAATTGTTTTAATTTGGCTGTACACCACCCTGAGTCCTTCGGGAGAAGGGCGGTATAAAAATCTAAATAAATAAATAAATAAATAAATAAATAAATAAATAAATAAATAAATAAATAAGAAGGGCGGTATAAAAATCTAAATAAATAAATAAATAAATAAATAAAAAAAATAAAAAATAAAAAAAAATAAAAAAAATACAGATGATCCAGGCCTCTAGCAGGCCTTCGACTAACAGAATCTGAGACTCAACTTGGAGGACCTTTTGTGACTGGTGCTCCAAGTTTCACATTGATCCCACCTCTGTTTCAGTAGCCCAGACTCTGGAATTCCTTCAGGTGGGGCTAGACAAGGGCCTGTCTCCTAATACCATATGCAGGCAAGAGGCACGGCTAACCTAAAGCCCGCCCCCCAGTACACAAGTACCCCATATGGGACCTGCCTAAAGTACTGCAAGCTCTCTCCTTAGCGCCTTTCGAGCCAATACAATCAGCCAGCTTACGCTTCCTCACTTTCAAGGTAACCTTCCTCAAGGCCATCACCTAAGCCAGATGAATATTGGAACTGGTGGCCCTCTCTATAAGGGAGGACCTTTGCATATTTCATCCAAACAGGGTGATTCTGCGATTGGGCCCTTCCTTCCTTCTTCCTTCCTTCCTTCCCAAGGTGAATTCCTTGTTCCACAGGGCACGGGAAATAATCTTGCCAGACTTCTGTCCAGGACCAACCCAGTCCCTGAAGAAATGGGATGGCCTTGGATGTTAGGAGAGCCCTTCACACCTACATCAAGAGATGGGCCTGTTTTTGGCCTTCTAAATCCCCATATGTTGCGTTTCTGCCATCCCCAGCCCCCAGGAGTACTTGCAGGTCTCCCAAACCCTCTGCAGGCCCCCTTTTTGCAAAAACAGGCCTGTTTTTGGCAAAAATGAGATGCGTGGGGTTGGTTTTCAGGAGGCCAAAATTGGCTATATTCGGTGTTTAAGATGCATCAACATTTCCACCCTCTTTTAGGGTTGAAAAAAGTATGTCTTATAATCCGAAAAGTACGGTATGTTAACCACTTCTGTTTCAGGTTCACATTCCTATTGTTTGCCAAAATCCACCTGTCCCTCATTTTTATTATTGTGACTCATTTATCACCTTATTTCCTTATCAGCCCACCCAATCCCCCTATGCATTTCCTTACTGCCATCTCAATTGGCTTTTAATAGGCAGAGGCAGTAAAATGGGCGTTGGACTTACCTGACACGCCCTTTCTCACGACGGTGAAAACGGCAGTCAGAAGGGTTTGACTGTCTGTCAAACTTGGAGGACCGAGTCTGCAGAACTGTTTAAGCCCTGCCTCTTCCTGTTAGGCTCCAGTTTTTGGTGAGGTTGCTGTGGCAGACTGACGTTGTTCTTTCTGAAATGAGAAAGAGTTAGTGACCATCCTCCCCCTTGGTTAGGGAGGGGCTGACTGCTGTTTTCACCGTCGTGAGAAAGGGCGTGTCAGGTAAGTCCAATGCCCATTCTCCACTTCAGTGAGAAATGGCAGTCAGGAGAAGGGACATACCAAAGCTCGTTTGTCCATCTGGGAGGGAGACAGCCGGCCGCCGTCTTACTGAATGTGAAGGACACTCTGCAACACTCTCCTGCCGAAAGCTGCGTCTGCCGAGGCATACGAATCCAGCTTGTAGTGCCTGATGAAAGGCGTTAGAGTAGTCTACGTCGCAGCCCTGCAAACCTCCTATAGAGGTGCATAAGTAGACCATGCCGCGGACCATAAGTAGGTATGACTGCACCTCACGTGGAGTGTGCGGTTATATTTGAAGGTCGTGGTAATGACTGAAGATCGTAGGCGTAAGCAATGGTAGACCTAATCCACCTGCCGATGGTGGGGCCTGAGACCTTGTTGCCTAAGGAGACTGGAAGGAAGGAGATGAAGAGTGCCTCCATCTTCCTGAAAGTTGAAGTACGTTGTAAATATATCTTGATAGCTCGATGTACATCCAATGTGTGCCAGAGATGCTCTAATTAGTGAGTTGGTGTAGGACAAAAGTTAGGTAGGATAAGTTCCTGAGATCGGTGAAAAAGGGAATTAATCTTAGGCATAAATGTAGGATCAAGTTGTAGAACGACCCTATCAGGGTGAAAAATACATAAGTCCTTGCGGATGGAAAGAGCTGCAAGTTCGGAGATGCGGCGGGCTGACGTGATGGCAATGAGGAAGCATACCTTGAGGGTCAATAGCCTAAAGGGAACATCCCGAAGTGGCTCGAACGGTGATTTCGTTAAGGTAGAAAGAACTTTATTAAGATCCCAGGAGGGATATCTATGAACTGTAGGAGGATGCAAGTCGTCTGCACCCCATAAGAAGTGATGGATGACAGGATGAGTAGTGAATGATCCCGAAGAAGAACAGGTGAGAACTGATGAAATGGCCGCCACCTGTTGCAGAAGTGTGTTGGGTGTCAAGCCTGATTCCAATCCGTCTTGGAGGAACCCAATGATATGGCCCAGTTCCGTTTGGGTAGGTATGACTGCTTTCTTACGGCACCAAGGTGCAAAAATCTTTCAGGTGGCTTCATAAATTCGCATTGTCGATGCGCGACAAGAGGCCTGGATAGTGGGGATAGCGTTGGAAGGAATATTAAGACGAACTAGGATGTCCCACTCAATTCCAAACTGTTAGTTGTAACCATTGGGGCTCTGGATGCCCATGGCCTCCGGATTTACTTTATGCCTTTCCTCCACTGCCTTTGATCAACAAGGTGATCCGGAAACTCTTAGAAGAAAAAGCAGAACTCATTCTCCTCGCACCCCATTGGCCCCAGAGGCCATGGGGACCGAAGTGCATCCACGCCCTCTGCTCCCGGGGACGGGAACCTGGTGAAAAACCGTGGAAGTTGATGGTTGTTTTCTGACGTGAGCAGATCTGCCCTTGGAGTGCCATAACGGCGGGTTATCTCCAGGAAAAGGGCAGCGGGAAGGTTCCACTCTGCATGTTCTAGACGATGTGCTGAGAGCATCCGCTCGTACATTTGCTTTCCCCGAAATATGATCTGCCCGGAAGGAAAGAAGGTGAAGTTCTGCCCACTGACTCAATTTGAATGTTTCCTTCATGAGGGACTTTGAGTGTGTCCCTCCCCACCTGTTGATGTGAGCTTTTGCGGAGACATTGTCCGTGAGGACTAAGACATCGTGTCCGGAAACCCGATCGCTGAAGTGAAGGAGAGCCCAATGAATGGCCCTCAGTTCCAGAAGGTTGCTGCTGAGTCTGCTCTTGTGACCAGGTGCCTTGTGCCATCAGGGACTTGCGTTGGTGGTGAGAATGAGCCTGCAGGGGTCCCTAAACCTGCTCCCTTTGGAAATGGAGTCGGTCGTCCACCAGTGAAGGGAGTCAAGAACCGACTGTGGGAGACGAAGTTGAAACATGGAAGTGGCTCAATGGGCTTTCTGGTATGGAAGGAGTATCCATTGCAGATCCCTGCTGTGGAGACGAGACCAGGGTACAATTCCAAATGTCGAAACAATTTTGCCTAGCAACTGGGAAAGGGACTTCAGAGACGCTGATCAAGAAAAAATTATCCTTTCAGTAAGTTCTTTAAGACTAGATTGGCGTTCTTGGGAGAGGTATACCATGGAGCAATTAGTATCAATCTCTGCTCCTAGATGAAGCAATCTTGTGGTAGGTGAGAGATGGCTTTTGGATCAATTTATAGAAAAGCCATGCTGTTGGAGAATGTGTATGGTGTTGGAAAGGTCCTTATGTGCCTGCTGTTCTGAATGTGCTAAGATGAGAATGTCATGGAGGTAAAATAGAATACAAATGGGCATGGAACATTTGTGGCCGATCAACGCCCCTAATACTTTGAAAAAAACTCTAGGAGCAGATGACAACCCAAAGGGCAAGGCGACATATTGGAAATGTTCACCATTATGAGAAAAACGAAGGAATTTTCTATGGACAGGAGATTTGGGTATATGGAGATAGGCCTCCGTGAGGTCGATGGAAGAGAGAAAATCTCCTGGTCGAATTGACTCTAAAATAGTTTTAAGAGACTGCATTTTAAATTTGCAGTATGAAACATAACAGTTGAGTGATTTTAGATCAAGAATAGCTCTCCAACCCCCCGAGGATTTACGTACCACAAATAAATGAGAATAAAATCCCTGTACCCGTTGGGAGAGAGGAACCCGCTGAATGACTTTGATGTATAACAGATGAAGAATAGCTTCCTCCATTACTGCCTGGTTGGACTTATTGCGGGATACAAGACATGGCACAAACATCCTCGGGGTGGGGAGGTGGGGAAGAAACTCTAGAAACAGGCCGAAATGAATTGTATGCCATACCCATGCATCTGAAATAGAGGAATTCCACTGATCAGCAAAATAGGCGAGTCTGCCACCAATGGGAAGGGAAGAAGGAGACCTATCTGGTTCTGCGGAAACCCCTGCCTTTGCCACCCCGAAAGGGTTTCTTGGGGGGAAATTTAGAATTTGATCTAACCTGGACATCCTGTGAGAAATTTCCTCTGGGTTGGAAGGGTTTGTGTGTTCTAGGCTGGTAGAAGCCTGAGTCTGTTTGGCAAAAGGACTGCTGACGTAGATAAGGAGGAGAGCGTGCTTCTGTGCGTCTTGAAAGGGAGGAAAGAATCTTCCGCTTGTCCCGGGTCTCAATGAGAATGGGGTCCAAAGACTCCCCAATAATTTTTTGCCAGAAAATGGAGCTGAAGCTAATCTCCATTTGTTCCGGTTGTCCGCATGCCAATTCTGGAGCCACAGTAATCTGCAAGAGGTGATGAAAGAACCCACTGCTTTAGAGGCAAATCTAGTCGCGTTGAGCATAGCATCAGCAGAATACTCTAGAGCTGCAATGATTTTGTTAAGGTCTTGGTGCAACCTTGTATCTGCTGGGGGAGTTCTCGCCTGAAGTTGCTTAAGCCAAATGATGGTAGTCCTGTTAAAGAATGAGGCGGAAGCCGCTGCTTTGACTGACCACGCTGCTGCTTGATGTCCTTTCACTAGCACCTTCTCAGCCCGTTTGTCCTCAGGGCGAAGGGATTCCTCAGGAGGACCTGTGAGATGAATGGATGACAAAAGTGCAACTATAGGACTGTCGACTGTGGTAACCTGAAGGGGATTTGACATCTCTGGTGCCATGTTATATAGACATTTGTCAATGTTGCTGGGGTAAGATCTCGGGACCACCCATTCTCATTGCACCTCTTCTGTGAATAGTTTTGGTGCAGGAACCATATCAGTGGTGATGGCTGGTTCAGAAAACAATGAACCTGAGGGACCTTTCCCTGTTTGATTTCGGTTCTTAGAAGTAGACATGTCTCCTAAGCCAGTAGAAACCTGTGCTTTATATAGGAGGGATTTAAAGAGTTGTGGTTTAAACAGGCCTATGAAAGATGGTTGGTCTTGATCCAATCCTTCTGATAAGGCATCATCTCGTGGGATCTCCTCATCATACAAGGATTCCTGATCCGATTGGTCCGGTGATTGAGCCCCACCATGCTCTGAAACTGAGTAGTCTGACCTGTGTAGGTCTTGTTGATCTTGAACCCCCGAAATAGAAGGCACAGGAATTTGGGGAAAACATTGGGCTAAACATGACCTGATCGCTGCTGCAATAAAAAACCCCAAAGGCGGGAGTAATTGTAAATTAAATAAATCTCCTTGTGCAATCTGGACTGAAGGAGGATCTTGAGCAGTTACTATTCTGGTATTGTCTGCTTAGGCAGAAACCACTGGCTCAATAGCCGGTTCCTGAAAGAGAGATGCACTTTCAATAGGTGGATCTGAGCTAGGATGGTTGGGTGACCAGTTAGGCGGAGGAGTAGCAGAAACAGGTAATTGTTGAGGAGGAGGAACAGCTAATTGTGGTGGGGCTTAAGGAACAAGTCTCTCAGAAGCCTGTTGAGCCTTTAAAACAACCTTCTCCAAGGCTTTGTGGCGCCTAGTCTCTTCCCTAGTAGGTGGATGGGAAGAATGTTTGGATCCTTTGCCTCTTTTGGGGTTTTGTGACCCAGAGGATCCCTCTAAAGGGTCTTGAAGATGGCGACATTTGGAAGTAGCCTTTTTTGGCTGTGACTGTGTGGAGTCCGCCATCTTGAGAAGGTAATAAAAACCCCTAATAGTTTAATAAATGGCTTCTGCAGTAGCAGGACTGAAATTGGAGAAAGAGGAGAAATTGTGGCTTGTCCTCTATAATATTGAGAGTATATCAGCCATAAAAGATGCAGAAGGAGAAGGAATCTGAGCTGGATTGAAATTTGGCCTTCCCAAAATGGCACTGAGAGTTTTCGCGCCAAAAGAAGCCTAACTCATTTAAGACTAACGGCTCCTGGAAAAAGGGCTTGAGAAGTCTCAGCTAGAATAGTCCGGTCCACCCCCCACAGCAACAGCGACTTACGGGCTCCAGAGATCTTCCAGGACGATGCTGAAGCAAGCTGCGTGAAAAACAATGCAGCCAGAGTAATTTCCTGATCGGAGAGATAAGCGCCACTCAGCTGAGAAGAAAACCGCACTGCCAAATCTCTCCGTAGCTGCTGCTAAGCCAAAGCTTCTATAGCGCAGCCAGCTAAGTCAACCTGGGGCGAAGCAATAAACCTCCGGGGAGATCGCAGCTCTCACAATGGAGAAATGTGCTGCTTTGTCGGGACTGCCAGCTGGCAGCCCGTTGCCTTTCCACGGCCTTCAGCGGGGTCAGACTTAAAGTCCTTCAGAAAAAGTCCTGAAGAAATCTTTTGGAAATCCAATAAGTTGAGAAGAAATTAGTAGAGAAGGAGAAAGACACGTTTGTCCATCTTGGGACCGAGTCAAAAAACTGGAGCCTAACAGGAAGAGGCGGGGCTTAAACAGTTCTGCTGTTTGCAGAACTGCAAACAGCAGAGACTTGGTCCTCCAAGCTTAACAGTCAAACCCTTCTCCTGACTGCCGTTTCTCACCGAAGTGGAGAAACTGTTACTTCTCTTTCTATTTTCTATGCACATAAGAACACTTTATTTTTTAAAACCATTAAGAATTAGAATGGATATTAAAGTTTTAAAGCTTAAATCTCCGCTTTTCCAACTCCCTGCTTAGTGGAGTTGGAGTAGGAGTCTTGTCCTACTAGTACAAGTTCTATTCTAGTACAATATTTTGGACAAATGTTTACTTAACACCTGTTGGAAGATTTCTATGGAAGGGGAACATACCAGTTAAAAAGGCAACCTTTTAAAGTTAAGAAACTACCTCTAATCAACTTTCCTGTAGTTTTAACTGCCCTTGGTTTGTAGTATGTTCACCATCTCAACATAGCTCCTCTCAATATGCTACAATGACCATTTTCTTCCTACAAATATTTTAAGGGTCATGTGGGACACAGATTGCAGATTCAAAAAATTTCAAGTATCAGCAGGACATTACAATGGATAAGATACATAGCTTTAACCACAATAATGCACATAGGCACCCCAAAACCTCACTAAAAATTCACTATATTCACTATATTATATCCAAAATGCAATCAGGAACTCAATTCACTTAAATTTACTGAAGAAACAGCCCAGGTACCAGATTATGGGCCGGTTTAGCTCACGCTGGTAAAGCCTGTTATTAAGAACACAGTAGCCTGCAATTACTGCAGGTTCGAGCCCGGCCCAAGGTTGACTCAGCCTTCCATCCTTTATAAGGTAGGTAAAATGAGGACCCAGATTGTTGGGGGGGCAATAAGTTGACTTTGTAAAAATATACAAATAGAATGAGACTATTGCCTTATACACTGTAAGCCGCCCTGAGTCTTCGGAGAAGGGCGGGGTATAAATGTAAACAAAAAAAAAAAAATTTAGAAGTTTTGAAAAGTATCTTAATATGCAGGTATGCACATGGGAAGGTTTATCGATTCTTATACAGCCCCAAGCCTTTTAGAACCTTAAAAATAAGAACTATCAGTTATAAAATGACACTCCATTTTTGCAGGCATATCTCAGGAGTCACATGTTGAGTAGTTGGTCCATTCAACAAGCAGATTATGGCATTCTAAACAAGTGAAACTAGAATTAGGTGTGTATGATATCGATGTTATTGAACTACAATTCTCAGCAGTTCCTATTAGTATGGTTAATTCTGAATAATATTGGGAGGGGAAGTTCAGCAGCCAGAAGAACCACAAGTTCTTCAACTCTTCATTAGTTTCCAGAAACTTTTCAAAGGCAGCTCACGTAAATAATACCTCAAAAGTACACTTATAATTAAATTAAATTAAATTAATTAAATGATATAATTAAAGCATGAGAACCATAAATGAAAATGAATACTCTGTACCATGGGTCCCTAGGCACCAGTCCACTGCATGCCAGAAACTGGGCCGCGCAAACAAGCAAAGCCCCACTTTCAGGATGCAGGCAGCATGCAAAACCATGCCCCCTCCAATCCATGGAAAAACCTATTTCCACAGAACCGGTCCCTGATGCCTGAAAGATTGGGGACCACTGTTCTATACGAATAATTAACATATTAAAAATAGATATACTGTACAGGTACATGTTAATGACAACTGGAATTTCTATTACTAATTAATGCTGTCATAAAGTGTGATGTTATGAGATAGTACCACTTAATGAGAATTCTGATGGTTCCCTGTTGCTATCATTAAGCAAGGAACTCACATAATCACAACTTCTGACTTGATGACTATGTTAATTTTATGTTATATTTCTGTAATAGAATTGTCAGTATTGTCACTAAATGGTGACACCATGCTTTATGATAGCATAAATAAAATAGAATAAAAAGTAAAAGAATTGGAAAGGGAGCTTTGAGGTCTTCTAATCCAACTCCTTTCTCAAGCAGGAGACTCTACACCATTTCAGACAAATGGTTGTCCAATCTGTTCTTAAAAATCTCCAATGATAGAGGAGGAACTTTCCAATTTCTCCTTTGCAATATGAACAAATCCACTGTGTCCATTTTTCATTATATATTTTATGGATGAAGCTAAGCAATTGTTTCCTTATGTTATTTCTGTCTTTTAATCCTTCCTCTGTTTTCCATATTTCAAACTTCACCAATTATTAATGTCCAGTTACCAATACTACCAAAATCTATCACTTTTTTCTTGCTACAAATCTGAATGACAATTTTTGCAGCCAGCACTTATCCAAACACAACAAAACATCAGCAAATGATAGGACAGTAGTGTTTGCTGTGGTTTTATCTGGCAGACAAGCTGTAACTAACAACTTACAACTAACTAACAAAATATTATGATCATCTGTCTCTTAATTTTGCTAAGTAAAACAGAGTGACAAAACCTACATTTTTAAAGAAATATTAGCAGATAAGTCCTTGATTTATGATTTATTTATGACCATAATGGACCTGCCTATTAAGATGTAAACTGTGGTGGTTATTAAATGAACTATTTTGCTGAACAACTCCTAAACCTTTCCTTTCTCCTTCTCGCTATGTTGAGATATGTGTTTGACTCCCTCTTCCCTCTTTTCAAAGCACTGGAAGGAGAAGAGGAAGGCTTCTTTTGGGAACACACAAATATGTCTTAAACACTGCAAGGAGGCGGAGTTCACCTTCTACCTTCTCACCATATTTGAGTCATGTCTCTGCATTCCCCAACTTTCCTGTTCTCTTTCCGCTGCTTTATAGACTTATGGATTTAAGAAAGGTATTTTCTAATTAAATCTTAGAAAGATTATCAGAAGTTTTTAGAATGCAATAGTAGTAGTAGTTATAAGGAGAAGTAATGAGCTTCCTTTCACTAGATATTTTCAACCAGATGCAGAACAGCCACCTGTCAATGTTTCCTTGCACTGAGAAAAGAATGTTACCAAATTACTTAAATGTCTCTTTTATGGTCCTAGAATTTTCCACTATTTGAAATATGCTATCTGCATCTTAATTGAGATAACCATGTCTTCTTTTTAGGAAAATCTATTTACGACGTTAGTTTTTTCCTACTTCTTGCATTCCTTAAACACACTTCTTTTAAAAATTGCTTAATTCCAGAAATTCAATTTCTCTTCCTAGTTTTTATTTCAAGTTGTTAAACTGCTAAGTATTATGATATTTATTTCCTCAGGTTAAAACAATTAGTTCATCCTAAAAAAACTACTGCCAATTTTAAAAAACTTACCTGCTGCTTCCAATAAAGCTTCTAATCTTGCTTGTGTTTCTGGATCCACTGTACGTAGGTCTGCTCCTTCAGCAGCGCTTGATAAAAATATCTCAGATGTTGTTTTAAGCACTGGGTTATCCAGATCTTCTTGGTCCAAAATAAATGATTCAACCTATTTGAAGAAAAAGAATATAAAAATTGATTTTAACACATAATAAAACTGAGAGATGTTACTAAAATATCCTATCTCCGTGATGACGAACCTATGGCACGTGTGCCACCATATCAGTGGGCACGCGAGCTCAGCTCTGGTGCGCATCAGACACCTGATTTTTCAGGCCTTCTGGGCCCACCAGAAGTAGGTAAACAGGCCATTTCCTGCCTCCGGAGGGCCTCGTGGGGGGAGGCCCAATTTTTGCTATCCCCAGCCTCCAGAGCCTCTCTAGGAGTCTGGGGAGGGGGAAAATGACCTTCCTCCTGCCACCCACCCTGGAGACCCTCGAGGCCAGAAATAGCCTGTTTACCAACTTCCAGTGGGACCAGAAGGCCAGTTTTTTGCTCCAGAGCCTCTCTAGTAGTCTGGGGAGGGGGAAATGGCCTTCCCCACCCTCCACCCAAGGCCAGAAATAGCCTGTTTGCCGACCGGAAGTTGGCAAACAGGCTGTTTCTGGCCTCCAGAGGGCCTCCGGCAGGTGGGGAAGGCCGTTTTCACCCTCCCCAGATTACTAGAGAGGCTCTGGAGCCAGGTGACAAGAAAAACGGGCCTACCAGGCCATCACATATCAGGAGCGGGGGGTGGGGTGTCGCATGCACATGCCTGGGGGTGGGGTGCATAGAATTATGGGTGTGCACAATGCACAATGCCCCCCTCAGCCCCCCCCCTCCTGCACGCAATGGCAAAAAGTTTAGCCATCACTGTCCTATCTCATCTCTCATAAGAATTTTACTTTTCCAGATAAATATTACAGAAGCATGAAATTTCAGATAGAATACAGGTAATCCTCAACTTATGATCACAATCGAGCCCAAACTTTATGTTGCTAAGTGAGATAGTTGTTAACTAAATCACTAGTTATTAAGTTAGTAACATGGTTAAGTCAATCTGGCTTCCCCATTGACTTTGCTTGTCAGCAGTTTGCAAAAGATAATCACATAACCCTTTGCAAAGTCATATCTGACCCATCATGACCCCATGGACAACGTTCCTCTAGGTTTTCCTGCCCTCTACCATCCTCTGGAGTCCATTTAAGCTCACAGCTATTGCTTCAGTGACTCCATCCAGCCATCTCATTCTCTGTCGTCCTGTTCTTCTTTTGCCCTCAATCTTTCCCAGCATTAAGCACCTCTCCAGTGAGTCCTTCCTTCTCATTAAGTGGCCAAAGTATTTGAGTTTCATCTTCAGGACCTGGCCTTCTAAAGAGCAGTCAGGGTTGATCTCCTCTATGACTGACCAGTTTGACTGCCTTGCAGTCCAAGGGACTAGCAGGAGTCTTCTCCAGCACCATAGTTCAAAATCCTCAATTATTTGGCGCTAAGCCTTTCTTATGGTACAACTTTCACATCTATACATTGCAACTGGGAAAACCATAGCCAAGGAAAACCTTGACTATATGCACGTTTGTTAGCAGGGTGATGTCTCTGCTTTTCTGTATGCTGTCTAGATTTGCCATAGCTTTCCTCCCCAGGAGCAAGTGTCTTTTAATTTCTTGGCTGTAGTCCCCATCTGCGGTAATCTTGGAGCCCAGGAAAATAAAATCTGTCGCTACCTACATTTCTTCCCCATACATAACCCTAGTAATTTATGACAGTAACTGTCATGTGAATTATTTGCCAAATGTCTGAATTTTGATCACGTGATCATAGAGATGCTGCAACAGTCATAAGTCACTTTTTCAGTTTGTTGTAACTTTGAACAATCACTAAATGAATTGTACTATCTGTAGTACTGCTTTAAGTACTCATGGCATTTTAAAAAAATACAGAAAAAACATAGACTTTCTGTTCTTCCTGAATTAACCAACTCTGATTCGCTATAAAACAATGGCAACTTTTTTAGGCAGTGTGTGCGTAGAATATTAAAAAGTTAAAATGTTAACAAAAGTCAACATATTGTTGTTGCTGAAGGTCAATTAATCCAGAAAATTTAATAGCACTGCTTTTGTAAGACAAGGCCAATATTATTATGTATTTTGTTGATATTCTTCTAATAGATATGAAATGTTTGAATAGCTTGTCCAAAACACATTTTGGTGGATCTGATGTATTATTTATCTGATTACACAGTATTTGCTCCTGATCCTCCAAATTATGATTAACATAGGTAGTATTATTCTTTGACCTGCTAGGAGGAAAATAAGTATAGTATATCACAGAAATGAATACACCCCCTCACATTTTGTAAATATTTAAGTATCTTTTCATGTGACAACACTGAAGAAATGACACCTGGCTACAATGTAAAGTAGTGAGTATACAGCTTGTATAATAGTGTAAATGTGCTGTCCCCTCAAAATAATGCAACACACAGCAATTAATGTCTATGGCAACAATAGTGAGTACACCCCTAAGTGATAATGTAGAAATGGGGCCCAAGTAGCTGTTTTCCCTCCCTGGTGTCATGCAACACATTAATATTAAAAGGTCTCAGTTGTGAAGGGGGAGCAGGTGTATTAAATTTGGTGTTATCGCTCTCACGCTCTCATACTGGTCACTGACATGGCACTTCATGGCAATAAACTCTCTGAGGATCTGAAAAAATGAATTCTTGCTCTACATAAAGATGGCCTAGTCTATAAGAAGATTGCCAAGACACTGAAACTGAGCTGCAGCATGGTGGTCAAGACCATACAGCGGTTTAACAGGATAGGTTCCACTCAGAACAGGCTTCGCGTGGTCGACCAAAGAAGTTGAGTGCCCGTGCTCAGCGTCATATCCAGAGATTGGCTTTGGGAAATAGGCATACGAGTGCTGCCAGCATTGCTGCAGTGGTTGAAGGGGTGGGGGTGGGGGTCAGCCTGTCAGTGCTCAGACCATATGCCACACGCTGCATCAAATTGGTCTGCAGGGCTGCCATCCCAGAAGGAAGCCTCTTCTAAAGATGATGCACAAGAAAGCCCGCAAACGGTTTGCTGCAGACAAGCAGACTAAGGACATGGATTTCTGGAACCATATCCTGTGGTCCAATGAGACCAAGATAAACTTATTTGGTTCAGATGATGTCAAGCATGAATGGCGGCAACCAGGTAAGGAGTATAAAGATAAGGGTGTCTTGCCTACAGTCAAGCATGGTGGTTGGAATGTCATGGTCTGGGGCTGCATGAATCCTGGCAGCACTGGGGAGCTACAGTTCATTGAGGGAACCATGAATGCCAACATGTACTGTGACATACTGAAGCAGAGCACGATCCCCTCCCTTCAGAGACTGAGCCACAGGGCAGTATTCCAACATGGTAACGACCCCAAACACACCTCCAAAACGACCACAGCCTTGCTAAAGAAGCCGAGGTTAAAGGTGATGGACTGGCCAAGCGTATCTCCAGACCTAAACCCTATTGAGCATCTCTGGGGCACCCTGAAACAAAGGTGGAGGTGCGCAAGGTCTCTAACATCCACCAGCTCCATGACGACGTTATGGACGAGTGGAAGAGGACTCCAGTGGCAACCTGTGAAGCTCTGGTGAACTCTATGCCCAAGAGGGTTAAGGCAGTGCTGGAAAGTAATGGTGGCCACACAAAATATTGATACTTTGGGCCCCATTTGGAAATTATTACTTAGGGGTGCTCACTTTTGTTGCCACTAGTTTAGACATTAGTGACTGTGTGTTGCATTATTTTGAGGGGACAGCACATTTACACTGTTATACAAGCTGTATACTCACTACTTTACATTGTAGCCAAGTGTCATTTCTTCAGTGTTGTCACATAAAAAGATGTAATTAAATATTTACAAAATGTGAGGGGGTGTACTCACTTCTGTGATATACTGTATCTAAACTATGCTTGGTCTTCTGAAGTGAAAAATTAGTATATGGAGAACTGGTCTTTCATTAGAAAAATGGAAAATTTCAGATAAAATATGCAATTCTACTGCTAAACAATTCCTAAATTCATTAGTATGTCTAAAGGTTTTCTATTTTTCAGTTGTTTAAGTCATCTGGATGACTTAGATTTTTACTAATAAATATAAATCCTGAATTTTCATATTACTTATCAATATACCAATTCTTTACAGATAGTCTTTAACTTACAACCACCTGTATTTACAACTACAGGGGTACTTCAGCTCCCCCTACCTGTCTATCTGCCATCCATCTGCCCTTCAGCATCTTCTTGCTCTCGCAGCTGGCCAAGGATGCCCAATCTGACTGTTGGGCCAGCCTGAGCTGGGCTTTGGCTGAGGAACAAAAAAGCAGTTCTTCTGCATAGACCTTCTCGGCAGGGCTAAGCTTTGGGTTCCAAAAACAAAAAAAACTTGATCAGCCCCATCCTTGCTCTTTGCAAGAGGACTGCTTTGAGGTTTATTTTTGGAACCTGAAGGTCTTTGCAAAGGAGCGGCTTTTTTCTCAGCCAAAGTCAAGGCCAGTCCAGGCCCAACACCCAGTCCAGCATGGTCAGTAGCAGAAGAAAGAAGATTCCAAAGGTCAGCCAAGGATGACTGGGGGCTTTGAGTGCAGGGTTGCAAGGGCAATTGCGGCTGGCACTGGGCTATGTGACCCTGCAAGGCAATGGGGAGAGATGGGTAGGTGAGTTGGAAAAATCCCTTACCATACTGAGGCTCAGGGCTGGAAGGGGCCAAGCCCCAGATGGCTTAGACAAGGTGGCTCTCAGTTAATGACAAAAAAACTGGGATTGTGATCACTGATGCATCCATATGGCATTTCACTTTATGATTGCATCACCTCATGACAGAAATTCTAATCTCAAATGTGATAGTAAGCTGAGGATTATTTGTACTATTTAAAAGTCCTCGACTTGTAACAGCTCATTTAGTGACCATTCAAACTTACAACGGCACTGAAAAATGTGACTTATGACCATTCTTCACAATTACGACCTTTGTACCATCCCTACGATTGCATAATCAACATTCAGACACTTGGCAAGTGGTTCATATTTATGACAGTTGCTATGTTCCAAGATCATGTGATATCCTTTTGCAACCTTCTGAGAAGTAAAGTCAATAGGGAAGCTAGATTCATTTAACCACCTGGTTACTAACTTATCAATTACAGTGATTCACTTTAACTGTGGCAACAAAAAAGGTTATAAAATGGGGCAAAACTCACTTAACTAATGTTTCAATTAACAAGTTTTGGGCTCAATTATGTCATAGATTGAGGACTATCTGTATAAAAATACAAATGCATAAGTAATACTCTGATTCCCTTCACTGCTCTCAAATTATATATTTTAAACATGTTTCCAAGGAACAATAATGGTACAATTTCAGCTACTCAGAAAAAATAGAAAAATAAAGATTTCTTGAAATGTTAAAACCTTATGACATTTCTCCATGCCAAAAAAATCAATTCATTCATTTATCAAATTGGTTTAATCCAATCTAATAATTCAACTGAGCAATCTCAAAGTACAATGAACCAAATATGAATAAAAAGTAGTAAATTTTTAAATTCCTTTTCCACTAGACATCTGAAACATCAAAGATATCCACTGGTAGCATATGCCATTTTGATAGGGGACCTGTGAAGAACATAAATGCAGTAGAAACATTTTCAACAAGCTCATCCTTAAAATATTTTGCTTCCAAATCTTGTAAGGCTTTACAGGTAATGACCAGTACTTTGAATTGAAACTGACTCCAGTAGTCACAAAATAGCAATTATTCTGTAATGGAGGGGTTCATCCATTGGGATCTTGCCTGTCCATTTGTAACTGCTTATCATCATCAAAGGAATTACTATGCAGAGCAAGCTATAACAATCTACCTACATATAGATCTCCAGCATCTCCCAATTCTAGAAGGGCTATAACTCCCACACTAGCTGAAGTTAGGCAAAGGACCCCTATAAAAGAAGGCAGTTGTATTGGACAATCAGACTTGTAAGATTTTGTTATAATAATCAATTTCAATAATGTACTTTCAAAGGTGGAGTTGAACTTGCAATCTGGCCCATTTAGTGGGGCTGACATCAATATAGTTCAATGAATTAGGGCAGCATTTGTCTGAGCCTCTTCCGTATGTTATCTAGCTATTCTGGGCTTAGAGACTGCTCTAGCTCTTTATTCCTAGGCAGCAACTCCTGCATATTTCCATCAAGGTCATCTTCTTTATTTTGCACACCTGAGGATGCCTAACAGTAATTTCCTGTCCCAGTGATTTAATGCCTGGGAGACAGGAAACACAGGTTCAATTGCTTTTCCTCCATTACTATCTGATAGTTGGCCAGTAAAATAAAAGTGAAACTGACAGAAGGACATAATGGCTGATGGCATCAAGCAGAATTGAATATTCTAATCAAACCATACTCTCTCCATCCATTTAGATTATCAATTTCCTCTAATGATTATTTGTAGTTGATGTTATGTTCAACTGTAGATTTTTTCCTGGAGTATGGAAATACAGACTTTCTAGACCCTAAGAAGGCGAGGAAGAAAACTTGAGGATTAAGATGCTATAAGAATTAAACCAGTCATTAAACCGTTATGAAAAACAGCCAGGTGCAAATTAAAGACTCAGAAGGCTGTTTTTTAAAAGACCAAATTTTTCTTCCCAAATGTGGAGATCTACTAACTTTAAATGAGAAATTGTTCATTTAGTGCCTGGAATTTCTGAACCACGTCTCTTTCTTTTCCGTAAATCTTATTAAAAACAATTCTGCGATAATCATGTTTGGAAGGAATCACTTTCAGTTCAGGGTAGTTGCAAGAGTCTGTCAGTTAATTCTCCACCACCTTAAAAACTTACCTCAAAAACAAGGGATTCAAGGTTAGCAGACATTGTCCAGTCTGGTTAGATCAAGGAATTATTTCATTAAAATATCTTACAACACTAATATCAAATCACTGTACCTCAGAGAGGCATTAAAAAGTCTCATATCCAGCTACCGATACCAACCCTAGCCATAGGTCCAGTGCATAGATGGCAGGGTTTTTGTAGTATAAGGATCTAACTTATGCAAATTCTACAAGCTCAGAAGAATCCTGAGATTTCAAGATGCCACTCTATAAACTTCTAGTTATGCCCAACTGATATCTAATCCTGAGCAGACTTGTATGTGGTCGTATCTGTGAAGTGGCTATAAATGAGTATATCTATAAAGAGTCTGGTTATCTGTAAAGGGCTACAGGGAAGAAATCTGTAGAAACAATAGAAGTATACATATTTTGCTACTCTTATCATTACTGTTTAAGCCCAAACTTTGCTATACATACCACCACGATCACTTCTTTTTTTCCACTGAAGCTTCTCACTTACTCTAAGTGAATTTGTTATTATTTGAACGAACCATGCATCATTTATAACACAGCATTTAGAATAATTTTATCTGGTTATTTACATCATTCAGAATAATTACTGTGTTTTCCCAAAAATAAGCCCTCCAAAATATTTAAATGCATGTACAACTGGTCTGATTAGGGCAGGGGTCTGCAACCTTAAATATTCAAAGAGCCATTTGAACCAGTTTCACACAGAAAAAGGGCGTTGGTTTACCTGAACGCATCTTCTGTCGATTGCTGGGACAGCAGTCAGATTGGGGGGAGTGACTCCTGTCTGATGACAACTGAGTCTGCCGGTTGAGAAGCTCCTCCTCTTCCTCTTGCCTCCCACTTTCAGATGAAGGAGATACGGCAGACTGGCATGCTGAGCTGAAAAAAACAAGGGGAGACCCCCCGTCCCGCCCCTCCCTGCCTAGCCTGTAACAGATCCCCGGAGGACCAGGAATAAATGACAGGGTGGGGCTGACTGCTGTCCCTGCAATCGACAGAAGATGCGTTCAGGTAAACCAACGCCCTTTCTCTTCGATTGCTGGGACAGCAGTCAGATTGGGGACATGCCAAAGCTGCTACCCTATAGGGAGGGATGAGAAACTGAGTCCGACGGTCCCGGGAGTGGAATAACCCTCTGGAGGACCCTACGACCAAAGGCAGCATCGGCTGATGCAAACCTGTCCACCTTATAGTGTCTAATGAATGGTGAAGGAGAAGACCATGTGGCAGCCCTGCAGACCTCCTCTAAGGATGCCTGCGTAGCCCAGGCAGCAGAGGTAGAGGCACTACGGGTTGAATGGGCTGTGATGTGGCGAGGAATGGGAAGGGCTTGAGAGGAATAGGCTGTGGCAATAGATGCCCTAAGCCATCTCCCTAAAGTGGGTGAGGAAACCTTCTGACCTAAAGAGATTGGTTGAAAGGAAACAAAAAGAGCCTCCGATCTCCGAATGGGAGAAGTTCGCTTAAGGTATATCTGGAGAGCCCTGCGAACATCAAGGGTGTGCCAGGAACGTTCTAGGGCATGAGACGGGTTGGGACAGAAATTAGGAAGGACCAACTCCTGAGCCCTATGAAAGGGAGTGTTGATCTTAGGGACAAATGTGGGATCTAATCTAAGGACTACTCTGTCCGTGTGGAAAACACAAAGGTCCGGTCTAGAAGAAAGGGCTGCTAGCTCTGAAATCCGACGGGCGGACGTAATCGCTACCAAAAAGACTACCTTATACATTAGGAATTTCAGGCCCACCTCCCGTAAAGGTTCAAAGGGGGGTTTGGTGAGGGCATTAAGAACCCTAGAAAGGTCCCATGAAGGGTAGCGGTGTAAGATCTGAGATTGGAAGCAGCCCGTAAAAATTCCCGAATGAGAGGGACTTGGGAAAGGGAACCTCGAGCCCTGCAAACCCTGATGGAGGCCAGGGCGGCTACCTGCCTACGTAAGGTGTTAGGGGAGCGACCCGCATCTAAACCGTCCTGGAGAAAGCCTCAGTGGGAGCCAAGTTTCTCTTGGAGCACCAAGAAGCGAACCTAGCCCAAGTGGCGTCGTATATTTTGTTCGTGGAAGCTCGTCTAGCTGACTGTAATGTCCTGATGACGCGAGGAGATATGTCTACTTCCCTCAGGAGGCGCCTGACAACCGCCCAGTGGTTAGCTGAAGCCAGCTTGCTGACGGATGTATCAGGGATCCCTGAGTCAGAACCACCTTGTGAGGCAGAATCCTCCAGGGAGGTTGGACTGATAGGGCTTGAAGATCCGCAAACCAGGGCCGACGAGGCCAATGAGGTGCTATCAAGATGATTTCCGCTTGCTCCTCCAATAGTTTCCTGACTACTTTTGGCAATTAAGGAGAGGGGGGGGGAAGCGTATAGAAGGCCGGGAGGCCAACTGCTGCATAGAGCATCCACGCCTTCGGCCCCTGGAGAAGGAAACCTGCTGAAGAACCTCGCTGTCTGGGCATTGGCCCGTGTGGCAAAAAGATCGACTTCTGGAGAGCCAAATCGGTTCGACAATTCCTTGAACAAATCCGGGTGAATGCTCCATTCCCCCTGGTCCAGTGTGGTTCGACTTAGCTTGTCTGCCTGGACATTCGCCACCCCTGAGATGTGAGTTGCCTTTATCGATCTGAGGTGCCGTTCCCCCCAAAGGCCCAAGCTCTCCGCCTCCCTCATCAAGAGCCGAGAGTGGGTCCCTCCGAAGCGATTGACATGGGCCTTTGCAGCCATGTTGTCTGTTCTTATGAGAATGTCGTGACCCTGAACTCTGTCCTGAAAGACCCGTAATGCCAGGTGGATGGCTCTCAGTTCCAGCCAATTGATATTGTGAGATAGATCGTGAGGGGTCCATTTGCCCTGAGCCATTTCTGACTCTAGGTGAGCCCCCCAGCCATAAAGGCTTGCGTCTGTGGTCAAGACCAGACGATCTGGTTCTCTGAAGACCGTGCCCTTGTTCACTGCTGGAGAAATCCACCAACGAAGAGACCTCCGAACCTTGGTGGGGAGAACTACTCTGCGAAGGGAGGCTCCCTGCAGCTTCCTTTGGAACGGGAGAAGAAACCACTGCAGGGGCCTGCAGTGAAGGCGTGCCCAAGGGACTATCCCTATGCAAGATACCATCTTCCCCAGAAGCTGGGATAAAGACCTCAGAGGAACAGGGTCCCCTGACGTGACTGACTTGACCAGTGACCGCAAACTGGTCAGGCGTTCCTGAGACAGAAATACTGTGGTGATGGATGTGTCTATGACTGCCCCCAGGTGTTGGATGCGAGTCGTCGGTACCAAATGGCTCTTTCCTGTATTGATGGAAAACCCGTGGCTCCTTAAGACCCGAAGGGTCATAGACAGATCCAGTAGGGCTAGATGTACTGACCTGGATTGAATAAGGAGATCGTCTAGATAGCACTGAATTCGGATTGGCAAGGTGCGAAGATGACCTGCCAGAGCAGCCATTATTTTGGTGAATACTCGAGGATCCGAGGCAAGGCCGAATGGGAGAGCCCGATACTGGTAGTGCCGACTCGCATGACAAAACCTTAGGTATTTCTGATAGGCTGGGTGAATGGGGACATGGAGATACGCTTCCGTCACATCTATTGAGGTAAGGAAATCCCCTTGGCGCAGGCCCTCCAGTATGGACTGGAGAGAGTGCATCTTGAACCGCCAATAAACTAAACGACGGTTCAGGGATTTTAAATCCAGAATCGCTCTCCACGCCCCCGAAGATTTCTGTACCAAGAAAAGGCGAGAGTAAAACCCCTGCCCCTGCTGGTCCTGGGGAACCGGCTGAATTGCTCGAATTTCCAAGAGGTGATCGATAGCCGATTCCAGCAGGAGCCGCTTTGCCCGATCCCGTGGGAGGGGTCATCGGAGAAATCGAGACGGAGGGGTGGAAAGAAATTCCAGAGAGAGGACCAGCCGGACCGTCTCCCTCACCCAGGAGTCCGTGGTTGAGATCTCCCACTGGCTGGCAAAGAAAGCCAGGCGGCCCCCAATGGAAAGATCCACGGATTTGTCAGCGGTATCTATGGAATGGGCGACCCCTTCCCCCTCGAAAGGGACGCTTGGAAGGACCCCTCTGACTAGGGTTACCTGACCTATCCTGTGACCTACCCTGACGGGAGGGGAAATAACGCTGGGGTCTGTTACCTGAAGGTCCCTGACCTGAACCTCGAAAGGAACGAAAGGAAGAGCTAGCTGAAGGACGGAACTCAGATTTGCGAGAGAGAGAGGGAAGAACCCTACGCTTATCCTTAGTCTCAATGAGTAAAGGTTCCAGAGAGTTACCAAAAAGCTTACCCCCTTGAAAAGGAGCAGAGGCTAAACGCCATTTATTCTTAGCATCTGCCTGCCAATGACGGAGCCATAATAGGCGGCGTGAAGCCACCGTGGACCCTATGGCCTTGGCTGCAAAACGGGAGGCATGCATAGTAGAGTCAGCTGAGTACTCTAAGGAAGCCACAATTTTATTGATGTCCTGATGAGAGCGGACATCAGAAGATGGTAAACGCTCCTGTAATTGGTTTGATCCAAAGAAGGGCAGCCCTATTGAAAAAGGAGGCTACCAAAGATGACTTGACAGACCAAGCAACCGCTTGGTGAGTTTTAACTAAGGAATATTCGGAACGTTTATCCTCTGGCTTAAGGTTCTCTTCCGGAGGTCCAGCCGTGACTGAAGGGGAAACTAATGCTGCTACAGGGGAATCTACCACAGGGACCTGAAGCAATTTAGAAACCTCGGGGGCCAAATTGAATAATCTTCTATCTAGTGCTGAAGGGTTGGGCCCCGAGGCAGGAACATTCCATTGGCGTATAAGAACATCCTGGAAAAGCCTGGGGCCTGGAATCTCCTCAGGTTCCAGAGCTGGTTCCTCAAATAGAGGAATGGAAGACTGACTAGGCTTGGAAACAGAATCAGAGGTAACTGGTGCAGCAAGGCCAGTGGTATCCCTGGCCTTATGCAAGAGAGACCTAAACAGCTGAGGCTTAAAGAGACCTACGAACGAAGGTTGGTCTGGAGAAAGGTCTTCATCCTCAGATAAATCTAAATCCCTTACATCCTCTACTCCAGAAGAGGCCTGGCTAGGAGGAGCCCCAGTGAGAACTTGAGCCCCTGAACGGGCCTGGTCCAAAGTCAATTGAGACTGGCATTCTGATGCACTATTACACTGTGACACCCAGGACTCTGTTCTACGCTGCCATTCTGTAGCTAGACTCCTTTGAATTGCTGCTTCAATCATGTTGGCAATTTCAGGAGCAATAATTGGTTCTTTTTTAGAACCCCTGGGATCTGCTGTTTCCTCCCCCCCTACAGAAATACCTTGCTGAGGAAGGGGTAGCTGAGATGGAATATCAGAGGAAACCTCCTGTGGGGCCATGCCAAAAAGTCTCTCATTAATCCCTCCTGCTTTAGCCAAAGAGAGAGATTCTCTATCAGGAGAAAGCGATAAAGGGGCATCTTGCTCAGTGATGGGGACCCCAGGACTTTGAATGGCAGAAGTGGATGGCTGGGCTGTGGCAACAGAAATGGTCTGCTGAGGGGAGGCCTCCTGAAGGGCAGAAAGTCGCACAGCCTTTTCAATGGCCTTCTCAATGGCCTTATGGCGTTTGAGGGCATCCTTATCCTGGGCTGGAACAGATTGCCTTGATTTAGAGGTTTGATGTCTAGAGGACTTGGACCTCTTAGAGGAATGAGATGACTCAGGAGATTCCTTTGAAGAAAGGCCTCTCTTGCGTGATTGATGAGAGGCAGAGTCAGCCATTCTAAATATGGACTAGGCCTCAAAGAGCCACGAGGCAAATCCAAAATGGAGGGAGCTAATTGTCCGATTAAAGCGGCCCTAAACAGAATCCAAACAAATAACAATAATGAGCTATAAGGGGGAATGAGGAAGAAACCCCCTAAGCTCTGTGCCCTCCAAGGAAAATCAAGAGAGAAGCTTCTCACCGTCAGAATAGTCTCCAGAGGTCCTTCCAACGTTTCCAGGCCCCTTTCAATCCAAGGAGAAGAGGCCTGTTTCCCACGAGGCTTCAGAAAGCCGAGGGAGGAAGCCGGTTCCAGGAGCAGCTGCAGCAGGAGCCTCCCTCCCAGCTCTGGCGCGAAACTTGAAAAGAAGGCTGTGAGCAGCTTCCTCGAGGCTTTGGAAAGCCGGGGGAGGGGGAGGGGGCGAAAACCGGTCCCAGGAGCGGCCCCTGCTGGTGCCTCTCTTCGCTGCAGCCAGGAAACAGGCAATTAGCTCTGCAGAGCTTCCTGGCTTGCCCATGAGGCCTTGAAAGGCCGAGGGCGAAAGCCGGCTTCTGAGCTTGATTCCAAGGCGTGAAAGGGCTGCAGCCTTGCAAAAAAAGACGTCCAAGCTCTATCAGAGAGAAGCCTGCCACCAGCGGGCTTGGGCGTGAGCCTTTCTCGCTGGAAAGAGGCCCCCAAAGCAGTTAAATAGGGGAGCCTCTGAGGATAGTAAGGAAAAACTCCTTACTCCTCTAGTCTCTTTCTTTTCCTTTTTTTCTTTTTAAATCTAGAATAATTGCTGGGCAGCTCAGCAAAATGTGTCTTGTCTGATCAGAACTGAGTCTGAAAATGGGAGGCAAGAGGAAGAGGAGGAGCTTCTCAACCGGCAGACTCAGTTGTCATCAGACAGGAGTCACTCCCCCCAATCTGACTGCTGTCCCAGCAATCGAAGAGAACACCGGGAGCCACAAAACCCTTCCTATTTCTTGAGTGGCCATAAAACTAGCATATGTAGTTGTATTAAATGTTCTGTTTTCTTCTGAAATTTTTCTTTTCTTGGATTTATCCATGGTTGACCTACTGGGGGTTGAAAAGCTCAATAAATCACGTGCCGGAGAGTGTTGCGCATTGGCGGTTGTGATGCATATTTTGAGTGACAGAGACGCAGCTGAGGGGTAAAAGAGCCACATGCGGCTCCAGAGCTGCAGGTTGGTGACCCCTGGGTTAGGGAGACAGAGCTGGAAATCAGGTAAGACAGCAAGAGGAGCTCCATCTTGCTCCATGCACCCGAAAATAATAAGATAAAGCCAAGCGCTCATTTCGGGGTGCAAAAAATATAAGACACAATCTTATTTTCGGGAAAACACAGTATATAAAGATAAGCTTAGACAAGCTTTTACAGTAAAAATTTAAAACAAGTTATGCAAATTCGTTTTATATAAACTTGTACAAAGACCAATTTCATGAAGCATTACTTTTTGTCAGGTAAGCTTGTTTTGAATTTGGGGAAAAATCATTATATTTTGAAAACTAAATAGTTAATGTACAATAAAGAACACTACTATTCTAGGGAATTTTAAAAATATTTTGGTTTTTGCTATTGAAGAAATAAGGAAAAAAATATGAAAGATCAAAGTAAGTATGATAATGCGGGAGAGAGGAGGAATTGAGTTAACTCATACAATGACAGGATCAAAATCAGCATATTTTAAACAATTAGGTTTATGATAATTCTTCATTAATGTATATTCTTAAATAAAAATATTAACTTGCATTGGCTGAATAAAACTTCATCTTTAAATGGAATTTCATCACTCCATATCTATAATGCACTTTACATGGGGCTCCCCTTGAAAAGACCCTGGATATAGTGATTAAGCAGCAACTGCATTTTTAAAGAAACTATTGCTACAATATGCTTTATACATGAAAGCGCTAGTGTCAATCCTTTGAATTAATTTATCTTTATATTAATAAATGTTAAGAAGTGAAAGATGAAGATCTTATAACAAAAGAACTCTGCTGCAAAAGGCTATTAATCCAGCATTCTGTTTTTCATAATTTTTTCATAATTCAAATAGGTATTACCTATTTCAAATATTATGGGAAGCTCATAAAATCATAAAATGCCTATACTAAAAGAGTTGTATTAGTTGCCATTTGTTTACTTGGCACAATTTAAGGCTCTTCTGTTAACCTGTAAACCCCCAAACTGCTTAAGGCCTGTTTCTTTCAGGATGAACCTGTCTAGTTATTTAAGTCACCAGGAGAAACCTCTTTGAAGATTCCCCACTGCCAGAAGTTTATCTGACATATGGGGGGAAAAAACCTTCTCTACTTGTCTTGCAAAACCCATGGACTGTACTTCCCAAGTATTCAGGAAAATAGTCAAAAGAAATATTTTATCAAACATTTAATTAATTTAATTTATTTTAAGGATTTTTTATTTTTTATTTCCATAAAATAAAATCCTAGCTGATATGAAACACAACTGGGAAGATATTAGAATAATATCATGCTTATGCCATTTTTCCAAGGCATCTGATGGTTGGCCAGTATGGGGGAAAAAATGGCCTTTTGTCCTGTGTAGTACAACTTTTCAAGAATATTCCATCTGTGAATGTTAATCCAATTTTCCTTACGGAAAAAAAAACCTACATACAAATTCATCTTTCCCGGTGACTTACGCTTCTAAACAAATGTCGAATAAGTCAATGTAGAACAAGCCTTTGCTATTCCATGAGAATTTAATTGTACTTATTTTACAGGATTCTTCTGATAAGGATAAAACTGGATTACCATATACCATTTTGTGTTCTAGAGAGAAAGGTACGACATAAACCTAACTGCATTAATACAAACTTTGCATGTCCTAACTTGAACCAAAGGTCCTTTTTCAAGTGGCAATTGGACTTTCTGGTGTTGTTTTTTTCCCCCCCCTCTCTCTCTCTCTCTCTCTCTCTACACACACACACATACACACATACACACACACACACATGCATGTACATACATCCGTATGTGACTAAATGCCAAAGGTGCACAGAACGCTGTTACCTACCCACCAAAGGTGGTCCCTATTTTTCTACTTGCATTTTTATATGCTTTCGAACTGCTAGGTTGGCAGAAGTTGGGACAAGTAACGGGAAATCACCCCGTTACGTGGCACTAGGGATTCGAACCGCTGAATTGCCGACCTTTCGATCAACAAGCTCAGTGTCTTAGCCGAGCCAACGCGTCCCTTGGGGGGGGTGCATGCGTGTATATATGTATGTGTGTGTGCACACACACACACACATATACTGAGAGAGAGAGAGAGAGAGAGAGATGCCTATGCAAATGCTAAAGCAGTCTCACAAGGCCTCTTCTCTAAACTCTGCTGATCTGTGTTTTGTAATGGGTACAGATCTTTTATATCCAGCTCAAAAGCATACAATACTGTCCTTGAAACTGCATTCTGGATCTTTTACTACCATCTTGCTGTGAATCAAGCAAAGGAAACTTTTCTTTCTAATCCCTAAGTTGTTATCGGAAAGTATGGATAAAAAGGTTTTTTCTTCCCTTGTCAATACTCCCTATAATTATTAATTAAATATGCATTCTTTATTTATTGAATTTTAGAATCCTACATTTATTACCTTATAAATAACTCAAGGAAGCAAACATACTTAATATTTCTTTCTCCTATTTTCACAACAACAATCCTATTTAATTAGAAAGAAAGACTGACCCAAAATTACCCAGCTGATTTTATATGTCTAAGGTGGGACTAGTCTCCTGGTTTTTGCACCATCACTTTAACCTCTATACCAAACTGGTTCTCTTATATCACCAACTTTCGCAAACAGGGCAGGGAACGCCTGGGCAGATAACAGTTGACTCCATATTTGTAAAACTCAAGATTTTCAAGCCATCTTACATTTCTCTGCAAACAGTTCAAAATTATTCTCAAACTCGGAACATGTAGTTAACTGACTCTCCCTAATTCTCCTTGCCCACAAATAGCATTATCAAATAGCACAAGATACAATCTATGTTTCATTACACACTGCGCTCCAAGTCGCCATGATGTTGAATTATTAAAAAAATAATTTTGGGATATAAGAAGAGTTTATGTTGAAGAAAATTTCTCACTTTGTCCTGAGGTTAGAACATATCTTTGAACAATCTGTTTTGTTCTATGCTAGGAACACTGAAACAGCTAATACAAGCTCAAAAAATTCTGCTAATCTACATTACAATATTTTAATATTTACAGTCTCAGGACAAGGATTATGCAGGTTTGGATGGGGAGGAACTGTCTCCAACTGAGTTCTACCAAGAGTCAGTGACTCTGTGTATAGACCATCCAGACCTGAGGATACAGGTAGTCCTCATGTAATGATTGTTCTGCTTAACAACTGTTTAAATTAGAATAGTACTGAAAAACTTTATGACCAGTTCTTGCACTTCATGCTTGTCACAATATCCCTGCAGTCACATATAGGAAATCCTTGCACTTCGCCACTAAGTAACATTTACAACCCATTGCACTGTTCCACAGTCACGATTAATCTTTGTGCACTTGCTTGCCAGCTTCTGATAAGCAATGTCAATGGAGAAGTCAGTAGTAAAATTGCAAAGTCATAGGATGTCTTGCTTAACAATCTTGGGTGATTTGCATAATGACAACCACTAAAGTGAGGTCATAAGTCTGTTGTGGTCACATGATACCTTGTTGTCATTTAGAAGATCTGTAAAGAATTCTTTTCACTCACATCTTTGAAGAAGTGGACCCCTTTCATACTGCCTGGGATGTTTTATTTTTTATCTATTCTTTACTGGTTTTTATTTCTTTGTTGGATTGTTGTGAGCCATCCAGACTCAATGTCAGGTAGCATACAAGTTTAATGTATTATTATAATTCTGCCCTATTTTCTGTTCAAACATTTTTAGGTTTTAATAAACTTCGAATTGACATTGCCAAAATATTTTAATCAATGTTTAATTTTTCAGCACCTATCTGGAAAAAACATAATCTCAGATATGAAGATTCATATATAGCATGTGGTAAGTTTAAGAAATCTGGTTTTGTTCTCTTATCTAGAGAAAAGCTAGAGGAAATTGGCATACCCTCCATAAAGAAATACCAGCTAGTTGATCAACAGCTGTGCAATAACATCCGAAAGCTAAGTGTAATTTTTAGAGCCAATGGAAGAAATCTGTCTAAAGCAATACCTACTCAAAAAAGAATAAATGCATTTAATTTTTATACAATTGCATTGATCATAAGATTTGCTGATCTAGCAAAGTACATCCCCAAGCTTCCTGGCAGACCACTACACACCATGGCATAGGATGATGTAATCCTCCAAAAAAATCTGTTGTCTTGAGAAAAACTCCCAAGATACTTGAGTTAATTACACTTAACGCAATTCTAAAAAAACTATAAAAATCTTAAGTCATGTTTTTAAAAAATGGGAAAAGGATAGAAAATTATTATGCATAAGATTATTGAAGTACTTGGTGGTTGCCTTCTCAACCTCAACACCTGAGAAGACATATACAAAATACTCTGTAGGAGATACTCAGAAAGTGTTTGTTTCTGAACTATGTCAGTATTGTTTTTTGAAGTAAAAACATGTCAGCTGCTTTACAGTGTTTCCTTAAGAATTATGCACATTAAAAAGGTGATTTAGTCTGATGTTCTATGGTCTATCCTTGTGGTATAATTTCAGTTGAGATTTTGGTTCATGATTAATTCATAAATGAAACTTATCTTTGCTGCAGTAAGATTATTTTGTTAATTATGGTTTATATGTGTAAAAAGACACTGAAAAAGCAGTTTCTAGCTTATTAGTTTTCCTCTGTGTTTGTCTTTACTTTTGCCTGAAAAAGTTAAATAGAAATACCTAACTGAAAACATTTGATTTCCAAAATTTTCTATGTAGAAGTGCTTAAGAGCATATCTCTCCCTATCTCTTGAGTGTTATAGAGCTGAAATATAGGTGGCTCAAGTAAATGTTCTTCTTTCAGTACTATTTCCAAGCTAATATAATACGGTGCCTTTTCTGTCCTATATGTATCTGACCTGAATAAAGGTGGAACGGGCAGCTCATATTCTATTGCCCTGCCACTTACGTATAAATATTTATATAGCTCTGATTGCATCTTTGGTACGAGGCTTGCTAGGAAGTGAAGTTGACTTTAATTTGTCACTGATCAGAGCAATCCAAGCACCCGCAACACAAAAGCTAAATTTCATGGTATCATTTCCTCTGCACACTTATATAAATATAAATTAACTTGTTTGATTAGTTTGGCAGTAAAGTCTTTTTTAGGATTTTAGAGACAAATCTTGAACAGTACAGATTTGTTAAAACCCTTTTTACATTTTTGTAAGGAATTGTACGATGCTCATCTTATTGATATTCAAGGAGATGGACCAAACAATAATAAGCCATTAGATGCTAAAACTATATTAAAGCATGACTGTAAAAATAATAATTTCACCTTTCAAGTCTCTGACTAGTATATGTTGATTAAAAAAAAGCTAAAAATGATTTTGTAAATTCAAATCCTATTTCCAGCCTTATTAAATTACTACCCAGGAATTCTACAATTATTCTCATTTATGAAGGGACAAAGTATTGTGCTTTACTACAGGGACAGATTTTAGGCTTGTGAAACTCCATAATATGAAGTGCTTTCTTCCAGCTCAAATAATGGCCTTTGTTGACCAAGCATAACTTGACCACACTAATCCTTTCAAAGCTCCAAGACCAGATCAAGCTATTCCAGAAGTTATAGCCTACACAAAATATGCAAAGGCTATGCTCACCCATACCATACCATACCGTACCATACCAGTCATGTCATACGCATTCTACGCAGGCTATTAGTTAGCCACTAATTTAATTTCAGGATGATATACAAATACAATATTTAGGAACATTTGATGGAGCACCTGCTCTCTGAGACACCTGCTCATTACTTAAAAGATTCAATGATGATGCCTTCTTGAAAGAATCACATCTGACAATAAGTTTACTGTATTATCAATATGAGAAAGGGCATCTTATTCAGTGTATCTGTTCACCTAAGCTTAATTAAATTCTGCGCTTTTTGTTGGCGCTGTTACCTTGTTTCAGATACTTAAGGAATTTATGGGTAAAACATATGTGTTTTTACTGGGTTTTTTTGAATTGTAGATTTTAAAACATTTTATTTTAAATGTTTATCCCTGCATTGGAATTATTTGTAAGGAGCATATACATAAATAATAAAATGCATAATCTGTCTTGATTTAATAAAATATGTAAGAATTCTGAACCAAGGAACTTGATTTCCATGCTAAAACATATAATTCCTCTATGCAAAAAAAAAAAGATTTTGCTTATTTGGGGGGGGGGGTGTCATAAAAATTCACATTCATAAAAATGAGAAAGTCAGAAAATATTGCAAGCAATACCACTGCTAGTAAATTCAGGCCCTTGGCTCACCAGTGCCTCATAAGTTAATACTGATCATTTTTCTATCTCTGTTGTCATAAAAATTGAAAGTTCTCCAATTCTCAGATACTGCCTTTACAATTTACTGCAGTTTTCTCACCAAGGTTTTTCTGAAGTAGTTTGCCATTTCCTCCTTCCTAGGGCTGAAAAAAAATGACTGGCCAAAGGTTAACTAGCTGGCTTCATGCCAAGGCAGGACTAAAACTCATGATCTTCAGGTTTCTAGACTGATGCCTAGCCTGAACCACCAAAGTGGCTCAGATACAGCTACTACCAAAGTGGAAATGGAAATATGGTTTATAACAAAACTATTTAATAATAAAAAATAAGGAACTACTGTAATCGCATGTGTAAAGATCTACTGATTGTTTCAGGAAGAGATAGATTTGATCACAATTACATTTACATTCATTGTGTTTATAAACAGTTTAGTTGTTTGGTATTTAGAATTTGAATTCATCTAACACAAACCCAATTATCCAATAATTATTTTGCTAAATCATGTTATTGAAAAAAAGTGCATCAAATCACCAAATAAATGGTTTCTAAATGCACTGAGAGAACCCTGACATTTTGTGGGGAGCTCAGGAAGATTTTTTCCCCTGACATAATCACTAAAGACAGATCAGAGTTTAGAAATGCCGATTGCTAGTTTCATACTTTCAGTTACAAACAAGCAAACCACATTATGGATTAATGTTTTGTTTGACTCAAGTCTTTGCCTTAATGAATAAACTTTTCCTAACCAGACTGAAGCTTTTAAGAATCTTCTATAATACAAATATGATGGCAACAAATCTAGGATAGTGACATTTAAACGACTGTGTACAATTGCATATTTAATAGTGGGTCAAATTCGTAGTGGTATGGTGAGTAAATCCTAGCCTCATCACACATGGCTCACTTACCCAGTTTGTTTTCTAAGCTCTTCCTCCCAGCTGGAATCTAGAGAGAGAAGGTAGATAATTGGCAGAAAAAAGTTGATTTCACCTTACTGTTCTTTTTTAAAAAAACTCCACTTTGTGGATGATGTGGCAGATCCCAGTTGCAATCTTCTTTTAAACAGGGAACTACCCCATAAAATGCAACGTGATTTTTTAAGAATAGAAAGGGAACAGTAAGAATTCAATTAACTTTCTTCCTCCAATTATCTACACACCCCTCACCCATGTATTTTTCTCATCGTTGCATGAACAGCAATGTACTGCAATTGCTAAAACAACATGCAGTTTTAGGCTGTACCAAGAGGTATAATGACAAAATCATGAGAACTGATATATGACCGTATGGTGCGCAGTCACAGTCACTAAGACAAAAGGATGCCGAGAAACTGGAGAGTGCAAAGAAAAATAATAAAGATGGTAAGGGGCTTGGAGGTTAAATCCTATGAAAAACAGTAAAAGGAATTTGATATGTTTAGCATAAAAAAGAGAAGGGTAACAGGGGACAAGACAGCAATCTTCCAATACATATGAAGGAATGACACAGGGAAGAGAGTGTGGATGTATTCTTCAGAGCAACTAAAGATAAGATAAGACCTTCCAATGGGTGGCAGTTTACAGTAAGCGATCCAACCCTGAAATAAGGAATTTCTTAATTGTGAGAGCTATGAAGCAATGAACAGCCTCCTCCTGATACTAGTGTTCCATCATTAGACGTTTCCTAGAACTGAATAGCCATTTGTTTGGGATGGTCAGAGTTCCACATTGGGCAGAGGATTGGACCAGACGACCTCTAAGGTCCCTTCCAATCCTAAAATTCTATTATTTCAGTGAGTGTACAATGTGCAAGACCAACCCAGACTGATTCATGCAATTATAGGTAAAGGATACTGTATCATCTAATATAGCAAACTACAATCAGCTAGTTTACTAGTCACTCATTATGTTGGTATATCAGCCACCTTTGCATGGTCATTTGTTAGTACTTTAGTTTTGCACTGTATTAAATTAAGATTTGTAAACCCTGGTTTATTATAATAGCTGGATTTGTACAAGAATTATTTATGATTCAAAACTGAATTATTTTATGGTTTAGCATAGAGTGAACCAGCCTCAGTATCTGAAAAGGTAAATTAAATTTATATTAATCTCAGATGTGAAATGTGTCATCTAGGCCTACAAAAACAAGTAAACTTTTACAAAACGTATCTACAACTTGTGATTTTAAATTCTGACTTGGCCATAATTTTAACCAATGGCTCACATTCAAATGTCTGACTAGCAAGCCTGAAAAGCTGCTTCCTTCTCCACCCCCCCAAGTAAGGTAATAATGAAACCCCAGACCCAACAAAAATCTAATCATATATGTGCATTGACACTGTAAAACATCATACCCAAACTAATAATCTGAAGCAGTCATGCAGATTATTCACAGGCAAGCTGACAGAGGAAATATTATAAGTTAAAATATAAACAGGGCCATGGCATAGCTTCTGATCCTAAGAGAACATGAATACTAAACATGAAAAATGAAGATAAGGGTCCAAAATAATTAACAATATATCAATATCAATATATCTATATCAAAAATAATAATTTTTGATATAGAAACTAAAGTTGGATTTCAATGCTCTTTTTTCTGCAGACCGCTTCAAAATCGTACAGCCATAGCAATTTTTACTTCCATGTAAATTGAACATACATAGCCTATATTTTAATAATCATTTCTCTTTAACAGTAACGGTATACAGACCCAACACCAGGCTGCTGAGAAGATCCCCTTCAACAGACAAATGCTTAAAAAAATTGTTTGCAGTAGCTCCTTATTATAAAAATCAGAGAACTAAACCAAGATCTGGTTAGCTTTAATAATCTGGCCTTCATGAAATTAGCATCAATTTCTATTAAAAAAATCAAGTAGAGAGCCATGTAACAATATTCTTGACTGTTCTATAACTATTTTTTTCTGTTTCATATGGATGGAATTGAGAATTTGTACTCAATTATGCACAATTAGCATTGTGACCTTATGCACCGGAGACAAATTTCTTGTGTGTCCAATCACACTTGACCAATAAAGAATTCTATTCTATCTTCCAAGCACTAGAACCAAAGAATAAAACCTTGCCCAATCTAGTGCCATCCATGTGTGCAAAAATTCCTAAAATCTTTTACAGGGGGGCTTTATGAGAGTTCAATAATTCTGAAAAACCTTAGATTGAAGAACAATGAATTATAGGAAATCCTTGACTTACAACCACAATTGAGCCCAAAGCTTCTGTTGCTAAGCGAGACAGATTAAGTAAATTGTCCCATTTTAGGACCTCTCTTGCCACAGTTAAGTGGATCATGGCACTTGTTTAGTAACACATTTAAGTAAATCTGGCTTTATCATTGACTTTGCTCATCAGAAGGTTGCAAAAGGTAATTACAGGACCCTGAGACACTGCAAATTTCATAAATGTGAACCACCTACCAAGCAACCAAATTTTGATCACATGACCATGGGGATACCGCCACCAGTAGTTAAGTATAAAAACGGTCTTAAGTCACTTTTTTCAGTGCCACTGTAACTTTAACAATCACTAAATGAATGGTTGTAAATCAAGGACTACCTGTAATCTTTTTCTTTAAATGTATTAATGCTATCCTATCTAAATCCTTCTGGGAAAACACATCTGAATTTTGCAACAAATATTTGCAATTAATTTTTAATTCTAATGGCATCCTTTATACTATACATAAATGCCTTCAGAATTTCCTATTAAGATCACTATTATTCTGTGGTCTTTTAAAATATTTTATAATATCTTCATATGTGAAGCTACAAATAAAAACTAAATAATGCAACAAATTTCAAAAAACACATTACCCATTACCATAAGCATACATCCTTAAAAATGATATCCAGGGTGAAAATAGTACCTGCTGTTCCCCCCCCCCCCATACCAGAAAGCAATTATTCGTTTCAGGAAATAAACCACACAATTATGTGCAAACTACTGTAAATGATGCTCCTACATGTCTAGTTAGGCACATTTAAGTTTGAATGTGAGAAGCCATGAATATCCAGATCAGATTATCATTTATCTGAATTTTCTGGCATTCATTCTTAAAATAAATACATGCAGCTTAAGACTCTTTTTTATCTATAAGATGAAGTTGAAGACTCTCATACATTGAGAAGTAATCCTCAGTTGCATCTAAGCACACAAAAAACTATCAAGATAAATACAATTCCAGTCAAAGGGATCTGAATTAAATTTACACGTTAAAACTAACACAAAAAAGGAGGTCTTATTACTCTCACAGATCTCTCGCCAACCTCGAAAAAGCAATTAGCACAACTTTCTACAATAAAACCCTCGCAGGCGCGGGAAAGAAGATTCTGCAGAAAGCGAAGATCGCTTCCGCCATCATCGAGACCTGAACAGGTAAGGCGAGAGAGACGGGCTAATAAGGAGCGAGCAGGGCTCGTCTCCAGTTGCTCTCGCTTTACACAATGAATCAAGAAACAAGAGCAGGCCTCGGCCCTCCTCCTATTAAAATCGGAGGCGCAACCGGGGCCCGATTTGGGTGTTGGGGCGTCTGGCTGGGTCTCCACCCTCCTTTATGCGACCAGAAAGGCCTGCAGAAAGGATCCCGGAGCTTGACGGGCGGGGCTGGCACCCAGCGCGGCAGGGAGCTTCGTTCGAGACGGCGACCATCCTTCGCGGATAGCCTGGCGGGAGCGAAGGCCTCTCTCACCTCAGACACTTCGTCCTCGTCGCTGCCAGATCCACCGCCGCCCCCACTTCTCAGGACAGCGGCCGCCAGTTTAAAGTCGAGGGCGGCAGCGGCGGCAGCAGCCCCGGCCTCTCCCGAAGTTGTTGCTGAGCCTATCGGCCCACAGGGCCCAGCCTCTCCGAAGAGGCGCACGGCCCGCAACCCCAACGGGTTAGGCCCGGCCGTGGAGGCCTCAACGATGGCGGCCGGGGCAGCACGGGGCGTCACCGAGTCTATTTCCTCATCGCCGGTGGGAGTCGGGGCGGCTGTGCCGTCCGTAAGCATCGCGCGTTGATCCAAGCTTCAGCCGTGGGAGGGGGGGGGGAACGCCGTCTCCGTCCCCTCACAGCAGCAGCGCCACTAACTTCTCACACCCTATCTAACCCACAGTCACCGCGCTGCCCTCGCCAATCCAGTTCCCTTTTTCCATTGGTCACATTCGCTCGATGCTTCCAGCCCTATTGGATACAATCGTTGTCACTCTAGAATCTCGTCACGCGCTCCTTCACCCTCCCACCAGCAAGATACTTTGAGAGTACACGCTGAGGCAGTTTAGATTGCCCGCCCACCACTTGTCCTGCAAGCCCGCTTCCTGAAACTGCTTTAATATTATTAGATAGCTACTATGTCAATCAATTTCTAGCCTCCAAATTTTGTTATCTGAGTGGCTAAGGCAACGGTATTTCGAAATACCTTTAAGCTTGATTAAACAGAATAAACATCAATCATAGCCTTCTCTTCTTGGCGGTGTCCGATTGGTGTATTCTTTTTTTCTTTTCCAACTTCCTCTCTTTCCACTAAAATGTTCGACCGGAGAAATCAAACTCCCCCGCTTAAAAAAAAATAGCGTCAGGATAGGAAAGAATGTGTGTTTCTTAATTGCAGTATATACAAGCCTGTCTTTGCATTCCACTTCAAATCATTCCTTAGCAAAAGAGCGATTGGGCAAAAATGATTTGGAAAGTGAACCCGAGATCTGATTTGATGGCTAATGTTCGAAACACTGTACTTGTTTTCCTTAACGAGCTATAATTAAGCAACTATGGTCGACTCTAGTGTGATATGCCGATTCAATCAGTAATTGTGTTAGCACAAAATTGTAAAGGATTCCCTTTGACCTTTTCAAACTTACAACCGTGCTTCCTTTGTGGTTAGTTAGATGAGAGGTCATTACTCACATTTCATAATTTTACTGCCTAAAGCTTAGTGTGCATTCAAAACCTGGATTCATAAACCAGTATTGTGCCAGGAAAATAACTTGGAAGTGAAAGAGCACAAGGCAGAGATATTTCCTGAGCAATGTCTGCTTTTAGTTTTTTATCTCTTGCATGTGTCCAAGTACTTACCTCTATAAACAGGAGCTTAGTTTGAAGTGAGCACTTCTATTGGATCCTGGGCACCTTATGGTGTAAAGCAACATGTGAACCATGTTGTAAAGATGATGCACAGAACTATCTGTACTGCAAAAGCCAAGGAACATTCACAAACATTCTTGTTTCCATTCACAAAGCATGTAGAAAGGAACAAAAAATGAATGTTATTTTTTCAGATAGAGGGGAAAGGTCCCCTTTATCCAAACAAACAAATGTAAATCAAAACAGGTCCTTCACTGGTTTGCCACCTACATAAATTTATATTTTAATTGGCTATGGTTTTTAGTTTCATTGGTTTGGATTATTTTTTAATCTGATTAGAGAGTGCTTCAGAAACCTATACATGGCCCAAAAAGCAGATATTAAAAATAAATAGATCAGTGTGGCAAATCTGGATTCTCTTAAATGCTTTTAGCTTCCTTACAATGATTTTTTGTTCACCCAATACAGTCAGGTATCACACTTAGTCTCTAAGCTTCATTTCTATTTACCCCTACTTTTGTAACTGAATTTCAAGGTTAACATGTTCAAAGTTGAAATGGTTACCTTTTTAGATCGTTGCTCTTAACCCAAATTCTCTAATCTACAATAAACCATTGTGAGCAGAATTTACTTTGACTCTTCCTATGTTGTAATTTACTAATGTGTTTCCATTATACTGGGCACTGATGACTGCAAATCCATAATCCAAATATACAGAGCAAGGAACAATTTCTTTTTAGTTTCAGAGATGTCAATAGCACTATTTTTTTTTGTTTACATTTATATCCCGCCCTTCTCCGAAGACTCAGGGCAGCTTACAGTGTGTAAGGCAATAGTCTCATTCTATTTGTATATTTATAAAGTCAACTTATTGCCCCCCCCCAACAATCTGGGTCCTCATTTTACCTACCTTATAAAGGATGGAAGGCTGACTCAACCTTGGGCCTGGTGGGATTCGAGCCTGCAGTAATTGCAGGCTGCTGTGTTTTAATAACAGGCTATCTTACAGCCTGAGCCACCACGGCGCTATTTGCAAACTTCTCCATCTTCTCCATTCTCTGGATCCCTTTCTTTGCCGGAAAACTATGCAGTTTTCTGATGGAGCCCTGATTTGCACATTCCAGCTAGGAAACAATATCCCATGTCTCATCAGGAATTCAGCACTTTAAAAGTTTGTGATTGACAATTTGAAGAAAGGATTTATTTGCTCTTCCACTAGTCCACTTCTGCATATATTTTTCATAGCCAGAAAAGGTAATTCCTTGAAGACTGTTCATGATTATATACTTCTGAAATCTATCAAAGAACACTACTCACTGCCTCTTATTTCAAATATGCTGAGCATTTTCAGCAAAGTTTCATGAAATTGCACATGGCAGGAACCTACAATGTGACCAGAATTAATGTCAATTAACATAAATGGACTAAATTCGGCAATAAAAAGGAAAAGGACTTTCAATGAATTAGAAAAATTAAAATGTGCAAAGACTCAATGTGCACAGACAAGATTTTACAGAGGCACTGAAACTTCAGAGTTGATTTAAATAACAACAACAACAACAAAAACCCTTATGAATGCCTATCCTATTGTCTCTAGTCAATGTCCCAGAAGCCAAGAATTCTGATGACCCAGAAGGTTGCAAGAAGTTCAGAGTAAAAAAACAACATAATAAAATATTGGAATATCCCAAAATTGGGAAGTCATATACAAGCTAAACAAATCTTTATAGAGGAAGGGAGGATCTTGATGGTGAAGATAACAATGAATAATAAACAGATACTCTTTGTAGCAATATATGCACCAAATACTAATCAAGAGAACTTTTATGGTAAGCTTCACAAGAAAATAATAGAATTGGAGTATGAAAACATACGTATATTAAGATATGTTAATACAATTGATGTGGAATTGGATTACAAAACTAGAAAGATAAATAAAAAAACCGGGAGGACACTTCCTAAGGCTTTCTTTAAAATGGTAGAAGAACTAGACATCCAAGATGATACATAATGCGAGAGATACATCCCAAGGAAAACCAATATTTATTTTACAGTCAGCAGAGTTAAAATCTAATATACAAGAAATATAGAAACAAGTAACTGTGTAAATTATAATCCAATAAAAGTTATATGGAAGTGTTGGAAGAAATATCCTTCTGGGTTCAGTTCCAAGTGGGGAAAAAGACACTGGAAACATGGTGACTGCTTGGAAAGATGGTTTTGATGGTGGACAGGATTACATGCCTTGAAGATGTTGGGTGAAGAAAAAAAAAGGTTGAGATGCTGAGAGTGCCCTGGTTTTATGCCCTCTCTGGGCCCCACTCTAGAGCTTCCTGTTCCTGTGTAAGAAATGCACTCTGGTATGCACTCAGACTCCCAGGGTTTGGGGGTCTTAGCTAACTTTGTAGGCTGTCTGTCTCCCAGGCTTGGTTGAGCCTTGCTGGCTGGTGTAATCTCCCCAGGTGACATCGGTGAGTTTTGTTGCTAAATGGGTAGACGGCTAATCCAGTCTTTGTTATGTAGAACGGACTGTCTCAGGCCTTAATGGTCCATTAACAAAGGTGGGGGGGGGCTGAGTTTCTGCCTCCCTTTTTGGGGAAATAGTCTGCCCCTTTGATATTTCCCAAAATATCTCTCATTTTCCTAGGAGAGGTGTGGGTGCTAACTTCCTACAATCCCTCTTTTTTTTCAGAACATGTGAGTGGAACACACAAGTTCTTGGCAAAAGATTAAAAATTGATCAGATCAAGGAAGCTTGATGGGCGGTTTTAATTTTTTCTGATGCAAAGGGGAAGGCATTGATAAAGGCAGCAGAGGAAGGATTCCTTCAGTAGCTTCCAAAAGGAGGGCTTCCAACCATGAAGGTCTAGCAGCCAGGGCAAAAGTTCTGGAAATAAATTTACAGTATCCAATTTTCTATGCCAATTAATTTCAGATGTCAGATATCACTTTGTGAGCTTCCAGACAGGTTTCAAGCAAGCACAAGTCCCAAAATTCTTCACAGCCATGGTTTTCCTTTAAATTACAGGCTGTCCATTTCCAAGGGGTGGTTAATAAACCTGTCTTAACTCTTACTTTAGTGAATCCAGGATTTGTGAGTCCAAATTGAGGTTAGTCAGTATGCAATCTAGATTATTTAGTATTTTTAAAATTACACACAATGAGCCTTGGGACTTCTACTCATGAGACCACCAGTGCAACATATCCTACTTTACTGGGCAACTGGGCAGCTTCATTTGTGAGTCATAGTCAGGGCTTGAGTTTTGGACATCTCTTTTCTGCTATCTCTTCAAGTGACAGAATTGCCTGAGGGGGATGCCCCTCCTCCATGGAATTAGCAGGGAGTTATGACTGCTTGGGCTTTAGTGCCACAGAGCAAAAATCAACCTAGGAGAAGCTTTGTGTGGAGGTAAGTAAAGGAGATAGTTTTAGTCTAATTCTGAATGGTGTGTCTCTGTGTGTGTGCATGTGTATGCAGCTACTTTTACAATACAAACAATACAAAAGACAAATTTCCCCACCACCAGACAGAAATATAAGGTGTTCAGAACTTGCTGTGCCAGCCACTCTCAAATACAATCCTTAGATTAGTACATTAAACTAATTACAATATAAATGAGACAAGAAAGAAAACTTTACAATGAATTTCCACCCTCCATCCATAGTCTTTCCAGCTGTCTTCCAGGGATTGAAAAAGAGTCTTTAGTCTCCACTGGTCCATCTCAGGGTTCCTTTCTTTCATGTCTGCTGGGTGTCATGCTTGGTTGTAAGTTGGTCAGTCATGCTTGGGAAGGTCTGGTCCACTCTGGTTGCTGTGATGACTTTCTAGTGGAGGGCTCATTCCAAACCCAATTCTTGGCTCAAATGGATGGAAGGTCTCCTCTGGAGGAAGCATCTAGAACCATGTGCTCTGCTTCCACAGATTGCAGTCATCTGTGCAGGGCTGAAAGACATGAGAACAGGGTCCCCTCCCGCCTTCACTGGTAATTTTACCAGAAAAGGCATTGTAAGAGGATTAGAGATTGGGGGGGTAGATAACTTGCAGGCAGGGTTTGAGAAAAAATAACAGCACATCAGTATTGCAGTTACTAAACAGATAAACTGGTAACAATATGGGGATATCACAGATGAGAAAAGGGAGCTGGATTCACATGCTTCAGGAAAGAGATGAACAGGTAAAACCATTTAAACACATACAATAAATGCAAGACTGAATTTTCTCTTATAAATGAACTTAAAACATTTCCTCATAAACTTGGGTTGTTATTTTAAGATACAGAGAGGGAAGAAGAGACAGAGAAAAATTAGAAATAAAATGAAAAGTTCTTACTCTGTTCTTGTTGGCCAACAAACAAAGGGCAAAGGCTCTTTCTTTTTTTCTCTCTATCTCTCCCCCAGTTTTCATTGCGTCAACCTTCCCCCCCCCCAACTATTTAAAATTCTTGTCTCTAGGGATCATTTTACAGTTTACAATTACCTCAAGGGCGCACAGATACTTAAGACAGACAGACACAAAAAACAAGGAGGAAAAGGAGAGGAAAACAGAACCCTCAGGTTTACACACACTGCTCATTCCCACCATAAATCTCAGTTAAATTAGGGAAGGCACAAATATACCATGTGTTTGCATAGAAGACAGACAAACAATACCCCAACATTTTCCGTTTCTTTAAACGCGAGCTCAAGACTTTCCTTTTTCACCAAGCGGGGCTGGCCTGATTGATTGATTTTAATATTTGGGATTTTAGCGGGTTTCTTAACAGGGTTTTTTATCTTTTGTAATTTTTATCTAATATTTTTAAGTATACAGCAGTTTAATTAGATTTTTAATTTTGTTATCGTATTTTAAATGGTTTTTGGATTATTGTCGTTTTACTTGCTGTACACCGCCCTGAGTCTTCGGAGAAGGGCGGTATAAAAATGTGAATAAATAAATAAATAAATAAATAAATAAGTACCGTTATTTAGCCAAATTTGTTTTCCTGTGTCACCCCTCAGCAAAGCCCTTTTTCTACATATTTTTTTCTCTCTTCTTTTTTATTGATACCAGCCAGGACAGGCATCTGCCTCTTGTCCCATGCCCCGAGCAAATTTCCTAAAGGGGTTTCTACCACTGCCCCCAAGCTAAAACTTCCCATGTTCCCCTTTCTGATGTAGGGTTCACTTTGATTAAACTGGGCTGGTATCACTCCCAGTTTTCAGAAAAAAGTCTGGAGATGACTCCAGTTCCTTCACAGAGTATGTGCACCTCTTCTCTAACGGAACTACCAACTAGACCCCTCTAAAAATGTGAATCTGGGAGGACCTGTTGCCCCCAACACAGATGAATATGGGAACCTCCTACAACTTCACAACTTCACAACTACCTAAAATCATGAGGTTTGCTTTTCGGTTTTCACAGGACAAAAAAAAAAAATTGTTCCCACTCTTCAATCACAGCCCACTCAGCTTTCCCTCTTTTATACAGAAGGTCCACACTCTGATGATCCCGCCCCCCTTGCTTTCCCTGTTCTGTTCATCACAGCTCGGAGAAGCTAGCAATAGGCAGGGGTGTGGCTAAAGATCAAACAAAGAAATGAGATCCAGCTGCTTTCCAAGGCTGAAGCCACTCACACATGCACACACACTCTTCTTCCTTCCCTAACAAAAGGTCTTATGCTCTGGCAAACCTCCATGCTCTCCAAACTTGTTAGTCTTTCTGCAGTTAGGAAATGCACAGAGGAAGCAAGATCCAGCTGTGGTTGGGAGAAGGGCCCTCTCACTCACACACATGCAGGCATGCACATATTTACCACACTTTTCCATGCTTTAAAATTAAAATTTAGAGATACTCACCTTCTTTCCAAGTAGCCTTTCAGCTCAAAACTCAAAACCACTTTAAAACCTAGTTCCAAATGGCCAAGGTCCAGGAAGAATCCACCCAAAGACTCAATGGATCAGCTGCTGGCAAGGGAAGCTTACCTGGGCCAGGTCCATTGGTTAGGTTAGCTTGGAGTCCCATCTCTGGGGTGCCAAACTGTTGGAATAAAAATCCTTCTGGGTTCAGTTCCAAATGGAGAAGACAACACTGGAAACATGGTGGCTACTTGGAAAGATGGTTTTAATGGTGGACAGGATTACATGCCTTGGCTCAGGAGCTAGGACATTGAGCTTGTCAATCGAAAGGTTGGCAGCTCAGCGGTTTGAATCCCTAGTGCTGCTGTGTAATGGGTTGAGCTCCCATTACTTGTCCCAGCTGCTGCCAACCTAGCAGTTTCGAAAGCACGTAAAAATGCAAGTAGAAACAGCGTACTGTGCGCCTTTGGCGTTGAGTCATGCCGGACACATGACCACGGAGATGTCTTCGGACAGCGCTGGCTCTTCGGCTTTGAAATGGAGATGAGCATTGCCCCCTAGAGTCAGCAACAACTAGCACGTATGTGCGAGGGGAACCTTTACCATTACCTATTAGAGGATTAACTATAACATACATGGGAAAGAAAAACAAAAAGAAGAGACAAAATTAAAGGATACTAGAAGAAGAATAGATGAGACTAGAGATAGAATTACAAAAAGATCCACAAAAAAGAATATAAAGAACCAAATGGAATTAACAAAACATAAGCTGAATCCTCCAAGTCCTTGTAGAGAGACACACACATGCCCCTGTTGCCACTACTTTTGCTGTCGGCTTCTCACCACTCTTAAAGTTGATCGTGAAGAGCTGAAAGACATTTTCTTAGATCGCTGACACTCCAACAATGAATTTGATGGAGATCTAAGAAAACATCTTCCAGCTCTTCATGATTGATTTTAAGAGTGCCAAGAAGCCAACAGCAAAAGAAGTGGTAGTGGAGGCAACAGAGCAGGGCGTTTGTGTGTGTGTCGCAAGGACTTGGAGGCAGACACCGCCCCTCTGAGGAAAAGCGGAGGTGGTGAAGCCCTGGCTGTCACGCGGGAGAGGATCACGGAGGGGGACACACACACATGCCCTGCCCTGTTGCCTCCGCTGCCAGTACTTTTGCTGTTGGCTTCTCGGCACTCTTAAAGTCAATCGTGAAGAGCTGGAAGACGTTTCCTTAGATCTTCACCAAACTCATTGTTGGAGCATCAGCGATCTAAGAAAACATCTTCCAGCTCTTCATGATTGACTTTAAGAGCACCAAGAAGCTGACAGCAAAAGAAACGGCAGCGAGGGCGATGTGTGATGTGTCCCTCCATGGTCTTCTCCTGGGTGACAGGGTTTCACCACTGCCTCTTTTCCTCAGAGGTGCAATCTTTCCCTCCGAGGTTGCAGCCATTGAGGGGGGAGGAAACAAGGTCCGGTTCCATTCCCAGGACAGGAGAGGCGAAGAATAGCAGCAGCTGCAAAGTTGGAGGCTCTTGGAAGGGGGGGAGGGGGGAGGGAAGTGAATCTTTTCTTGGTCTTAGCGGGGAAGTTTGTCAAAATCCCACCCCTTTTTTACTTGCATCGACATAAAGGGGACTTTGTCCCTCTTTCCCCCCTTAGTCGCTTCCCCGCTCTTCGTCTGATCCGACACTCCTACCATGACGTCCTCCTGCCTGGCAGCTGCTTCCCAAGAAGCCTGTGGAAGGGAGCTGAGGGGCACTGCCCCCCGAGACTGAAAAGCCCCCTTTCTGCCTTTGTTAAATGCTGTGCTGAGGCTCCTTAACTCCCAGACCCCCCAATACCTGGATCTTCTCTTTGTGGGGAAGTTGCAGGGGCTGATGGGGAAAGCTCAGGCTGTCTTCGCCCCCCCAAACTACAGACAACAACATCTGGGCCAGGTGAGGTTTCATCCACTTTGCGAGAGATACAAGATATGGCAGCCCTCCAGATGCAGGGGGCCCGGAACCTCCAGGATACAAGAGATGGCAGCCCTCCAGATGCAGGGGGCCCGGGACCTCTGTTATTCAGAGACCGAAGCCCTGATCAGAGGAGTTTGTGGTTTGATGAGGTGATTAAAAGAAAGGCTGTTTTTCTAGACATGAAGGGTCACCCTCATTTTTCAGTTCAGGCTGCTTGGCAGGTAGGATTTTATATTGTCAGCCCAAGACGGTTGGGAGGTATGTAGGAAATCGCCTTGTCTCTGCAGCATTGGTCATGTGACTGAGTGGGCGTGGCCAACTTGATGTCACTCACAGCAAGGTGCTGCCTCATCTTGCCGTGAGTGACTTTGAGTTGGCCACGCCCACTCAGTCACATGATCACCAAGCCCACCCACCAACAAGCCATGCCCACAGAACCAGTATGAAAAAAATTTGGAACCCACCCGATTCACATCTCAAATAATTCCTCATACATAAAAAGCTTCATATTGCCAATTTAACAGATTGTTAAGATTTTTAAATAATGTCACATTTAATTGGAACTTAAAATCCATATAGTCTCTTTTTATTTTCAAATTCTAATGTCCAATTCAAATATTTGTCCAATCTACTCCAAGTTGAAAATTTGTTATCTTCCACAGCCGTTGAGAATCAAAACCACGCCATGTGGAGAGGCAAACACTCCTTAAAAGTTCTCACAGTTTCCAAATTATCTTTTCTGGTCGTTAAGGTCACTTTCTCTTCTATCTTCCACCAAGTATTGCAGTATTCTCTTTCCACCAGCAGCCTCTGCTTCTTATTACTTGCTTGCTTTGCTTGCTACAGCTGCCATTGTAACGAGGGGAGGGGGGAGTTGCCTTGGTTATGGAGGAGGGAAGGAAGCGAGCTGGTGGAGATGTCTTAAAGTTGGAGGAACTTTCCCTCAGTGTTTTCTCTGCAGCTGGGAGGTGTGCTGATAACCAGTCAAGGTCAACCGTCCGGACATACCAGAAGGATGGGGACATCTGAAGCTGCACCCCACATGACCCCCTGGAGAATGTGGATTGGATAATCCAGACTGGACCCTTGGGGGAGGAAATGGACTCAGAGAAAGTCTGGGCAGTATGGAATGGGAGCCTCCACGTACCCGCAAACAACTACAAAGCTTCCTGGGTTTTGCTAACTTTTATTTACAGTTCATCCCCTCGTTCGCAAAGATTGCCTTACTGATTATTAATCTCTTGAAAGCAAAAGGAGAGGCAAAGCCAAAACCGTCCTGGCCTCTCGAGTGGACTATGGAATGTCAGGTGGCTTTTGAAAAACTGAAACGTCCGTTTGCCATCGAGCCGGTCTTTAAACACCCTGGCATGGAGGCCCCATTTGTCATTCAGGCCGATGCCAGTGATGTGGCCGTCGGGACAGTGTTACTTCAAGCCAATGCCGAGGGAAAGTTGCAACCCTGTGCCTATACCTAATAGGAATGGTCTGAAACTGAGAGAAGATGGGCCATCAAGTTGGCTTTGGGCACTGTTAACGTAGAGGCATTTCCTGGTAGGGCTGAAGCACCCTTTTGAAGTGTGGACTGATCACAAAAACTTGGAGGCCTTAAAAACGCCCCAAAAGTTGTCACCTAAGCAAGTCTGCTGGGCCCAACACTTTAACTGTTTTAATTTCTCTCTGCATTACTTTCCTGGGGGGCAAATGCCCTCTCAAGACTACCTCAATACAATAGTGCTTGGGCAGAAGTGATTCATCCAATTGTCCCTTCGAAACAGCTGGCAGCCCCAGCAGTCATTCGGGGCTGAGCAAAAGCAGACCTAACCGTACCTGGGGACCTAACTGAGCAGCTAAAAGAACCATTAAAAACTGATGAGTGGTTTTTAGCCCACTCCAATGAGTGTACAGTTTGTGAGGGTCTTGCCTGGGTGGGAGTGAAGCTGTCTGTCCCCGCCAGCCTGAGGGGAGTGATATTGCAACAAGGCCATGATGGTAAAGTTGCTGGACATTTTGGATTCGTAAAGACATTACATCTAGTTAAACGACAATTCTGGTGGCTGGCTCTAGAAAAAGACATAGAAGCCTACGTGGCGAGCTGCCTGTAGGTGCATCCATGAAGAAGCCTCCGGATAAGTCCCCTGAGTTACTTTAGAGTGTAGCCAGACCGGGAGCCTCATGGAAGGAGATATCCATGGATTTTATTGTTGAATTACCCGAGTGTGGGGGAAATACAGTTATTTGGGTGGTTACTGATTTGTTTTCCAATCAAGTACATTTTATACCATGTCCCAAAATCCCTTCTGCTAAAACTCTGGCTAAACTGTTTGTCCAACATGTGTATAGACTACACGGGGTTCCAGAGTGAATAATCTCAGACAGAGGGATTCAGTTCACCTCCCACTTCTGAAAAGAGTTCCTAAGGTTGTTAGGCTCTGCCCAGGGGTTAAGTTCTGCCCACCATCCTCAGACCAATGGGGCTTGTGAAAGAACTAACTTGGTATTGGAACAATACCTTAGATGTTACATAAATTATCAGCAAGATGATTGGGTGGACCTGCTGCCTTTCGCAGAGGTCGCCTATAATAACTCTATTCATAGCAGCACAGGCTTTACCCTGTTCAAGGTAGCCTCCGGCCAAGACCCATCCCAGAGCTGTCTCAGGAGAAACCACAAATACCTTCATTAGCTGATTGGATTGAACAGCTACATAATACCTGGACGGTAACACATAAGGCCCTAGATGAAGCACACCGCACCCATAAAAAACAAGCAGATAAGAAAAGAATCCAGGCTAGGGATTACGAAGTAGGAGATAAAGTTTTCTTCTCCACCAAGTACCTACAGACTAGCCAAAAGTAAAAAAAAACTTGGACCTAAATATGTGGGTCCTTTCCCTATTGTACACATAGTGAACCCAGTTACGGTGCACTTGGAATTACCAAAAACCTTATGGAGGATTCATCTTGTGTTTCATGTTAGCCTTCTGAAACTTGAGCATACTTCCTCCCTCCGTCCAAACCAAGAATCTCCTCCGGTCCCCATACTCATCTAAGGAGAACAGCATTTTGAGATTAAAGAAATATTGGACTCTAGAAAACATCGGGGGAAGGTACAGTACTTTGGTGGCCTGGAAACACTTTCCATTAGCTCAAGCCGAATGGGTAAATAAGCACAATGTGAAAGCTCCGAAATAGCTGCAATTGTTTTATTCCAAATATCTCAATAAACCTTAGTTATACTTATATAACTATACTTAGTTATACTGACCAAGATGGCACTGACGAAGGCTGCCTCGGTGAAATGTTTCTTTATTTCTAATTGTTCTCTGTGACTCACTACGGATTTCCTACTCACGAGACCATCTGCTAAAAATTAAGGAACATTTCTTTAAGGAGCAGCTTTCTTTGATCGCACCCCCACCTGTCTTTACAAACACGGAGGAGATTCTAACACAGGAGGAGGCAATTCCCACGGAGCCATGGACTACTAAAAAAACCAAACCACGGAAGAGAAAGAAGAGAGGTAAACGGTCTGGGATCTTAATCAGGCTAAGAAATCGCATTAAAACTCCTCTGCCTTCAATTTTCCTAACAAATATACGCTCACTTGCAAATAAGATGGATGAAATACTCCTCTTAAACAAATACTGTTCTGATTTTCGCAATTCAGCAGTCCTATGCTTCTCTGAAACCTGGTTAAATGAATCAATTAAATGATCTTCTTCTGCGCATGTCCAAGATGGACGCCTAACGATATCTCGGAGCGGGCGTTGGTGAGATGTCCTGAGCCTGGAAGCAGCTATGGGTGACTTGGCCGACTCGGTTTTGCCTGGCCGGATGGGTGAACTACTCGGCAACCACACGAGGGGTTTTTCGCCCTCAAGGAGCTTGTGGTTGCTGAGTGCCGGGCCAGGAGCCGAGTCGGTGGAAAGGGTGATGGGGCGGCTGGGGCGGGGCTGCGAGGCTCCG